>NC_134826.1:96522643-97722643 GCF_004210375.1 Tachypleus tridentatus
AGATGTTTGAACAGTATAAACAGTATGTGTGAGAGATGTTTGAACAGTATAAACAGTATGTGTGAGAGATGTTTGAACAGTATAAACAGTATGTGTGAGAGATGTTTGAACGGTATAAACAGTATGTGTGAGAGATGTTTGTATAAACAGTATAAACAGTATGTGTGAGAGATGTTTGAACGGTATAAACAGTATGTGTGAGAGATGTTTGAACGGTATAAACAGTATGTGTGAGAGATGTTTGAACGGTATAAACAGTATGTGTGTGAGAGATGTTTGAACGGTATAAACAGTATGTGTGAGAGATGTTTGTATAAACAGTATGTGTGAGAGATGTTTGAACTTAAAAGTATAAACAGTATGTGTGAGAGATGTTTGAACGGTATAAACAGTATGTGTGAGAGATGTTTGAACGGTATAAACAGTATGTGTGAGAGATGTTTGAACGGTATAAACAGTATGTGTGAGAGATGTTTGAACAGTATAAACAGTATGTGTGAGAGATGTTTGAACAGTATAAACAGTATGTGTGAGAGATGTTTGAACAGTATAAACAGTATGTGTGAGAGATGTTTGAACGGTATAAACAGTATGTGTGAGAGATGTTTGAACGGTATAAACAGTATGTGTGAGAGATGTTTGAACAGTATAAACAGTATGTGTGAGAGATGTTTGAACGGTATAAACAGTATGTGTGAGAGATGTTTGAACGGTATAAACAGTATGTGTGAGAGATGTTTGAACGGTATAAACAGTATGTGTGAGAGATGTTTGAACGGTATAAACAGTATGTGTGAGAGATGTTTGAACGGTATAAACAGTATGTGTGAGAGATGTTTGAACGGTATAAACAGTATGTGTGAGAGATGTTTGAACGGTATAAACAGTATGTGTGAGAGATGTTTGAGAGGTATAAACAGTATGTGTGAGAGATGTTTGAACGGTATAAACAGTATGTGTATGTTTGTATAAACAGTATGTGTGAGAGATGTTTGAACGGTATAAACAGTATGTGTGAGTATAAACAGTATGTTTGAGAGATGTTTGAACGGTATAAACAGTATGTGTGAGAGATGTTTGAACGGTATAAACAGTATGTGTGAGAGATGTTTGAACGGTATAAACAGTATGTGTGAGAGATGTTTGAACAGTATAAACAGTATGTGTGAGAGATGTTTGAACAGTATAAACAGTATGTGTGAGAGATGTTTGAACGGTATAAACAGTATGTGTGAGAGATGTTTGAACGGTATAAACAGTATGTGTGAGAGATGTTTGAACGGTATAAACAGTATGTGTGAGAGATGTTTGAACGGTATAAACAGTATGTGTGAGAGATGTTTGAACGGTATAAACAGTATGTGTGAGAGATGTTTGAACGGTATAAACAGTATATGTGAGAGATGTTTGAACGGTATAAACAGTATGTGTGAGAGATGTTTGAACGGTATAAACAGTATAAACAGTATGTGTGAGAGATGTTTGTGAGAGATGTTTGAACGTATAAACAGTATAAACAGTACGGTATGTGTGAGAGATGTTTGAACGGTATAAACAGTATGTGTGAGAGATGTTTGTATAAACAGTATGTGTGAGAGATGTTTGAACGGTATAAACAGTATGTGTGAGAGATGTTTGAACGGTATAAACAGTATGTGTGAGAGATGTTTGAACGGTATAAACAGTATGTGTGAGAGATGTTTGAACGGTATAAACAGTATGTGTGAGAGATGTTTGAACGGTATAAACAGTATGTGTGAGAGATGTTTGAACGGTATAAACAGTATGTGTGAGAGATGTTTGAACGGTATAAACAGTATGTGTGAGAGATGTTTGAACGGTATAAACAGTATGTGTGAGAGATGTTTGAACGGTATAAACAGTATGTGTGAGAGATGTTTGAACGGTATAAACAGTATGTGTGAGAGATGTTTGAACAGTATAAACAGTATGTGTGAGAGATGTTTGAACAGTATAAACAGTATGTGTATGTTTGAACAGTATAAACAGTATGTGTGAGAGATGTTTGTATAAACAGTATGTGTGTGAGATGTTTGAGTATGTTTGAACAGTATAAACAGTATGTGTGAGAGATGTTTGAACGGTATAAACAGTATGTGTGAGAGATGTTTGAACAGTATAAACAGTATGTGTGAGAGATGTTTGAACGGTATAAACAGTATGTGTGAGAGATGTTTAAACAGTATAAACAGTATGTGTGAGAGATGTTTGAACAGTATAAACAGTATGTGTGAGAGATGTTTGAACAGTATAAACAGTATGTGTGAGAGATGTTTGAACAGTATAAACAGTATGTGTGAGAGATGTTTGAACAGTATAAACAGTATGTGTGAGAGATGTTTCAACGGTATAAACAGTATGTGTGAGAGATGTTTGAACGGTATAAACAGTATGTGTGAGAGATGTTTGAACGGTATAAACAGTATGTGTGAGAGATGTTTGAACGGTATAAACAGTATGTGTGAGAGATGTTTGAACGGTATGAGATAAGAGATGTTTGAACGGTATAAACAGTATGTGTGAGAGATGTTTGAACGGTATGTATGTGTATAAACAGTATGTGTGAGATGTTTGAACAGTATAAACAGTATAAACAGTATGTGTGAGAGATGTTTGAACGGTATAAACAGTATGTGTGAGAGATGTTTGAACGGTATAAACAGTATGTGTGAGAGATGTTTGAACGGTATAAACAGTATGTGTGAGAGATGTTTGAACGGTATAAACAGTATGTGTGAGAGATGTTTGAACAGTATAAACAGTATGTGTGAGAGATGTTTGAACGGTATAAACAGTATGTGTGAGAGATGTTTGAACGGTATAAACAGTATGTGTGAGAGATGTTTGAACAGTATAAACAGTATGTGTGAGAGATGTTTGAACGGTATAAACAGTATGTGTGAGAGATGTTTGAACGGTATAAACAGTATGTGTGAGAGATGTTTGAACGGTATAAACAGTATGTGTGTGAGATGTTTGAACGGTATAAACAGTATGTGTGAGAGATGTTTGAACGGTATAAACAGTATATGTGTGAGAGATGTTTGAACGGTATAAACAGTATGTGTGAGAGATGTTTGAACGGTATAAACAGTATGTGTGAGAGATGTTTGAACGGTATAAACAGTATGTGTGAGAGATGTTTGAACGGTATAAACAGTATGTGTGAGAGATGTTTGAACGGTATAAACAGTATGTGTGAGAGATGTTTGAACGGTATAAACAGTATGTGTGAGAGATGTTTGAACGGTATAAACAGTATGTGTGAGAGATGTTTGAACGGTATAAACAGTATGTGTGAGAGATGTTTGAACGGTATAAACAGTATGTGTGAGAGATGTTTGAACGGTATAAACAGTATGTGTGAGAGATGTTTGAACGGTATAAACAGTATGTGTGAGAGATGTTTGAACGGTATAAACAGTATGTGTGAGAGATGTTTGAACGGTATAAACAGTATGTGTGAGAGATGTTTGAACGGTATAAACAGTATGAGTGAGAGATGTTTGAACGGTATAAACAGTATGTGTGAGAGATGTTTGAACGGTATAAACAGTATGTGTGAGAGATGTTTGAACGGTATAAACAGTATGTGTGAGAGATGTTTGAACGGTATAAACAGTATGTGTGAGAGATGTTTGAACGGTATAAACAGTATGTGTGAGAGATGTTTGAACGGTATAAACAGTATGTGTGAGAGATGTTTGAACGGTATAAACAGTATGTGTGAGAGATGTTTGAACGGTATAAACAGTATGTGTGAGAGATGTTTGAACGGTATAAACAGTATGTGTGAGAGATGTTTGAACGGTATAAACAGTATGTGTGAGAGATGTTTGAACGGTATAAACAGTATGTGTGAGAGATGTTTGAACGGTATAAACAGTATGTGTGAGAGATGTTTGAACGGTATAAACAGTATGTGTATGTTTGTGTATAAACAGTATGTGTGAGAGATGTTTGAACTTAAAAGTATAAACAGTATGTGTGAGAGATGTTTGAACGGTATAAACAGTATGTGTGAGAGATGTTTGAACGGTATAAACAGTATGTGTGAGAGATGTTTGAACGGTATAAACAGTATAAACAGTATGTGTGTGAGAGATGTTTGAAGAGTATAAACAGTATGTGTGAGAGATGTTTGAACGGTATAAACAGTATGTGTGAGAGATGTTTGAACGGTATAAACAGTATGTGTGAGAGATGTTTGAACGTATAAACAGTATATGTTTGAACAGTATGTGTGAGAGATGTTTGAACGGTATAAACAGTATGTGTGAGAGATGTTTGAACGGTATAAACAGTATGTGTGAGAGATGTTTGAACGGTATAAACAGTATGTGTGAGAGATGTTTGAACGGTATAAACAGTATGTGTGAGAGATGTTTGAACGGTATAAACAGTATGTGTGAGAGATGTTTGAACGGTATAAACAGTATGTGTGAGAGATGTTTGAACAGTATAAACAGTATGTGTGAGAGATGTTTGAACAGTATAAACAGTATGTGTGAGAGATGTTTGAACGGTATAAACAGTATGTGTGAGAGATGTTTGAACGGTATAAACAGTATGTGTGAGAGATGTTTGAACGGTATAAACAGTATGTGTGAGAGATGTTTGAACGGTATAAACAGTATGTGTGAGAGATGTTTGAACGGTATAAACAGTATGTGTGAGAGATGTTTGAACGGTATAAACAGTATGTGTGAGAGATGTTTGAACGGTATAAACAGTATGTGTGAGAGATGTTTGAACGGTATAAACAGTATGTGTATGTTTGTATAAACAGTATGTGTGAGAGATGTTTGAACGGTATAAACAGTATGTGTGAGAGATGTTTGAACGGTATAAACAGTATGTGTGAGAGATGTTTGAACGGTATAAACAGTATGTGTGAGAGATGTTTGAACGGTATAAACAGTATGTGTGAGAGATGTTTGAACGGTATAAACAGTATGTGTGAGAGATGTTTGAACGGTATAAACAGTATGTGTGAGAGATGTTTGAACGGTATAAACAGTATGTGTGAGAGATGTTTGTATAAACAGTATAAACAGTATGTGTGAGAGATGTTTGAACGGTATAAACAGTATGTGTGAGAGATGTTTGAACGGTATAAACAGTATGTGTGAGAGATGTTTGAACGGTATAAACAGTATGAGATGTGAGAGTATGTTTGAACGGTATAAACAGTATGTGTGAGAGATGTTTGAATGTTTGGTATAAACAGTATGTGTGAGAGATGTTTGAACGGTATAAACAGTATGTGTGAGAGATGTTTGAACGGTATAAACAGTATGTGTGAGAGATGTTTGAGTATGTTTGAACGGTATAAACAGTATGTGAGAGATGTTTGAATGTATAAACGGTATAAACAGTATGTGTGAGAGATGTTTGAACGGTATAAACAGTATGTGTGAGAGATGTTTGAACGGTATAAACAGTATGTGTGAGAGATGTTTGAACGGTATAAACAGTATGTGTGAGAGATGTTTGAACGGTATAAACAGTATGTGTGAGAGATGTTTGAACGGTATAAACAGTATGTGTGAGAGATGTTTGAACGGTATAAACAGTATGTGTGAGAGATGTTTGTGAACGGTATAAACAGTATGTGTGAGAGATGTTTGAACGGTATAAACAGTATGTGTGAGAGATGTTTGAACGGTATAAACAGTATGTGTGAGAGATGTTTGAACGGTATAAACAGTATGTGTGAGAGATGTTTGAACGGTATAAACAGTATGTGTGAGAGATGTTTGAACGGTATAAACAGTATGTGTGAGAGATGTTTGAACGGTATAAACAGTATGTGTGAGAGATGTTTGAACGGTATAAACAGTATGTGTGAGAGATGTTTGAACAGTATAAACAGTATGTGTGAGAGATGTTTGAACAGTATAAACAGTATGTGTGAGAGATGTTTGAACAGTATAAACAGTATGTGTGAGAGATGTTTGAACAGTATAAACAGTATGTGTGAGAGATGTTTGAACGGTATAAACAGTATGTGTGAGAGATGTTTGAACGGTATAAACAGTATGTGTGAGAGATGTTTGAACGGTATAAACAGTATGTGTGAGAGATGTTTGAGTATAAACAGTTTGAGAGATGTTTGAACTTAACTGTATAAACAGTATGTGTGAGAGATGTTTGAACGGTATAAACAGTATGTGTGAGAGATGTTTGAACGGTATAAACAGTATGTGTGAGAGATGTTTGAACGGTATAAACAGTATGTGTGAGAGATGTTTGAACGGTATAAACAGTATGTGTGAGAGATGTTTGAACGGTATAAACAGTATGTGTGAGAGATGTTTGAACGGTATAAACAGTATGTGTGAGAGATGTTTGAACGGTATAAACAGTATGTGTGAGAGATGTTTGAACAGTATAAACAGTATGTGTGAGAGATGTTTGAACGGTATAAACAGTATGTGTGAGAGATGTTTGAACGGTATAAACAGTATGTGTGAGAGATGTATGTGTGAGAGATGTTTGAACGGTATAAACAGTATGTGTGAGAGATGTTTGAACAGTATAAACAGTATGTGTGAGAGATGTTTGAACAGTATAAACAGTATGTGTGAGAGATGTTTGAACGGTATAAACAGTATGTGTGAGATGTTTGAGAGTATGAGAGATGTTTGAACGGTATAAACAGTATGTGTGAGAGATGTTTGAACGGTATAAACAGTATGTGTGAGAGATGTTTGAACGGTATAAACAGTATGTGTGAGAGATGTTTGAACGGTATAAACAGTATGTGTGAGAGATGTTTGAACGGTATAAACAGTATGTGTGAGAGATGTTTGAACGGTATAAACAGTATGTGTGAGAGATGTTTGAACGGTATAAACAGTATGTGTGAGAGATGTTTGAACGGTATAAACAGTATGTGTGAGAGATGTTTGTATAAACAGTATGTGTGAGAGATAAACAGTATGTGTGAGAGATGTTTGAACGGTATAAACAGTATGTGTGAGAGATGTTTGAACGGTATAAACAGTATGTGTGAGAGATGTTTGAACAGTATGTGTGTGAGAGATGGTATAAACAGTATGTGTGAGAGATGTTTGAACGGTATAAACAGTATGTGTGAGAGATGTTTGAACGGTATAAACAGTATGTGTGAGAGATGTTTGAACGGTATAAACAGTATGTGTGAGAGATGTATGAACGGTATAAACAGTATGTGTGAGAGATGTTTGAACGGTATAAACAGTATGTGTGAGAGATGTTTGAACGGTATAAACAGTATGTGTGAGAGATGTTTGAACGGTATAAACAGTATGTGTGAGAGATGTTTGAACGGTATAAACAGTATGTGTGAAATGTTTGAACAGTATAAACAGTATGTGTGAGAGATGTTTGAACGGTATAAACAGTATGTGTGAGAGATGTTTGAACGGTATAAACAGTATGTGTGAGAGATGTTTGAACGGTATAAACAGTATGTGTGAGAGATGTTTGAACGGTATAAACAGTATGTGTGAGTAGATGTTTGTATAAACAGTATGTGTGAGAGATGTTTGAACAGTATAAACAGTATGTGTGAGAGATGTTTGAACAGTATAAACAGTATGTGAACAGTATAAACAGTATGTGTGAGAGATGTGTATGTGTGTAAGATGTTTGAACGGTATAAACAGTATGTGTGAGAGATGTTTGAACGGTATAAACAGTATGTGTGAGAGATGTTTGAACGGTATAAACAGTATGTGTGAGAGATGTTTGAACGGTATAAACAGTATGTGTGAGAGATGTTTGAACGGTATAAACAGTATGTGTGAGAGATGTTTGAACGGTATAAACAGTATGTGTGAGAGATGTTTGAACGGTATAAACAGTATGTGTGAGAGATGTTTGAACGGTATAAACAGTATGTGTGAGAGATGTTTGAACGGTATAAACAGTATGTGTGAGAGATGTTTGAACGGTATAAACAGTATGTGTGAGAGATGTTTGAACGGTATAAACAGTATGTGTGAGAGATGTTTGAACGGTATAAACAGTATGTGTGAGAGATGTTTGAACGGTATAAACAGTATGTGTGAGAGATGTTTGAACGGTATAAACAGTATGTGTGAGAGATGTTTGAACAGTATAAACAGTATGTGTGAGAGATGTTTGAACGGTATAAACAGTATGTGTGAGAGATGTTTGAACGGTATAAACAGTATGTGTGAGAGATGTTTGAACGGTATAAACAGTATGTGTGAGAGATGTTTGAACGGTATAAACAGTATGTGTGAGAGATGTTTGAACGGTATAAACAGTATGTGTGAGAGATGTTTGAACGGTATAAACAGTATGTGTGAGAGATGTTTGAACGGTATAAACAGTATGTGTGAGAGATGGTATAAACAGTATGTGTGAGAGATGTTTGAACGGTATAAACAGTATGTGTGAGAGATGTTTGAACGGTATAAACAGTATGTGTGAGAGATGTTTGAACGGTATAAACAGTATGTGTGAGAGATGTTTGAACGGTATAAACAGTATGTGTGAGAGATGTTTGAACGGTATAAACAGTATGTGTGAGAGATGTTTGAACGGTATAAACAGTATGTGTGAGAGATGTTTGAACGGTATAAACAGTATGTGTGAGAGATGTTTGAACGGTATAAACAGTATGTGTGAGAGATGTTTGAACGGTATAAACAGTAGAGATGTTTGAACAGTATAAACAGTGAGAGATGTTTGAACGGTATAAACAGTATGTGTGAGAGATGTTTGAACGGTATAAACAGTATGTGTGAGAGATGTTTGAACGGTATAAACAGTATGTGTGAGAGATGTTTGAACGGTATAAACAGTATGTGTGAGAGATGTTTGAACGGTATAAACAGTATGTGTGAGAGATGTTTGAACGGTATAAACAGTATGTGTGAGAGATGTTTGAACGGTATAAACAGTATGTGTGAGAGATGTTTGAACGGTATAAACAGTATGTGTGAGAGATGTTTGAACGGTATAAACAGTATGTGTGAGAGATGTTTGAACGGTATAAACAGTATGTGTGAGAGATGTTTGAACGGTATAAACAGTATGTGTGAGAGATGTTTGTATAAACAGTATGTGTGAGAGATGTTTGAACGGTATAAACAGTATGTGTGAGAGATGTTTGAACGGTATAAACAGTATGTGTGAGAGATGTTTGAACGGTATAAACAGTATGTGTGAGAGATGTTTGAACGGTATAAACAGTATGTGTGAGAGATGTTTGAACGGTATAAACAGTATGTGTGAGAGATGTTTGAACGGTATAAACAGTATGTGTGAGAGATGTTTGAACGGTATAAACAGTATGTGTGAGAGATGTTTGAACGGTATAAACAGTATGTGTGAGAGATGTTTGAACGGTATAAACAGTATGTGTGAGAGATGTTTGAACGGTATAAACAGTATGTGTGAGAGATGTTTGAACGGTATAAACAGTATGTGTGAGAGATGTTTGAACGGTATAAACAGTATGTGTGAGAGATGTTTGAACGGTATAAACAGTATGTGTGAGAGATGTTTGAACGGTATAAACAGTATGTGTGAGAGATGTTTGAACGGTATAAACAGTATGTGTGAGAGATGTTTGAACGGTATAAACAGTATGTGTGAGAGATGTTTGAACAGTATAAACAGTATGTGTGAGAGATGTTTGAACAGTATAAACAGTATGTGTGAGAGATGTTTGAACAGTATAAACAGTATGTGTGAGAGAGATGTTTGAACAGTATAAACATGTATGTGTGAAGATGTTTGAACAGTATGTGTATAAACAGTATGTGTGAGAGATGTTTGAACGGTATAAACAGTATGTGTGAGAGATGTTTGAACGGTATAAACAGTATGTGTGAGAGATGTTTGAACGGTATAAACAGTATGTGTGAGAGATGTTTGAACGGTATAAACAGTATGTGTGAGAGATGTTTGAACGGTATAAACAGTATGTGTGAGAGATGTTTGAACGGTATAAACAGTATGTGTGAGAGATGTTTGAACGGTATAAACAGTATGTGTGAGAGATGTTTGAACGGTATAAACAGTATGTGTGAGAGATGTTTGAACGGTATAAACAGTATGTGTGAGAGATGTTTGAACGGTATAAACAGTATGTGTGAGAGATGTTTGAACGGTATAAACAGTATGTGTGAGAGATGTTTGAACGGTATAAACAGTATGTGTGAGAGATGTTTGAACGGTATAAACAGTATGTGTGAGAGATGTTTGAACGGTATAAACAGTATGTGTGTGTTTGAAGAGTATAAACAGTATGTGTGAGAGATGTTTGAACGGTATAAACAGTATGTGTGAGAGATGTTTGAACGGTATAAACAGTATGTGTGAGAGATGTTTGAACGGTATAAACAGTATGTGTGAGAGATGTTTGAACGGTATAAACAGTATGTGTGAGAGATGTTTGAACGGTATAAACAGTATGTGTGAGAGATGTTTGAACGGTATAAACAGTATGTTTGTGAGAGATGTTTGAACGGTATAAACAGTATGTGTGAGAGATGTTTGAACGGTATAAACAGTATGTGTGAGAGATGTTTGAACGGTATAAACAGTATGTGTGAGAGATGTTTGAACGGTATAAACAGTATGTGTGAGAGATGTTTGAACGGTATAAACAGTATGTGTGAGAGATGTTTGAACGGTATAAACAGTATGTGTGAGAGATGTTTGAACGGTATAAACAGTATGTGTGAGAGATGTTTGAACGGTATAAACAGTATGTGTGAGAGATGTTTGAACGGTATAAACAGTATGTGTGAGAGATGTTTGAACGGTATAAACAGTATGTGTGAGAGATGTTTGAACGGTATTAACTGTATAAACAGTTGTGTGAGAGATGTTTGAACTTTACGGTATAAACAGTATGTTTGTATAAACAGTATGTGTGAGAGATGTTTGAACGGTATAAACAGTATGTGTGAGAGATGTTTGAACGGTATAAACAGTATGTGTGAGAGATGTTTGTATAAACAGTATGTGTGAGAGATGTTTGAACGGTATAAACAGTATGTGTGAGAGATGTTTGAACGGTATAAACAGTATGTGTGAGAGATGTTTGAACGGTATAAACAGTATGTGTGAGAGATGTTTGAACGGTATAAACAGTATGTGTGAGAGATGTTTGAACGGTATAAACAGTATGTGTGAGAGATGTTTGAACGGTATAAACAGTATGTGTGAGAGATGTTTGAACGGTATAAACAGTATGTGTGAGAGATGTTTGAACGGTATAAACAGTATGTGTGAGAGATGTTTGAACGGTATAAACAGTATGTGTGAGAGATGTTTGAACGGTATAAACAGTATGTGTGAGAGATGTTTGAACGGTATAAACAGTATGTGTGAGAGATGTTTGAACGGTATAAACAGTATGTGTGAGAGATGTTTGAACGGTATAAACAGTATGTGTGAGAGATGTTTGAACGGTATAAACAGTATGTGTGAGAGATGTTTGTATGTGAGAGATGTTTGAACGGTATAAACAGTATGTGTGAGAGATGTTTGAACGGTATAAACAGTATGTGTGAGAGATGTTTGAACGGTATAAACAGTATGTGTGAGAGATGTTTGAACGGTATAAACAGTATGTGTGAGAGATGTTTGAACGGTATAAACAGTATGTGTGAGAGATGTTTGAACGGTATAAACAGTATGTGTGAGAGATGTTTGAACGGTATAAACAGTATGTGTGAGAGATGTTTGAACGGTATAAACAGTATGTGTGAGAGATGTTTGAACGGTATAAACAGTATGTGTGAGAGATGTTTGAACAGTATAAACAGTATGTGTGAGAGATGTTTGAACGGTATAAACAGTATGTGTGAGAGATGTTTGAACGGTATAAACAGTATGTGTGAGAGATGTTTGAACTGTATGTGTGAGAGATGTGAACAGTATAAACAGTATGTGTGAGAGATGTTTGACGGTATAAACAGTATGTGTGAGAGATGTTTGTATAAACAGTATGTGTGAGAGATGTTTGAACGGTATAAACAGTATGTGTGAGAGATGTTTGAACGGTATAAACAGTATGTGTGAGAGATGTTTGAACGGTATAAACAGTATGTGTGAGAGATGTTTGAACGGTATAAACAGTATGTGTGAGAGATGTTTGAACGGTATAAACAGTATGTGTGAGAGATGTTTGAACGGTATAAACAGTATGTGTGAGAGATGTTTGAACGGTATAAACAGTATGTGTGAGAGATGTTTGAACGGTATAAACAGTATGTGTGAGAGATGTTTGAACGGTATAAACAGTATGTGTGAGAGATGTTTGAACGGTATAAACAGTATGTGTGAGAGATGTTTGAACAGTATAAACAGTATGTGTGAGAGATGTTTGAACGGTATAAACAGTATGTGTGAGAGATGTTTGAACGGTATAAACAGTATGTGTGAGAGATGTTTGAACGGTATAAACAGGTATAAACGGTATAAACAGTATGTGTGAGAGATGTTTGAACGGTATAAACAGTATGTGTGAGAGATGTTTGAACGGTATAAACAGTATGTGTGAGAGATGTTTGAACGGTATAAACAGTATGTGTGAGAGATGTTTGAACGGTATAAACAGTATGTGTGAGAGATGTTTGAACGTATAAACAGTATAAACAGTATGTGTGAGAGATGTTTGTATAAACAGTATGTGTGAGAGATGTTTGAACGGTATAAACAGTATGTGTGAGAGATGTTTGAACGGTATAAACAGTATGTGTGAGAGATGTTTGAACGGTATAAACAGTATGTGTGAGAGATGTTTGAACGGTATAAACAGTATGTGTGAGAGATGTTTGAACAGTATAAACAGTATGTGTGAGAGATGTTTGAACGGTATAAACAGTATGTGTGAGAGATGTTTGAACGGTATAAACAGTATGTGTGAGAGATGTTTGAACAGTATAAACAGTATGTGTGAGAGATGTTTGAACGGTATAAACAGTATGTGTGAGAGATGTTTGAACGGTATAAACAGTATGTGTGAGAGATGTTTGAACAGTATAAACAGTATGTGTGAGAGATGTTTGAACGGTATAAACAGTATGTGTGAGAGATGTTTGAACGGTATAAACAGTATGTGTGAGAGATGTTTGAACGGTATAAACAGTATGTGTGAGAGATGTTTGAACGGTATAAACAGTATGTGTGAGAGATGTTTGAACGGTATAAACAGTATGTGTGAGAGATGTTTGAACTTAATTGTATAAACAGTATGTGTGAGAGATGTTTGAACGGTATAAACAGTATGTGTGAGAGATGTTTGAACAGTATAAACAGTATGTGTGAGAGATGTTTGAACGGTATAAACAGTATGTGTGAGAGATGTTTGAACGGTATAAACAGTATGTGTGAGAGATGTTTGAACGGTATAAACAGTATGTGTGAGAGATGTTTGAACGGTATAAACAGTATGTGTGAGAGATGTTTGAACAGTATAAACAGTATGTGTGAGAGATGTTTGAACGGTATAAACAGTATGTGTGAGAGATGTTTGAACGGTATAAAATGTTTGAACAGTATGTGTGAAAGATGTTTGAATGTATGTGAGAGATGTTTGAAGATGTTTGAACAGTATAAACAGTATGTGTGAGAGATGTTTGAACGGTATAAACAGTATGTGTGAGAGATGTTTGAACGGTATAAACAGTATGTGTGAGAGATGTTTGAACGGTATAAACAGTATGTGTGAGAGATGTTTGAACGGTATAAACAGTATGTGTGAGAGATGTTTGAACGGTATAAACAGTATGTGTGAGAGATGTTTGAACGGTATAAACAGTATGTGTGAGAGATGTTTGAACGGTATAAACAGTATGTGTGAGAGATGTTTGAACGGTATAAACAGTATGTGTGAGAGATGTTTGAACGGTATAAACAGTATGTGTGAGAGATGTTTGAACGGTATAAACAGTATGTGTGAGAGATGTTTGAACGGTATAAACAGTATGTGTGAGAGATGTTTGAACGGTATAAACAGTATGTGTGAGAGATGTTTGAACGGTATAAACAGTATGTGTGAGAGATGTTTGAACGGTATAAACAGTATGTGTGAGAGATGTTTGAACGGTATAAACAGTATGTGTGAGAGATGTTTGAACAGTATAAACAGTATGTGTGAGAGAGATGTTTGAACGGTATAAACAGTATGTGTGAGAGATGTTTGAACGGTATAAACAGTATGTGTGAGAGATGTTTGAACGGTATAAACAGTATGTGTGAGAGATGTTTGAACGGTATAAACAGTATGTGTGAGAGATGTTTGAACGGTATAAACAGTATGTGTGAGAGATGTTTGAACGGTATAAACAGTATGTGTGAGAGATGTTTGAACGGTATAAACAGTATGTGTAAGAGATGTTTGAACGGTATAAACAGTATGTGTGAGAGATGTTTGAACGGTATAAACAGTATGTGTGAGAGATGTTTGAACGGTATAAACAGTATGTGTGAGAGATGTTTGAACGGTATAAACAGTATGTGTGAGAGATGTTTGAACAGTATAAACAGTATGTGTGAGAGATGTTTGAACGGTATAAACAGTATGTGTGAGAGATGTTTGTATAAACAGTATGTGTGAGAGATGTTTGGTATAAACAGTATGTGTGAGAGATGTTTGAACGGTATAAACAGTATGTGTGAGAGATGTTTGAACGGTATAAACAGTATGTGTGAGAGATGTTTGAACGGTATAAACAGTATGTGTGAGAGATGTTTGAACGGTATAAACAGTATGTGTGAGAGATGTTTGAACGGTATAAACAGTATGTGTGAGAGATGTTTGAACTTAACTGTATAAACAGTATGTGTGAGAGATGTTTGAACGGTATAAACAGTATGTGTGAGAGATGTTTGAACGGTATAAACAGTATGTGTGAGAGATGTTTGAACGGTATAAACAGTATGTGTGAGAGATGTTTGAACGGTATAAACAGTATGTGTGAGAGATGTTTGAACGGTATAAACAGTATGTGTGAGAGATGTTTGAACGGTATAAACAGTATGTGTGAGAGATGTTTGAACGGTATAAACAGTATGTGTGAGAGATGTTTGAACGGTATAAACAGTATGTGTGAGAGATGTTTGAACGGTATAAACATGTTTGTAAACAGTATGTGTGAGATGTTTGTATAAACAGTATGTGTGAGAGATGTTTGAACAGTATAAACAGTATGTGTGAGAGATGTTTGAACAGTATAAACAGTATGTGTGAGAGATGTTTGAACAGTATAAACAGTATGTGTGAGAGATGTTTGAACGGTATAAACAGTATGTGTGAGAGATGTTTGAACAGTATGTGTGAGAGATGTTTGGTATAAACAGTATGTGTGAGAGATGTTTGAACGGTATAAACAGTATGTGTGAGAGATGTTTGAACGGTATAAACAGTATGTGTGAGAGATGTTTGAACGGTATAAACAGTATGTGTGAGAGATGTTTGAACGGTATAAACAGTATGTGTGAGAGATGTTTGAACGGTATAAACAGTATGTGTGAGAGATGTTTGAACGGTATAAACAGTATGTGTGAGAGATGTTTGAACGGTATAAACAGTATGTGTGAGAGATGTTTGAACGGTATAAACAGTATGTGTGAGAGATGTTTGAACGGTATAAACAGTATGTGTGAGAGATGTTTGAACGGTATAAACAGTATGTGTGAGAGATGTTTGAACGGTATAAACAGTATGTTTGTAAACAGTATGTGTGAGAGAGATGTTTGAACGGTATAAACAGTATGTGTGAGAGATGTTTGAACGGTATAAACAGTATGTGTGAGAGATGTTTGAACGGTATAAACAGTATGTGTGAGAGATGTTTGAACAGTATAAACAGTATGTGTGAGAGATGTTTGAACGGTATAAACAGTATGTGTGAGAGATGTTTGAACGGTATAAACAGTATGTGTGAGAGATGTTTGAACGGTATAAACAGTATGTGTGAGAGATGTTTGAACGGTATAAACAGTATGTGTGAGAGATGTTTGAACGGTATAAACAGTATGTGTGAGAGATGTTTGAACGGTATAAACAGTATGTGTGAGAGATGTTTGAACGGTATAAACAGTATGTGTGAGAGATGTTTGAACGGTATAAACAGTATGTGTGAGAGATGTTTGAACTTAACTGTATAAACAGTATGTGTGAGAGATGTTTGAACGGTATAAACAGTATGTGTGAGAGATGTTTGAACGGTATAAACAGTATGTGTGAGAGATGTTTGAACGGTATAAACAGTATGTGTGAGAGATGTTTGAACGGTATAAACAGTATGTGTGAGAGATGTTTGAACGGTATAAACAGTATGTGTGAGAGAGATGTTTGAACGGTATAAACAGTATGTGTGAGAGATGTTTGAACAGTATAAACAGTATGTGTGAGAGATGTTTGAACGGTATAAACAGTATGTATGTTTGTATAAACAGTAGAGATGTTTGAACGGTATAAACAGTATGTGTGAGAGATGTTTGAACGGTATAAACAGTATGTGTGAGAGATGTTTGAACGGTATAAACAGTATGTGTGAGAGATGTTTGAACGGTATAAACAGTATGTGTGAGAGATGTTTGAGATGTTTGGTATAAACAGTATGTGTGAGAGATGTTTGAACAGTATAAACAGTATGTGTGAGAGATGTTTGAACAGTATAAACAGTATGTGTGAGAGATGTTTGAACGGTATAAACAGTATGTGTGAGAGATGTTTGTATAAACAGTATGTGTGAGAGATGTTTGAACGGTATAAACAGTATGTGTGAGAGATGTTTGAACGGTATAAACAGTATGTGTGAGAGATGTTTGAACGGTATAAACAGTATGTGTGAGAGATGTTTGAACGGTATAAACAGTATGTGTGAGAGATGTTTGAACGGTATAAACAGAGAGATGTTTGAACGGTATAAACAGTATGTGTGAGAGATGTTTGAACGGTATAAACAGTATGTGTGAGAGATGTTTGAACGGTATAAACAGTATGTGTGAGAGATGTTTGAACGGTATAAACAGTATGTGTGAGAGATGTTTGAACGGTATAAACAGTATGTGTGAGAGATGTTTGAACGGTATAAACAGTATGTGTGAGAGATGTTTGAACAGTATAAACAGTATGTGTGAGAGATGTTTGAACGGTATAAACAGTATGTGTGAGAGATGTTTGAACGGTATAAACAGTATGTGTGAGAGATGTTTGAACGGTATAAACAGTATGTGTGAGAGATGTTTGAACGGTATAAACAGTATGTGTGAGAGATGTTTGAACGGTATAAACAGTATGTGTGAGAGATGTTTGAACGGTATAAACAGTATGTGTGAGAGATGTTTGAACGGTATAAACAGTATGTGTGAGAGATGTTTGAACGGTATAAACAGTATGTGTGAGAGATGTTTGAACGGTATAAACAGTATGTGTGAGAGATGTTTGAACAGTATAAACAGTATGTGTGAGAGATGTTTGAACAGTATAAACAGTATGTGTGAGAGATGTTTGAACAGTATAAACAGTATGTGTGAGAGATGTTTGAACAGTATAAACAGTATGTGTGAGAGATGTTTGAACGGTATAAACAGTATGTGTGAGAGATGTTTGAACGGTATAAACAGTATGTGTGAGAGATGTTTGAACGGTATAAACAGTATGTGTGAGAGATGTTTGAACGGTATAAACAGTAGTATGTGTGAGAGATGTTTGAACGGTATAAACAGTATGTGTGAGAGATGTTTGAACGGTATAAACAGTATGTGTGAGAGATGTTTGAACGGTATAAACAGTATGTGTGAGAGATGTTTGAACGGTATAAACAGTATGTGTGAGAGATGTTTGAACGGTATAAACAGTATGTGTGAGAGATGTTTGAACGGTATAAACAGTATGTGTGAGAGATGTTTGTATAAACAGTATGTGTGAGAGATGTTTGTATAAACAGTATGTGTGAGAGATGTTTGAACGGTATAAACAGTATGTGTGAGAGATGTTTGAACGGTATAAACAGTATGTGTGAGAGATGTTTGAACGGTATAAACAGTATGTGTGAGAGATGTTTGAACGGTATAAACAGTATGTGTGAGAGATGTTTGAACGGTATAAACAGTATGTGTGAGAGATGTTTGAACGGTATAAACAGTATGTGTGAGAGATGTTTGAACGGTATAAACAGTATGTGTGAGAGATGTTTGAACGGTATAAACAGTATGTGTGAGAGATGTTTGAGAGATGTTTGAACGGTATAAACAGTATGTGTGAGAGATGTTTGAACGGTATAAACAGTATGTGTGTGTGAACGGTATAAACAGTATGTGTGATGTTTGAACGGTATAAACAGTATGTGTGAGAGATGTTTGAACGGTATAAACAGTATGTGTGAGAGATGTTTGAACGGTATAAACAGTATGTGTGAGAGATGTTTGAACGGTATAAACAGTATGTGTGAGAGATGTTTGAACAGTATAAACAGTATGTGTGAGAGATGTTTGAACGGTATAAACAGTATGTGTGAGAGATGTTTGAACGGTATAAACAGTATGTGTGAGAGATGTTTGAACGGTATAAACAGTATGTGTGAGAGATGTTTGAACGGTATAAACAGTATGTGTGAGAGATGTTTGAACGGTATAAACAGTATGTGTGAGAGATGTTTGAACGGTATAAACAGTATGTGTGAGAGATGTTTGAACGGTATAAACAGTATGTGTGAGAGATGTTTGAACGGTATAAACAGTATGTGTGAGAGATGTTTGAACGGTATAAACAGTATGTGTGAGAGATGTTTGAACGGTATAAACAGTATGTGTGAGAGATGTTTGAACGGTATAAACAGTATGTGTGAGAGATGTTTGAACGGTATAAACAGTATGTGTGAGAGATGTTTGAACGGTATAAACAGTATGTGTGAGAGATGTTTGAACGGTATAAACAGTATGTGTGAGAGATGTTTGAACAGTATAAACAGTATGTGTGAGAGATGTTTGAACAGTATAAACAGTATGTGTGAGAGATGTTTGAACGGTATAAACAGTATGTGTGAGAGATGTTTGAACGGTATAAACAGTATGTGTGAGAGATGTTTGAACGGTATAAACAGTATGTGTGAGAGATGTTTGAACGGTATAAACAGTATGTGTGAGAGATGTTTGAACGGTATAAACAGTATGTGTGAGAGATGTTTGAACGGTATAAACAGTATGTGTGAGAGATGTTTGAACAGTATAAACAGTATGTGTGAGAGATGTTTGAACGGTATAAACAGTATGTGTGAGAGATGTTTGAACGGTATAAACAGTATGTGTGAGAGATGTTTGAACGGTATAAACAGTATGTGTGAGAGATGTTTGAACGGTATAAACAGTATGTGTGAGAGATGTTTGAACGGTATAAACAGTATGTGTGAGAGATGTTTGAACGGTATAAACAGTATGTGTGAGAGATGTTTGAACGGTATAAACAGTATGTGTGAGAGATGTTTGAACGGTATAAACAGTATGTGTGAGAGATGTTTGAACAGTATAAACAGTATGTGTGAGAGATGTTTGAACAGTATAAACAGTATGTGTGAGAGATGTTTGAACGGTATAAACAGTATGTGTGAGAGATGTTTGAACGGTATAAACAGTATGTGTGAGAGATGTTTGAACGGTATAAACAGTATGTGTGAGAGATGTTTGAACAGTATAAACAGTATGTGTGAGAGATGTTTGAACGGTATAAACAGTATGTGTGAGAGATGTTTGAACGGTATAAAACATAAACAGTATGTGTGAGATGTTTGTGTGTATAAACAGTATGTGTGAGAGATGTTTGAAGTATGTGTGAGAGATGTTTGAACGGTATAAACAGTATGTGTGAGAGATGTTTGAACGGTATAAACAGTATGTTGTGAGAGATGTTTGAACGGTATAAACAGTATGTGTGAGAGATGTTTGAACGGTATAAACAGTATGTGTGAGAGATGTTTGAACGGTATAAACAGTATGTGTGAGAGATGTTTGAACGGTATAAACAGTATGTGTGAGAGATGTTTGAACGGTATAAACAGTATGTGTGAGAGATGTTTGAACGGTATAAACAGTATGTGTGAGAGATGTTTGAACGGTATAAACAGTATGTGTGAGAGATGTTTGAACGGTATAAACAGTATGTGTGAGAGATGTTTGAACGGTATAAACAGTATGTGTGAGAGATGTTTGAACGGTATAAACAGTATGTGTGAGAGATGTTTGAACGGTATAAACAGTATGTGTGAGAGATGTTTGAACGGTATAAACAGTATGTGTGAGAGATGTTTGAACGGTATAAACAGTATGTGTGTGTATAAACAGTATGTGTGAGAGATGTTTGAACGGTATAAACAGTATGTGTGAGAGATGTTTGAACGGTATAAACAGTATGTGTGAGAGATGTTTGAACGGTATAAACAGTATGTGTGAGAGATGTTTGAACGGTATAAACAGTATGTTTGTATAAACAGTAGAGATGTTTGAACGGTATAAACAGTATGTGTGAGAGATGTTTGAACGGTATAAACAGTATGTGTGAGAGATGTTTGAACGGTATAAACAGTATGTGTGAGAGATGTTTGAACGGTATAAACAGTATGTGTGAGAGATGTTTGAACGGTATAAACAGTATGTGTGAGAGATGTTTGAACGGTATAAACAGTATGTGTGAGAGATGTTTGAACAGTATAAACAGTATGTGTGAGAGATGTTTGAACAGTATAAACAGTATGTGTGAGAGATGTTTGAACGGTATAAACAGTATGTGTGAGAGATGTTTGAACGGTATAAACATGTGTGAGAGATGTTTGTAAACAGTAGAGATGTTTGAACGGTATAAACAGTATGTGTGAGAGATGTTTGAACGGTATAAACAGTATGTGTGAGAGATGTTTGAACGGTATAAACAGTATGTGTGAGAGATGTTTGAACGGTATAAACAGTATGTGTGAGAGATGTTTGAACGGTATAAACAGTATGTGTGAGAGATGTTTGAACGGTATAAACAGTATGTGTGAGAGATGTTTGAACGGTATAAACAGTATGTGTGAGAGATGTTTGAACGGTATAAACAGTATGTGTGAGAGATGTTTGAACGGTATAAACAGTATGTGTGAGAGATGTTTGAACGGTATAAACAGTATGTGTGAGAGATGTTTGAACGGTATAAACAGTATGTGTGAGAGATGTTTGAACGGTATAAACAGTATGTGTGAGAGATGTTTGAACGGTATAAACAGTATGTGTGAGAGATGTTTGAACGGTATAAACAGTATGTGTGAGAGATGTTTGAACAGTATAAACAGTATGTGTGAGAGATGTTTGAAGATGTTTGAACGGTATAAACAGTATGTGTGAAGATGTTTGTATAAACAGTATGTGTGAGAGATGTTTGAACGGTATAAACAGTATGTGTGAGAGATGTTTGAACGGTATAAACAGTATGTGTGAGAGATGTTTGTATAAACAGTATGTGTGAGAGATGTTTGAACGGTATAAACAGTATGTGTGAGAGATGTTTGAACGGTATAAACAGTATGTGTGAGAGATGTTTGAACGGTATAAACAGTATGTGTGAGAGATGTTTGAACGGTATAAACAGTATGTGTGAGAGATGTTTGAACGGTATAAACAGTATGTGTGAGAGATGTTTGAACGGTATAAACAGTATGTGTGAGAGATGTTTGAACAGTATAAACAGTATGTGTGAGAGATGTTTGAACAGTATAAACAGTATGTGTGAGAGATGTTTGAACGGTATAAACAGTATGTGTGAGAGATGTTTGAACGGTATAAACAGTATGTGTGTATAAACAGTATGTGTGTATAAACAGTAGAGATGTTTGAACGGTATAAACAGTATGTGTGAGAGATGTTTGAACGGTATAAACAGTATGTGTGAGAGATGTTTGAACGGTATAAACAGTATGTGTGAGAGATGTTTGAACAGTATAAACAGTATGTGTGAGAGATGTTTGAACAGTATAAACAGTATGTGTGAGAGATGTTTGAACGGTATGTGAGAGATGTTTGAACGGTATAAACAGTATGTGTGAGAGATGTTTGAACGGTATAAACAGTATGTGTGAGAGATGTTTGAACGGTATAAACAGTATGTGTGAGAGATGTTTGAACGGTATAAACAGTATGTGTGAGAGATGTTTGAACGGTATAAACAGTATGTGTGAGAGATGTTTGAACGGTATAAACAGTATGTGTGAGAGATGTTTGAACGGTATAAACAGTATGTGTGAGAGATGTTTGAACGGTATAAACAGTATGTGTGAGAGATGTTTGAACGGTATAAACAGTATGTGTGAGAGATGTTTGAACGGTATAAACAGTATGTGTGAGAGATGTTTGAACTGTATGTGTGAGAGATGTATAAACAGTATGTGTGAGAGATGTTTGAACGGTATAAACAGTATGTGTGAGAGATGTTTGAACGGTATAAACAGTATGTGTGAGAGATGTTTGAACGGTATAAACAGTATGTGTGAGAGATGTTTGAACGGTATAAACAGTATGTGTGAGAGATGTTTGAACGGTATAAACAGTATGTGTGAGAGATGTTTGAACGGTATAAACAGTATGTGTGAGAGATGTTTGAACGGTATAAACAGTATGTGTGAGAGATGTTTGAACGGTATAAACAGTATAAACAGTATGTGAGAGATGTTTGAACGGTATAAACAGTATGTGTGAGAGATGTTTGAACGGTATAAACAGTATGTGTGAGAGATGTTTGAACGGTATAAACAGTATGTGTGAGAGATGTTTGAACGGTATAAACAGTATGTGTGAGAGATGTTTGAACGGTATAAACAGTATGTGTGAGAGATGTTTGAACGGTATAAACAGTATGTGTGAGAGATGTTTGAACGGTATAAACAGTATGTGTGAGAGATGTTTGAACGGTATAAACAGTATGTGTGAGAGATGTTTGAACGGTATAAACAGTATGTGTGAGAGATGTTTGAACGGTATAAACAGTATGTGTGAGAGATGTTTGAACAGTATAAACAGTATGTGTGAGAGATGTTTGAACGGTATAAACAGTATGTGTGAGAGATGTTTGAACGGTATAAACAGTATGTGTGAGAGATGTTTGAACGGTATAAACAGTATGTGTGAGAGATGTTTGAACGGTATAAACAGTATGTGTGAGAGATGTTTGAACGGTATAAACAGTATGTGTGAGAGATGTTTGAACGGTATAAACAGTATGTGTGAGAGATGTTTGAACGGTATAAACAGTATGTGTGAGAGATGTTTGAACGGTATAAACAGTATGTGTGAGAGATGTTTGAACGGTATAAACAGTATGTGTGAGAGATGTTTGAACGGTATAAACAGTATGTGTGAGAGATGTTTGAACGGTATAAACAGTATGTGTGAGAGATGTTTGAATGTTTGAACGGTATAAACAGTATGTGTGAGAGATGTTTGAAGAGTATAAACATGTGTGAGAGATGTTTGAACGGTATAAACAGTATGTGTGAGGTATGTTTGAACGGTATAAACAGTATGTGTGAGAGATGTTTGAACGGTATAAACAGTATGTGTGAGAGATGTTTGAACGGTATAAACAGTATGTGTGAGAGATGTTTGAACGGTATAAACAGTATGTGTGAGAGATGTTTGAACGGTATAAACAGTATGTGTGAGAGATGTTTGAACAGTATAAACAGTATGTGTGAGAGATGTTTGAACGGTATAAACAGTATGTGTGAGAGATGTTTGAACGGTATAAACAGTATGTGTGAGAGATGTTTGAACGGTATAAACAGTATGTGTGAGAGATGTTTGAACGGTATAAACAGTATGTGTGAGAGATGTTTGAACGGTATAAACAGTATGTGTGAGAGATGTTTGAACAGTATAAACAGTATGTGTGAGAGATGTTTGAACGGTATAAACAGTATGTGTGAGAGATGTTTGAACGGTATAAACAGTATGTGTGAGAGATGTTTGAACGGTATAAACAGTATGTGTGAGAGATGTTTGAACGGTATAAACAGTATGTGTGAGAGATGTTTGAACGGTATAAACAGTATGTGTGAGAGATGTTTGAACGGTATAAACAGTATGTGTGAGAGATGTTTGAACGGTATAAACAGTATGTGTGAGAGATGTTTGAACGGTATAAACAGTATGTGTGAGAGATGTTTGAACGGTATAAACAGTATGTGTGAGAGATGTTTGAACGGTATAAACAGTATGTGTGTATGTGTGAGATGTTTGAACGGTATAAACAGTATGTGTGAGAGATGTTTGAACGGTATAAACAGTATGTGTGAGAGATGTTTGAACGGTATAAACAGTATGTGTGAGAGATGTTTGAACGGTATAAACAGTATGTGTGAGAGATGTTTGAACGGTATAAACAGTATGTGTGAGAGATGTTTGAACGGTATAAACAGTATGTGTGAGAGATGTTTGAACGGTATAAACAGTATGTGTGAGAGATGTTTGAACGGTATAAACAGTAGTATGTGTATAAACAGTATGTGTGAGAGATGTTTGAACGGTATAAACAGTATGTGTGAGAGATGTTTGAACGGTATAAACAGTATGTGTGAGAGATGTTTGAACGGTATAAACAGTATGTGTGTATAAACAGATGTGTGAAGATGTTTGAACGGTATAAACAGTATGTGTGAGAGATGTTTGAACGGTATAAACAGTATGTGTGAGAGATGTTTGAACAGTATAAACAGTATGTGTGAGAGATGTTTGAACGGTATAAACAGTATGTGTGAGAGATGTTTGTATAAACAGTATGTGTGAGAGATGTTTGAACGGTATAAACAGTATGTGTGAGAGATGTTTGAACGGTATAAACAGTATGTGTGAGAGATGTTTGAACGGTATAAACAGTATGTGTGAGAGATGTTTGAACGGTATAAACAGTATGTGTAAACAGTATGTGAGAGAGATGTTTGAAGAGATGGTATAAACAGTATGTGTGAGAGATGTTTGAACGGTATAAACAGTATGTGTAAGAGATGTTTGAACGGTATAAACAGTATGTGTGAGAGATGTTTGAACGGTATAAACAGTATGTGTGAGAGATGTTTGAACGGTATAAACAGTATGTGTGAGAGATGTTTGAACGGTATAAACAGTATGTGTGAGAGATGTTTGAACGGTATAAACAGTATGTGTGAGAGATGTTTGAACGGTATAAACAGTATGTGTGAGAGATGTTTGAACGGTATAAACAGTATGTGTGAGAGATGTTTGTATAAACAGAGAGATGTTTGAACGGTATAAACAGTATGTGTGAGAGATGTTTGAACAGTATAAACAGTATGTGTGAGAGATGTTTGAACGGTATAAACAGTATGTGTGAGAGATGTTTGAACGGTATAAACAGTATGTGTGAGAGATGTTTGAACGGTATAAACAGTATGTGTGAGAGATGTTTGAACGGTATAAACAGTATGTGTGAGAGATGTTTGAACGGTATAAACAGTATGTGTGAGAGATGTTTGAACGGTATAAACAGTATGTGTGAGAGATGTTTGAACGGTATAAACAGTATGTGTGAGAGATGTTTGAACGGTATAAACAGTATGTGTGAGAGATGTTTGAACGGTATAAACAGTATGTGTGAGAGATGTTTGTATAAACAGTATGTGTGAGAGATGTTTGAACGGTATAAACAGTATGTGTGAGAGATGTTTGAACGGTATAAACAGTATGTGTGAGAGATGTTTGAACGGTATAAACAGTATGTGTGAGAGATGTTTGAACAGTATAAACAGTATGTGTGAGAGATGTTTGAACAGTATGTGTGAGAGATGTTTGGTATAAACAGTATGTGTGAGAGATGTTTGAACGGTATAAACAGTATGTGTGAGAGATGTTTGAACAGTATAAACAGTATGTGTGAGAGATGTTTGAACGGTATAAACAGTATGTGTGAGAGATGTTTGAACGGTATAAACAGTATGTGTGAGAGATGTTTGAACGGTATAAACAGTATGTGTGAGAGAGATGTTTGAACGGTATAAACAGTATGTGTGAGAGATGTTTGAACGGTATAAACAGTATGTGTGAGAGATGTTTGAACGGTATAAACAGTATGTGTGAGAGATGTTTGAACGGTATAAACAGTATGTGTGAGAGATGTTTGAACGGTATAAACAGTATGTGTGAGAGATGTTTGAACGGTATAAACAGTATGTGTGAGAGATGTTTGAACGGTATAAACAGTATGTGTGAGAGATGTTTGAACGGTATAAACAGTATGTGTGAGAGATGTTTGAACGGTATAAACAGTATGTGTGAGAGATGTTTGAACGGTATAAACAGTATGTGTGAGAGATGTTTGAACGGTATAAACAGTATGTGTGAGAGATGTTTGAACGGTATAAACAGTATGTGTGAGAGATGTTTGAACGGTATAAACAGTATGTGTGAGAGATGTTTGAACGGTATAAACAGTATGTGTGAGAGATGTTTGAACGGTATAAACAGTATGTGTGAGAGATGTTTGAACGGTATAAACAGTATGTGTGAGAGATGTTTGAACGGTATAAAAAGTATGTGTGAGAGATGTTTGAACGGTATAAACAGTATGTGTGAGAGATGTTTGAACGGTATAAACAGTATGTGTGAGAGATGTTTGAACGGTATAAACAGTATGTGTGAGAGATGTTTGAACGGTATAAACAGTATGTGTGAGAGATGTTTGAACGGTATAAACAGTATGTGTGAGAGATGTTTGAACGGTATAAACAGTATGTGTGAGAGATGTTTGAACGGTATAAACAGTATGTGTGAGAGATGTTTGAACGGTATAAACAGTATGTGTGAGAGATGTTTGAACGGTATAAACAGTATGTGTGAGAGATGTTTGACCGTATAAACAGTATGTGTGAGAGATGTTTGAACGGTATAAACAGTATGTGTGAGAGATGTTTGAACGGTATAAACAGTATGTGTGAGAGATGTTTGAACGGTATAAACAGTATGTGTGAGAGATGTTTGAACGGTATAAACAGTATGTGTGAGAGATGTTTGAACGGTATAAACAGTATGTGTGAGAGATGTTTGAACGGTATAAACAGTATGTGTGAGAGATGTTTGAACAGTATAAACAGTATGTGTGAGAGATGTTTGAACGGTATAAACAGTATGTGTGAGAGATGTTTGAACAGTATAAACAGTATGTGTGAGAGATGTTTGAACGGTATAAACAGTATGTGTGAGAGATGTTTGAACGGTATAAACAGTATGTGTGAGAGATGTTTGAACGGTATAAACAGTATGTGTGAGAGATGTTTGAACGGTATAAACAGTATGTGTGAGAGATGTTTGAACGGTATAAACAGTATGTGTGAGAGATGTTTGAACGGTATAAACAGTATGTGTGAGAGATGTTTGAACGGTATAAACAGTATGTGTGAGAGATGTTTGAACGGTATAAACAGTATGTGTGAGAGATGTTTGAACGGTATAAACAGTATGTGTGAGAGATGTTTGAACGGTATAAACAGTATGTGTGAGAGATGTTTGAACGGTATAAACAGTATGTGTGAGAGATGTTTGAACGGTATAAACAGTATGTGTGAGAGATGTTTGAACGGTATAAACAGTATGTGTGAGAGATGTTTGAACGGTATAAACAGTATGTGTGAGAGATGTTTGAACGGTATAAACAGTATGTGTGAGAGATGTTTGAACGGTATAAACAGTATGTGTGAGAGATGTTTGAACGGTATAAACAGTATGTGTGAGAGATGTTTGAACGGTATAAACAGTATGTGTGAGAGATGTTTGAACGGTATAAACAGTATGTGTGAGAGATGTTTGAACGGTATAAACAGTATGTGTGAGAGATGTTTGAACGGTATAAACAGTATGTGTGA
Organism: Tachypleus tridentatus; assembly: GCF_004210375.1. Classification (NCBI taxonomy): domain Eukaryota; kingdom Metazoa; phylum Arthropoda; class Merostomata; order Xiphosura; family Limulidae; genus Tachypleus; species Tachypleus tridentatus. Next base: position 96,550,543 of record NC_134826.1, read on the forward strand.
GAGATGTTTGAACGGTATAAACAGTATGTGTGAGAGATGTTTGAACAGTATAAACAGTATGTGTGAGAGATGTTTGTATAAACAGTATGTGTGAGAGATGTTTGAACAGTATAAACAGTAGTATGTTTGTATAAACAGAGAGATGTTTGTATAAACAGTATGTGTGAGAGATGTTTGAACGGTATAAACAGTATGTGTGAGAGATGTTTGAACGGTATAAACAGTATGTGTGAGAGATGTTTGAACGGTATAAACAGTATGTGTGTGATATGTTTGAACGGTAGAGATGTTTATAAACAGTATGTGTGAGAGATGTTTGAACGGTATAAACAGTATGTGTGAGAGATGTTTGAACGGTATAAACAGTATGTGTGAGAGATGTTTGAACGGTATAAACAGTATGTGTGAGAGATGTTTGAACGGTATAAACAGTATGTGTGAGAGATGTTTGAACGGTATAAACAGTAGTATGTGTGAGAGATGTTTGAACGGTATAAACAGTATGTGTGAGAGATGTTTGAACGGTATAAACAGTATGTGTGAGAGATGTTTGTATAAACAGTATGTGTGAGAGATGTTTGAACGGTATAAACAGTATGTGTGAGAGATGTTTGAACGGTATAAACAGTATGTGTGAGAGATGTTTGAACGGTATAAACAGTATGTGTGAGAGATGTTTGAACGGTATAAACAGTATGTGTGAGAGATGTTTGAACGGTATAAACAGTATGTGTGAGAGATGTTTGAACAGTATAAACAGTATGTGTGAGAGATGTTTGAACGGTATAAACAGTATGTGTGAGAGATGTTTGAACGGTATAAACAGTATGTGTGAGAGATGTTTGAACGGTATAAACAGTATGTGTGACAGATGTTTGAACGGTATAAACAGTTTGAACGGTATAAACAGTATGTGTGTGAGAGATGTTTGAACGGTATAAACAGTATGTGTGAGAGATGTTTGAACGGTATAAACAGTATGTGTATGTGAACGGTATAAACAGAGATGTTTGAACGGTATAAACAGTATGTGTGAGAGATGTTTGAACGGTATAAACAGTATGTGTGAGAGATGTTTGAACGGTATAAACAGTATGTGTGAGAGATGTTTGAACGGTATAAACAGTATGTGTGAGAGATGTTTGAACGGTATAAACAGTATGTGTGAGAGATGTTTGAACGGTATAAACAGTATGTGTGAGAGATGTTTGAACGGTATAAACAGTATGTGTGAGAGATGTTTGAACGGTATAAACAGTATGTGTGAGAGATGTTTGAACGGTATAAACAGTATGTGTGAGAGATGTTTGAACTTAACTGTATAAACAGTATGTGTGAGAGATGTTTGAACTTAAAAGTATAAACAGTATGTGTGAGAGATGTTTGAACGGTATAAACAGTATGTGTGAGAGATGTTTGAACGGTATAAACAGTATGTGTGAGAGATGTTTGAACAGTATAAACAGTATGTGTGAGAGATGTTTGAACGGTATAAACAGTATGTGTGAGAGATGTTTGAACGGTATAAACAGTATGTGTGAGAGATGTTTGAACGGTATAAACAGTATGTGTGAGAGATGTTTGAACGGTATAAACAGTATGTGTGAGAGATGTTTGAACGGTATAAACAGTATGTGTGAGAGATGTTTGAACGGTATAAACAGTATGTGTGAGAGATGTTTGAACGGTATAAACAGTATGTGTGAGAGATGTTTGAACGGTATAAACAGTATGTGTGAGAGATGTTTGAACGGTATAAACAGTATGTGTGAGAGATGTTTGAACGGTATAAACAGTATGTGTGAGAGATGTTTGAACGGTATAAACAGTATGTGTGAGAGATGTTTGAACGGTATAAACAGTATGTGAGAGATGTTTGAGTATAAACAGTATGTGTGAGAGATGTTTGAACGGTATAAACAGTATGTGTGAGAGATGTTTGAACGGTATAAACAGTATGTGTGAGAGATGTTTGAACGGTATAAACAGTATGTGTGAGAGATGTTTGAACGGTATAAACAGTATGTGTGAGAGATGTTTGAACGGTATAAACAGTATGTGTGAGAGATGTTTGAATGTTTGAACGGTATAAACAGTATGTGTGAGAGATGTTTGAACGGTATAAACAGTATGTGTGAGAGATGTTTGAACGGTATAAACAGTATGTGTGAGAGATGTTTGAACAGTATAAACAGTATGTGTGAGAGATGTTTGAACGGTATAAACAGTATGTGTGAGAGATGTTTGAACGGTATAAACAGTATGTGTGAGAGATGTTTGAACGGTATAAACAGTATGTGTGAGAGATGTTTGTATAAACAGTATGTGTGAGAGATGTTTGAACTTAAAGGTATAAACAGTATGTGTGAGAGATGTTTGAACGGTATAAACAGTATGTGTGAGAGATGTTTGAACGGTATAAACAGTATGTGTGAGAGATGTTTGAGAGATGTTTGAACGGTATAAACAGTATGTGTGAAGATGTTTGAAGTATAAACAGTATGTGTGAGAGATGTTTGAACGGTATAAACAGTATGTGTGAGAGATGTTTGAACGGTATAAACAGTATGTGTGAGAGATGTTTGAACGGTATAAACAGTATGTGTGAGAGATGTTTGAACGGTATAAACAGTATGTGTGAGAGATGTTTGAACGGTATAAACAGTATGTGTGAGAGATGTTTGAACGGTATAAACAGTATGTGTGAGAGATGTTTGAACGGTATAAACAGTATGTGTGAGAGATGAGAGATGTTTGAACGGTATAAACAGTATGTGTGAGAGATGTTTGAACGGTATAAACAGTATGTGTGAGAGATGTTTGAACGGTATAAACAGTATGTGTGAGAGATGTTTGAACGGTATAAACAGTATGTGTGAGAGATGTTTGAACAGTATAAACAGTATGTGTGAGAGATGTTTGAACAGTATAAACAGTATGTGTGAGAGATGTTTGAACGGTATAAACAGTATGTGTGAGAGATGTTTGAACGGTATAAACAGTATGTGTGAGAGATGTTTGAACGTTATAAACAGTACGTGTGAGAGATGTTTGAACGAAAATGTATAAACAGTATGTGTGAGAGATGTTTGAACAGTATAAACAGTATGTGTGAGAGATGTTTGAACGGTATAAACAGTATGTGTGAGAGATGTTTGAACGGTATAAACAGTATGTGTGAGAGATGTTTGAACGGTATAAACAGTATGTGTGAGAGATGTTTGAACGGTATAAACAGTATGTGTGAGAGATGTTTGAACGGTATAAACAGTATGTGTGAGAGATGTTTGAACGGTATAAACAGTATGTGTGAGAGATGTTTGAACAGTATAAACAGTATGTGTGAGAGATGTTTGAACGGTATAAACAGTATGTGTGAGAGATGTTTGAACGGTATAAACAGTATGTGTGAGAGATGTTTGAACGTATAAACAGTATAAACAGTATGTGTGAGAGATGTTTTAACTTAAATGTATAAACAGTATGTGTGAGAGATGTTTGAACGGTATAAACAGTATGTGTGAGAGATGTTTGAACGGTATAAACAGTATGTGTAAGAGATGTTTGAACGGTATAAACAGTATGTGTGAGAGATGTTTGAACGGTATAAACAGTATGTGTGAGAGATGTTTGAACGGTATAAACAGTATGTGTGAGAGATGTTTGAACGGTATAAACAGTATGTGTGAGAGATGTTTGAACGGTATAAACAGTATGTGTGAGAGATGTTTGAACGGTATAAACAGTATGTGTGAGAGATGTTTGAACGGTATAAACAGTATGTGTGAGAGATGTTTGAACGGTATAAACAGTATGTGTGAGAGATGTTTGAACGGTATAAACAGTATGTGTGAGAGATGTTTGAACAGTATAAACAGTATGTGTGAGAGATGTTTGAACGGTATAAACAGTATGTGTGAGAGATGTTTGAACGGTATAAACAGTATGTGTGAGAGATGTTTGAACGGTATAAACAGTATGTGTGAGAGATGTTTGAACAGTATAAACAGTATGTGTGAGAGATGTTTGAACGGTATAAACAGTATGTGTGAGAGATGTTTGTATAAACAGTATGTGTGAGAGATGTTTGAACGGTATAAACAGTATGTGTGAGAGATGTTTGAACGGTATAAACAGTATGTGTGAGAGATGTTTGAACGGTATAAACAGTATGTGTGAGAGATGTTTGAACGGTATAAACAGTATGTGTGAGAGATGTTTGAACGGTATAAACAGTATGTGTGAGAGATGTTTGAACGGTATAAACAGTATGTGTGAGAGATGTTTGAACGGTATAAACAGTATGTGTGAGAGATGTTTGAACGGTATAAACAGTATGTGTGAGAGATGTTTGAACGGTATAAACAGTATGTGTGAGAGATGTTTGAACGGTATAAACAGTATGTGTGAGAGATGTTTGAACGGTATAAACAGTATGTGTGAGAGATGTTTGAACGGTATAAACAGTATGTGTGAGAGATGTTTGAACAGTATAAACAGTATGTGTGAGAGATGTTTGAACGGTATAAACAGTATGTGTGAGAGATGTTTGAACGGTATAAACAGTATGTGTGAGAGATGTTTGAACGGTATAAACAGTATGTGTGAGAGATGTTTGAACGGTATAAACATGTTTGAATGTGTAAACAGTAGATGAACGGTATAAACAGTATGTGTTGAGATGTTTGAACGGTATAAACAGTATGTGTGAGAGATGTTTGAACGGTATAAACAGTATGTGTGAGAGATGTTTGAACGGTATAAACAGTATGTGTGAGAGATGTTTGAACGGTATAAACAGTATGTGTGAGAGATGTTTGAACGGTATAAACAGTATGTGTGAGAGATGTTTGAACAGTATAAACAGTATGTGTGAGAGATGTTTGGTATAAACAGTATGTGTGAGAGATGTTTGAACGGTATAAACAGTATGTGTGAGAGATGTTTGAACGGTATAAACAGTATGTGTGAGAGATGTTTGAACGGTATAAACAGTATGTGTGAGAGATGTTTGAACGGTATAAACAGTATGTGTGAGAGATGTTTGAACGGTATAAACAGTATGTGTGAGAGATGTTTGAACGGTATAAACAGTATGTGTGAGAGATGTTTGAACGGTATAAACAGTATGTGTGAGAGATGTTTGAACGGTATAAACAGTATGTGTGAGAGATGTTTGAACGGTATAAACAGTATGTGTGAGAGATGTTTGAACGGTATAAACAGTATGTGTGAGAGATGTTTGAACGGTATAAACAGTATGTGTGAGAGATGTTTGAACGGTATAAACAGTATGTGTGAGAGATGTTTGAACAGTATAAACAGTATGTGTGAGAGATGTTTGAACAGTATAAACAGTATGTGTGAGAGATGTTTGAACGGTATAAACAGTATGTGTGAGAGATGTTTGAACGGTATAAACAGTATGTGTGAGAGATGTTTGAACAGTATAAACAGTATGTGTGAGAGATGTTTGAACGGTATAAACAGTATGTGTGAGAGATGTTTGAACGGTATAAACAGTATGTGTGAGAGATGTTTGAACGGTATAAACAGTATGTGTGAGAGATGTTTGAACGGTATAAACAGTATGTGTGAGAGATGTTTGTATAAACAGTATGTGAGAGATGTTTGAACGGTATAAACAGTATGTGTGAGAGATGTTTGAACGGTATAAACAGTATGTGTGAGAGATGTTTGAACGGTATAAACAGTATGTGTGAGAGATGTTTGAACGGTATAAACAGTATGTGTGAGAGATGTTTGAACGGTATAAACAGTATGTGTGAGAGATGTTTGAACGGTATAAACAGTATGTGTGAGAGATGTTTGAACGGTATAAACAGTATGTGTGAGAGATGTTTGAACGGTATAAACAGTATGTGTGAGAGATGTTTGAACGGTATAAACAGTATGTGTGAGAGATGTTTGAACGGTATAAACAGTATGTGTGAGAGATGTTTGAACGGTATAAACAGTATGTGTGAGAGATGTTTGAGAGATGTTTGAACGGTATAAACAGTATGTGTGAGAGATGTTTGAACGGTATAAACAGTGTGTGTGAGAGATGTTTGAACGGTATAAACAGTATGTGTGAGAGATGTTTGAACGGTATAAACAGTATGTGTGAGAGATGTTTGAACGGTATAAACAGTATGTGTGAGAGATGTTTGAACGGTATAAACAGTATGTGTGAGAGATGTTTGAACGGTATAAACAGTATGTGTGAGAGATGTTTGAACGGTATAAACAGTATGTGTGAGAGATGTTTGAACGGTATAAACAGTATGTGTGACAGTATGTGTGAGAGATGTTTGAACGGTATAAACAGTATGTGTGAGAGATGTTTGAACGGTATAAACAGTATGTGTGAGAGATGTTTGTGTATAAACAGTATGTGTGAGAGATGTTTGAACTTAAAGGTATAAACAGTATGTGTGAGAGATGTTTGTATAAACAGTATGTGTGAGAGATGTTTGAACGGTATAAACAGTATGTGTGAGAGATGTTTGAACGGTATAAACAGTATGTGTGAGAGATGTTTGAACGGTATAAACAGTATGTGTGAGAGATGTTTGAACGGTATAAACAGTATGTGTGAGAGATGTTTGAACGGTATAAACAGTATGTGTGAGAGATGTTTGTATAAACAGTATGTGTGAGAGATGTTTGGTATAAACAGTATGTGTGAGAGATGTTTGAACGGTATAAACAGTATGTGTGAGAGATGTTTGAACGGTATAAACAGTATGTGTGAGAGATGTTTGAACGGTATAAACAGTATGTGTGAGAATGTTTGAACGGTATAAAGTATAAACAGTATGTGTGAGAGATGTTTGAACAAGTATAAACAGTATGTGTGAGAGATGTTTACGGTATAAACAGTATGTGTGAGAGATGTTTGAACGGTATAAACAGTATGTGTGAGAGATGTTTGAACGGTATAAACAGTATGTGTGAGAGATGTTTGAACGGTATAAACAGTATGTGTGAGAGATGTTTGAACTGTATAAACAGATGTTTGAACAGTATAAACAGTATGTGTGAGAGATGTTTGAACAGTATAAACAGTATGTGTGAGAGATGTTTGAACAGTATGTGTGAGAGATGTTTGGTATAAACAGTATGTGTGAGAGATGTTTGAACGGTATAAACAGTATGTGTGAGAGATGTTTGAACGGTATAAACAGTATGTGTGAGAGATGTTTGAACGGTATAAACAGTATGTGTGAGAGATGTTTGAACGGTATAAACAGTATGTGTGAGAGATGTTTGAACGGTATAAACAGTATGTGTGAGATTAAATAGGTAGAGATTAGCCAGGTTAGAGGCCTTGATTAAAAAATCCGCCTCACCGAAGGATCCTAGTTTTGTGAGGTCGATGAATACTTTTGGTTTAAATCTGTGGGGGAAGGCGATAATTTGTCGAGGGGTAAAATCTAGGGGCAAACCATCTAGAGTAACCAGTGGAACAGGCGAATTTCTTGACGTAGAACAGGCAATCTTAGTAAACATCATGACAGGTATAAAGAAACACGTCTGATTAGCTTGGCCTCTAGACTCGGAAGTTATCAGTGCGTGTGTGTTTCTGGGTGTCGTTTTGATGTAAAACTAATTAAGTGGATAAGGTGAGTGACTGAAGGCTTGATAGGATTAATAAGCGTAGTAACGAAGAAGCTAATACAAATAATCGGCTGATATTGAATATAAGATTTTCTGGGTGACGAGAATCTATAAATTATATGCCAAGAGTTTGATATGGGTGGGAGTACCCCGAGAAAACCTGCTGGTAGATCACCAATTCGTTACCAGTTCACGGTTAGTGAAAGAAGCTGAAGAAGCAAAGTAAAAGCTGTTGTCGAAGGTTAATTAGTACTTCGTGGACTCTCTGATTCTTCGTAAGAAAGTTACTAGGGTTCGAGTTCAGCTAGGATTTTGACGGTATATAATCTTCGGTGTCTCTGGTATGTGAGCGGTAAAAAATGAAGGATTCATTTGATATCTCGTGATCAGCGGTGGTGTTGATAACAAGAGCATTGGGTAAGTTTGACGAGGATAGGGCGAAATGTGGATCTAGGCTGAGGGGCGGGAAAGATGCAAGTTCAGGCAGGTTACTGGTTTGTTGTGATGCTTTGATGGTTATGGGCTGAACTGGTGGCATTGAACATTTTAAACTTCTGCATCAAACGTTATACATCCAACCTAAAAAGTATCAAGAAGAAACAAGTTAAAAATTCAACAGATTTTTGAAGACACATAAGAGGTGTGTGAATGTAAATTTCATAAATATTGTTTAGGTTTTAATAATGGATTTTTCATAGTTCAGCTCTGCAGATTTCAAAATAATTTTCATATTTTTCTATCACGTAAGAATTTTTTACAAATAGGAAAAAAAGAAAAATCTTACTTAGATCAAGTTATTATTTCGTTAACCACAAGGGACATTTGTTTTATTATTGAGTTTGTCATGTTTGCGTTACAGAACATCTGTAAGACTCATATCGTGATTGGTATGTGGGGGGAAAAAAAGGAAAGGTTCGTCGGATATGTCGTGGTCGGCGGTGGTGTTGATAACAAGAGCATTGGGTAAGTTTGATGGGACAGAATGTGGATCTTTGGCTGAGTGGCGGGATGATTTCAAGTTCAAAGAGGAGCACTTCATTCTTGAAGCAGTAATGAATCCGCTGTTAAACTCCCAGAAACAATTCGATTTAAGACTCGTAGAATGCGAAGTGGTTGTCAACATTTTAATCATAACAAAATATGACCCGGTTTCAAAGAAAGTGTTTCACTTATGCAAAAGTAGATATGACGTCTTTGTGAAAAGTCTGAACGTGATGGAAAAAAATTGATATCATTTTCATATTCATCGTACAAAAATTTCCAGACAATTAAATCATCGCATGCATGTGTAATCCTGCCGACTACAAACATAGTTCACAGGTACAGTGTAAACTTTGTCATACAGCCTATCACAGTTCCAACTATTGACGTAGCTACAGCTTTTGAACCTGCTGCACAAAACCATTGGAAAAACAATTCCAACATCAAATTTACACCATTCTCAGGAATGCCAAGAAGCCAAAAATGACATCGCTAAACGGTAATTCAGTGCACTGAATCGTCTGAAATGAAACAACAATATCAAGCTTATACCAGCAGACAAAGGAAACAGTATAGTCATCCTAGATTAGATTATTATAATGCAAGTGACATCCCTATAATCTTGTTTGTATTGTTTTTGAATTAGCCATCCCTACATTAACTTCTATTTTCGAAAAAAAATTTAGTTGTTTAAAGTTTAGTGAACAGTTTTAGTCCTATGTGGTGATAGTGATGACTTTAAAAATCTCAATGATTCATGTTTAATTTTTACAATAAAGAAAAGAAATGCTAGTGTATACAGCATACATGTATGTATTTGGTTAGTATAACGTTGCCTGAAGTTCATGAATATTAATTATATAGCCATACGAAATAATACATGTTCATTAATTGTCGAGAAACCACCAGTTATTACTTGTCAGCTAATATCAAAGTTTTACAACCTTGTTTTATATGTACAATTTTAAAGATTAGTTATACGAATTTATTGTAAACGCGCGAAAAAAAAATTGTGGATTTATTATCTTTTCTTTGATGGTAACTATCTTGATAACGTCATCATTGCTAGGATTTCAGTTTTGTTATTGATAATAACAAATTCAGTTTACAAACCCTTTCCTTTGGAGTTTACTTGTCTGTTTATCGATGTAAGAACTTCTAAACAAATAATATCAAATATGATAGCTCACCCAGTAATTAGTATGGCTAATTTACCATGTTAGAAGTATGAAAAGTCATAAAACAAAAACTGTAATAATTAGAATGCACTAATTACGTCACTTTAACATTTTCGGCCGTAATCTAAATATTTCACGATGTTCGGCCAGCTCAAGACAGCCCTCAATAAATATTTTCAAATCTAGGAACCAACTCCAAAACTCAGGAGCTAGGCGTGTTTAACTTAATTTCACTACTATTTGTGGTGGGAAATCTATGTTTATTTATTCTCACAGCAACGAGTGCTAGCTAACGATTACATGATATCAAGAACCACTTGCCTGAACTAATTACTTTTGGTCCCGTACGAGTCTGAACACGCTCACTAACTGAGTGAATTGAGAGAAGAAAGAAAAGCAAAACTGGGCGAAATTAGTAACATGTTGTGCAACAAGCGCACTCCATTCTTGGAGAGACAAGAAACTGAATCTGCCAGTAAAGTCTTAGAAACAAAATTCGATTATTACTCAAAGAATGCGAAAATAGTTCCGGATTTCCAAGAGTCCAGAAGTGTACAAGATTCGAGTTCTGTTTACTATAGTCCTACGCACGATTAAAATAGGAGAAATATACTAAGCGCCATGATGAAATTTTTAGTTGCCACGGCGCCCAGGATTTATCGATGCCTATATTAAAAGATTTGTGAATAGTTGTAGATGAAAAAAAATTAAAGTAGAAATATATAAAGTAAAATTTTCAGCTTCAATTTTTGAATGACAGTTAAGAATGTAAAATAATTTGAATAAACTACTACGTCAGAATAGCTTAGGACATGCTCCATTATTCTTAACTTATTTGGCATTCTTAAATGTGCATGTTCTTTCACTCACGTCAGCATCTTTCTTGAAATAGAACTGATGTAAATTTGCTTGGAACAAGCACAAAGAAGTTCATAAACCATATTTAATGTTTTCAATAAAAAATGCGACGCTTATATATGAATAAATACTGCAACTGCAAAGTACATACTGGTTCTGGTTGAAAAATACATCACTTGTACAAGCAGGTACACTCAACCAATTTAATAAACCAATCGTTAAACATATAGTGCTCTTGTTGTCAGATAACAAAGGAAGTATTGAAGTGTTTTTAAAATTTTGTCCATGAATTCATTTTCATCCACTGGAGCTGGAGACAAGAGCATATTTAAGAAGGCGAACAAGAAAGCACTGAATACATACAATGAGAAGCGCCATCACAACCACACATAAATAGAAGCTAAATCTATTCAGATCCTAATGTTTCCTGTCAGGCAAGAGTCGAATCCTTCCCTCTTCTATTAGATCTTCTGGACCTTTTCGAATCTATGTAGTAAGATTATGAAAATTGACGGGTTAGTTTGTTTTTTTTATGTTGTTGACGGCGTTTCTTGTTTGTTTGTTTGGGAATTTCGCACAAAGCTACTTGAGGGCTATCTGTGCTGGCCGTCCCTAATTTAGCAGTGTAAGACTAGAGGGAAGGCAGCTAGTCACCACCACCCACCGCCAACTCGTGGGCTACTCTTTTACCAACGAATAGTGGGATTGACCGTCACATTATAACGCCCCCACGGCTGGGAGGGCGAGCATGTTTAGCGCGACGCGGGCGCGAACCCGCGACCCTCGGATTACGAGTCGCACGCCTTACGCACTTGGCCATGCCAGGCCCGACGGCGGTTCTACTGTTACCCATTGGTGGAGCCGTTATATACATCAAAAGAGGAAGTGGCGACATCTACCGAAAAATGTTGACTTTGCTTACATTCTTTGTGTTAATAAAGGAATCGGAACATTCCTTCATTTCTCATTCACTTGAATGCTGGTAGGAGAAGGGATAGGTGAATATCGTCAGAGAAAATAACTAACGTTTAAAGTTGAGTGTTCTTTATGTAACTATCACAGTAGACTTTAACAATGTTTTTAAACATTTTTTTTTATTATAATGTCAGTTTTAAATTCGTGGGTTACAAGAACTACTTTAAGCAACAGAATAAGCATGGTGGTTAATGCCTCGCGAACATCACAATCCTCAACTGTGCCGGAAGTCCAGGAACAGATTCACAAAGAAACGTTATCGGAATCCACAGTCCTGCAGAACCGTATTAATGATAGCACAGCTGAGGTAGGAGTAGCTAAAATAATAATAAAACGTCTTACTTCACAATAAACTGAGTTTATGTTTCCTAGCGTGTTTTTTTAATTCTCAACATATTAGGGTTTACATAAGTACCAAAAATCACAGTTCCTGTCTTTGAGTGTCCTTTAATTTGATGAACCCGCTGTAAATTAAATTATTTTTGTGATTTTATTCATTTAACAATACAGATACTAAATCTGCGCAACAGTGCTATCATCGCTACTGACAAAACATTCTGAAAGTTGTACAAAACTTGTGACACGTTAAAAATATTTAAATGTGCTCTTTAACGACATTAATTTTAGGGTAACTACTATTCAAACTAAATGATATATAAAGGGGCATAATACAAAATATTCAACTTCAGTTTTCGTTTATGATATTGTATATTAATCACAAAACCTTGTATTACTAATTAATCCTATGCGGTCATCGTAAAACCCGTACTTCCCAATTAATCTCTTGTGATCACCGTAAGATCCGGAATTTCCAGTCAATCATTGTTTATTACTATAAACCCCATAACTTACAATCAATTTTTTGTGATAATCGGAAAACCCAAAATTTCCGATCAATCTCTCCAGAGGAATAGTGGTAAATGTACGGATTTACAACGGTAAATCTCAACGTTCGATTCCGTGAGGTAGCCACAGCAGATGGCCAATATGGGTTTGCCCTAAAAAGAATAATCCTCATCTTTTGTGATCAACACAAAACAGAATTTTCAATCAGGTTATTCTGGTTAGGTGTAATCTATGATCACGTTACTTACCGACGACCAAGATAATCTATGAAGCTGTTATTTACTGGTATTATCTTTACGACTATTCTTTGCTGTTTGGGATTTTATGACATTTAATAATGTTTTTCACTTCTGCTTAGTTCTTTACGACTTTCAGAATTCTCAATAAAGCTGTTCTATCTTGTTTAGTACTACGATATTCAGAAGGCTATATAAGGCTTTTGTCTTCTGATTAGTTCTTTACAACATTCAGGATGCTCTATAAAAACTGTTCACTTTTTGTTAGATTTTTATGATGTTTAGAATGCGCTATTAAGTTGTTTTCTTCTGATAATATCTTTATGACGTTCAAAAATACTGCATAAAGGTGTTCCGTCGCGGCTAGTTCTTTACGGCGTTTAATATTATCTACAGATTTGGCCAAAACTGTTTTATACATGTTTTACATGCATGAGGTAATTATTGAGTTAATGCCCGAGTAGTAACAGAGAAAGTAGAATATGATCGATCAAGTATGCACGAGTTGTTGTTCTGGTCTGTATAAATTCCTTAAAGCATTTGTTTAAAAACAATATACACCTGTTTCGTATAAAAGGATATACTTTCAGTAAAATCTTTTTTTGAACAGATCAACGCTTTACTCATAAAGTTCTCTGTACTTGATACAGAATAATACCTCATCACATGCGAGAAATGGTATAAAGCCGATAATCCATAAATATCATCGGACTATGTGAAACGTTATTCTAGGAAAATCTACCGGGAGACGCCGATAAACTACTGCCTAAGATTACCGTGTTTTTATAAAGTTAACGATTTATTGATTGTTTGGAATTAAACACAAAGCTACACAATGGGCTATCCGTGCTTTGCCCACCACGGGTATTGAAACCCAGTTTTTAGCGGTGTGAGTCCGCAAACATACCGTTGTGCCACTGGGGTAAAGTTAACGTTTCAACATCGAAATGAGTGTTACAAAAGAATTTGCATGAATACATTAATTTCAGGGAATCCAGAAAAACAAGGCTTTTATGCAAGGCCCCCCGCTAGTACAGCGGTAAGTCTACGGATTTACAACGCTAAAATCAGGGGTTCGATTCCCGTCGGTGGGCTCAGCAGAGAGCGTGATGTGGCTTTGCTATAAGAAAACACACAATAGGCCCGGCATGGCCAAGCGTGTTAAAGCGTGCGACTCGTAATCCGAGAGTCGCGGGTTCGCATCCCCGTCGCGCTAAACATGCTCGCCCTTTCAGCTGTGGGGGCGTATAAAGGTGACGGTCAATCCCACTATTCGTTGGTAAAAGAGTAGCCCAAGAGTTTGCGGTGGGTGGTGATGACTAGCTGCCTTCCCTCTAGTCTTACACTGCTAAATTAGGGACGGCTAGCACAGATAGCCCTCGAGTAGCTTTGTGCGAAATTCAAAAAACAAACAAACAATTTTATGCAAGAAAGGTTATTTGTAAACCAATATTAACCATAATTCACTTGGATAGGACAACATGCCAACTTTCACTTAGTATACTGGCGATATGTCATCTTCTCTGATTAATTCTATTTCTAGCTTGTTAAAGGTGATGGTAGGATTTACGATCAATGTTTTTCTGGAGAACAGATGAATAAGGACTGTTTTTCTCACAAATGAACAAAACGGGAGGTGGTGCATTACATATTGGGGCAGCTATTCATCATGGTGGAAAAATTGATCGTTATATCCCTCAGGAAAAACAATGGCGCCTCCTACAGGCGCCACATGGAGACATATTTCTGACATATGCTAGGGAAAGAATTGGCAATAACTTTGAGAGTTGTGTTTCAAGATGGCATTGACACTGTCCTTAGTATGTGTATTGTATAGGATTATCTTGACCAGGAGAAAGTTATAAGATTGTCATGGCTAGTAAAGTCTCGATGTTGTAGTCCCATGTTGGGAAGAAATGAGCTGGAAAATTGCTTACCACGATCCTAAACCAGCTACTGAGCTGAGTTGTATTGTATTCTGGTGACAAGTTAGATTGAAATTACGGTGAATTACATCAATAACCTCATCGAAAGTATGTGGCATTGCATTATTGAGGTTATTAAAGTACAAGGAGGACTAATCAAGTGCTGAATGTTTAATATGAACTGATATGAGGTTACAGACGCTAGCTATTTATAATAGTTTGATGTTGTATTTTTGTCATTATAAATGTTTTGATAAGGTTTTGTTGTGATAGATGAAATGCCGAATTATGTATCTTTTTATAGGTTTCTTATAACATTTTTTTGTGCTAACAAATCATTTATGATGTCCGTAACACCCTGTCTAATTATACAAATTATATATGTAGACGTTTAATATGACATGCATTTTTCAGTTTGTCAGCAACCTTAATAATAATGACCTACTTTTTCTTACAAAATATGCAAGCATTTTGGCCAAGAAACTATAAAGTTGTTCTGTTCTAGTTAGGGTTTTTAAGATACTCAACAAATATGCTTTTTCCTGGATAGGTATTTAAGGTGTTGAGAATCCTCTATTAACCTACTTTTTTCCTGGCTAAGATTTTACGACGTCTAGAATGCTCTGCAAACCTATTTTCTTTTGGTTTGGTTTCTACGAATTTCAGGATGTTCTATAAAACGGTTCTCTAATGGTTAGGTCTTTAAGATTCTCTGTGAAGATATTCTCAACTGACGTTCCTGATGTTCTCTGTAAAAGGCAGTTATCTACTCTATGCATTAAGAATTCTCTATACAGTTGTTCTTTGGTGGTTACGTTTTCATGATGTTAAGAATGCCTTTTAAAAGTGTCCTATTCTTGTTAGATTTTTACGAAGTTTATAATGATCTATAAAACTGTCCACTGCTGGTTAACTCTTTATAACGTTTAAAATACTCTATAAAACTATTTTATGTTGGTTAGGTCTTTTCGGTTATCATGATGCCCTATAAAACTTACCTTTTCTGATTAGGTGTATACGACGATCAGGATAATCTATAAAGCTTTTATCGATTTGTTATTTTTTACTATATTCAGAACAATTTATAAAGCCATCCTTTAGTTGTTAGTACTTTACGACATTCAAAATGTTCATTAAAGCTGTTCTTTCCCAGTTAGATGTTTATGACGCTATATTAAGCTGTTTTCTTCTGACAATGTCCTTACACCGTTTCCCGACGTTGAATATTTTCTATAAAGCTGTTCTCTTCTGGCTAGGTTTTCGGAACAATTCACAAAAATGTTATTTCCTATGTAGGTATTTACGATGTACAGAATCCTCTATTAAGCTTTTTTCTCTTTACGACAACCAAAATGTTCCTTAAACCTATATTCTACTGTTTAGGTTTTTACGGCGCTCAGGATGCTTCGTAAAGTAGTTTACTTCTAGTTAGGTATTTACGACATTCAGGATGCTTTTTAAAGCTGTTTCCTCCTCTTAGGTGTGTCTTTATAACAATCAGAATGCTCTATAAAACTATTTTGTATTGGACTGATCTTTACGAGGCTCAAAATTCTGTACAAAGGTATTCTATATTGGAGAGATCTTTACACGTTCAAAATGCTCTATAAATCTGTTCTTTCTTGGTTAGGTTTTTCTTTTATTGATTAATGACAAGTTTCAAACTTTATCGTGATAGTAATGAATATTTTTAATTTTAAAACACTGCATTTGTTATCAAATAAAATAGAAAAAAATTACCTACTTCTTTTTCAACTATGTTACATGTTTTTCTAAGAGTTGAAAATATAGAAAATGATATTCTAAGAAGTTGTAATTGATGTCCCCCAAGTGTCATAACAAAGTGACATAAGGAAGATGGTAGCGAAAATTCGACAATGGGGGGAAGTTTTTTTTGTTCAGTAAAGCAACGGAATGAGAATGATTCATACTGTAAAACCGTTTTTTTTGGGGGGACTAAATCCTTAATCTATTATTATAATGAGGAAGAATAATTAGTAAAGAAAACTTTGCGAAATCTAGTACTCATAATACAGTTAATGGTTCACAAAGCCCTACACAAGTTCAATTCGTTTGTTTATTTGTAGTTAAGCTTTTTTTTTGCTTTTTTTTAGAATTTCGCACAAAGCTACTCGAGAGCTATCTGTGCTAGCCGTCCCTAATTTAGCAGTGTAAGACTAGAGGGAAGGCAGCTAGTCATCACCACCCACCGCCAACTCTTGGGCTACTCTTTTACCAACGAATAGTGGGATTGACCGTCACAATTGGGAGGGCGAACCCGCGACCCTCAGATTACGAAGCGCACGCGCTAGGCCATGCCAGGCCCTGTAGTTAAGCATAAAACTATATAATGTGCTGGTATCGAAACTTTTTTCGATTGTTATAAGTCCGCAGTAAGTAACTAAACGTTATAAAGATTTAACTTTCTTCCATTAATTGAATCTAAGATAGTTCGTATATTTGTCTAGATGACACTGAAAATGGATTTGTATAAAATTGCATTAATTGCATACTTATCTAAACTACAACCAAGATTTTTTATTCAAACTACCCAAAAGTGGCGTTTCTGAGGTACACCAGAACTTTATGTAAATAAGATTTGTAATAAATACTTCTGTAACACTGCAATGTGTATAACTTCATTAAACAGTTTTCTTCAAGAATTGATATGAAATCAATGAATAATAAGTTGATTGAAATCACACGTGTTGCTGTACATCTTGTTATGTGTATAAACTAGTGGAGGTGTGCGATTTGTAGAGTGATACTTGTGTAACTCAACATCTTGGTATATACGTACATAAAATATTAGATTATTGTAATTTGTAAAGCAATACTTCTGTAAGGAACATCTCGGTATATGTGTATGCAAACTAGTGATTTGATGTGATTTAAGGAATGATACTTGTGTAGCCGAACGTCTCAATGTGTATGTGTTTAAAATAGTGGATTGTGTCTCTTGTACGGTGATAACTGTGTTACTGAACACCTCGGTTTATATGTTGTAACGGGTTTATTAGTATGTATTTATTTTAATATCGATATTATTTTAGTTTAATATATGTCTAAAAATGCATGTAGCTTATATTGTAAAATGGGTACTGCGAAAGTCTTGCCTAGTTTCTAAATTTGTAGATGACTCTCAGGCGTAAGAATCAACAATGTGCTATATGTGCATGTAAAATACAAGCGATTGCCAGTATTATTGCAAACTAAACTTTCGGGAGCCTTACCATAAACCTTCTAAAAGTAACCAACGCAATGCGAAGAGACAATATAATATTGTTGGTTTGCTACAGTTATATACTATAAATCTCGGAAGCTATAATTGTGATAAATGCTTATAAACCGTAAAACTGCAGATATTTGACCAAGAACTTTTATGGTTTTCAAACATTACAAACTGTTTAACTTTAGTGAATTAAGTTCGGACGTTAGTATTTCTACGAGGACATTAGGTATCTTCGTTGGAAAAAAATCAGCTTGTAAACGGTGTGAGACCAGCCATCGTGCGAAGTGTAACAATATCAACTTATAATTATTTCACTCATCATGAACCGTCGATAAAATATTCAGTTCCAGGCCAGACAGAAGATTCAGTATCGTTTGTAAGTTAGTAAAACTTTTGAATATCAGTCACTTGTTATAACTGTTGTTATAAATTGTATTATTGTTTATATATTAAAATATATTTGTGTTAAGAAAGAAAATTGTGTCTATCAGTCTTGTTGGGAAATATACATTTGATACATATCGACATTTAATTACCTTTTAAATTAAAATTAAATCTTCCGATGTAAGTTATAATACGTGACAGTGTATGTGTTTATAAACTAGTGAATTAATGTCATTTTTAGAGTGATGATTTGTGTAACAGAAGATCTCGGTGTATAAATGTGAACTAGCTGATTTGAGTCAGTTGTAGAATGATACTTGTGGAACTGAACGTCTCAGTATTTATGTGAACTGGTTGTTATTTGTGAACTGAAGCGTAAGCAAACGTTGTAGTAATGATTATAACGTCAGAATAATTTTTGTTGAGGCACGTTATCTATTTGATACTTAATTCAGTCATTGTGATACAGATAGTTTCAAAGTATGTTAAGATAGATATTTATGTTTGCTATAAACTATAAGTATTTCAACCGGTTTTACAATTAAGAGAAAATCGGCGTGTACCTGCACAAATCGATTTTCAACTGGACTGACTCATCTTACACGAAAGAAAAAGTACGTTTTTAATGATATATACGTTAAACAAATACAGCTACAGTGTGACGAATATGTGGAGCTTAATTTGTTCGATTTACGATTAAAACACTATTATCTGGAATGTTATACTGTTATTAATTGTGAAAAGATAACAGTATAATCATTCCAGGCTTCCTTTTTTTAGTTAGAAAATTCTAGTAAGTAAAATAAAAACAGTTTATATATTTTTCATGTTATTCGAATGTAAGGATTTCTTAACTTATTTTTCTAGGATGGAATTTTGAGAACGCTATCATTAGCAAGTGTACTATTTTGACATATCGGGAATACTTTAGAAAGTACGACTTCAGAAATAAACTAAAACTTGAATTTGATCAATGAATAAAGAGAGAGGAGGGGAAGGGATCTTGTATAACACTTCTCACATTCACCCTATTGAAACAAATACAGAGATATGATAGCTCGTGCATGCTGATGTTATGGTAATCTTACATTTTAAGTAGCAGTTCATTCACTGCTTTTTTTGTTAACCTGCATTATAATGCATCTGAAGCTAGAAAATATAGTGAAGAACGAAACAGTAACATTTTATCCTGTGTATTTCGTTTCCTTGTTGTTGCGTACTCGTGAGGTAGTTATTTGTTTCTCAGAGCATGATTATATCACCTTTAATAAATGTGTTGCTTTTTCGGAACATGAACAGATCAACATTAGTGAATATTTTTGTTTGTTAGAGTATTATCATATTAATATTGCTTAATTTGTTTTTATCAGAGCATGGCTATGTCAATATTAGTCAATGTGTTTGTTTCTCAGAGCATAACAGCATCAACATTAATAAATATTTGTTTCTCAAACCATGGACACATCAGTGCTAAACCAATGCGTTTGTTTCTAGTAGTTTTATCACACCAACATTAGTGTTCATTCCTCAGAGCACTAATATTTCAACATTATTGAATATCTATTTCAGAGCTTGAAAGTATTAAAATTAGTAAATTTGTTTGTTTTTCAGAGCATGGTCATATCAACAAGACAAGAAAGCTTTGGTTATTTTTGTCGCTGCAACGAACCAAGCTACATTTTCTAGTAACCTTTGTCTCACATCAGCTGCACCCACATTTATCCCCTTGTGCAAGTGTAGTACACGGTTACAGGAGCATATAAAAGCGATTCGACTTCAAGCTATAACATTTCATAAATTATTACAAAGAACAATTAGTTTAGTATATCAAAATACTAAAGTAACAGAATCATTTAACATCTGTCTTATTCCGTAAATAGTGAAATGTGTTTTATAAACTTTGGTCTAGTTACTATTTGAGTTTAGTCTTACAAAGTCTATTTATCTAACTAGCCGAACGTAACCTAGTGGTTCCCCTGCAGAGTTGTTCTTCCGAGTATCCCAGATTCGATGTGCTTGCTGTTGTATATATTCTGTACTTTACGATGTTGGGCGTAACGCTTTATCACGTTCGTCAGTTAATACTACAGGTACTGTAGGTACTGGATGAGTCTGACTGATTGCCTTCCCTCTAGTCAGTATTTCTAAATTGGGAATAACTGTTTTTAAACATTAGGGTTCTGGATCTGGATAACTAGCCTACCTAACCTTCTCACATCTTGCCGTTCAAGTTGAAAGTGTCACATACGAAAACTATTTTTCTATGTTAATCAGTTTTTGTATATATATTTTTTGTGTTCAAAAGCGGGTCAGTGATTAGCATGGTGGACTGTGGGTCCGATGTTCCCAGGTTCGCGCACAGTTACGACCATACATACAGCTGTAATCGCGCTTTGCAATTTGGAACTATCAGTGCACCATAACAATGACAGTTACATTTTACTATTCAACTAAAGTAGTTCATGAGCTGGCGATAGTCGTCGAATAGTTTTACACGAAATTCGTTGGAACAATTATTTTTGCTAAAGCTTTTAAATGTGATTAAAGATAATTATTTAAAGCTTGTTTTTGTTTGTTTGTTTTTTTGAATTTCGCACAAAGCTACTCGAGGGCTATCTGTGCTAGCCGTCCCTAATTTAGCAGTGTAAGACCAGAGGGAAGGCAGCTAGTCATCACCACCCACCGCCAACTCTTGGGCTACTCTTTTACCAACGAATAGTGGGATTGGCCGTCACATTATAACGCCCCCACGGCTGGGAGGGCGAGCATGTTTGGCGCGACTCGGGCGCGAACCCGCGACCCTCGGATTACGAGTCGCACGCCTTACGCACTTGGCCATGCCAGGCCTTATTTAAAGCATTTTATACATAATTTTATATCATCTTCGTCAGTTAGGGTTTGAATAGGTGGCAGTCTGTCGTATGTAAAATATTAATACAGTTTTAAAATGAATAAAATACTGTCTCTCCTTAATCAGTGATGTCGAGAAAACCCACTTGTAGAGAAATATATTTGTAAAAACGGCTCGTTTGGGTTGAGAAATTTTTTTACGTAGAGGAGTGAAACATCTAATACCGCCTTCTACATTCCGACACTCAGTTACACAACCCCTTTCAATCATGTGGTCAGCTTCCGGTCAGTTACCTCTCTCTTTCTTTGTGAACCTGACGATGACCGAAGAAGGTCGAAACGTTGTTCACTCCTCTACGTAAAGAATTTTCTCAACCCAAACTAGCCGTTTTTACAAATATACTGTCTGTACTTGTTTCCATCATGAATAATAATATTCAGTTTCACTGTTCCATTGTAATTTTTGTTGATGGATTAATTATTATTATTATTAATTATGTGTTCAGGTATGAACGTTATCACAACAGAATTGTTGTTTTAACTTATGGCGTATTCACATGTGTATTTACCGGTAATATACAAAGAAACAGTTTAGGTAACTTTTTTTTTTTTTTTTGCACACGCATATGTAAAGTAGATTTTACAAGGATTATGAAACATAATTTGACTTAAAACAGAATTTTCTAATCAATTTACATGTTTCAGTGTTATTGTTAGATTTCCTAACAATGTGCTTGTTTCTACACAAATATTAGCACACAACTTACTGGTTCGTTTGCCTTTGTTAGCTTCTCAAACAGGTTGCATACGTATCTAAATGTTATTGTTGGTTTGTTAAAGAGCGTCTTTGCTTTCCTCTCTGTCACTTCAGCAAATCTTTCGCAATTAATTCGTAATTTAAAGAGGAATTTTTAAACCCAAATTTGTTAAAAGTAACCAGTTGATGTGATTACTCCAATAATTCTTTAATAATTATACAGTTATTTCAAGAATAACGTTTAATTTAAAATGCTTTAAAAGTTAACGAATACACTTATATAGTTAAACATAAGCTTGTGAAGCATCAAGGATTGGCGGTATTTATCTTATCGTAAGTATCAAAAGATCGAGATAAACTACATGTGAACTTGATTTTAATTCTGACCGCTAGTGTAAAATATTGGATGAAATAGGTCAAACAGAATAAATGGGATTAAATTCTCTCTTCGATATCTATGTGTATTCGAGATATTTAACATAATGCCCCACTATAATGAGGATATTTTTTTTATTTCAACGCTTGTCTTTTTTGTTCGGGTTTCTGAATATAACGTTTATGGAAATAAATTAACGTAAGTCTTTAACTAAGCTGAGCTGGAAGTAACTAGTAAATAGCTTGATGAATTTGAGATATAAAGGTCTAAAGTTTAAGATATGATACTGTTGAACATGCTCCACTCTTTCTGCTGTTGAGGTGCTATGAAAGTGATAAGTAAAGCCTTTTTAATCTGTTGCATAGAATTCAGAAATTAGATACATACGTTTGAAAAAGCAGAATAAGATATAAAGTTGGACAGGGAGGTTTTGATAGCAGATTATCTCGCGTATTTAATCAAATAGGATTACCCTTATTGGTTTTGTTATCCTTTTACATCATTACTGGCTTATTCCTTTGCTGCTACGGAAACAATTACATGCCATTCTTGTCTATTAAACAACGACAGAAATAAAAAGTAGATTTACGGGATGTATTTAGGAATCATAAGGAAAATTTCCCCACGTGTGTGTAGCACATGCCGGAAATCTTGAACGAATAGGTTCAAGTAAACAATGCTCATCCAACTAAGCACATTATATAAACACAGAAAAGTACTTCTTCTCGCCCACGTGTCCCCCTGTGTATTACCACAAAATATTCAAAGGATAAGATAACAAACAGGTAAGTTTAACAATGTAGTTATACCGACTTTACCCAATTGTTTTTAGTTATTAAAAACGACAGTTACTGTATGGCCTCTGAACTAACAACATGCACATTTGATTAATTATTTCAAATACTTTGCTTTAAAACAGTTTTATTCACTTATCAAGAGAACTCAGTTTTAATGAATGTGAAAAGGTAAAAAATAAAAGAAGTGTTAAAGAGAGCGAAGAATAGAAAGATCAGAGATGTTAATGGTAGAAAGGAAATAAAAAAAATCATTCAAAAAGAGCAAAATAAATAAAAACATAGAGGTATTTAAGCTTAACTGGTACCTGAATGCGTGGAGATATAACGAATAAAATATTTAAACTTAAACTTACCCCTCCAAATATTTACAAATGTTTATGTGATTGTTTAAACAGATAGTTGATAAATGAATCGTTATTTAAAGTGAAACCTGCATTTTCTCGTTATAAGTATACAAAGTTCCAGCTGATTCACTGGAGAGCTTGGTTGTAAGAAATATGTAAAAATTGAAAGTGAGTGGAATAAAAAGAGCTTATTAATATGTATTTGATAAATACTTATAAAACTTGATTCTTTTTTAACTGTGTTTTTTCAGATGTTGATAAATCATAGTATTTATAATTTTTATGTAGTTTTTTTCCAAACACATTATTAATTTTGTTATATTTTTGCTTTTCTTTTGTACACATACATCTGTTTTTTTTAGATATAGTATTCGAGAAAAGGTTTTGTGGCATTATTTATGATTAATATGGTGCTGTGTTTTTCTTTCTTTGTAGATTTGAACGATGCGTAAAAATATATTTAAGTACGTTAAGTGTAGAAGAAGGGCAGAACTCACGTTTTAATTATTTTTAATATAAACAGTTGCGTGTATTAATGCACTTATAATGCGCTAAAATCAGGGCTTTGATTCTTCTCGATGGACTTAGTAGATAGCCCGATGTGGTTTTGCTATAAGAAAACACGCACACTTATAAAACACGAAACATATTGAACCATATTCATAAAAAGTGAAAAATAGATTTAGTTTAACAAGTGGCACAGCGGTGTGTTTGTGGACTTACACTACGAAAAACCGGGTTTCGATACCCGTGGTGGGCAAAGGACAGATAGCCCTTTGTGTATCTTTGTGATTAATTACAAACACTTCACTTGATGGGAATACTAGCTAGATCTATTTTGGTTTGACCTAACACGATTTATAAACTTACTTTTCCCACAGTAAGATATCTGATATCCTCGTAGAAATACTAATATCCGAATTTAATTATCTAAAGTTGATCGGTTCGAAACCTATAAACGTTCGTGGCCAAATATCTGTAGTTTTCCGATTAATAAGCACTTATCACAATTATAGCTTCCAAGGCTTATAGTATACATACTGTAGCAGACCAACAATGTTCTAAAACTGTCTCTCGGCGGCGTCTTGCGATGGCTAGATTTTATACTTATTAGATTTTCAACGATATTCAAAGATACGCTAGTGTTTTCGTACAAACATACATTATTAATTTTTACTTTCGAGAATCTTCTACAAATTTAGAGAATAGGTGCGGCCTGGGCAATACACATTTAACAATATACGTTACATGCGTTAAACTGAAACAAACTTGGATATTAAAATAAATGTATAACAGTAAATCCGTTACAACTTGTATCTAATAAGTTATGTGTATAGCAAAGAATGAGGCATTTTTATAATTTAAAATTACCTATCTACTACATGCTATTATTCCTCAAAGCGAACATTCTAGACAGATAAGAGTCCGTATAGAATATTCGTTCTGAAAATGTCTGTCTGGCTTTGTTTTAGGGATTCCTTGTTTTTAGTACTGTATATTTAATTGCACAAAAGAGTTAATAAAATATGTTGCACAGAAATCGCACAGAAAGAAACAGATGGCGAAAGGCTGTGTTAATAGGTCAGTATCTGTCCGATACAAGCAGAATCATCTGATTGGCCACGTTTTTAACACTAGTGATGTACATTATATTGTATAATTAACCTACGGTGCATAAATACTGTTTCTCTCTGAACACCTGTTGTACGTATCATGTATGTTTGAGGTTTTTGGAAAACAAATAAAATAAAAGTAACTACGAGTTATAGATAAAAGTTACATGCATATCTTAGTTATCTTAGTTATCTTAGTTATTTCTTTGTTACGCTTTAATAAAAAAAATTATTAATTCCATTTCTAGTCTGCTTCTTTGTTGAATTTAACTCAAAACTTTATTTTACTTTTTTCTAGTCTCTGGAATCTACCAGGCGGATGATGGCGTTATGTGAAGAGGTCAGTATTTTTCTTGTTCTAATAAGAATTTGACGTTATTTCATTCACTAAAAACTGTTATAATTCCTTACATAGTAAATAATACGAGTGATTATTTACTCTTAACAGCAAGAATTATTCTTAATCATTAACAAACCCGACATGGCCAGGTGGTTAAGGCGTTCGACTGGTAATATTAGGGTCACAGGTTCGAATCTCCATTCACACCAAACATGCTAGCTCTTTTGAACCGCGGGGGCGTTATAATGTTACGGTCAATCCCACTATTCGTTGGTAAAAGAGTAGCCTAAGAGTTGGCAGTGTATGGTAATGACCTGGCTACCTTCTCTCTAGTTTTACACTGCTAAATTAAAGACGGCTAGCTCAGATAGCCTTCGTGTAGCTTTGCGCAAAATTAAAAAAACAAACTTAACCGTTAGCAATAATTCTTTTCAATGAACTTTTCATAAGAGAAGTTTTACTTTTTTATGTGATTTTACCTTTATAATATTTTTGTTTACACGATATTTTGTTGTGTTCAGGTTCCCTTGGCTGAGGTTTCGCTAGATAGTAGATAGGGACAGTGGGAATCTCGTTAATCCATTCTTGTTCTTTATTGCTCTGTGTATATATAATTTGTGGTTCTTTCAGTGTAGCTAATGTTATACAGGTTAAAATGTACTGACTTATCGCTTGGCTGCTCTTATTGTTATCTGTATTTCCTATTGTAATACATATAATGTCTCACGAGATTTAATTAGTATAGAAAATTTAGGTTCGTCCTAAATCTATACACAAAGATAATATGGTAAAAAATCCACAGTTGTATATTGTAACTGATTATTAATGAAACAAAGTTTAAACAAAGAATGGATATATATTCATTTTGAAGTCAGTTTGTAAAAAGTTTGTAACTTAAAACACTTGGGGGTATAGAAAAAATGGTGCGAAGTGTAACAACTTCGTGTAACAAAAAAACTGTTCATTTCCTAACTTGTTTATTTGTTACGTCCAAGTTTGAAAAAAATGAAACGCTCCATTCAATTTCTCAGTTTCTTATGAACCAGTCTTGGTATGGATTATAATTACTCTAAGTCATACGTGGGTTAATGGTTCAGCTGCTTCTTAAGTTTCAGAACATTGTTACTGCTACGTAAATGATAATAAGTAAAATCAGTATATCCAAAAAGGACCAGAAGAGTATTCCAAACAGACAATAAAGTTTCACATTGTACGGTTGTCTCAAATTATACATCAATATCGTACATTCAAAGAGAACTTAAAGTTCTGGATGTCAGGGATCTCACAAAGAAACGCCACCTAGGAAGAGCAATCTGAATACTCAGTACTTGACTTCAGAGTGAACTGTTTCGTTTGTGTTTGAATACTTTCTAAGAAGTCAAATAGATGGAGACATGTAGTGGTGCAGCAGCATATGGTAAAAATATTTGATGAAAGAAGAAATGACCTGGTAACAATATTTCAAACAAGTTCTTGCTGACAGTCTTCTCTTTCCCGTTTTCTCTTTACTTCTCTGATAGTAAATAAGTTCTTTACCAGCATATGGTAGAAATATTTGATGAAAGAAGAGATGACCTGGCAACAATATTTCAAACAAGTTCTTGCTGACAGTCTTCTCTTTCCCGTTTTCTCTTTACTTCTCTTACCACAACTTTCCTCATAAGAAGTACTCATTTTTTTCTCTAGTATTCGCTTGAAATATTACCTTGCTTGTTTTCTATTCAGTTTCAACACGCCAAAAAACATTCCATTGCAGCTGCTTTCTGGTGAGTGAAGACTAAATGCAACCTACTGTAGAAATTCAGATCAGTTACCTGTCACTTTTTTATAGTTTGGAGAATTTTCGGTTTCCAAACAAGACAAACAATGGTCAGCAAAACATTTGTCATTCTGTTTCACCATTGCCGATATAGAGAACATGATGGAAGGACACCGATGTTTCTTAAGTATAAAAATATAGCATCTTACCAAGTGTTGTCTAATAATGTGTATGAATACGCACTTCATACCATGAAATTTACTTGGAATCACCTTAGTAACTATTCTACACATTAACCCTCTAGTAGCTACTAAGATCACAAATTCACAACACTATCCAGCAACTAGTGACAGCCATCTGGTGGTTGAAAGTGGATCTATTGAGATCACAGACTCACAACACTCTCAATACACTACCGACAGCCCTCTAGTGGTTACTGGTGGATGTATGAGGTCATATTTTCACAAATTTTCCGATCCACTAGTAATAAATAGTCCTGTAAACATGAGTTTAAATATTGTAATTCTATGAACGTAAGTTTGAATACTGTTAGACTGTGACCTGAGTTTAACTATCATAATCCTGTGAACATAATTTTACATACCGAAATCCTATAAACTAAAGTTTAGATATCATAATCCTACGTAAGTTTAAATATCACTTCCTATGAGCTGAAATTTAAATACTGCAATTCTGCAACATTAAGCTGAAATAACAATCATAAGTATTAATTAAGTTTAACTACTATAATTCTATTAACATAAGTTAAAATATCGTAATCCAATGAAAGCAAGTTTAACTGTTGTAATCCTAGAAACGTAAGTATAAGTATTAAGTAGTATGATCATTTGAACTAAGTGTAAACATCATAATCCTATGAACTTGTATTTAAATGTTATAATCCTATATACCTAAGTTTAAATTCTGTAATCCTGTGAACATAACTTTAAGGCACAGATAGCCTAGCTGCTTTGTGCCACAAAACACCAAATCAACCAACCAGCAGCATAACTTTGGATACCGTAATCCTATGAACGTGGTCTTGTTAATTATCGCAAACAAATATAGAGCAGGTCTAAACAAACCTGTGCTGAGTACATACAAATTATGTAACTGAATTATATTCACAGGATACTTTGTTCATAGAATCATAGCAGTTACGTTCAAAAACATTGTACCTTGTAAGAAAACGAAGTAATATAAAACATTTATAAACATGGAGACCATGTGGTAATTTTTTTCGTACTTCCTGAATGCAAATACACCTTTGGCGAGTGAGTGCAATAGAAAAAAACGTTTGGTGTAATTTTGATATTTAGAATGCTCACCAACTTGCATAAGCGACTACATTAACGTTATCGACCCTGTCTAACAGACCGCAACGTTATAAACAGACCCTCCAAGTGATATGTGAGTTTTATCTCTTCACTTGCTTCTAGTTAGTAGAGTCACATTTACATTCTACTAAACACAATCCTGTTGGGGATCAGGTTAATAATTGATAATTGAACCTAATGTCAAACAGGAGAGAAGATACTACTTTTTTTTTTACTATTTCACGAGAAATGTTAGTACTAAGTTCTGGATAAAACCATACCTTCTCAATGCCTATCTCAAAGTTTTAGGTATGGAATTCTTTGGGTGAACGTTAAAAATAATTTAACTCAAAGTTTACTGCCACGGTAAGAGGCCCTGCACGGTCAGGTGGGTTAAGGCGTTCGACTCGTAATCCGAGGGTCGTGGGTTCGAATCCCCGTCGCACCAAACATGCTCGTCCTTTCAATCGTGGGGGCATTATAATGAGACGGTTAACCACTATTCATTGGTAAAAGAGTAGCCCAAGAGTTGGCGGAAGGTGGTGATGACTAGCTGCTAAATTAAGGACGACTAGCACAGATAGCCCAATGAAGCTTTGCGCTAAATTCAAAACAAACCAAACCATAATAAAAGATAGATCGTTAAATAAATTATACATAAGTTATACGCTTTTATAACTTTAATTTATTTGGTATTCGGTACGTAAAACAAAATAAAGTATCACAGTTTTGTTTTTTCAAATCCTGTAACTTAAGTTCTTACAAATTTGCATGATGTGAAAATTCATCTTCTATATATTTGACCTAAAATGAACTAACGATTAAAAATCAGGTAAACTACCAACTGCAGTTTATACTCTCACATAATCTGAAGAAATTGACAAATCAACAAGATAAATAACTAGGTTTTATCCTAAATACAACTTCTTTTAACACCATAGGACCAATAGTGAACTTCAGCTGTTAATCGCACGACGATTTTTCGTACCGAAAAGAAAACGTTCAACATAGGAAAAATTTTAAAGTCAAAACTAACTTTATGCACTACTAACTGGTTCTGTAGATTAGTGCTTACCAACCACCGATTCATGAATCAATGCGAGTCTACGACGAGATTTCAGTCATTCCGCAAAACAGTTGAAAAGAATATGTTTTAAAATACAGCTACTGAAATATATTGTCTTACAATGTAATTTAAATTACTTTTCAAAAGTTAGAATTTTACGTAGTCCGTGAAATTTTGAAATCGGTACCAGTTGACTTTAATGTTAAAAAACATTGGGAGTCACTGCTGTAGATGGTCTGATTTGCCAAAAGCCAGATGATTTTATTTGCCTAAAAGGGAATATCTTCTATAGGAAACATTTTAACTAAAACTCAAATTAACATTTCGTAATACGAAAGGACATTTAGAAAACACATAACTTCAAATTAGAAGTATTCGAGTCCAATAAAAAATACTGAAAAATCACACCATTTTCAGAAAAGAAAACGAACAATCATTTTCGCACTTTTTCGTATAGATTACAATTATATTTCAATTTTTATTATGATTTCTTGTGTTATGACTGTTTTTCGTCTCCATTTTATGACATTAATTTGTCGCCCACTTACATCTGATTGTAATCCTTATGTTTATTTTATTTTTGGATGCACGAAGAAAGAAAATTAAAGCTTACCTATCGGGGTAATCATGTCCTGCTTATCCAACGCCATCAAGATGCAAATTCCTGCACTATTACTCTAAAAACGTGAATTAAAGATAGTAGATTTTATTAAATAAGGTATAGAAATTATTGTGCAAAAAACATTTTTTTTAGAAACCAATTCCTTTAAGCTCCTACATAATGGGAATAAGGTGAAAAGGGTCGAAGCTGATTTGAAATAAAACATCGTACATAAGAATACTAAATGGAAAACATTTTGTACTTGTCCTAAAGAAAATTCAAGTATACTGTTGAGTTGTCCTTTAAGAAAAACATTAAAGTAAGTACAAAGAAATTTGTTTTAGCTGCAACTCGTTCACGTCCTGACCAAGATTCTGACGGGTGCCCAGTTGGCATGGTGGAGCATTCTTTTAATGTTAAATATTTGTTCTAAATTTGGTTGTAAATAGGTTTATATGAAAAAGCTACGTTGTTACGAAGGTAGCAGAACAGAAACATCAAACTCCATTTTTTAGTGATGGTGTCAGCAAAATACGAAGTTTGATAAAACCTGAAAATGAACAAAAATGTATGTTTTCCATTTCGCTATTCGTGTTTACGATGTTAAACTTAATTATGTGACGGCTCATTTCAAACAAATTCCGTCATTTTCTTTTTACAATTATTCATTCTTCACATCATGTTTTCTTTCCGTGATCCTTATTCTGGATTTACACCAATGGCCGTTGAACTTGAACCATAATCATGGTCTTTAGACAATCACTGCTGATAATATATACGTCCCCACGTGATTTCTATTTTTAATATCTTAAGCCCTAATAAGAATTATTTAAACTCCAGTTCAAATTGTAACAAACAAGATTTCTGAACGTTCTGTGCGTTAGACTTTCATATCGAAGTGTAGAGATTGATCAACATTTGTTATCAAAATCATTGCAGGATGATTTTATTTGCATTTCACAAACAGGCCAAATTTTTTAAATTGTAATAACAATGTTCGTAATCCAGCTCCTTTATGAACATAGCGAGGTTCTAATAATTATGGAAAGTTTCACTGTCTGGTTACTGCTGTTAACTCATCTTTCAGAACTATAATTTGTTGAATTACATCAATCACTTTTCTAAAGTATTGAACAATGTGTTAAAAGATAACAAAAACAACAATTAGAATTGCATAGTAAAATGTGTTATTTATAATTTTTTGTGTCATCACTTGTGCTTGTTTCAATAGATTTTGGACTTTCTTTATTAAGTGCATCTAAAAACCAAGCTGTTGTTACATAAACCCACACTACAGAAAATCTACAATTAGAATATTTTATTATGCAGTTTTAAGTTTTTCATCTTGCAACATTAAGTGTTTATTGTGCTTTCTTACGCAAGCATCAATCACTATACTGTTGAAACTTGAGAAACAGCCCCCCTTCAGTGGCACAACGGTGTGTCTGCGGATTTACAACACTAAAAATCGGGTTTCGATACCTGTAGTGGGCAGATCACAGATAGTTCATTGTGTAAGTTTACGCTTAATTCAAAACAATAACTTAAGAAATATCAATTAACGGCCTCCACCGCTGGGACAGCGGTAAGTCTTCAGATATACAACGTGAAAATCAGGACGTTCGATTCATCTCGTTGGACACAACCGACAGCTCGATGTGGCTTTGCTATGAGAAAAATATACTCATTTAACGGATTTTAAAAATGCTGTTTTGTCTATATTTGAAAAAAATACATCTGCTCTAATGTTAACGTCAATGGAACAATCACCAACCTAATTGATATTTATTATCATTTCACAAGATTTTTCTTATGATTTTTTTATATGAATATTATCTTAACTAAAGTAAAAAGTTAGCGGGAGAATAATCTTCATTTTAACACGTTTTAAAATTTTTAAATATTTATTGAGATTCTTCATTTTGGATTCGTTTATAATTAAATATATTTTACTGAATAAAAACAGTTTCTTTAATTGGCCATTTTAGAGTACGGATTAGGTATTTGTATGTTGGTGGCGCTGGATGAACATGGATGTAAGCGCCATCTGCTGATAAATAATGTCTATGTATCGCTAATTCTTCTTTCATCAAGCAGCTGGATGTTTGTTCATACAATATTATCATGAGTTCTTTCTATTTCATTTTTCTCTTTGATATTGATTAATTCATAAATGATATTAATTTACAAGCCTTATTCGAAAATATAAATTTTGCAGGATTTTACCTTCAGAGTAATAATGTGTGAAATGTGATTTTATCCTGAAATATATTTTATGTTTTCTGTTCAATATCTGATTGTGAAAAACACATGATTTTTGTTATACTATCAATCTTCCTATTGTATATTACGTGTTATGATAATTGCTTGTTTTTTATCCTTTTTTATTTGTTTTCTTGTATATTTCTATTATCTGTAGAGTAAAGAAGCAGGAATTCGAACTCTTGTGGCCTTAGACGATCAAGGAGGTAAGCCAGCGTAGTATTAACCCTGAATAGAGACTATGTGAAAAAGTTGTAATGTTTAATTTAAGACAATAAGTCATATCATTCTTTGAGTTGTTTTAGAAGTTTCAAAATCAAATCAGATAATCTATTAGCAGTGATTTAAAAATTGAACACAAAATACAAATTTATGTGTAAATACTTTTCAACTAAAATTATTAGTAAATAATATTGACACTTCCAACTGTCAAGAAGTATCTAAAATATATTGTTATTTAAGCGATACATGTTACAGAAGTACGAAAGATTTTGTTCGTTACTTCAGCACTTCTAAAAGACTCGATTTCTTAGCTGAAAATTTTTAAAGATTCCATTTCACAGTTCGGCGATGCTAAAGATTTTACTAATTAGATCAGTTCTAAAAATTTCTTTGATAGTTCAAAAGTTCTAAATATTCCATTGCTTAGATCGGCAGTTGTAATGGTTCCTTTGTTGGCTTAGCAGTTCTAATGTTTCTATTTCGGTTGTAGTAATCTTCGTGGTATTAATTTCCACAGGAATCCTGTAATAAAACCGTCATGAAACCAGATGAATGTAACTTGTCATTGTGTTCTTTTTTGTAGTAATGAAGTTTTAATGATACTCACGTTCATAAGTTTTTAAGATTTTTTTAAGTATGGGATTAAAAATAAGAGTGCAAATTTTTTGTTTTTGCTTGGCATATGTTTCATCTAAGCATGTGAAACATTTATAAAATGAGCAAGGTTTAAATAGTAAAACAACACATACACAGCTAGTTTACTGAGACTACTGTGTTAATTATTAATTTCTTTCATTGTTAACTCACTCGATAATAAGTTTTGTTTTGGCAGGGATTTGTTTTGGTTTTTTTTCATTTCTTTAATTTAAAATACTTTGTGTTATTCTCCATTAGTTTTTATACAAATCTCAAACTAATGTTGTGTCAAACTTCCTATTCATTCATTCTCTACCTATATATTTTTTAAATTGAAATTTAGGTGGTAATTGAAATATTCGAAATTGTTCTTTAAAATGTCTAGTTTTCTACCATAGCAAAGCCTCATGAAATTCCGCTTTTATGGAAATTATATCACCGAATGTACAATGAGCAGCTAAAACCTGCTGTTAGGTATTATCTTCATTGTCGGGAGGATAGTTACTTCGTTTAACAAAGAGTTGATTAAGGGTGCCTAGATACTGCATTAACTTCCACGGTGTATCTATAGATGTGCGTCAATATTTATTTTTCTTGAGAGCGGAGACTATACACTTATAAATTATGTTTGATGTGTACTTTACACAAATTGAATATATCATGAACGTACTACTGCTTATGACGTCATTATTAAGTTTCATACATGCTTTAATATGAAATGTTTCCATAAACTTGTGGAAGTCGTTAAGGAGTATAATATCTAAGGTTGTGTAATAAACTAAGACAGGCATGCGTAGAAAGTTTTTAAGACAATAGGTGTGTTCTAGTGCTTTGTAAATATTGATTAGAAAAAAAGTGTATCGTTCAGAAGTTTATTTCACTAATCGTTTTTCCTAATGAGTTCATGACATATATCAAAACCTTTGGTTTATGAAATTCTCATAGCCCAAGATATTGTGAAATCGGTATCTCCAAAACTCCCAAACAAAAATGTGTAAAACTTGTATAACCAATACTGTAAAACAGTTCCTCGAAAAAACAAGTGAGTAGGACTTGCGTAACCAATATTGTTAAACAGTCGCCAAACAAAAGTGGGTAAAACTTGAAG
This sequence comes from Tachypleus tridentatus, assembly GCF_004210375.1. Classification (NCBI taxonomy): domain Eukaryota; kingdom Metazoa; phylum Arthropoda; class Merostomata; order Xiphosura; family Limulidae; genus Tachypleus; species Tachypleus tridentatus. The sequence goes on from NC_134826.1 coordinate 96,584,828, forward strand.
AAACAATATTGTAATACAGTTACCAAACATAAATGAGTAATAGTTGTATAACCAATATTATTAACTAATTCCCAAGCAAATGAGAATGGAACTTTTTATAATCAATAGTGTGAAATAACAGCTAAATTGCCTGGCATGACCAGGTGAGTTAAGGTGTTCGACTTGTAATCCGAGGGTCGCTGGTTCGAATCCCGGTCGCACCATACATGCTCGCCCTTTCAGTCGCGGGGGCGTTATAATGTGATGGTCAGTCCCACTATTCGTTAGTAAAAGAGTAGCCCAAAAATTGGCGGTGGGTGGTGATGACTAGCTGCCTTCCCTCTAGTATTACACTGCAAAATTAAGGACGGCTAGCACAGATAGCCCTCGTGTAGCTTTGCGCGAAAATCAAATCAAACAAACAAAAGTGGGTAAAACTTGCACAATCAATATTAAGAACTAATGCACAAATAATACTGTGTAAAACTTGTATAACAAATATTATGAAATAATTCCAATAATTTCAACCAGTAATTTCATTTGCAATGAAAGGTTCGTAGTACTTCCATAACAAATATTATTACACAATTCCTATAATAATATTAGCAGGCCTGGCATGGCCAAGCGTGTTAAGGCGTGCGACTCGTAATCCGAGGGTCGCGTGTTCGCGCCCGCGTCGCGCTAAACATGCTCGCCCTCCCAGCCGTGGGGGCGTATAATGTGACAGTCAATCCCACTATTCGTTGGTAAAAGAGTAGCCCAAGAGTTGGCGGTGGGTGATGATAACTAGCTGCTTTCCCTCTGGTCTTATTGCTAAATTAGGGACGGCTAATGTGGATAGACAACGTGTAACTTTGCGCGAAATTCAAAAACTAAGAAACAGTTTTCGTTTCCATGGAGATCTCTATAGGATTGAACTATGGAATGATAATAATAATCACTGGTAAATTTCTATGTAAATAATATTTATTATTGTACAACTTCATAGATTGTTTCTATGAATATTCCAGGTTATGGATATTCAATAGTGAAACATTTTTGTGTCACAAGATCTTTCTGTCTAGATTTTTGGCATTATAAATGCTTATTTGTCCCTCTCTTGTCTCCGAACATTACTTACAGTGACCAGCAGTCCGGAAAAAATGTTTTGAAGAAAGGATAAAAAGTCAAGGAAAAATTGGAAAATTATCGTTTCCATTTCTTATTAAAGAAATAGCTCATGTATACAAGCTACATACATTGATATGTCAGCTATTAGCATATTTATCTTGGTCAGTCATTCTATGTTATCTTGTGATGTCTCCCGGTGGGACAGCCGTAAGTCTACGGATTTGCAATGTTAAAATAAAGGGCTCGATTTCTCTCGTTGGACACAGTAAATAACCTGATGTTGCTTTGCTATAAGAAACACACACACACATATTTTATAATAAACCGTATGAAATATTTTATTTAAAAAATGCAATCTATGACTAAATTGTGGTGTTCTTATTTTAAGATCATTTTGGCCTGGTAGGAACTGGAAGTTAAGGTGCTCGACTAGAAATTTGAAGATCGCAGGCTCAAAATCCTGTCATCGAGCATGCTCTTTCAGGCATAAGGTCATAATAGTGTGACACTTAGTCCTACTGTTTGTTGGTAAAAGACCAGTCCAACAGTTGACGGTGGATGGTGTTGACTAGCTGATTTTCTTCTTTTCCATGATTGCTACATTAGGGGCGACTAACGCAGATAGCCCTCATGTAGCTTTGCTCGAAATTCCAAACAAACCAAACCAAGATCTTTTGTTTGGTACCACAATATAATATGTACTCTGAAGCTTTTAGCCAAATTACGAAGTAGAATTTACACTGTTCTTTATAGTTTGAATACAAGATAAGGTAGTGTTAATTAGGTATAGATTTACGAGGGAAATTTGAAATGTCAATGTGTTGGAAAGTCAGTAAATGAATGTGGCTACCATTGTTTATTGTTTATCTCTGTGGAGATTAGTGTTTGATCAGAGGAAGAACACAACTACCATAATAATTGTTTATCTATTTCTGTGCAGATTGTCAGGAAAGGATAGCGGCCATCCTGTTTAGTATTTGTTTCCGTTGTGTTTCCTAATCATAATTATTTAATATTCAGTAGACTTTTTTACAATAAAGTAAATACTTTCATATATATTAGTGTTATCATGTAGAAGTAGTAAAGGAATAAAACCAGGAATAAAAGGAATACACAATGAATATTTGAAAATGAAACTTTTCACAATCTTATAATACAATTCAAATTGTTTTGCTTAATAAATTTACGGTATAAAGATCTAACGCCGTAGGAGTGTAAACAGTCTTGTATACTGTTTGTTTCAACGTCATCTAGTTAGAGCGCATGTGATTGTTCCAATTTTCACAGTATCTTATTTTATGTGTATACAGCAAAGTTAATAAGTGAATGCATTTTTAATTGTTTTTAAAACAAATTAAAATACTCATTGTGTACAATGTTGGCTTTATATCTTTAATATATGAGTATGAAAACTTACACAAGTATCGTCCTAATCTTAATAATAAACTCAGTGATATAAGCACCTGTTGCATCCAGAAATGCACAAAGGGGGAAGAAAAGTAGAGAGATATTTCTAAACTTGAAAAGTTCCAGGTTTAATCACTAATTACGAAATCACTCCTCTCATAGTGTAAAAAAACATGATTATAGTTTATTACACCGTCTTGTTTATCCACATCACGCAAGCGACGCTAGTTTTTCGTTAAATAAGAACTAACGCCCATCTGAAAGAAGACAGAATTGTAACCATCAGTTTGCATGCATATATGCATACATACTATAAAGTCAGTTTGCCTAAAATTAATAAAATATGAGGTGACTGATGCATCTTAAGTGATGTATCTTACTTAATGTAGCATACGCACTCTTGAAATATACCCTGCTAGTAGTGTTGCATTGCGAAAGGAATATTTTTTACTTGGAAGAAAAATTAATCTTAACTCAGATTTTTTTTTACTTCGGCTCTTTTCTAGATTGGAGTTAGAGAGGATAACTACTTTGAAAATGATTTATTGAATTTTGTGTTCAATACTTATCTTGCATGTAAATAAGTTCTAAGTTGTGATATGTATCCAAAGGTAATGCAGAATGCTTCCGTTTTAAAGCAAAACGTTTAAAAATGAATAAGACGTGATATTTTATACTATACATTGGCTAGAACAACTGGATAGGATCGAAGAAGATATGGACAAGATCAATGCCGACATGAAAGAGGCGGAGAAAAATTTGACTGGCATGGAGAAATGCTGTGGCATATGTGTTTGTCCTTGCAACAAGTAAGTGTACAGTGCCAACGTAACTAAGGAAGATATAAATGCCTATCATATGATGACGGTAAATGCTGATTAATATTTCTTCTGAAAATAAAATCTGTGTAAATGTTTTGTGAATATGTTTTCTAAAAATTAATTATGTTATAGTAACAATGTATCTATGAACATTTTTTATCCTTTTTTATGGTATCTGTCGAAATCAATATTTTTGTCTATATTTGTTCATCTTCTGTAAGTAGCCCTTGGTTATAATTTTGACTTTTGTATATTTTTATATCATGTTCAAATCTGCACTTTGATAAAGCATTGTAGATTGAACCTTGCAAAAACTGTCGGAGAAATATTTCTACGTGGCTAAACGCCTGACCTGGCGATTTATTAATTGTGACGGAAAAGGCAAAGAGAAAACGCACAAAGGTATAGCTTTTTATAAACAAATTCCTATTATTCCTAAATTTATAAAATATCTAATTTAAAAAAAACAACGACAAAGAATAATAATATTTTGTGGTGTTATTTTGACACATACAGTCACTGGTGTTTATATGTAGTAGGATATTATCCCTGATTTTAAATTGCCTGAATATTCTAAAATCTTCTGGTATATATGATAATAAATATATAAAATTAGCATAAAACCTCGATTCTCCTGAGATTTTGGCCCGACATGGCCAGGTGGTTAAGGCACTCGACTCGTAATCCGAGGGTCGCGGGTTCGAACCCCGTCGCACCAAACATGCTTGCCCGTTCAGCTGTGGGGACGTTATAATTTTACAATCAATCCCACTATTCGTTGGTAAAAAGAGTAGCCCAAGAGTTGACGGTAGGTGGTGATGGCCAGCTGCCTTCCCCCTGGTCTTACACTGCTAAATTAGAGAAATCTAACGCAGATAGCCCTGGTGTAACTTTCCGCGAAATTCAAAATGAAACAAACAATACTATTTTGAATAGTTATATAAAACTCCACATTCGATTAGGATTTGAATTTGAGACAACCAATGAGCCAATTTGAACATGACCAACAGAGAGTCAAGCGTTATCGAAAAAGAGAGCGTTACAAACAGAGTGTCTTTTGTTATATATGATTTGTCTTTCAAATCAAAATCCAGATGAAGATAGAGTATTCCTATAACAATGATACAACAGTACTTTTTCATTTTAAAATCCAAGTAAGGGTGCACTGTTCTTCTAACAAAGATAAAGCGTTCCTTTTCCAAATACAAATCCAAGTAAAGTATTATTGCGGCAATTTTAATTCCAAGAAAGGGTACAATGCCCTTGCAACAAATAAATGATCATGTTTTAGAATTCCTGAAAAGTTTTATTTCGCAGTTTGAAACCTAAGACAATATGTTGTTTCAGAGTGGTTGTGATCTCTCAAGGACAACTTCATTCAATAAGCACAGTTGTGATATAGTTCAACAACTTGATAAAGATCATCAGTAGAGAGCCACAGTTGGTTGATGGAACAGTAATATTTAATTTAGATGACACTGACACTAAAATGGTGCACACCCTGCTAAAAATTGTTGCATAGAAAGAGTTTAAACAAGAAAGTAAATGCCCCATGCTGACGAAAAAACCCTTGTAACTAATTGTTGCACCAGTGTAAATTCTTTGCCTCCCATTATGATTTTCCCTGCATGCATTTTAAGAAGCATATTACACAAGGTGCACCTTCAGGGACACTTGGATTAGTACTTAAACATTGTTGGATGACTTCAGAAATGTTTGTTGAAGTCATGAACACACATCATTCATCACTCACAGATTGCCAAAGAAAGACCTCTGCTTTTGATATATGATAATCGTAACAGCCACCTGTCAATTGAAGTGATTAAATTGATCAAAAAATTGGAGTGATAGTAGCTGCTTTATCCTCACACTATAGCAACATGATGCACTCTCTTGATGTGCAACTTTTAAATCATTTAAGATCTACCACAGCCAGTGCAAGAAATTGGAAGTTGTGTTGGTAATACCATTAGCACATCATGACCCCAACAATTATCACTACAGCTTTCTGTAAGACAGGAATATTTTCACTTAATCTTAAAACAGTACAGTCATGGACAGACCAGTCCAATTACGAGAATTGTCAAATACTTTAAATTATTGTTGTGAAAATAGTGATAAACCTGAAACTCCCTCCATCCAATCCAAAGCTGAATCTCCAGTTAATCAACAAGCCTTTACTTTAACCAAATGCTTTACTTTCTAACCATGTGATTGACTAGTGGGGAATTGAGGAAACGCTTGCTGAAGAAGAGTTTAAAAGTCCAACAAAATTCAAATATCACCCAAAGGGCAAAGACTGATTGCAAGGAAAAAGTAGGATTGCAACTTACACCCCATAACAACAGGTAATATCACAACAAACAGCACAAAATGTGGAAAAAGTTGTAGTAGAGACAAAGAACCTTTACCAGAGACTATTCAGAAAATATGACAAAAAATCTCAAAATAACATGGAACAAGTTGCTGAGGAGAAAAAGAGTATTTCCCACCATAAATCCCTGAGGAGTGAATCTCTGAGGAAGTAGTTCATCCCTAAACAATGCTTTATTCTATAGTTTACTCTGCATAGGCATCAAACTTCAGTGACACGTCATCCACATATGACTGAACTGTATTTCATTAGCCTTTTGTATTTATTGTATGGAAATAAATGTGCTTCAAGAAAGGCCAAATGGTGCTTGTAATGTGTGCTTATTTAGAGTTAAATAGTGTATGAAACTAAAAAGTTGTGAGGACAAACAATTTTGTGTCTCACTGTACCCCATTCTTCTCTATAACTCATTATCTTTTTATGGGCCTAGGATGTTTGACATGACAGGTATGTTAATGCTTACTACCTTTTACTGTGGTGTTCTACGTATCTATTACAGCAGCTTATTATGTGTTGAAAGTCATGTGATGTTTTATGTAACAGTATTGTTTATTATAGAAAATTAGTGCAGTGGTGTTTAATGTAAGAGTTAGTACTACTCACTATGTGTTGCTAGTCCTATAGTGTTATATATAACAGTATTTCTAAGTATTTTTTTCCATGGATTGTTTTAAATGACAATCATTTTTCTTATTATGAAGTGTAAGTTCTATGTTATTTTATGTGAGAGTTAATATTTCTTATTGTGTGATGCTGTCCTGTTCAGTTAGTATAGGTTATTGTGTGTACTGGTACTGTTGTATTTCATGTAACAGTTGGTGTTGCTTACTATGTATTTATGGTCCTGTGATGTTTGATGTAACATTAATATAGCTTATTGCGTGTTGCTAGTCCAGTTGTGTTGTACGTAATAAATACTATAGCTTATTATATGCTGATTGTTCTATGCTGTTTTATAATAGATAAAATTGCTTATTGTGAACTGCTAGACTTGTGTTCTTATGTGACTGTTACTATTGTATATTAAGTGTTCTCACTTCTATATTGTTTAAGTAAGAGTTATTTTTTATTATGTATTGCTAGTCTGTTGATGTTCTATAAATTATTATTGCTTGTTATTTGTTGCTATGCTGTATTATGAAACAGTTAGTTAAGCTTATTTTCATTGCTAGTCCATTTGTTGTTTTAAATAACAGTTAATACTGCATACTTTATGTTCCCAGTTTTAAGGTGTTTTACATATCTGTTAGTATAGCTCATTTTGTGTTGCTAGTCCTATGGTCATTTATGTAACAGTTACTATTGCTTATTGTCCATTGCTAGTTCTGTTGTATTTTATGTAAAGGTTATTATTTCTTATTATGTTTGCTGTGGTGTTTAACTAAAAGCTATTATTGCTTATTATCTATTGTAGTCCTAGGGTGTTTTATGCGACTTTTATTACTGCTTATTATGTGTTTTTATGTCTACGATGTTTTATATAACAGTGTAACTCGTAATGTGTTGTTAATGTAGTAATGTTTTTTATAACGGATTGTAATGATCGTTATCTGCTGCTGGTTCTGTGGTGTTTTAAGTAACAGCTAATACTAATTAATATGCATTTCCAAGTCTATTGTTTTTACCTAACAATTTAGTATTACTGTTTGTGTCTTGCTAGTCCTGTGGCAGTTATGTGACTATAAATATTGATTATTATGTGTTGTAATAATGTTTCATGTAACAGTTAGTCCTTTGTTGCTAGTCCTATTAGTTTAACATAAAAAATATTATTATTGTTGCTGGTCCTATGGTGTTTTTTGACGGTTAATCTTACTTATTATGTGCTTCAGTTCTATAGTGTTTCATGTAACAATCATATTTAACTGGGCCTGGCATGGCCAAACGTGCTAAGGCGTGCGACTCGTAATCTGAGGGTCGCGGGTTCGCATCACCGTCGTGCCAATCAGTCTCGCACAGGCCCAGTATGACAATTTCTGCGAGATCTTTCTGTTCAGGCTGGATTAACTTACACATGCTATTTACGTTATAGTGTAGGACCTCAACTACAATAAAAGAACACGAAGTGTGTGCATACACAAACCCTCTTCCTCCAAGCTTTTTATGAAATATTCTCCTGTCTAGTTGGTTACATCAAGGTTTTCAAAGAGTGTCATACAGTGGAGATTGACAGTATTTTCAGCAAGACACATAAAACGTTCTTGCTCTCAGTAAATTATTAGACTAACCACATATTTTACAAAATAAAATCTTGGAAAGCTGTGTAACAACTGAGACAGAAAGATAACTTATCACTACTAGAGGGACACTCAGTAGAGCGCATACCTCAGCTACGCAGCATTGATCATATTCGGTCTTCAAAAAGCATGAAAATGTGTCCATCGTTATCAAGACAGTGGAGAACAATATTTTAAGTATGACTAGCAAGATTCATCAAAATCAGATCATGTTTGACTAAATCATAGAGTAAAAGTAGTGGAACAAACCAGTCCCGATGTTGTCAGATAGGATATTTTTAGTTTAAAGACCTTGCTATAACCTTATACTTTGACTTGACCCTCCAAGAACTAATCACTTCCTAGTTGAATCATAGTTCAAATATATACCAAGTTTCGTTTAAATCCATTGAGCCACTTTCAAGAAATCCTGCTGACAAACACACACATGGGTGAAAATTCGACTTTGTCAAGTAAACAATGTCCTGAAGCCTTGTTACACTTTCAGTTGTTATGTGTTTTTAAAATATGTTCTGAAATTACTGTATTAGCATACAAGTTTTTGTTACAGTTTTTTACTACATATTTCCAATTAATTATGTCTGACACAGTACAAAATCATTAGGCTAATAATAATTTTTGAATTCCACAAATAGAAATAATTATAATCATTTAGTCGTTTTCTCGAATTTCGCGTAAAGCTGCACGAGGAATATCTGCGCTAGTCGTCCCTAATTTAGCAATGTAAGAGCAGAGGGAAGGTAGCTAGTCATCACCGCTAAATCTTGGGCTACTCTTTTATCTACGGTTGAAAGGGCGAGCATGTTTGGTGTCACGGGGACTAGAACCCGCGGCCCTCAGCTTACGAGTTGAGCGTCCTAATCACCTGGTCATGTAGGGCTGAATTATAATCACACATCACTAGCTTAGAAAAGGCGTTCACATTTCTCATTGTTTCTCACTTTTTAAAAATGAAACTCGCTGAACAAATCGTATTTATTTTGTTAGTTCTTGTTTTGCATTAAGCACAAAGCTACACAATGGGCTATCTGTGCTCTGCCCACCATGGATATCGAAACCTGGATTTTAGCGTGTAAGTCCGCAGACATACCGCTGAGCCACTGGGGGGCTTATTTTGTTAGAACTATATAGAATTTACAGAACAGAGCAATGACAAAAATTTAAGAGAATTTTTTTTTTTTATAAACAGCATAATTTTGTCAAATAAACAAACTACAATATGTAATTTTATAAAGAACTTGTTTACTGGTCTCATGTTAAGCTTAGATGAAAACATAAGGTAAGTATCATATTAAATCTGTATATTTAACTTAATTTACTAGTTTCATCCTGAATAGGCTTTTACTCAAAACTTTGACATACAGCCAAGTAGGAGACACTCAAAGGTCAAGCATATACTCATCCTTTATTCAAAAACACTGAAGAACTGCGACTACTATTACAAATTAAATAAACTGTTCAGACTAGTCTCAGACATAAGCACTCCAATATCACAAGTATCCTACTAATATATGAACAAGCCGGTACGCAGATTACACTATGTGACAGAAATTTTGTTCCTGGATAACATGTGTTATTTCTTAATTACTTATGTTGTAAAAGTACAGAAAATGGTCATTATTTCCTTCAAACTTTGCTTTTGTGATCTGGATAATGAAACTCAGAATTTAACCTATTTTCTATGTAAAAACGGGCAAATTTGCACATTTTCATTTACATAAGATCTGAATAAAACAATATGTGAATCAAGATTTACATGTATTTATACTAAGGTTATACAAAAATCTTTAAAAGTGAGTAGTTTTTCGAGATTTGCGAATGTAATGTAAATCACTTTCACGTTTCAGCCCCCAAATATAATCTCCCATCTGTAAAAACGGCTAGTATGAGTTGAGAATTTTTTTTTTTTTTTTTATGTAGAGGAGCGAACAACGTTTCGACTTTCTTCGGTCATCGTCAGGTTCACAAAGAAAGAAAGAGGTAACTAACCGGTAGCTGACCACGTGTTTGAAGGGAGTTGTGTAACTGAGTGTAGGAATGTAGAGGGCGGGCTTAGGTGTTTGATTATATTTATTAATATAGTTATAAAGATGTTCCTTTGTTTTGGTTTATTTTGGGCTTGAGTTGTTGTATAAGTAAGGCTTCTTTGATTTTGTGTTTATTTATGTGTATTTCTTTATTTAGTATTTGGGTGTTTTTTATGGTTATGTTGTGTTTATTTGATTTGCAGTATTCGAAAACGTGAAAAGGTGACTTTTTGTGTTCTTTGAATCTGGTTTCCATTTTTTTTTCTACTTGTTTCTTCAATATAGAAGTCGTAGCAGTTATCACATTGTATTTTATAAATAATGTTGGTGTGGTGTTTGTCAGTGTAGTTTTTACATAGTATAGACCTCAGTTTTGAGCCTGGTTTTTGAATAAATTTGGTATTAAGCGGAATGTCATATTTTGTTACTAGTTTTGCCAATGTTAGTTATTTTTCTGCTGATGTCGGGAATATATGGTATGCAGTACCATATAGTTTCGTTATTTTTTAAATCGTGGAATATATTTACTTTTGTTAGTTGATTTTGCATTTTGTTTAGTTGTGTGCGTATAATGTTTTCTGCGGTTTGTCACGGATAGTCTCCCGTCATGTTTTTGCTATATGCTCCTTAGTAGCGGCGTTCAAAGTCCAGTACATCTTGATGGAAGCGCTCGCCTTGCTCCTCTAAGTATTCTCCCATGTTCTCCTTGAATTTATCAAGATAAGCGTCAAGGATATGGACTTTCAGGAACATCCTGCAGCCCATTTTGCCGTAGTTCTTCACCAGAGCGTCAACCAGTTCCACATAATTTTCGGCCTTGTAATTGCCCAAGAAACCCCGAATCATTGCGACAAAGCTGTCCCAAATTTTTTTTCCTTCCTACTGGGGAATTCTGTGCATTCCAGAATCTTCTTCATTTGTGTTCCAACGAAGACACCAGCGGTGTTATTATGAAGAATACATTTATTTCATCCACAACTAATTTGTAAGAGGTTCATGCAAAATATTTTATATGTGATATCTTTTATGTACTATTGGAAATTAAAAGATATTTAAATTTTAAAAGGTCTAAAATTTGTATAATATAAAATATTACTATTAAAACGAGCAAAATTGTCCGTCTTACCTTCTAGAGTTGTTTTTTTTTTGCAGTGCTCGCAGGTAAAATGAGGTGCCCAGGGTTTCTCTTGATCCCCGACAGGCATGCCGAAATATGCCTTTTAGGCTTAACACATTTTAGCAGGTACTGTCACAGAGTACGTTTTCGCTCTCGTCTTGATAAATTGGCCACATGCATAGCAGAATGTATCTGGAGAATGCTTGCAGATTCTTGATGCCATCTCTGATAAAATCGCATAGGTCTATATGTTCACTTAGGCACCTAAAACTAAACTGAAATGGTGAGTGGTTAGCCCCTGTATATATATATATTACTATGGAAAGTTCTAGAAAATTATAAAAGGTTCTTGAAAATCCTCTTAAGTTCTACAGCATTCTAGAAAGTTTGAGAAAATTCTTGTAAGTTTGAGAAAATTCTATATCAGCTACTCAACATTAAATCTACCTGGAATGTTCTGGAAAATGGGTAAATTTGAAAATTTCATTACCCAGGTGACAAAAGCAAAGTTTGAAGAGAAAAGTAGATCTTTTCCATTTACTTTAGGCATAAGAAATTGGGAAATAACATTTTCTGCTCAGGAACAAGAAAAAGTAAAAATTTTGTTACATAATGTTATTTGAAAGAGGGTTATAATTTGTGAGATTAAAAGCCAATACACTGTGTGAAGCACAATCAGCAAACTAATACTAAGGGAATCTGAAGTCATGCAACTAGTTCAAACCAAAAATGCTAATACTTCATCGGAAGAATGTAAACTCTGTAGAAGACGATAAGTAACATAAACAGCTGAGTTGTGATTATATGCATGTTTGTTTTTTTTCCATATCACAAAACTAGGGAAATCAGACCAACCCGCTTGAACCCTCCCTGCGTATGTTCGTGATGCATAATAAAATCATCCACGGAAATTCTGTAGTTTATTCACCCGCTTCTATGGATATCTTCATGACCTCGTTTTACTGAAACTTTATTTTAATCAGTCATTTTAAAGTGTTCCAAAGATTTATAAAATTATGCAACTGGTATGGGCATGATTTCAAGATATTAGAACTTTATCTGTTGATATAAATTGTAATATAGAAAGTTATGGTGTTATTTTAATATAAAATGTATTTTCTCAAAGATTTACACCATTTTTTGTTTCAATTTAATACTCTGTAGCCATAAATTTGAAAACTTGTGTAAATTCAAGAATAATAAAAAAGCTTATAAACTAAACGTTCTGAATCTCCAGAAGTATAACCATTATATTAGGTTATCAGAAATAAATGTCGCAGTTCTTACGATGACGTTGAGAAGCTGAATATTGAGTAACTTATCGTTGGTTGTATGGTTTAATCTAACGTTTGTCACTTACAAGGTGATTTAATTATCTGCTGTTTCAATTCTACTCAGAGTAAGTTTCTTAAACCCCTCTACTACTTCAAACTTGATTAAAAAGCTACCTAAACTACACGGAACATCAACCAGACATTCAGCCATGGATCTATTACTGAACATACAATTCAACGTTGGTTCTAAAGGTTTCGACTTGGAGATAAAAATCTTGAAGACAAAGGAAGGTCGTGGAAGGAACCCGACCTTAGATGAAAACACATTAAGGGAAACAGTTGACATAGACCCTCGCACAACAGTACGTGAGCTTACAGAATAACTGGGCACAAGCAAACCAAGCACTGTCAACTACCTAAATGCAATTGAAAAGACGAAAAAGTTGAATAAGTGAGTTCCGCATGAGCTGACTGAAGATCAACAAATTCAGCGTTATGAGATCTGTCAAGGATGACTTTCCAAAAATTGAATGAATTGAAAATCGAGGTTTTACCTTGTTCAACTTATTCCATAGACCTTTCCTCTACAGATTTTTTGTTTTTAAAAGCACTTTCACAACTTTTTGAACAGTAAACGCTTTCAAAACCAGGCAGCTGCAGAAAAAGTTTTCAGGGAATTCATTGACCATAGGAACTGATTTTTTCAGCAGGTGCATAAACAGCGTCGTTACAAGTTGGCAAAAGTGCGTTGAAGTAAATGGTGCTTACTTTGCTTAAAGCTTGTTTTACAACACTGGCTTATACTTTTTCAAACTTCGCTGTTCAAAAACGACATTTATTTCTGGATAACCTAATAGTTATACTTTCTACAGTATAAATACCGATTACAGAAATGTGAATATATGAAATAAATCAAGACTATTTCTACTCCGGTAATTAATTTCGGCCCATACGTTCTTGCAGTGACAGGTACACTTTTTCTTGTTGTATTCGATTTATCTTTCCTCATTTTGTAAAAGTTGATTTCACTCCAATGAGATAACTGCATGTTCTCCTCTGCAGGTCCAAAGAGTTTAAGGAGGACCCGAGTACCTGGAAGGGAAATGAAGATGGGAAAATAGTTGGGAATCAGCCAGCAAGAGTTATGGATGACCGAAATGGAGCTGGACCAATGGGAGGTTACATTGCCAAGTAGGTTAAACCAGGAAGAAGTAAATATCAATACGAATTATTTTGCTTCTTATAAAATATGCAACTCATTCTATTTATGTTCTAAAAAAGTTACTTCATCCAGTTTTCTTTCATAAAAGTGTTTTCTAGTATTTTTGAAAGACAAGTTTACAAAGATTTATCCTATTCAGATGTTTCCAGATACATTAAGTAGAAAATTTATCCAGTTGTGTTTTGTGACCCACAAAGGGTTCAGACAAAAGTAATTTACTTATTGAGAGGCTACAAACTAATGTATTAGAAAGTAATATACCAAGGTATATATGGTTAGTTATTTTTGTTGAAAAACAATCACATTTACATTATAAAATATCTTTTAATAAAAGCAATTGAAAACTCCAACGTTACAAAATGTGCAACAACGTATAGTATAAAGTTAAAACCAATAAATAACTAACAAAAAAAACTATATTTTTTCGGTGGAATATAGACAGCTTTAGGGCAAAAGAACAGTTGTTTGCTGTTTTTAATTTCGCGCAAAGCTACACGAGTGCTATTTAGTAGTGTATGATCACGAACTCTTAGGCTACTCTTTTTACCAATAAATAGTTGGATTGACTATCGTATTATAACGCCCTAAGCTAAAAGGACGGACATCTTTGGTGCGACTGGGACTTGAAAACACAACTCGCAGATTAAGAATCGAGCTCCTTACCCACCTAACTATGCCAGTCAACAAAAGGAATCCTCTGAAAAATTCATTTATATATATCCAAGTAAACACACATGTATAATTTGCATGTTGTACAGTGGCGGCGTTTATAGTATTGTTTTCCAGAAATTTAATTCCGAGAAATTTACTTAAATTTCTTTTTAAAATCATTTTGTTTTAGCAATTTCTAATGATTTTCTTATATGTAATTCATTTTTGACTTTGTTTCTTGATGTATTTGTACAGTGCCCTAATCAATAATATTCGAAGAGTTCGCCACATGTTCTGTCAAGACCGTATCACACTTTTTCAGTGTATAACACGTATCAGTGACATATTTGTGTTCATTAAATCTGAATTTCACAGTTCTACATATCTGTCCAGTCTAACTTGAATCATAACTACAATTTTTTAAAAATATTCCACATTTATCCTTTACTTTAATTTTATCTTTAATACCATGAACGATATTAATTAATATTAGTTGGAAAATTATAGATTGTTAGACAACTCGAATTTTTCAAAAACACATTGACTGTTTTTGTTGGCAATGTTGTAACGTAGGGCAAATACCCTTACTTTTTCTCTGTAATTTAGTAAATTTAGAAATTTGTAATTTGTCACGATGATTTTTATGGATCCTATGTATCATATATGATGGACAACATTTATCAATGTTTACAAATTTTAATACGTGCTTCAGGAACTAAGGGTTGTCTTTACGCTATAGTTTGTTGAATAGTAAAATTAAGTTCGATTCAGAAATTTACAAAGAGGGTAGTTTTGGTCGTCTCTTTTTGGGACAAGTTTTCGTTTCTTAATTGATTCAAAGGCACTATTTAACTTTCAACTGAAATGCACAAACGTCTCCGAACTTAAAACACCAGAAATTGGATTTCGATACCCATGGTGGGTACTAATAGCCCACTGTGTAGCTTTGTGCCTAATTACAAACAGAGATAGAATAACCTGCGATTCTGTAGGGAAGATCGAAGTATCACCATGGTCAGCAGTAGCATGAGCAGATAGGAACACTTTGAAAGCAGCTACTAGTATAGTATTGTATTAAACTTGCTGCACAGTATATACCAAGGCAGTTCTAAATGGTTCCTGAATACTTCTGAGTCTCATTTGGAGAATTCCATGATTCTTATGCTTGGTCTAAATTTAAATTCGTGCTATACTGATGGATTCCACTGGCTTACCTTTTCAAATCATTTCTTTTTGCAGCCCCAACGCTAAATGAATGCAGGAAGTACCTTGTTTTTAAACAAAAAAATGTCGAAAATATTTCAGTTCAAATTCACAAAAAATCTGAATTGAGTATTGGTGTTTTTCAACAAAAATATCCCCACTGGGTCTTGAGGTTCTGTTAAACAGCTCAATTCTAACATTAAATCCCGCATTGCATGAAGAGACTTTAACAATCCTATGAATAAAAGCGAAAATGAAAATAATTCTTGTAACAGTGGGTGACACGGTCTTATATGTTGTGGCACAACAACTGAGGGTGAATTCCTGTATTCAAAACGAGGCAGAAATCCACCCATTTACTTTTAAACAAGCATCCACAAACTTCAAATAACCCTCTTCTACAACTTCTAAAGTGAATTGTAGTGTAGAGCTGATCAAATGAAGATGTGACTGTAAAGTAATTAACGCGTCATTGCCATGCCACCACACCAGAAATGTGGCAATTTATTGCTCGTACTGTGTGACAGAAATTGTATTTTTTCATAGTTAACCTATGATTGTTTCAAACTACATATCAAAGGCTGAACAGTGCATCGGACTATTATGGTTTAGGTGCTCTAATACCCCCAAAACAGCAAAATCATCCATGCTTTTTATAGAGGGTTACTGGCAGTTCTCTTTCGACTTTCTGTATAATCTAGACATCGAAACTATCATTCCTCTTGATCAAAATGTGAAATTTATGGAGTTAATTCCTTAGACAAGCAAACATGGAACATTTAACTTGATTACAAGGACTTTTAAATACACCTTCTTAAGAAATTAAAAAAGAATACAAACACCAAACTAAGCAGCAAGAATGTGTTATACATATTCATCTATTTCAGTAATTTCTCTAAAAACACACAGAGGATACATGAACATCATAAAGTCAGAAGAGTGTTCATAAGCCACAATACATTTGTTTGTTTGTTTTGGAATTTCGCACAAAGCTACTCGAGGGCTATCTGTGCTAGCCGTCCCTAATTTAGCAGTGTAAGACTAGAGGGAAGGCAGCTAGTCATCACCACCCACCGCCAACTCTTGGGCTACTCTTTTACCAACGAATAGTGGGATTGACCGTCACATTATACACCCTGACGGCTGGGAGGGCGAGCATGTTCAGCGCGACGCGGGCGCGAACCCGCGACCGTCGGATTACGAGTCGCATGCCTTACGCGCTTGGCCATGCCAACCACAATACAATACCATCGTAGTTAGTGGCTGGTTTGTATCAAATCCAATAAAAAGGACGAACATTACTTGCAACATTCCTTGTAAATGTGGACTCTAAAATATTGTAGAAGTAAAAAAATAAAAGTTAGAATTCAGGAACAAAATGGATAAACAAGGCCCCATAAAACTAATCAATCTGATATATCCCATCATACCAGAGAATAAGACAATATAATAATATTAAAATAATTTGATATGAATCACACACGAGAAAAATAAAAGTCTTTTAAATCCACCTAAGTGATAACACTCAATTAATGAATTATAGAGGTCAAGAAATCCTGAATAATCCACTTGCAGATATTCAAAAAGTTCATTCAAACCCTTATAAGATAAATACCTTATACTAGTCTACTTATAACACAATGTAACAAAATTTTTACCTTTTCTTGTTCCTGGGCAGAAAGTGTTATTTCCCAATTGCTTATGCCTAAACTAAATGGAAAAGATCTATTTTTATCTTCAAACTTTGCTTTTGTGACCTGGGAGCTTATAACGAAAACATGATGGGACACTATATTTTGGGGCTAATACGTGAAAGGGATTTACATTACAGTAGTGCACCCCGCTAGTTCAGCGGTAAGTCTACGGATTTACAACGCTAAAATCAGGGTTTCGATTCCCCTCGATGGGCTCAGCTGACAGCTTGATGTGGCTTTGCTATAAGAAAAACACATACACATGCATTACAGTCGCGAATCTCGAAAAACTACTCACTTCTAAACATTTTTGTTCATTTCTTTATAACTTTAGTATAAATACATGTAAATCTTGATTCACATGACCTTATGCAAATGAAAATGTGCAAAGTTGCCCGTTTTTCATAGAAAGTAGGTTAATTTCTAAATTTGATTATCCAGGACACAAAAGAAAAGTTTGAAGAGAATAATGGCTATTTTCTGTACTTTTACAACATGAGTAATTAAGAAATAACACATGCTATCCAGGAACAAAATTTGTGTTACATGGTGTAATTTAAATTTATAAGAAATAGATGAATATATTATTTCTTTAGTTGTCTGTACCAAGGCTTATCCTGTATCCAGATAGTAGCCCCTGTTCAAATTCTATCATCTGTTCAAGTACTAAGCCCTATCCAAAACATATCCTTTTATCCAAGTATTATCCTCTGTCCAAATACGGTCCTGCAGTCTAAATTGTATTTCTCTGCCTAAATCCTATTTATGTTCTTCCTAATTTCAAACACAAATAAGAAATTAAGGTTCATCATTTAAAACAATGTAATAAAAATGGATTAAAGAAATAGTATATGCTTCAATAGAACACACTTAATATTACATCACGTTTTGATCACGTGGATGGGTATAAAGGTTGAATGATAGGATTTATATAGAATGGAATTTATCAGCATTAACTGTGCAAAGATACAACGATCTGGACTATAAAGAAAGATTTAGGTTAGAATTTATATAGGATTTGTAATTTTTTGTTTAACATTATTCATGAGTTTTAAAATGATACTGTTAAAATATAATGCTCTATCGTACTCTATCTAGCTCTCTAACCACACCTAACAAAATGCAGTAAGTTACATAAATAAGTCATACTTTGTATTTGTCCATCAAAACTTTAAAATATTATTATGCCTACTATTAGTATACACCCTTGTGCAAATTAATTGAAACAAATGGTCATTTTACACTATTTTCAGCATAGCGGCCGGTGTAGGCTCGCTGGACCCGCTGATTTCCTTTAATAGTGATTTTTTCACACAGACGGCGTCATTAGCTGTGTTTTGCAGTACGGTCGATCTATTTTTGGGATATATGACGAAATTTTTCGAAATTGCGTTAGAAGGGCAAGGAGACCAGTCAAAAAACAACTTCTTACCAACTCAATGAAGCAAAAACGGTATCAATGGGGTCTGAAATACAAGAACTGGACGCAAGAACAATGGAGGAAGGTGTTATTCAGTGACGAGACTCATTTCTTCGTACAGGGTCAAAGAAGTCTGCATGTTCGCAGATCTCCAGGTGAGAAACGTCAAGAATCTCACATCAGTCAGTTTGTAAAACATCCATTGAAGAAGATGTTTTGGGGCTTTTTCAGCTACTATAGCGTCGGAGGATTACATATCGTAGAGGGTATGATGCGAGGACCACAGTACATCGAAGTTTTGCAGAGAAGAGTCGTTCCAGAAATGAAAAATAGATTTCCAAATGGATCTGGCATTTTCCAGCAAGATCTGGCTCCGTGCCACACATCGAAACTTGTGAAGAATTTTATGACTACAACGCGAATAAAGGTGCTGGACTGGTCTGGAAACTTTCTGGACTTAAATCCTATTGAAAATCTTTGGGCGATTTGTAAAGAAAAACTTCGGGGAAAAGACTGTACTACGAAAGATAAACTAATTAAGGCCATAATTGAGGTGTGGTACCGCGATCCAATAATTAGTAAAGATTCCAGTCAACTCGTGGACTCGATGCCAAAGCGGATTAATGATCTTCTGAAAAATAAAGGCGGTCATATCATGTATTAATTTGTGAGTAATTTTTGAATTCTCAGAAATAAAACGCAAAAAATTGAAAAAATCGTAATTTTCCGTCTTGTTTCAATTAATTTGTACAAGGGTGTAGGTGCAAGTAAAAACAAGGATTGAATGAAGAAGTGGCAAGTGCTAAACTGATTCTCTTTAAACCTTGAAATAGTTCCTCATTTACCCTCTAAAGTATTAGAATGATGCAGGACCAAATTCTAGAGCACAGAATTTTGAGATCAACTCTTGTAGTCATGTAACCAAGCCTTTCATTATGTTGTTTGTGATCAGTTTTACTAAAAGCTACATAATTGTGTAAGTTTTGTTTATAAATAGTTACCTGGTCACTTGAGCAACACACTGTCAGAGAGCTCCATATGCCTATCGACCTCAGGCGGAGGGGAGGGAGAGGGGAGTGTAGAAACAATGATGTAATTAGTGACAGTGACGTCATAGATCCACAAAGTTGAACCATATGTCGTGTTACTAAGCCACCATGACAGGCAGGCATGACGTCATAGTTTCAAGAAATGAAATTACACTCATGATGAGATAATTATAAATGTCTCAACATATAATGAGTAGCTAAATTTATAAACAATTAGTCTTTTCATTAACTTACTAATTCATTAGGTCTATATTTAATTATATAAATGTGTAAAAGCACTTATCATCCTGAAAAGAATGCTTATCTTAATCTCTGATTTAACATAAAACTTACTGTTTCAGCAGTTTGTTTTTATGCTATCTGTATAACTAGTTACTAAGTGTAGTGTTTCTATAAATGGACGACATTGCCTCAGCATGTCACAATATCTAGATTTTATTACTGGTAAAACTATTATTGATTTAACATTATGAAAATTCTGGATAAACATTTCTTTCTACGATTTATTAATTTTCTCATAATACAGATTTGAAATCTGATCTACATATAAAGACAGCTATTAAGACCGTATTTACATGAAAACGTGTTGCAATAAAATTATTAATAAATATATTATTAACATCACTGCAGAAGCCAAATTTAGAAAACACTTTCCATTTTGAAACATAATAAATATAATATATACAATATTGTTCACATACGAATACGGTCCTTCCGATGCTGTTTTCTTCTAAATCCACATTTGACATTTCTTTTTGATGAGTTTGTTTATGTTGAGATTATGTGAAGACAATCTTAATGCATTAAAATATTATATTTTTGTTATCTCAACAAAGTAAATGCAGATTCAGTGAGTACCACGTTTTTGACTCGGGTATAAATTGATGACGTAGAATTGTTTTCTGCATAATCAAGTAGTTGAACACTGACAAACACACCTCCAAACTTCTTTCATGTACACAAATCTTGCAAGAGTATTGAATAAATGTCTTGTGTGTTCATAACTTTTTGGATATCAGTTGTGATCCTTCTAAACTGATTAATTTCTAAAATTGACTGGAATTCTGCATAAGCAAGAACATTTTATACTGTTGGGTAAGGCACTAACAATATGTATTTCAATTTGTAAATTTCCCTATTTCATCAAATTAATGTGTACAGATTTACAATGCTAAAATCAGGAGTTCGTTTCTCCTTGGTTAATACAACAGATAGTCCGATGTGGTTTTGCTGTAAAAAAAAAAACACACACACACATACACCAAATTAAAGTGTAAATATCTAGCAGCTAGATTAGATGTAAGGTGAAAGGCAAAGAGCTGATATCCTCCTAAGTGCACAACACTTTTTATGAGAAAATGTAACCAAAAACATGAAAAGTTCAGGTATTTATGAAAGCCAGTGTTAAAATTAGGATTTGAGATCAGATTTGAACGAATCTCATCGACTGCATTCTAAAAACATATAATTTTATATATTTTTCTTTTATCTAATAAAAGATATAACAAATTGACAACATTTTCAAGGGAGCTACTTTTTTTGTCCACCCCATGTATATATTAATCTCATTTTAATGCTCTTATGGTGCAATTGAATATAAGTACAGACCAGATGATTCAATACATTGATATATTTATAAATTCCATGATGAATAAATTAGTGCCACATTCTAGTTTTAAAAGTGTGATTAAATATTTCTGTTATAGACACTTTTCTTTCATTATGTGTAATAAAAAAGTAAAAGTCTCGTTTCTTGAAACAGTGCTGAAACAGACAGTAATTTCTCTTCCAGCATTGGTGTGAAGATTAAAAGATTTTTACCATTTTAAACTCTGTTTGAAATGTTTTATAAGAGATGTTCCTTTCTTATGTCTTAGTGGAACAAATCATGTATACTTAGGAAACACATTGATACACATGACGAAATATATGAACCGATTGTTAAATTGATTTCGGTTAGAGAGATCCATCAAATCAGCCTTCCATTGTTAATTAAATTCCATTTTAATTTTAATGGGTTCCATGGCTTGCAAATAAAAGATCTGATAACATTGTTGTAGCTGGTTTATCATCCTGGCTTTATTATCTATGAATAATATCTCATTTGGTGTCACTGAATTCATATCATTATTTATAGAGTTGTATACCTTATGTACCAGTATATCTTAAACTTCAGGAACTAAAACCATTCTTTTTACCACATTTATAGATTTCAACATTTTTACCAATACCCCTCGGTGTGGTGAGGGTCCTCCCAGGGAAGGTTCTGTTCTTTCAGTTTACTTCCTATGGGATCTATACATCCACCCACGTGTTTGCCGTGCGAGGTGACCCGTAAAGAGGAAGAGAGGATCCTGGTAATGAGGGGTCCAACCCTAACACACCACTTGGGCCTTGAATACTTGTAGATAGGTGGTCTTGGGGTGGCCCCCTTGTGTCAATTAGCTGTTTCACTTGGGCTAAGGTCAACCAAGTACCGTTGTTGGATGTTCTCAACAGGTGTTGTGGACATTGTGTCTGATGCTGGTGTTTGGGTAAAGTGCTCACAAAACCCTGGAAACGTTGCTGCAGTGTTCTTTTTTGGCACTCGAAGGGCTCAATAGTTGGTGGAGTCAGTAGGCACCGAAATATTCCTTTTTTATTATGGATCCTCCAAATAAAAACTTAAATAAAATAGTGAAGAAACAGTTCATAGGTAAACGCCCACGTCTTGAAGATTCTGAGCAGCAATCTTCATCATCTGTAACACCTGTTGCACCATATTCTCTTATACTACATTCTATTTCAGACAAACCTTTAGGGCAAATGTCTCCTTTTTCATTCAGAAGGGACTAGAGGGATTTGCTGGCTCTCCAAAGTCAGTAAAGAAGCTTTGCTGTGGTGACATATTAGTGGAAACATTCACATCTCAACACAGTGAAATCCTCTTGCACTCAAGGACGATTGGGGATATACCTATTAGGTTAAACCTCATGCTATTTTGAATTAATCACGAGGAGTTATTGTTGAGAGGGATTTGAAGAACATTCCCGCGTCAGAGGTTCTTGCTGGTTTCTCTACCTAAGGAGTTTCTGCAGTGAGGCGTATCTCCACTCACAAAGATGAAATTATGATGCCGACCAAGTCCCTTATTCTGCCATTTACATCACCACATCCACCTGCCACCATCAAGGCAAGTTGTCTTAATTGCAGGGTATAGCCATACATTCCACACCCTCTCAGATGTTTCCAGTGTTAGCAGTTTGCTGACTTGAAGACGTCATGTCGTTTTTCCTTGACGTGTGCTCGTTGCAGTGGCAAGGACCACGATGCTTATGAGCATGAAACGAACTGTCATTGCATCAACTGCATCGGCTCTTGCTCGTCCTACTTTCGTTCTTGCTCTAAATGGTTGGAATAAAAAAAGGTGCAGCGTTTGAAAATGATTCAAAACATTTCTTACCCTGGGGCTCAAAAGTTGCTGTCCATCACTTCATCTTAGACGTATGCTGCTGCACTTCGTTCCACAATTACAGTGGGAGTGCAAACGGATCTCTCTGTGCCTCCAAAAGAATCGTTCTCAAACCAAATTAAAAGTCTTTTGACCTCCATAGTTAAAAACGTTGGTGAATCACCTTCAACACCCATCTCTGTCCTTAACATACATTCCAGTAAATCCCAATATCCATTTCCTTTGGTTCCAGGTACGGGAATTTCCCCTGGTACATCTTCTTCTCCCACTTCAAGATGCAAAACGATCATTCGTTCACGTTTTCAGTCGGTAGAATCCTCTTCCAACAGCAAAGACCTACCCAATCGACCTAGGGCAGGATCCATGGAGGTTCATAGACCTCCCTCGAATAAAGACAGTAAAGAAAAAAGACGTGGTCGTAAACAGAAGGGTTCTCCACCCAATTTGCCTACACGTAAATAAAAATGGTCACACTGATACAATGGAACTGTCGAGGTTTATGTTCTAATCTGGATGACATCAAAACACTGATTGCTTCCTAACATCTTGTATGTCTTTCCTTACATTACATTCCTTGTATTACTATAGTTTTTCTCTTATCGCTGTAGACTAGATGTAAAAATTTGTTTTAATGCTATTTATGTTTTTTAAACTTTGTTTTGTTTTACCTTAATTTTCTTTTATGAATTTTACTATATCTTTTTACCGAATGTTTGGCGCAGATAGCCCAGTTGCTTTATGCCATAAAACATCAAACCAACCAACCAACTTTACCAATAGCCCATCCTGTCAAACCAACAATTAATGAAAGTATTGATACTACAAGTAATGGTAAAACCGCGCTTTTTTGTATTACTAAGTTAGTTATTTTAAAGTAATGCTTTCTTGACAACCAACTCTCTCAATAATTATATGAATCATCTAAGTTTCTGCTTTTTGTCATGGGAACATTACTCTTTAAAATATGTAGAGAACATTCCCAAACACAAAATAAATTCATTTTTAGCTCTGGGAATTTTTCCTTTAATCTGGTTTCATGTTTTTTTAGATAATACACAAACACCTTTTGATGTTGTATAATTCTAAATGTGTGTGTGTGTGTCATGATGAATAAATGAAAGATATTGTAAGTACAACATATAAAAACTATTTATTTATACATCCATTCATATATTACATCTAAGTTTTCACACTACAGCGATAATAATTGTTATTAGTAAGGGGACAGGATAAAATCAATTTTGGAAGTTGATTGACCTTGGAAGATACAAACAATTCCAGATTATAACAAGGAATTTTCAGCAGATTTCTCAATGTCTTTGGTTCCTCAATCACCTGTTTATAAATGGTGGTAAAGTTCTCCTTTAACAGTCTATCGTCACTACATAGGTAGGGATAGAGTCCTTTACCAGTTTTCTATAGAATGTAAAGAATGTACTGTGCCATCTGTTTTCACTTATGACAATCAGCATGTTAAAGATAAGTCACTCGAACATGGTTATTTAAACAAACACATGCATAAATATATCCAGTGACTAAGTATTTGAATGCAAGATTTTTAATTACACATGGTCTATCATTCTGTTAAAATCCTTCTATTTGTATCACTGCATATTGTTGTCTTTCATAATATCATACAGATGTACCTAAATTTCCCCAATGTATAACTTCAAACAAGCCTGTGCTGTTGTGAAAATTCCCAAAAGATGTTGGTTTAATTTTTCATGTTTATGTTTCCAGTGTGACATACGTTATAATTTTAGTATTATCATTCATTAAAGACCGATACTTTTTTAAGTGATGTTGTTTGGCAAGCTGTAGTTTGTCCTAAGACACACTACAACATCCCCCAATAGGATTAAAATATAATTTTGAAGCTGACCTTTTTTTCTGGATTAGGGATCAATTGCTGTCCTTTATTTTTGTCATTGGTTAACATCATGTTACAATGAGGGGACCAATCAGAACTTTATTAATTTAATTGAAGAAACTTATCAGTATATATATCAGTTCATAATAATCATATCTAGCTTTGATAGGAAAATGATAAATCTCATTTTTATTACCTGGTAGCCACACTTGACTGCTTTTTTACTTCTTTGGTGTCCAGGTGCTAAAGATAGCTCTCTAGTCATTGCAGTGGTTATATAATAGCAGTTATCTGCATTCCACACATGATTTTCATAAAGGAAAGGTTAGTTTACAATTACTTTTAAATGGTAAAACTGGTTAATAGTTTCCTTGGAGCTAGAAATGTATGTTTTGCGGATCCAAAATAGAGTTTTAAATCAGAGTAATTTATGATGGTAGAATATCCAACAGAATACTTACAGTATTTCTTTGCCACGGATTTAGTGATCTGAAGTCCACTTACTGACCTTTTTTCATTATTTTATATCACAAAAAAGTCATTTTGCATTAACTCCCCCTACATAGGAAGGCATCATGTACATCCAGATGAAAAACTACCATATAGTCACTAAGGAAATTTATCAAGTCTGAATCATTAGGTTTCATTTTTATAAACTCATGTTCCCATGACCTTGTACCCTAGAGCTTCGAGTTTTTGTTTTCTCTCTAATGTACATTTCCTAACAAAACTCATGGGTTTACTTAGAACTACATTCTGTGCATCAGAGTCATAACATGTATTGCATCAATGATAGTAGCACCTTACAGAATCCATCTTCTCTATAATTCAGGATTTGTTTCTCACCACTATTAATTGGTGTGTTCGATCATGACACTCTTGGGTTTCTGTATGTAATCTACCCGTTGTATACTTACTTGTCTGTAGTTGCTGGCCATAAGGTTTCCGTGAGTAAGTATGAAAAGATATTGATCGAGGTGATATATAATTCTTTCTGTTTACAGCCCTGCATGCTAAAACAATTTTTGTGTACCTGAATGGATGTATGTTACAGGTTGCGAGAAAAACTTTCCTGAATGGAAGACAGCACCATTGAAGTATGTTTATGGCTGATCAGTAGTACCTAAATAAAAACTAAACAAATATAACTTAAAATTTTGATACAGTCAACAATGATAATATTATTTTTTTCTTACCTGTACATCTCTTATGAAAGTCAAAAACATAATATTTTCATCATTGACAGCGCCAGTCCAGAAACTTTTATCTTATGGGTGTTGACATGGTGTTAAAAGAGTAAAAAAACTGGCATCCAGTATAGGCCTCAATATTCCTGATTTTTCTTGATATTGAAAAAATGAAGGAAATATTATTTCTGCAGTTCTTCTAATACTTTATTTTCAGCAACAGTGATAAAGACATAGGTATAAGCTCACCATAGATTTCAAGCCTCAAACCGGGACAGTTTTCAATTTTTATTATAGGTACCGGCGCTGGTATAATAAAGAAGTGCATTCATAACCTAATTCCCCTTAAGCTTTAATGCTGCCACAAAAAGAAGGAACATCAAAATTTCATTAATTTTTCACTGAACACTTTTTTGTGACCATTCATATTTTTCACTTGAATGAACTTTCTTCAAAAAATCTCTGTTAGTTTTTTTATTTTTTAAAGAACTCACTGCAACCCAAGCCAATATTGAGTTTATAATGTAAAAGTCCTTTTACTGTTGATTCATCCATTAGACCTCTTTCTTGAGACCAAGAAAATACTGAAAATACTCTTTCAACAGGAGCAGAAGTGCCTGGTAAACAATAAAGGTACATCATAACTTGCCTGAGATTAAGTACAGAAATACTTTGATCTTTGAAGTTATTGAAAAGTTCTACCCGTTTTGTTTCACAATCTATTTCTTTTGCTAGGCCCGGCATGTTAAGGCGTGCGACTCGTAATCTGAGGGTCGCGGGTTCGCATCCCCTTCGCGCCAAACATGCTCGCCCTTTCAGTCGTCGGGGCGTTATAATGTGACGGTCAATCCCACTATTCGTTGGTAAAAGAGTAGCCCAAGAGTTGGTGGTGGGTGGTGATGACTAGCTGCCTTCCCTCTAGTCTTACACTGCTAAATTAGGGACGGCTAGCACAGATAGCCCTCGAGTAGCTTTGTGCGAAATTCAAAAAACAACAAACAATTTCTTTTGCTTTCCATTCGTCACATTTTGATGACCAGAAGGATTTAGTAAGAACAACTTCATCAAACAGATCATCAATATTGATTGCAACATTTCCAAGCATTTCATTATTTTTTCAACAGCTGCTTCTATGTGAGGCCACACGAAAACACTGTTTTTTGTCCAAACAAAGTATTCCCCATTACTAAAACTGTTTTCCCACAGCTCAATGTAAGACAGGCAGCAATAATAAAAACTGATAAATTCATTCCTAATCAAGTCTACCTTGCATCTCCCTCTTCCTCTAGCACACTGAGTATTTTTTGGACCAAGAGGAATAAAGTTGTTATCTCATCTTCCTTTCAGGCTAGTTTTCAACTTACTAAGTTCTTACTCATCAACTCTTGAACCTTGAGCAGCCACTGAAAGACTAGCTGCATGTTTAGCACTTTTTAAATGGTATTTTATGTCTGAGCGGCCACCATGTGAAACAGAGAACTTAGATAAACACTGCAAACATTCGACTATGTCCTCCTTGCTATAATTTTTTTTTTCAAGAATGGATATTCTTTTTGCAATTCACTGTTGAATGTGCACTTTCTTTTACCAGCTTTGGACAGTATGACTAAGATTAATTTCTAAAATAAAAGAACGAAAATAATTCAGCATGTACAGTGTGAGTAATATAATAAATACTGTAATAAATAAAGCAGTCACAAAGCACAAACACTTACTGAAAGAAAGTTTTGCATATGCTGCCGCTCGCCGCTTGTCCACTACCGTTACGCGCGAATAGCAGCCCCCTGATGAATCATTATACTTGTACAGGTACCGTATCAACTGTCTGTGAATTTCGTCTGGTGCAATACCTTTCAAAATTTGCATGCTACAGCATTATGGCTCCCTCTACCCATCAACTAATAAAATGAAAACTTAAAAATTATTTTTTGTTAACACCAAGTCAGGACTCTATGCAGATTTTAACAATTTCCGTTTATCCTGTTTGGAGTTTATGTCTTTTCATCAAAAACCGGGACATTACGAGACAATTCAGTTTCAATCAGGACAAATTAGTGAACCGGACGGGACACCGGAACAGACCCCTCAAAGCTTACATTGGTATGAAATTATAATTGTCAATTATTCTCATTCTGAAAATTTTTACTGTCACAACCACACTTTTTCAACTATTTATAAATGATGTTGGGCCTTACCACTTGACGACTAAGATATTTTAAAATACTTAACGTTATGTAATATACAATTAAATTTGCTTATATAGAAAAAATAAACAGTCGTAAAATAAACACTACATATTTCGACATCATCCTCAGACGTGTGAAGAACAGATGCTGTGCAACATATAAATACAAAAGAGGTATGATCATATAACTACTAGTTTACATATTTAAAATATTACGAAATCTACTTACTTTTTGATTCTCTAACCACATCGGTTGTACCTTTCAAATATTTGTTACTTTAACACACGCTACAATAACTCGAATAATGATACATATTTAAAATATTAAGTTCCTTGTTACATCATGATCAATAAGAAACTATCCCGATGAAACATTTCATTCTTGTGATAGTATCAAACCTTTTATCAGGATATGAAAAGCCTTTATAAATTACTTGGTTGAAATTACCCGAAGAAGCAATATGTATTTGAACATTTAAACAACACAAAGTTAGCAATTTCTTTCACTCCAAAAGGTTTTTCAGAAACATTAGGTAAGGTGTGTAAATGTTTAACCATATATGTCAACAGTGGTGTTTGTCGATTTCTAATATTATTATAATTTGGATTTCTTCTGTATGATGCTAAGACTAGTATTATAGCCTTAGCACAACAGAGGTAGAGAATTTGCGTCTAAAGCTGCCTACTGGTAATTCCAGTGTCATAACTTAAACTTTAAATGAGTTATCTAAGAGTATGTGTTTTTTGTTGTTTTTTTGCTTTGATTGACATTTTCGACATTGGTTAAAATCATTTCGGCTGAAAGCAGATTCTTGTTCTTTAAACAAATGCTTATTAGTTTGTCCAGATCATTTGAACAAACACATACCCTAACTCTAACTCTATTGTTTAGGTAATTTTTGTCTTGCCCATTATGTTTTGAATGTTCTTATAAAGCATGCCCATAATGTTTGCGAGTCGGTGTGATTTAGGAATTAATTGTTACATTGTGTGTTGTAGCAGCTGCATTATACTGATTATTTCTCTTAATCGCTAACTTTCTAACAATAAAACCTCCGTCTTCTTTGCAGGGACATTTAGTAGAAACTTTTAAAAGGCAGAAAATCATAGTACTAAATACAATTTTGTAAATTAAATTAAATTCAAGTGTGTGAATTATGTATAAGCATTGAAAACATAATGTCCTTTCTCACTAGATGAGTGTTTGACATCTCATGAAGTCTGCATGCCTTCATCACAGAGTATCTGTAAAAGAAAGAAGTAAATCATACCATTTTATACAGAAAATCGTATTAATCCGTTTAAATAACATGAAAATAACTTGCAGTAATCCAAGCCCCTAAGTTTTCAGTCTCTTCAACATATCGAGGCCATGGAAGTAAATTTAGCCTAATTGTAGATATGCATTTCTCTCTAATTCATTTAGATCATCACAACTTAATTTGTGAATAGTTGGACCAAATCCTAAATAAATATAAATGCAAGTTATCAATAACGAAATAGATCTGTAACAGTACTTGTTTCGTTTAGTTCAGAAATATGATAAAAAATCATACTTACATTAAAGGAATTGGTTGTCACTAGTAGAACGATACGACTCCATAATCACAGGGATGTAGAATTCATACTAAAGTTAGACTGATTTGATTGCCATTTTTATATCAATAAGCGACCCAAATTTGACTGTGTATTCCAAAATAGCTTGGTCAACTCAGAAGAGACGTTTGTCTTGTCTGTCTATGACTCGTTCTATTGCTATTTATCTGACACATTGCAACACTGTTTCCAAATATGTTCTTTTCAAAACATTATAACATGACATATTTAAAATAATAATTAGACTGAACTTGTAACAAACATTATAATTCAAGTGTATAAAGAAATATCATACATTTCACGTGATTAAATATTAAAAGTAGAATTGAATCGAATTTTTACTGTATATAGTTCGTTGTATAGTATATCAAAACCTCGTACATTTCACGTGTTTATGTAGTCTAAGTCATTATTAAAATTAGAAATCAATCGAGCTTTCATTTTGAAAAATTATTCTAAGATGACCGATACTATCTGAATTTCTGACCGATTGTTCGAAACTATGAAACTTGTTGAAATATAAGCATTAGACTCGGTCATTTATATATTATACAGTGAGTTGAAACAAAAGAATACTAATATAGACAAAAATTGTATGAACAGAGAAAGTTACGTAAACAGTGTATATAGAAGTTGTTGTTAATATATATTTCAGTAAATATGCCATTCATCTTATTTGGTGTTTGTTTACTTACAAACATTTATAAAAACATTTTTAGAAATTGGAGCCTAATTGAACACAAAAATATAATTAACTGAAATGTGTCAATACATGTTTAGTGTTTTGTAAAGTGAACATTATATTAATGTAGAGTTTATATTAAAAGTAGAATTGAATCGAATTTTTACTGTATATAGTTCGTTGTATATACGGAGGTATATATGGAGGTATGTTTGTGGACTCACGCTGCTAGAAACTGGATAACCCATTGTGTAGCTTTGTGATTAATAAAAAAACCAAAACTCCATAAGGTCATCAGACTAAATATCAACAATGTTAATGAGGAAATAACATTTTGAATTCTATCACTTCCCTCACTTCTTAATAAAAGGTCAACATACCATAAGGGTGAAATGTCATTTAGTAATTGTTTGTGTTGACCTTTTAATCATTTGCATTCAATGTTAATAACATTAGTTAGAAAGAACACAATATTCAATTTAGTACGTCCTACTTGACACAATGACTTTGAACATGAATGTGATGTGAATTACATCTATACTTTAAACGAAAATTCAGTTATGTCTGTCAGCAAAGACTTATAATAATAAAAAGGTTAGTGCTACTATTCTATAATAGTGATTAAACACATTCATTAAGTAGCAAAACTATTTATTACAGAGCTTATTAAGTAGATGTTAAAATTAAAGATAGTAAAACATATAAAACATTATATGGGTATAGTAGGTGATCATGTGATGACCTTTGTGGTTTCTAACAATGTTTAATTACACTGGCTGAAGTATGTAATATTTTTTGTTGTTATTTTAAAGTACAAGAAGTGTTCACTATTAAATAAAAACTATATAAGATCTTACATACTGATTTGGGATGAAAATAGTTTATATGAAAGCTAATCTAATAAATTTATAAACTATAGTACTTATACCGGTAGTACCTAAAGTTTTGTCTGTATGAATTGTGTAATGTTTACATGGAAATATAATTTATGGTCACCAAAAAGTCTGAAACAATCACTTGATTTATAACTAAAGATTCTTATATTAATTTGGAAAACTTATAAGTTTAAATGAAAGAAACAATAGTTTGTAGAAACAAAAGTCTTACTTGCTTCAGATGAACACAGTTTAAAAACCATGATGTCAAGAGATTTCTATTATGTTAAAATCAATAAAAATTTTACGTGTAATTAAATGTGGACATTGTTGATGCATGGAGACAATGAGCTCAACGCCTTCTGCTTATAAAAGCACTACTCTCAGTTATTAGTTATGTGAATAGTGTAAAGACGTACTAGTGAAACAGTAAGTTTTAAATTATTTACAATTTAAATAAGCATCCTTTTCGGGATGGCACGTGATTTACTTATAGAAGATAACATCTAAAAACTGTTAATAAGTACAGAACTAATGAATTAGTATTTTATTCATTAAGTGACTGTATTAAATCTAGCCATTGTAAGATGACCTCATCATAATTACAGTTCCACTTCATGGAACGTTTACATCATGTCTGTCTATCATGGCAGCCTAACAACACGTCCCTGGCATTGTATCCTCTGGTAACACTTGGTGGAATAATGACGTCATCATCTCCATGTCTTCCCCCTCCTCCGTGCCTGAGGCAGTCAATCAGTGCATTCATCTGAATAAGTCTAAGAACTACATAACTACTTTTAAACATACAATGTGACACTCTTGTAGTGACGAAGGTTTATAAGCAATATGATGATGCTTAGCACTCTAGTTTTGTTAATTTTGCAGTGGAGTAAATTTAAATAAGAAATATTTGGTCTTATTGAATAACAAGCTTCATACTTTTATCAACCACATTTTGATAACATTCCCTGTCAAAAATATAATTGAATTGGTGAGAGTTGTTAGGGGTCACGATTAAAGCTAAGCTAATGAAATCTGTTATGTATCGTTAATTTCAATGGGCTGGTGAGATTTGATGTGGATTGGATTGTTATTGAACTGATGAGAGGTGACATAGATTACAAATATGTTTGAGCTGATAAGGTTTGATGTGGGCCATGAATGTAATTAAGTTGACGAGAAATAATAGAGATCATAATTATAACAGAATTGACGAGGTCGTGAATATATTTGAGTTGATTATATCAGATATGAACCATGAATATTATTGAGCTAATTAGAGTTGATACAAGTGATGATATGGAAGCTTATGCGTGTCAAAACTATTAAGCTAATGAGTAAGAAGTTTTTGTATTATGCAAGCAAATAGATTTTATACTTCAAAGGGTACCTATATTTAGATATAGTATTGAGCTTTAAATTGGGGTCTAGGAGAAATTGGTAGTAAAATATCAACGCTCACCAAACATTGTGCTTAGGATCTAGAAGAAACCATTGTTGCTCCAGGATGTTGGTTAACACTAGCAAAATGTCACATTTAAAGTTCAGTAGCATCTACTGTCGCATGATAGTGCCAGTTAACACAAGTGAAATGTTGATGGCATTTCGACTTTATAAGACCTGACTGTATCTCTTTGATTTAATGACCTAAGTTTTGCTGATTAACCTTGAAAAGGTGAAACTGCAGTTCACAACAGTAGATATGGCCAATCAAGAAACGCATTAGGCCTGTATGTTACAGATTCTGTTTTCAATTTTACACTTGGTGGAAAATAAACGAAATCTGTAACATGTATAGTGTGTGTGTTGGCTTGCTGCATGACATCGAAAACACAATGAAATAACATTATTCACACATCTAAATTAATTAATCATCTGATAGGTTACTGTATGGTGAATTAAAAGCCATTACAAATTCATATAAATATTAGATTCAGAATTGTTCAGCAAAAACAAGTCGAACATGGACAACAAAAGTAACCAAGGTAAATTCGAAATATAAAATTATTTGTATATACAAAAGTGTATGTTATCAGACTAGCAATGTTTTTGTGCTACTGGTGTTTAGTTGTTTGGATAATGGCTTGAACACGAGAAATTACCATGCCACATCCATTCAATTTTGATGTAGTTAACAACATCCATAAACATCATTAGAACTTTAGAAACTATTTCAACATGTCTCACGAAAAGACATTCTATATTAAATATTAAATGGTGAAATTAGTAACTATTTTGGTTATAACAATAGAAGGTAGACTTTGTGGTGTATGAGTGATGAAACATAAGTTTCCTTCTTTGATGCAAACTGTTTAATGTAATATATCCTTTTGATTGAGATTGCTAAGTGGTCAAACACTATTTAAATCAATAATTTTAATAGCAACAAAAGAATGATTAAACAATGATCAGACCCTAGTAAATTAAGGTAGTAGTTGTTTTTGTTTGCCGGATTTGACATTATCTTCTTTTCAGAATTACCAAAGATGCTCATGAAGAAGAAATGGAAGAAAACATGCAGCAGGTGAACACAATGGTTGGAAATTTGCGTAACATGGCCATCGATATGGGAAGTGAAATTGAATCTCAGAACAGACAGCTGGACAGAATCAACCAAAAAGTAAGTAGTCAATTTCATCATTGACAGCTTGTGGGCCCGGCATGGCCATGTGGGTTAAGGCTTGCGACTCGTAATCTGAGGGTCGCGGGTTCGCATGCCCGTTGCACCAAACATGCTCGCTCTTTCAGCCGTGGGGGCGATATAATGTGACGGTCAATCCCACTATTCGTTGGTAAAAGAGTACCCCAAGAATTGGCGGTGGGTGGTGATGACTAGCTGCTTTCCATCTAGTCTTACACTGTAAAATTAGGGACGGCTAGCGCAGATAGCCCTCGAGTAGCTTTGCGTTAAATTCAAAAACAAAACAAACAAACAACAGCTTGTGAATATCCACGAATGGTGTTAAGACATAAGCTTTTCTTGGCCATGCGGTTAGGATGCTTGATTTGCCATCACTAAACATACTAACTCTTTACGGTTGCTGCCAACCACCTGAGTGTTAAAATACTTGGCTGATACAAAATACTTAAGTGGCTGACCCAAAAACTAGATGGGATTAAGATCGAATAAAAAAAATAAAATATTGAGAGATGGCGTTTGTTTCCATAATTCAGATTGGAATGACTTTCTTTGATTTATAAATCGTTTACTACTGTTTATTTCAGATTATAAGATCTGCATTTCCAAAATTAGGATGTTCTGGTTTTTTTTGGAGTTTTTGTACATCAATTCCTTTAAAACTATTTACTAAAATTTGATGGATTATTCTCTCTAATTTTAATTTCTTTTCTCATTAAAAGACATTATACTTTCCTTTGCACTTCACAGGTATTATAAAACATTTCATTTAACTGGATAAATAGTTCAAACAAAATTAATAAAAAAATCGTGTTTCCCGCCATCACTTCCCTTTTGCATTCTAATTTTAGTGCAAGCAGAGTTGCTTCTTCTGCTTCACTTACTCGCTTCAACGGAATCACTTCTTTTATTGCTCCCCTCCCCAGTGACACAGTGGTTTGTATGTGGGCTTATAGTGCTACAACCCAGGTTTCGACACACATGGGAGAGGGGGCAGAGCACAGATAACACATTGTATAGTTTTGTGCTTATCTTCAAACAAACAACTGAATACTTTTTCCTACTTTCATATCCTATAACAATGGACAACAAAACATTCTCCTCTACTAGAATTTAGAAAAAGTGTTGCAATTTGCTACATTTATACTGAGAGTAAATAGCATGAATGAACAATAATAATAGGTATTCCGAAGTTTATATCAGTGCAATACAGTTATCAAAAATGTATGTCTTTTACCCACTACAATATTCAAGTAAACTTTATTTCGCATCATAAATATATTTGTACTGTGATGACCGCTTAGTATTTTACACAGTTCTAAAATATATTGAGATATTCCAGTAACTCAAAATCTCGAGGTGATGGAAAAATATTGACCAAGTTTTGAAATTAGCACTATCAAATTACTCCGAATCACTTGAGTTTTATCCAATAGTAAATTGTTTGTTGTTCAGTGCAATTAATCGAGCTCATTTTTCTACGTAATTTGCGTACTTCTTTTTGATTAACTTTACTTACTTTGTTTTAACCTTTAAGAATTATAATATAGATAGTTAAGAGTGTTTTTCCTCTAATGAGTCATTGTCTTGTTGTTTCCCAAACATAATCCTATTTCTGTTATTTTGACACTACAATTACTACTTTTGCATTTCATTTACAGCAAAAAAACAACAACAAACCAAGTCGAGACACTGATCTAATAATCCACTCTTAATCCATATCTAGGCAACATCGAACGAGTCACGAATCACGGCAGCTAATCAGAGAGCTACCAAGCTACTCAAAGATTAGGAGACTTACTACTGGTATGTGACTTCAGAGAAACTTGGCCTGTAGCTCTCTGTGAGGCTTGTGACTTTAGAAAAAAAGAACAGTCTGGTTAGTCACAGGTCTCACTTCAGTCCTGTAGAATTTCTTTTCTCACTTTTGATTTATTGTATCCTAGCATCAAATTCCACTTGCTGTATTTTTTGTAGCATTTAATGATAATCTTGGCAACCGACTTGACCTCTTCTGCATTAATCCAACTGTTTCTACAGCTCCGCTTTGTTTTCCTCGTAACTGTAGTAGTTAATTTGAACTTGGAAAATATATCGTGTACCTTGCTTCTTTTAAAGTTTAAAATTAACCAAACAATGTATTGCTAATTTGTAAAACTTATACTAATTGATTTATGTTTCAAACTATTACATAACTTCAACATCTTTCTTCAATCTTGTGTCATATATTTTTAAAAAAAGATGCTGAGAGGCAATATGAAGTAAAAGCCTTGGAAGGTAAAACTATCACGTGTTTGTTTGTTTTTTTAATCAGCATTTATTTTCATACAAGATCCCAACTTTTTAACTGCTATTGCAAACCGTATTATGATCAGTTATGTTCACATCCATTCCACATTCTTCCAACTTGGAATACAGAGCATCACAATCCAATGCCTAATTAAATGTTATCCCGATTTAGTGACAGATGCTTGAATGAACTTCACAACGATTCACTCGAACCCATTCTCTTTATAAATATATATATATGTATACACCTTTAATCAAAGTTCTTTAATGCCTAGTTGTAGTTTACATTACTTCAGAGGACTTGACTTGAAATGTCAAAAATAAAATGATTGTTTTTTAAAACTAATTTCTCAACATTCCATGAAAATATCTGATTCTTTATATTGATATCTCGCAATACAGTAATATGTATTATTTCATCAACGTTTTAAAAAGTATAATATTGTTTCATTATTGTATTTATTTTGTGGAAAGTGATTATTGTTCATGTGACTGTATCAAATACAACATTACGTAACAGCCATTGAGCTACAGCCTGTGTAGCTACAGGATGTATACAACGTGTTTAGTAAGTGATTATTTGTTGTTCATAATATTGTATCAAATACTGTCTTGATAATTTGTTTCTTAAGTAACAATGACTGAACTGTATTGTTACAGAATGTATACAATGTTATTAGAATGTTATTATTGTTCAGCAGGTGTAAAAAAATCATATGATCTAGATAACTTGTTTCCTTATAATTAATAATTGTTGAGAAACAGAACCAACACTGATTGGTCTACTAAGACTGTACGTCTTTCATTTTAGTCTTTGTAGAAGAAATTGTATTTCACAAAGATTTTTATTCATCAATGTTGCTGATCCATGGAGTGAAAAGTTTGGGTTTTATAAAGGTGTTGCCAACCAACCAGTTAAATGAAAAGGCCGATTTTTATAAAGGTATTTCCGGTCCGTGGAATAAAAAGATAGAGTTTGATAAAAATTTTGCCAGTGTAACGATGTCTAAGAATCACCGGTTTATTTTGCTGTCTGCAAATAGTGTCTGAAGTTAAACATTTACAAGTGCGTTATTATTCTGGGAGGATATTTAGTGTTTGAAACACAATTTTTCAAACTGGAGATTTGATATGACTTACATGTAACCAGAGTATTCTTTCAGCTTAAGATGTAACGATTTGTTTACTTTAAATATATTTTACACATCTTAAATCATATAACAAAGGGAGTTCTTCGATTTACTTTTACTTCTTTCAATGAGAGATATTTTATAATTTAGTCCGCCTAATCTAATATTCCACATTATTTCGTTCTTTCAGTCAAAGAAATTATATGAAATATTCTAAGGAGAGATTTCGCAGAATTTAATGTTTTTAGAGTAAAAACTGACATGTTCCGACCTCTCGAATTAGAGATATGACACGATTTAATTTGTCTGTAGATACTAAGTAATGTATTTCCTTTAATATAGGTTTTGCATAATTTGAAGTAAAGTATAGCCGTATTTCAACTGGTTCTATGTAAACTTCGACGTGAGAGATACTTGCAATTAACTAGAAAGTATTACGTACGTAATGATATAAATAACTAAAAAAAAATCAGTAGTGCCGTGTTGAACTAACGTAAATATATTTTAGTTTTCTTCTACAAACGAAGTCGAGTGTCTACTTTACGAAAATGACGAAGATGTACTGATGCCCGTATCCATGTTTCCACGATTTATACATACAAGGAAGAATGAAGTGAGGCATTTGTGTTAAAAACATCTAATCATCACGAAGTTTTTCAGGGGTCCTTAGGTTGATTCAAAATACCTTACTTTGTTAGGTTCTTTTATTCTTGGGAGGTTGTCGGTTATTTTACAACCCCCTCTCTTCCACATACACACACACACACACCATGCTGCCGTCTTATTGCAAGTGATTAATACTACGCTTGCCATCTTCAAGAAGCCAATGAAAAATATACCGTGCCTATCCCGAGTATCTTTGCTAGCTGTTACTTGTTCCACATACAAAACAATACACGGTAATGCCTGAATAACTAACATGTAAATCAGTATTTAATAATACCTGTTTACCAAAAAGTGCCGAACAGTATCTGATAATACTGCCTAAATAACTACCGGAATGTAGAAACATTTCCGGATAATAATGCCTAAGTAGCTACTGAAATTTAGAATAGTATTTGATAATGTGTGATTATCCAGTGCAATGTGAATCAGTATTTCATAACAATTCCTGAATAACTACCGAAATGAAATCCATTGCTTTTACTTAATGTCTTAACTGCAATTTGAAATGCAGACCAGTATACCGTAATATTTAAATATAAAAATGAGTGTAATGTATATAGCATGATAACGCCTGATTACTCACTTGACTATTAATGTTGGAATGATTTTAAATTGTTCCTTCACTCCTGTTCTCACTACACCGACTCTTCATAAACATAAATTTCTTTATCGTGTAAAAAGTTCTTGAATTTTACAGTTTACCACAGAATGCTAAATTTGAATTTCAACATTTTTATTAAAATTAACACCGTTCTTTTGAAATTATGAATTTTAATGTACAGAAAGTACGAGACCATATAAAAAATAGCTAAATGTCTCTTTAGGCAACCACTAGAGTGACAGTTATTGTTTATGGCTGTTTATGTACGAATTAATGATTTCACACTTGATACACAAGACGAAAACTATCAGACATAATGACAAAATATCCCCAAACATCATCATTAACTCACAAACACAGCATAACACTCAAAAGAACAAAGTGAGGAGTTGAGATTGGACATTATTCCTTATGGGCCCAGTTAACTCAAAGATTTTTATCAGTGACCTTGGGAAGGGTGTTCAGGGGCACTAATGATCTCCC
The DNA here is from genome assembly GCF_004210375.1 of Tachypleus tridentatus. NCBI lineage: Eukaryota > Metazoa > Arthropoda > Merostomata > Xiphosura > Limulidae > Tachypleus > Tachypleus tridentatus. The sequence goes on from NC_134826.1 coordinate 96,624,069, forward strand.
TCTCCCGTCGGTTGTTCACAAAATTTCATGTGTTACTGCAAAATTTTAATTTTGTATATAGACGAGTAATTGTATTCGTTTGAATACCAAATACTATCTGCGTCAGGAACAAAAGGAATTAGTTTCGTAATTGGGTTATTTACACGCATGCTCAGTTTGATTGAAATATGAGACATATAGTTTGTAGTTTTGCTACGTTTGTTAGATAAAAAGGTTAAAAAACTCGCATTCAATGAACGGTATTTGTTGTTTCAACATAGTTTCTGTTGTTTTGTGAACACTGACTCATTTAGGTTGTAACTAGAGAGATATAAGGATCTCAGTCATTGAAGGATTGGAAATAAGCACGTTTTACGAAGTTCCACATTTCAAGAGGACAAAACGATTTTAAAATATTCAAGAAATTACTAACGCTACTTTTACTTTGGCTCAATGTTTGCGAAAACGTGATCATATCGTCCGCAGATTATATTATTTGTATGTGTGTTTTAAATTATCGAAATATTATACAGTGCAATAATATATATTGTGTTACGTTTTCTTTCCTTTAGTTGTTAGGTGGTCAATACTGAACATAAATATTGTTATATATGTATGCGAATAAATACTGTAATTATGCCAGACTTTTAATTTTTATTGGATATTTGCATTATATATGTTGTTATAAATGATGTATTGTTGAATTATATATAGTTAGGTAGCAAGAGACTGTTTGCTTTATTTAATCGATTGTTTAACTTATTGTTTCAGCTTTAATAAAATAATAAATCTTATATCTTAACGTACTATTTTTAGGGCGGCTGTAAATTATTGTTGGTGAATTGGTTTCTTGATTTTCTTCAAGTGTATTCATAGCCATGTTAAAAGCAAATCCGATATTTGCATTGCTATAATATAAATATATCAGAGTAATTTTGAGAATGATTATCTAGGTCGCGGTTATTTTGGTGTGCTGCTATAATATTTTTTGTATTAAGTGATAAATATAAATAAACAAATGTAATTTTATTGGCACCATCCTGTTTTGTCATATTTTATATAGAGCAGAGCAGACAATGGGGAACAAGCCTCCTGAAATATCTTTAACCTTCAACATAATATCATCCTTTATCTAATATTGACATGAAAACACTATATCACTGCCTACCCCCCCTTCAATAATAAATTTAATATGACTCATAAAATGAGTAAAGGTAGTGTGGACATACAGTAAGTGTAAGTACACAAAATAAACAGTAGTGGAAAAGATTATTGCATTAACCAATTTCTGTTCGTTTCTTGGTTCTTGTAATTTTCTTTCGAGATTGTGCATTGTGGACATTATGTGGTGTAAGTTCACTCATTTTTCAATCATCCATACACCTATATGCATCTTTATTTACAAAATAATTGGGTCAAATATATTGCAGCATATATTAAACAAATACTTGGCAAATAAGGAAATGTTTTATTTGTAAGGAAACCTGGATTTAAAGGTAACAACGATACTATTGTAGTTTACAAAAATGGTCACAAAAACGATTCACTGTTTTAGTATTTGGTTATGTACCCTCTGACCTTGATAACTACTTGAAATCGCCATGGCATATAATGCAAAAAATACTGAAAATATGCAGGCGTGATTTCATGATGCCATACATATATTAGGGTTTCCTGCAGTTCCAATGTGCTTCTTGGTTTATTCTCTTGCACTTTGTTATCCATCACTTTCCCACGGTTTTTGATAGCACTGGAATCTGGACTGTTGTCTGGCCAGTATAGTGTTGATTATCTTCATTCAAAGATAACCCTCACCTTAGCAGTGAAATAAAACCTAAGATATATTTTATTTTCAGCAGATATAGAGTGAACTATCTTTTTATTTCACGTTTACCGAGATAAGTACATGGACATTATCAACATTTTATCCCTGTGGCATGAGGCAGAATTATCCCAGATTGTGCACTAGTCAGCTCCACCGAAGTGATCCCGAATTGTTGATTTTACCGGGACTCGAAGTTGTTAATGTACTTATCGGCATTGAGAGTGCCTTTCATAAAATACAGGCATTCTACATCTTGGTCAATAATATATCCCCATATCACCTGACCATGCAGATGTTCCACAGTTACATTTAAACACACTGGATGCAACCCTTCTCCACATTGACGTCATACAAAGGTTAAATTTTTATCCATCTGAGAAAATCACTTTGCTCCACATTGCTTCAATCCAGGCAACATGTTCTTTGGTCAAGTTAAGCATCATCATCTTCATTTGTTGGTAAAGGTTCCTTTCTAAATCATCTTACTGGTAGACTGGCTGGAAACAGGCGAGACTGGACAGCGTGTGTGATGACAGTGATCCATGGAGTACTCTTTTGAGATCTGTGGATTACAATCGACGATTCTACTGACCTGTGTGTTTCTGAAGACGATCGCTTTCTTCTTATTCATTCCTTCTCTTCCGCCCCTCCACACAATCAGTCTATATATATATATATCCTTACTTAATGGCTCACAATAGACTGGTCACGTTTAATTCTGCTAGTGATCTGTTTTGTTTTGTTTTCAAAATTCCCTTTTTGCTCAAAGAAACAATAACTGCAATTTTTCCGTGAAGTTAACTCACGACCCTCGGCCATGATAACATCATATTTACAGGCTGTCTGAGCATATCATCAGCCGTTTTTTGGCTATACATAGATGTTAATACTGAGAGTCAGTTTAGAAATCTATCTACTGCAGTATATATGTGATGTTTTCACACTTTTTCTTCAAAATCATCATCTGTTTTGCAATCCTAATGCAATGTAAGTGCAAATGTGAAAAACTAGATTATGCGATAGTTTTTTACATCACTGTATGTCAACAACATGCTGATATCTTGTAACTCTATCAAAGTATTCATCATGTCTGGAAATAGACGTCACAATACAGCATACGTGTATTCCATTAGTTAAAACGAAAGCAGCAAAACTTTGATCATATCCACAGTCACAAGTTCTCATAAGGTATGGCCAACTTCACAACTGTTGTTGTTTCTTTAACATTTTAACTATTCCATTTAAGCTTTCATGATGTTACCGTCTTATTCCCCCATCTCCTGTATCTAAACTGTAAGTGTAAAAGCTTTAAACACTAAAGCTGTTTTGATACCCGCGATAGGCAGAATACAAATAGTCCACAGTGTAGCTTTATACTTAACAACAAACAAACACTTACCATCGTTTAATAATTGTTAGTTGATGTACCTGTCCAAAGTACATAGGAATCATAGCTCTCAAGGAAATGGCACAGGAAATCAGATTTGAATGCCAACTAAACTAATCTCATTCTCTGGGAGTCATATATAACATGAACCTGATAGGAATAATGTAATTATGATAATGACTTTACGTAAATAAATAGGGAGAAAATATTATCTTAAGAGGAAGTAGAGATCATTGGTTATTTGTAAAACTGCTATAAGTATCCAAAACAAAATAAATGCAATAAAAAGTACTCAGAATTGTTTTAAAAATCTATTCAACTAGTATCACTTTACGTATTTGTATAGTAGACTTTGTTTTGGATAATTCTTTTAGTAGTGCTACAAATAACCATGATCCATACCTTTCAATTCTATTTTCCCCCAGTTTATTTAATCTTTTCTCATGTCCAAGGAATGTAAACAGCATCTTTAAACTTTCAGTATAGCCGTATCCATGACTGATATAATTTTTACAAGAATTAAACCCATAATCACAAATTTATAAAATGTAATCATTACTTTTGCCTAGTGACAAATGTAAAGAGCTGCTAAAGTTGGGATTAAATTCTATAAATTTGTGACTGAGGTTTTTATTCTTGTTTCATTACTATTTATAGCAGGATCCATACTTCATTTTAAAAATTTATAATGTTTCAGTACTCTTGTTTGTTTACTTTTATGTTATGCTTGCATATACTTTACCTTTTAGAAACTATAGCGCGTCTATCCATCGCTCTATTGCCATCTGTTGGGTTGAAAGCACATTTGTAACCGTGCATGATATTACTAACTATTTATATTATACCTGCATATTAGGAATTTTTAATGTTATACCCCAAACTTTAGTGCCCTTTTCAACGTACAATTAGAATACATGCGCATAATATATCTTAACTAATACTTTGAATGGTCGGTTTTTTTGCTTTGAAAATTGATAGGGTGATTCTTTTACTGCGTGAATTAGTTGCAATATTGTCGATCCCTACTATTAAGCACTACCTACTTTACATATGGCACTTTCATTTATGTGTTATTTAATATTTAAAAGTGCACTTAACTGTGCCGACTTAAACGGATCACCTCGTTATCAGTGATGGTTTTGAGCACCCGACACTCTGAAAAGGATGTAGATCCCTGTCAAGATAAGCAGTCAGTCCCTACGAGTATCATAGACGGATATAACAGGCAAATTATATGGTCATCTGGGAGGGTGGTGAGATATGAGAATCAGATTCGAACAATGACCCAATGGAAAAATGGATTCAGTTAGTTACGAACTTAATAAATTAATCGAAAGCTTTACTATATTTTAAGGTGATGAACAGAACTAATATGCATATTTTTGAAGTTTTTTTAACATTAATGTTGATGATTTTATTTCTGCTTCCATATTTTGTAAATGTTTAGTACAAGATATCTAACTACTGTCCATCTTTCACGATTCAATAACTTATTGTCCCTCTTTAACAGATCGAAACCAAACTCACCTAAAATGTTTTCTAAGTTTTCAAATTATACTTTGATGTTGCGTTTTCGGTTTTAAAATTCCTCATCATACACCCAACCATCCAAGTTATTCTGTCTATAAATAAGCTTAGGTTTGGAAATAATCCATGGTTTTAATAATTTAAATCAGTTTTATCTCGAATAAAGTGATTAGTTTTAATAATCTTTGGGTCAGTTGAACTCAGATTTAATCCCCAAGGAAAAACGACCCATATACTGGAGCCTTTGGTAATAAAAATGATACTCTGGTACCACTATTCGATTAGATAACAAAAGCAAAAGTTAGCGATAAGTTCTGCCGACTAGATGTTTTCTATATAGTCTACAGCACCAAATGTATGGACGGATATATACAGGTAACCTGTATATAGCTTGCGAAGAAACGCTGGAAGGAAACAAACTCTAACAATCTTTCTATATCCCTCTAACCATATATTAATTTGAGTTTGTTATTCACTTTTGACTTCAGTTTATGTATCTTCAATTTCCTATAAATTAGAGATAACTGCTCAACTACTCCCTATTATTGTCTGGGAAGAAAGACCAACAAGTCAATCAATAAGTAACTTCTCAGAATTTCACACTTCTAACGTTGTTCTATTTATCATATACCCACGAAGGTTTTCTAATAGAACCAACTTTACGGACTTTCAACGAGTTCTTCGGTGCTCAAGTCAAGGTGTAATAAAAAAAGCTTTTTTTCAAAATTGTTATTTGTTGGGGCAATGTTAGATTTAAAACACTGAAATACTAGATTCAAATCCCCACTCTGAACAGAGCGCACATTGTCTACAGTGTAACTTTGTACAAAAACAATAAGTTTGTTTTGGAATTTCGCACAAAGCTACTCGAAACCTATCTGTGCTAGCCGTCCCTAATTTAGCAGTGTAAGACTAGAGGGAAGGCAGCTAGTCATCACCACCCACCGCCAACTTTTGGGCTACTCTTTTACCAACGAATAGTGGGATTGACCGTCACATTATAACGCCCATGCGGCTGGGAGGGCGAGCATGTTTGGCGCGACTCGGGCGCGAACCCGCGACCCTCAGATTACGAAGCGCACGCCTTAACGCGCTATGCCATGCCGGGCCCCAAAAACAATTAGAAACTTTTCCTTGTTACTAAGGGCGCGTTTACAACTTTACCTATTATTATATCTCTGTTACTAAGATTTTTTATGAAGTTTTTTTAAAAATAGAATTCACGTGATTTGAAACAAAAACTGAAACTTAGCCATCCTGAACTAAATAACAAATAGATTTATGAATCTCATAACCCGTATCTGCTACCTCAATCGACAATGACTTAAATAAGTTCAGTTTTTCATAGCTAATTTAAATATCTCAAAAGTTTGTATTTCTTTTTTATAACTAATTTTAACATTTTCCAGTGATTATGTACTTCTTTATCAAAGAACTGACATCTTCCAGTGATCCTGTGTGTATTGTCTCATTATACACCCCATTAATATCTTCCATAACTCTAGTGTACTTCTTCCATATAAATCCCTAGAACATTTTCTAGTGATCTAGAAAGCATTCCTCGTTTTTCACACTTTGCATAGCTCCATTCTTTCTACCGTATTTACCAATTTCTATTTACGTTCTGCATATCCCCTGTCAAATTAACTATACTGTAGGGTTGCATTTAAACTGAATAACATACAATGACTTGAATTTCAGTTAGTAAATCTGGAAACTAAACCAGTTTGAAATCTCGGCTTAAGTGCTTTAGAATCTGAGGAATACTTTAATAAAAAGGAATGTTAATAATTATTGAATAAAACTACTTGAAACATATCATATTAATTATATAAGAAAGAACTACCTACCGGTAATTTTAACACGCTATACCTCTACTTTAAAACTTTATTCAATTTTCCTTCCTTTATTACCTTCGAAATATGTTACTTTTCGTGTCTCACTTTTTTTCTTTACCAATACTTTCTTCCATGGTAGTGTCGAATACTTTTTTTATACTCTTAGATATTTAAGCAAAAGTTTTGTGCAGCAACAAATTGGTTACTTAGATAAGAGTAGAATTCTATTTATTTTTTCGCCTTGGAACTTATACTCTCTTTAAATTCGAACAGATACGAAAACCAGAAAATGAAACAGAAATTAAAGGGAATATGACTCCATCACCAGGCAACAGTTTCTTTCGGAATTATTTATGGTTTAATTAATTTAAAATCCTCTGTCTCATACCATTTACATGTTGTTTATGCACATATCATTTTATCGTAAATACGAATACAGTACCTAATTTTTCTCTAATAATTTGCATAATGTAATCTGCTGGGCTCACACTGTAATAATTATCTTATTTTGAGCAGACATCTAAATGTTCAAGACCTTCCTCTGTCTCGGTACCTGAACTTACTTAAAAAGAAAGCAAGAGGTATTATAGAATAAGTTTATCTCCCACACAAAAGTGCTGAAGTCAAATACGTGACCTATATAATTATGTTTCTGTAGGTATAATATGAAAATACCAAAAGCAACAGAAACTAAAATGAAAATTTATTGCCCTGTCCAATTGTAGAGGTTTTAATAAATTAGACAAATATATATATATAAACGACAAACCTTGGGTCCTCGATGGGGCAACGGTAGGTATACCGATTTACAACACTAAAATAAAGGTTTCGATTTCTCTCGAATTTTGTAATAAGCAGGCCACTACAGAAAGTAAATATTCTCAAAAAAATATTCTCATTAAAACCGTTCAAAAGTATTAAAACAGAAGCCCCTAAATGAAGTCGTACAGAGACGCTCTGCTGTAACCTTCCAGGTTACTTAAGTAATGCCACAATATTCAGTTGATCAGTTTAACATAAATCAACTGTACAGAGAGTATCGGCAGAATGCCCAAGCTATTGACATAGTATGGAGAGCGTTACCTAGACTGCTGATCGGTTGTATGAAAAGTGTCATCATAATACTCGCTGCTAACAGATTGTGTGGAATCAACAAAATGCACGGCCATTTACAGATTATATAGAAAGTGTTACCAGCTTGCTGAAAAATTATGGATAGAGAGAGTGTTATCAGAATGCTCGACCACATATAAATTGTATGGAGTGTATTACCAGAATTCCCAGACTGTTTACAATTTGTATGTCGAATGATTCATAGATGAAGTCATCCTTCAGTAAACTACAAATGGTCACTGTACTTGTAGACCAAACACAACCAGTATTTACAATGTAGCCGTCATATCGATTTTGTTACGTCGAAATAACATTTTGCAACACAGCTATTGATTTTTTTTAACCATTTTGTAAGAAAGTTTACCTTATGTTTTTATACCTGTATTGGTAGTAGTTCCAATAGTTGTCAATGTTGGGTGTAGAAGACAAAAACTAAAACAGTTTCTTTGATTGACTTAACTTAGTGATAGTTCCTTTTCTTTTTTATTCACTAGTACATCTTACAAAAATATGGTATATAGTAAGAAGCTATCTACTTTTATTCCACCCAGCGCAAAAGAGCACGATGATATACCAGAACCGAGTCCTGTTGGGTCAAACCTCGAATTTTAAAAATACAAGCTTACATAAGTTCAAGTACGTATTATTGGTTTACAGTGTTTGCTGTTCATAATTATTGTGAAAAAGAAAACAACAACTGCAAGATAAAAACGAATATTGCGGACCATATTCACACCTTAAGAAGAAAAAAATGATCGAATCATAAATTCTCTCTGTTAAAGTTATTTCGTATAATTTCCCAACCACCATTCAAGAAGCTAAAATTCAAAAATTTTCTCGCATTAGAGGACTACCGATTTTTTTTATTATTATTTAATATTTCTGTACGTTTCATATATGCTTTGAATATGTTACAGCTTAATAATCTAGGCTGTTAAGTTAAACGTGTCATTTTCGAGTTTGAAGATAAGTACGAAATGTTCGAGTTTGTCACAGTTTAATCTTTTTAACTATTGAATGTAAATATGATATAGTCGAGTTTGTCACAGTGGAATCTCCTTTATTGTAAAGGTAAGTACACTATGTTCGATATTGTCACAGTCTAATCTTCTAACTGTAGAAGTAAATAAGATGTGTTTGAGTATTAAATGACACACTTTCAATATCTCTCAACAACACTCCACTCTTCAAAGCTTGTAATCAACTATTTGGTGATCACAGTTTAACTCCTTAAAACATTCTCTCCATAAAGTAAGTTGTAACTACCGTTTTAATAATCATAGGACTTGTAACTTGATATAACATCCTAGTATTTTAATTAGTTTATACAAGTAACTTAAGTAATATTTTAATGGTCACAATTCCTGTAACTCTTTAGACATCATTCTCTTGCTAAAGTGTAAATAACGTTTTAATAATCAAAATTTGTCTAACTCTTTACATTTTCCTTCCCCTAAAGTTTTTAACTAATGAATTAATGTTAAAAGTTTCTATAACTTTTTACAATTTCCTTTTCTTAAAGTAGCTTCTAACAAATTAATGGTTAGTTTCTATAACTCTTTACATCTATTGTTGTTGGAAAGTATATGTTGTAATGGTAAACTGTAAATGTACTTGTATTGTACTTGTAAAATGTGAAGGAATAATCAGTTGATTTTGTAATTCCAGGTTCTTTAAAATTATGGTTGTCAACTGTATATAGCAAAACTGATTTATTTGCTAAAGAACATCAAATTTTTTGGTTATAAATTAAGGTAATTTGTGAGAAATGTATTTAATGCTTTGATCAACTAATAAACTTAAATGTTATATTGTACACAAAGTGAGGTTTTGAAAGATATGAAAATAGAATTCCTGATTTATCTGTCATCTATAGAGAAAAAATTACTTGTTTAAGGTTTTGGCGAATATATCATTTGGTTTTACATGAGGGTCAAGCACTCTCAACTAACCAACAGGTGGGATGCAAACAAATTAAGCAACAGGGATGAATGAGTTTACACTGATCTGATTTTGAAAAACAACAGGTACTACACATAAGAAATGGTTAGAATATTACTTACCATGCTTTTAGTCTATATACAAATAGGCTAACAGCAACAGTCGACAAGAAACAAGCTCCAGACAAGAATTTGCAAAAAGTATCTAAAGAAAGGTAAAATTATAATTTTAAAGTAATAGTTAAACTATTTACACAGACTATTTAAACTTTAACACCTTAAAGCATCTTCTCCATAAAGTAACTTCTAGGGATTACAGTTCTGTATCTTTTAACAAGATTTACACCTTAAAGATGGAATAATGTATCCCATGTTCAAGTGCTGAATCAGTGAATATATACAGTTATGGTCTATGTTTAGGTACTGGATCTGATGATGCATGTAAAATTGTGGTCCATGTTTTAGTACTGAACCTGAGAATGTGGTTTACATTGCATTGCTGCATCAGTGGATACATGAAAAGTTGGGGTATATGTACTAGTTATAAATTGAAGAATATGTGTAAAGTTGTAAAACAAAATGTTAAGGGACAACAAGGGGTTTATTGGTCCATAATCTAAGCAAACTTAAAACTATTAAGTAAGTAAATTTTAAAAAAATCTTACACAAAGCCAGCACTTTTCATTCATATAGTTATCAAGCTTTTTCCTGAAACTCACATTTTCTGCATCCACAGCATCTATAGGCAACCCATTTCAAAGGCCAACCACATCTTTAGAAAAATAAAACCATCTTAGCTGAAGACTCCTACCTTGTCAAAATTTATTTTTGCGTTCCCTAGTCCTGCTATTCTTACCAATGAGTATGAAAGCATATGATACATCAACAATATCAATCAATTCCTGTTACAACTTTAAACACCTTAATCAACCCCTCCCCCACCACCACCAACTTATTTTTTCAAGATAGAACAGTTTCAGTGATTTTACCAACCTCTCCATCTCAGGCATTATTCTAGTAATCTTCCTTTGAATTATTTCCAACAATTCAATGTCCTTCCTAAGATAAGGAGCCCAAGACTGAACACAATACTCCAACAGTGGTCTAACCTGTGACCTATAACAATGGAATTATACCATCTTTAAACTTGCATTTAATATTTCTGTAGATACAGCCGAAAATCTTATTTTTCCTAATACTACCAACAGCACATTGCTTGGATGGCTTAAGAGACTGTTCAACATCAAAATCCCTTTCATTCTCATATGACAACATTAAGGTTGTACATATATTATTTTGCATTTATTATAATTAAAATTAAATGCTTTATAAAATCCATCTGCCATATATTTATCCAACTCATTAAATGACCTAATGTATTTTATAAAGCAGCAGCATCTTCTTCACAACTAGCAATATTCAAGACCTTGATATCATCAGCAAATTAAATAATTTATTGAAATTTCCTTCATCTTTGTCCTTGATGTAAATCAAAAACAGTAAAGGCCTCTAAGACTGATCCCTGTGACATTAATCCAGTTTCATTGAACTCCATTTATAACAATCCCCTGCTTTCTTCCATCAAGCCACTCTTTCATCCAAAAGCTAACTTATTCCCCACACCTACAGGATAATTGTTTTTACAATCCTTTTACATGGCACTTTGTCAAATGCTTTCTGAAAAATCCAGATGCACCAAATCTACACCATTATCCTCATCTACACATGCAGTAATATTTTCAAAGTATCTCAAAAAAATTTTAAGTGAAACCATGTTGACTATCCAAAAGGATTAATCACTTTAAAAATCTCATAATAATAAAACTATTTATACAACATACATTGCAGGGATTGATTTCCCAATGATATGGTTATAAACCCTCAAACATACTATTGAGCCACCAGGAGTCAAAACCAAGATGCAAATGAAACAGTTTACAGTTCTGTAGGAACTGCAACTGTAAATCAGTTCCATAATATTTTGACAAGACAATACCAAAAATATGTTAAACAATCTGAGTTATAAAATTTAATATCTAAAATCTGAGTTCATTTTTAGCACATTATTTCATGACATTAATAACATGACTTGGTTTGGGTAATTATGTTTATGTTATCCTGAGGACCATAATCTATAGATATTAAACTTATATATAACATATTTAAAACTGCAACTTTAGTTCTTAAAAAATGTACATTTTTCACAAGATCATTATACAAGACTTTGGCATCGATCAAGTCAGAATGTTGCACTTTTGAAAAATTATAAATTTTATAATCAACTTTAAAGTGTATCTAATTTTTACAGTTTTAGGATGCAAACTGGAAACAAAATCTTACCAGACTCCAGAAAGTCTTAAAATCTCATTAGATTTTTTTAATAACTGAAAAATTTCATTTTAAACAAAAGTAACATTTCAGAAGTTAAAATTTCACTTCTAAATATTTTTTATTTACTGTATTTTATTATCCTTTACAATATTTTCTCTCTTAGCTGCAATTTTCTTTTGCTTTTTATTAGCCCTGTTTTTCAGAATTTTCTTAATTTTCTTCTTTTTTTCCCTCTGTTGTGCTCTAGTGCCCTGAAATGTCCGTGATAATGATCTTCTGAATATCTTCTTTTCGGCAGAATGTTCATCATGGCTGTAGAACTGTTAAGTACTTATTTTGATGATAAAAAAAAACAATTTTCTCATTTTTTAATAACTAAACTTATGAAAGGTTATATCTAAATCTTTATTTTTTCATTTATCACAATTTGTTTCTTTTAGAAGAAGCACTAAGATTTATGCAATTTATATATTTTTGGTGAAATTGCATAAAAAATTTATAAACAATATTACTTTAATCATGCATTTCAGCCCAAACCAACTAAATTTTTATTTAGTGAAATAATTAACTTAGAAACAAAGAATAATAACTCAAAAAGTAAACAATGCTCTATAACTACCAAAATGTTTCTGGCCTTTGCATGAAAAGAACCTTTAACATTTAAACTTTAAGCCTATATTACATTTGATAAAGGTAATTAACTCTCTCATCAAAGGCTCAGCCAACTTATCGACCATGTAACATCTCTGTTTTCATTAAAAGTGTTTACAGATTTAATACCACTAACTTTCAATATAGTTTTTATATTTTCACAAAAATTGGGCAGACCTTCACATACAAAAAAAAACTGTAGAGAAAGTATTTGTAATAAACTAAAATAAAGGTTACCCAATGAATATATTGACTACTTGTTCTGAATAATCTGTGTGGAAAGTAATTTCAATTTTAAGATCAAAAGTATTTTTCTTCATCAAAAGTCTCAGATTTTCTTTGTGTTATCCCGTAAATATCCTAAATACATTTCAAACATGTTTGTATTCAGTAAAATTTTATCTTTTATCTGTTATTTTCTCTATCCTATCTTTATAAGAGATCAGTCAATTTGACAGCCCTCATAACCTAAAAAAAATTATAAATAAATCTAATTTACCCTTTTCTTCTTTCTAGAATAACTTCGAATTGCAACATAAAACTACATTAGTTTATCCCAGCTGATTTTAAACTCATAACAGTATACATCTAATGATAATTACGTTTTAATGCTTTACTGCCCTTTGAACTGTGACTAACTATTTGGACTATTAAAGTTGTAAATCACTCAGAAAATGTGCAGCTCACTTTATACTACTAAATTGCATCACTCATGAACTAATATTTTCTGTGCCTATAATTCCAAAATATTTTCTACTTTCTAAAACATTTTTGTTTCTTGTCTACATTTAAAACTGGAATTTTACACTGAAATGTACCATATGCTCAATAATAGCAAGCACAAAGACAGTTACTGTAGCACAGCCTAGACCCTATGATATTGACAAACTTTCATGCAGAAAAGCCCTATTTTCATTCACTTTCAACAAATAGCAAATGAAACTAGCACAAGTTAACATTAATGTACAAAAATGGTTAAAACAGTTCAATGTTTTGAGAAACTGCATTAATAGCTTTCATTAAACAATTCTTTCCATATAATAATATAGTTATTTGGTTGAAATATTGACTAAGTTCTATCTCTCTTTCTCTCTCATAGCTGTAATATACATCTATTGCCACAAAAAGACTTGCTTTTAGTCTTTTAACCATGCTTTACACATACAAAGATCTTACAAAACTACAAAAAGAATATTGATTGTTTCTTTTCCCTCTTCATCACTCGAACAACTCTCATCTTTCTGTCCTTGAAGTCTTTACCATTTAATTCCAAAGCCAGCATCACAGAATCCATAGTCTGAAGGGGGAAAAAAATCAAGCTATCAAACTTATCTAAAAATCACAGAGAATCTAGTGTTATTATACACCTAGCACAAATCAAAAGGTATGTGTGATACAATGTTTTAAGATCACATAAAACAGAAAGGACCTAAAGAAAGAAACAAAATATCTAGTGTCCTAAAACACAGAAAAAGTTCCACAAGAAAACATTCTTAGAATCTAGAGTTGTAAAATACAAAAAGTGTATTGCCCCAAACCATACAAAATGAAGGAAATAAACAAACAAACAATACACAGAACTAATACTCAAGCACTATGAACACAATCATCTAGATAATTAGTGCATATCACGAAGTCTCAAATATGCTGTTAATGTCTTTGAGAATACCAACCACTGTGCAGCAAGTAATGCTAAAATATATTACTATTGTACACTTCAAGACCTATATTGTTCTATTTTGTTATGCTATCTTGGACTTTCAATTTGTTGAAAGGTTAAGAAAAATATAGGTTAAAAGTTCAACCCAAGGTTAAACTAATGTTTTGGACCGATAAAAAGTGATAGTGTTTACTAGTTGTCTCATTCTTGATCATTCACTCCTCACTTAGACACTTTTATAGGTACATAAATCAGGTTACATATACTTAAAGTAACTTTATAAAAAATGCATTAATTAATATATATCTTAATCATGTGTAAACCTAGTACAAAAGGAACTGTAAGAACATATAAACTATGGCTCTAAACTACAGAGGCTAAAATAAGACTAGTATTTGTTAATAATTTTGCTTCAGGTTTGTCAACTCAACTAAGTCTTGCGACTCTAAATTAACCTTAACAGTTTCCATATAAAACCTTCTAATGTTTTGTGTATCTTAACATACTTTTGCAAATTTTCAGTAACCATTAAGTTTATAGTAGATGAAATATCAGAATGTTTAAATAAGTATTTTTACTTAAAACTTCTTCATGACTATATGGAAATATAGTGTTAACCGTTTGAGTGCAAAGCAAATTTCATGTTAAAAATACTTTTCCTTTGAAAATTATCAAATTTATTTTGCATAATCTCTAAAGCCTTCAAATTAAATTTCAAACGTTTTTTAGTAAGTTAATATTTTATCTGTTATTTTCTCTACACTTAATCACCATGATTTATCATTGAAGTAATTTATGATTTTTTTGGTTATTCAAATGTATGTATAAAACCTAAAAACATTTTAACTTTCACATCTTCAACATTCAAAATTTCTTAAGGCTTAGCAAGTAGCAATGACTATAAAGGTTGTAACTAGAAGAGTTAATTGCTTGCTATATTTCTTTATTTACTTGTTTGTGTTTAAAGAAAAAATAAATGTATGAATGTGTTTGTAAATAGTAATAATCTACATACACATACAATTTATAACAATTGAAATGTGACTATATTATACCAAATACTAGTCCACTAAAACACAGCCAAGAAAGGTCACTTTGTAAAAACTAACAGTCAGTTTTATATTATTGGATAAGGTAACATATATACATGTGTGCCATGTCATTGTAACTTCTGTATTGTTAGCCAGGCATGGCTAAAAGATCAACATAATAAAAATACTAAATCTATATTAGTGTATAATCTAAACATTTATGTTGTTGTTTTATAATCTTTATCCAGAAAGAGGCATAATTTATATTAATTTCCTGATTTTATATTGTGATTATAAGATTAGTCAAATCAACTAAACCCATACAGAAATTTTGTGATGACAAGAGACCTATTTGAAGTAAAAATGTATCTCAGGACATCTGGTATGGGTATTAATACTTTTACCAATATAAAGCAGAGAGCAACATTTCAACCTTCTTAGGTCAAAACTTTATGTGCTTTATTTTGGTAAAAGTGTTAATACCCATACCAGATGTCTTGAGATACACATACAGAAATTTGTTAATGAAAATAACAAAGTATGAAATTTTTTCTGAGAAACATTTGATAAAACTATTTTTAATGTTTAATGTTAAAATAAAAACAGCACAAGAAAAGCATTCTTTAACAAATCTTAAGACTTAATAAAAACAATCTTTCTTTTTTCTATGAAAGCCTTGTAATGTTTACTGATAATCTACCAATTTTCACAAACATGTGCTTAATAATTTAAAAGTAATAGCATGAAAACTATAGCAAGTACAAAATATTTACAAGGTCAGTCCCAAAGACCGAGTCTGTGTTAAAAGAGTTAGGGCACAAAGGATCCTGTAAAGAAAGAAGCTTAACATATAATACATTATTACATTTTAAGGCATAAAGGATCTTGTCTAAGGGTAAATTTATCTTATGAAACATGATTAGTTGCTATTTTATACACTGTCAACTGAAGCCAGTTTCAAACATTAAGTTGATTAACTCCTTTAATACATGCTCAATCACAAAGTCTGACCTTGTAACCATTTTGAACTTATGGTTTTCAAGCTATATCTTTTAAATTACTAAATTTATTTCAATGAAATTGTATATATTATCAGTAAACATTACAAGGCTTTCATGCACAAAATATCAATTCTTTAAGAAATGTTTTTCTCATGCCATTTCTCTTTTAGAATGTTGACTAATCAAGGTATAAAGTAATATTAATTTTAAGATTAAAAATACTTTTATGCATTAACAATTTCCAAATTTCATATGCAAAATCTTTGGAAGTTCCAGATAAATATCAAATATTTTTCAAAAAACCTTTATATTTTATCTTTTATTTTTCACTATCAAATCTCTGCACAGGTTTTGTCAATTTAACCAACCTTATAACACCATGAAAAATTTTGAAAAAATATAAATTATACCTTATTCCAGAATGACCTTAAATTATACCATGAAAACACAAATATTTAGTCTAAACAGCTTAAATCTCATAACATTACACATTTATATATATATTTACAATTTTTATTATACTGATCTATCTATAATTGTGTATGGCTATTATTACAAAAGTTGCAATGACTAGGCACATGTGCACTCATGTTACCTATCTAAGAATATAAAATTGGCCTTTACAAAATGACCTGTTTTGTGTGTTTCAGTGGACTAGTATTTTATAAAATATAATCACATCTTGGTTATAATAGATTGAGTGTTTGAGTCAGTAAGTATAACAATATCTCACCAAAGAGAAAAGATAAGAGGTTCTCATTTTACATTCTACCTTGTCAATATTGGTAAGCTGAGTTTCTAATTAGTAAGAAACTATAGACTTTGTAGTTGGACACCAAATATCTAATTTGAATAAATGCTCAATTCAACATACCACATAAAGCAGAAAAATCAATATTTTAGTGTGTTCTTTTAAACCTTTCACAATAGTCTCGATATAACATAAACAAGTTCATCTACACATTTGCACTATAACTTTTGATACAATATGTGTATCTCCACAAAATTTGGTAGACTTTTATAACAATCACTGATTTTGTGTAACAAAAATCAATTTTTTAATGAAATACTTTTACCAAAGATCTGTTTGTAAAAATATCAATTCTGTTTAATTATTAGTCTGAATTCAAAGTGATTTCATGTTATGATTAAGAAAACTATTCTTCATCCCAAAAATCTCAAATATTATTTGTGTTATCTCTAAAACTTCCTAAATACACCTTAAATACTTGTTTTCAGTACAACTATATTTTATGTTATTTTCTATAATTTAACTATGTGGGGTCTATCATTTGAACAATCTTGTAACCATCAAAAATTAGGAAATGAATACAAATTATGCTTTTCTCATGCTGAAATGACTACATATAATAGGAAAATACAAATGTTTAGTCTAAGTAGCTTAAGTCTTATAATGATATATGCTATATTGACCTTTCAGTCATGCCTAGCTAACATTGCATAACTTACATTGATGCAGTGCATGTGCAATCAGGTCACATACCCAGTAACAATAAGAATCATACACACCTACACTGATACCATAGAATTCCACTATAATTCACTAAGCTTAGTAACTTATATTTATATTTAAAAAAATTTGAAACTTTGAATAAACTACAGACACACCCTATCTCATTGAAATCTTTGATCAAAATAATGCTGTATCATTTTCAAAAATTAAACTGACATAGAAAACCACTCTGGGGACATTCTAAGCTACTGATTGGTTATTCGTATGCCACCTTTTAACTTGTATTTGGGTTTAAAAATATATGAAATTTTGAGCTCACTAAAGTCTTACCTTACTGCTTCAAATCTAGTAAAAAAGGAAAGTTGTATAATTCAGTAAATAAGCAAAATAAAAAAAAAACATGAAGTCATAATTTTTTATTTTGCCTTGATAATATTAGTAATTTGATTTCCTAATTTGTACAAAACTACATATTTAGTATTTTAACATCACAAACATGTAATTTTAAAAAGTTCTGCATTCAACATACCATGTGACTCACTAAAATCTACATTTAGATGCATTATTTTAACACTTACTTTTAAATTAAGAAATTAAATAACTGATCATACTAATATAAGAATTATAACCTACAATTTGATTCCAAACTTACTGACAAATTCATTTAATGTCAACAAATGCAACGACATGGCTTTTGATTCACGACCGGACCGAAAGGGTTAATATTTATTTTTAAATTAAGAAATTAACCAATATATATATATATATATATATATATAGAGAGAGAGAGAGAGAGAGAGAGAGAAAGACACACACACAGAAATATACAATACTAAAATTTGAATTACAATCTGCAATTTCATTCTAAACTTACTAACATAAATTCAGTAAATAGCAGTTCAATAAAATTTTGAATGTGAGTCAACAAATGCAATAATGACATGGCCTTTGGCTTATGACAACACAGTTAAAACACATGAAATGTCACACTTTTTTGGAATGTTCAAAAAATATAAAAGAAGAAATACTGTTTAAAATTTTATTGTCATTCACATGGTTTATTGCTCTTCTTTTTACTGTGAGTTACACTTGACAGTGAAATTTTACTTATTTCAAACATAAAAGCTAAATTACTGCACCAGAAAATACATCACCCCTCCATTATACTTCCTGATACTAACTAAACACAAAGATAATTTACAGATTATAGGTACTAAGAACTTGGCATACAGGCTAAAAATTCAAAGAAATATTATTACTAAGATACATTTCTAAAAATAACAGAAATCACAAATTCTTTGCTGTTCTTTATACAGTTTTTATAAGTGTAATAATTACATCATCAAAAAAGTAGACCATGAATAGTGCACATCCATAAATCTATCAAATGTACTCTTTTCACTACATAACCCTATTTCTATGGGCAATGTCATATCACGTTTGGTGATTAGCTTTCAAAATTTTATTGAACTACTATTTATGAATGTATTCCTACAAGTTTGATATCAAATTGTAGACTGTAATTCTTAAATTAGTAAGATCAATTAATTTCTTAATTTAAAAGTGAATATCAAGTAAGAAATCCTAACTATTGGTTTTTGTGTGTCATATGGTATGTTGGATGCAGTGCTGATTCAAATCAGATGTTTGTGATGTCCAAATACAATGTCTATAGTTTTTTTACAAATTAGGAACTCAAATTACTGATACCAACAATCTAGAATATAAAATAAGAACATCCTATCTCTTCTACTTAAAGAGATATTATTGAATGTACTGAATCAAAACACTGGACCCCATCCACTTCTTTCCACTTTTCAAAATGCTGATCTACACCTACTTCCGTCTACAAAATGTGAATAACAATTTAAAAGCTTAGAATGTTTTCTATGTGATTATCTGAGCCTTTGTAAAGTATTAACATAGCAAACTTTATCTTTTCATAGTGGATTTAAAATGATAAATGTGTTTAGTGAACTAGAAATTTCATATTTTTTTTAAGACCCAAAAGAATATTACTAATCTTGTAAATTATAGTGGAATTTTATGGTATTGATATATTAATACATAATTTTTGGTTATTTCAAAATGCATATATAAAACCTTAAAGAAACAAAATTATTTCATTTTACATCCTCCAAATGGAAATTTTTACAAGGCTTAGTGACCTACAAATGAGTTCAGTTATAACTAGAAAACATTTATTTTCTATAATTCTTTATTTATTGTTCTATGTTTTAAGAAAAACAACTGAAATTAAGAACTTTTTTTTAAAACAGTAACAATGTATATAAATATAAAATGTATTAAAACTGAAATGTGACTATTTTACAAAGTACTAGACTACTAAAATAGAACCAAGACAGTATTTTTGGATACAGTAACATTAGTGTGCATATCCAGCATCATAGCAACTTCTACAGTGTTAACCAGATACTACTGAAAGATTAATATAATAAAAACAACATATGTAAATGTTTAATGTTAGGAGATTTAAGCTACTTAGACTACACATTTTCACATAATATTTAGTTATTCTAGAATGAAAAACATAATCTGTATTTATTTCTTAATCTTTTTATTGTGATTATGAAGTTGGTCAAATTGACAGATATTGTATGGAGTTAGGATAGGAAAAAAACGTAAAATATGAAGTCTTACTGAAAACAAACATATGAAATACGTTTAGGAGGTTATAAAGTGTATACAAACGATATTTCAGATTTTTGGGATGAAGAATAGTTTTTTAATCATAACATGTAAATCACTTCTCACTCAGACTAGTAATGAGACAGACTCAATACATTAATTGACAAATCTTTCGTAAAAATACTTCATTTAAAAAAAATCTGACTGTTCAAATGTAAAAGACGTGTTTACTAAACATTTACCAAATTATGTGAAGATATACATACTATATTAAAAGTTATAGTACAATTACTTAACATGTGCAAGTGTGCATATGACCTCATGTATTTTATACCAAGCTTACTGCAAAATACTCAATTAACAAAGGCAAAATTTTAACTCTTCACTTTATATACAAAATGTGTGGCAATCAGTTCATTACTCTCTAAATATGTAACATTTCACAGAAGTACTGTCCCAAAAGATCAGTAATGTTTCACAATATACCATTAAGTGTGAGAACAAAAACAATATCATGGAATCTTAATTCAACATTAGCATAAAAACAACTAATGGATAATTTTTGGGTGAGTAACACTAAAATATATAAATTAAACCTTAAACAAAATGAATCCAAATCCCTTCCCCAGCCCACTGAGAGGGTCTCGAACAATACGAACACCAGCAACATCGCCACACTCACTGAAGAACCTATAAAGTTCTTCCTCTTCAGCATCTAAAGGAAGAAAAAAATTTGCAATCTATGGTGGTGCTTTTGGTGTTCTTCACATTATCTTACACTTTTATAGAAAACTAAGAAAACGATGTTACATGTTAAATATTTGGTATTAATATACAAATAAAAGACAAAATTTTAATGTTTTGGCTAAACAAAACCAAGAAAAGATAAGAAAAGTGCAGTCAATTCAGAGAGTCTTCATAAACCATTTTTGCTTTCTCACATTTTTAAACTAATAACCTTGTATATCTGTACTGTGGCCAAAAAAGTAACATTTAAGAACTCTGGCTACAGCAAAAATACATACAAAACATATCTTAATTAACCCTTTCACAATGGGTAATGGGTCAAAAGCTGTGTCATTGAGTTTGTTGAACTTATGAAATTATATTAGTAAGTTTAGTATCAAATTGTAAATTATGAATCAAATTTTAATATCATATATGAGATAACCTATTAAGTTAAAAGCAAAATAATAAAAGAAAACACCTAAATATAGATTTTACTGACTCACGTGGTACATTGAATACAACACTCTTTATGATTGTGATGTCAAAATACTAAGTCCCTAGTTTTGTACAAATTAGGAACTCAAATTACTAATATTGACAAGATAGAATATAAAATAAAAACCTCATATCTTTCTATTTTTTGCTGATATATGGCTTATGTACTGAATCAAATACAATGACTGCATTCACCTCTTTCCACTTTTCAAAACAGTCCCTATTAATACATTTACTTCAATATACAATAAGTGAATAACCAATCACCAGTTTAAAAGTCCATCTGGTAGTTTTTCTCAGCCATTTTAATTTGTGAAATGGCTATCATGTTCATTTGAACAAAGATGTAAAGAAGGTAGATTGTGTCTTTAGACTGATCAAAGTTTCACATTTTTTAAAAATTTAAATACATCTTACTTGAGGGGTGGGCAACTTATTTTTCATAGTAGCCATAACTGTGGCTAATGTAACAACATTGGCTACACTATTAAAAAAAAAAAAAAGTCAGTTTAATTAAAATAATTGCATTTTAACTAACCTTCAATGTGAAAATTGATGGGGGTTTTCATCAACAAGTTTCATGAAATTTGGCTTGATATCTATGCTCAATGAACATATAGTTCTTCCTCTAAATTTGTCAGTAAGCCGAGATCTGTATCTAGACTTGAGAAAATTTAGCGTAGAAAATGTTGACTTGCATACAATGTGGATCCAAACATGGAAAATAATTTTTAAAGTGCTATCTTTGGAAGACTCACATTTATCAGAATAGTGAGCCACATCTCTCTGATAGAACATTTTTGTTTACCTTTAATGTGTTCTACAATTTGCAGGGTCAGCATCTCACCTTCAAATCCACACTTATCCAAAGACGAAAAAGATGTAATTTTCTTACTAAAATTTCCTAAGTCAAGTTGAAATGGATCATGCATAAATTAAAATATCAATTTCCAATTTTTAAATTCAAAGAAACGTGATTCAAATTTCTGAGAGAAGATGTTTGATCCAGTTTACATATAGATCATCTTTAGCATCAGAGAAATCAGTCCTTATTATTTTCTAGAAAACTATTCAACTTTGCAAAATGTTTCAAATCATTCTTTTGTAATTGCTCTGCAAGGAGGTTTAGCTTTAATTGAGATTCATGAATAGACTGTGTTGTTCGCTTATTATTTTACCTCTTCCCTGAAGCTTCGTATTCATATTATTCAAGTGAGCCATCATGTTGCACAGAAAGTACAAATCACACTGCCATGACAAAGTTCCAATTTTAGGGAAATTTTCAATCTTACCTTTTTCAACAAGATACTCTTTTATTTGAGGAAATAAGGAAGTCAATTGTCTTATGTCAAGACTTTTCCTCTACTTAACCATCTTACATTTGTAAAATCAGTAAGGTCATCAAAAGTACGGTCACTGCTTTTCTTCAAAGACTCAAACTGTTGATGGATGAGAGAAGTTCCACTTCTAATATAACTCACAATTTTTTACATCAATGTCCATTAAATTTTTCAATTCATCACTTTTAGACATCTGAGCACATAAATTTTTCTGATGCAAAATGCAATGGAAAGATGGAAGCATGATTTTTCTTTTTTTTAGCTAGAATCCAAGCTACTTTGTAGCTAGCTAACGTAAGTTCTATCGATGATAAAAATCTTTTTAGGCCTCCACTGTGTTCATAAAGTAGTGCTCTCAGACGACTAATTTTATTCATACGAATTTTGGTATCAATTGAAAATTTTACATCAAATTCTTTGTGAAAATTGTTAGTGTTGCTTAAGGTTGTATACTTTATTATTCCTAAAAACTTTGTTACACAAAAGACACACTGATTTATTATTTGCTTTAAACACTGCAAATTTCAATTCCCAACTTTCATTAAATTTTTGTTTCACATTTTTCCAGTCACACACCATTCTTTTTTTGGCAGTAATGCCAGGATCAATTAGATTGTCTTTACATTCTGAGTGTTCACCATCACCTGGATTCTTTTGTTTTCAAATAATCCACCTATCCATATTATAAGATAAGAAACAAAATATAAATACTTGAAAGTTGCACAATAAACATATGTATACAAGCACATGCAAAACAATGCACATTCGATAACAAACATCTAAACCTGACTGACGTTACAAAATTTGCAGAGTCTATGGCAGTGATGAAACCAGCAACATTAGTCATGATGTGAGGCAATGAAGTTGCTGATTACCAAACTTGCAATCAAAAATAAATGATGGAAAAGTTTATTCCTAAACTCAAGATGGCCATAACTGTACTATCCACTAGCCACATGGCTAGCAGCCATGGAGTTCTCCACCCGTCTTAGTTACTAAGCTTAGTAAACGATAGTGGAATTTTACTGTATCAGTGTAGTTATTTATGATTTTTTTGTTATACAACTGTGTATATAAAACCTAAAAATAATTTTGTTTGGTATCCTTCACATATGAAAATTTAAAAGGCTTAGCAACCTATTTCCAGCAGCAAACAAGTTCATAAGTCATAGCTAGAAGAGATAATTCTTTACTTCTTGAGTTATTGTTTTATATTTTAAGAAAAATAAGTTTAATAATTTATTTATAAATAATACTAATCTATATGCATACATATAAATTGTACAATAATTGAAATGTGACTGTATATTACAAAATACTAGTCCACTAAACACAACCAGCCAAGACAAGGAAAACTAAAGGTCAGTTTTATCTTACTGGATATGTAAGATGAGTGCACATGCACCACGTCAATGCAAGTGACATAATATTAGATAGGCATGACTGGAAGGTCAATATAATAAATATGTAGTATTATGAGACTTCAGCTACTAAGACCAAACATTTATATTTTTCTGTTATAATATATAGTTATTCTGCCATAAAAAACATAATTTATATATATTTTTTAATTTTTTTATAATTGTTACAAGGTTGGTTAGGTAACAGACCTCATACATTTAGAGCATTCAAAATAATATAAAATATAAAATCTTACCAAAAACAAACATTTGAAATATATTTAGGCTTTATAGACTATGCAAATAATACTCGAGATTTTTGAGACAAAGAATAGTTTTCTTAATCATAAAATGAAATTACTTTGCACTCAGACTAGTAATAAAACTATTTTCACAAACAAATCTTTAATAAAAATATTTCATTAAAAAATTGAATTTTTTTGTGAACAAAAAACTTGTGATTTTATGAAAATACACTACAAAAAATTATAGTGTAAATGTGTAGATGAACTTGCATATTTTACATCGAGCCCATCATGAAAGGGTTAAACAAAATCTACTATAAATATTTGATATAACACAAGTTTCTAAGATTTATCTCCTAACGTCTTGAAAATTGTCAGATATTTCAAAAGTTATCAACAATCAACGGAATGGTGTTCGAATTAATAATTCTCCACTCTTCCTAGATATATCTGAAATTCAATATACTTATTGTATCATGTAATAAGCAAATTTCTTGATTTAAATCACAGGATTAAATAAATGTTGTCTATAATAAATAAAGCATAGTTTCTTGTGCATAAGTTAGTACTTACTGAAAGGAAGGTTTCCAATGAAAACAGATCGATTTTTATTGTACTGATGGCCATTTATAACTCTGTCCACCCTCAAATGATGACCTTTAAATAAAGTTCCATTACTGGAAAAAAAAAAATATATATTATTCCATATTAACATTCCAATCAATTAATATAAATTAAAGAGAAATATTATGGTATTCAAATAAACTTTGTTTTTGATGGACCTTAAGAACTTTAAAAATAGGAATATATTTGTGTGACAGAGAACCTACTTAATGCATACTTTTATAAACCCTCTTCATTCTTATTCTCATCTAAATCTCTTAAGATGAACCTCTTGGTTTGAGGGGATTTTTGTGAATTGCTTAATATAACCTTGTTTCTAAATTCAGAATCAAGCACAAAATACTTACAGACTGACAGCCTCCTCAGCACTCTGAATACTACTGAATACTATGTAAGCATTAATGTTATTTCTTTCTGGGTGAAAAGTTTGCCTAAAAATAAACATTTTGAACAATTCATATAATACTACAAAATAAGTAGTGAAGATCTATGCAACTAATTCTGTAAAAAATAGACCTTATATAAAACAAATGACAATAGTATTTTAAATATAAAGACAAATTTAAAATATATTTTACTACAATATGCAAGTTCTCATTTCCACTGAACATATAAATAGATATTAATATAACATATTTTTGAAAACTGTATTTTTTCTGTGTTTCTTATAAAATACATATGAACAAAAAATACCTTTTATTAAAAACTTAAGTTGTATTTGTATTAAAGTTTAACTGTTGGAAAAAAAAATTAAGATATATCTAAAGTAACCAGACATCATCCCAGTGTTATGATAAGAATCTTTCAGTGCCCAAACATCTCATTTTTTTATTTTTATCAATAATAAGCGTTTTTTATTCTCCTATTTAGCACTAAGCTTCTGAAAACTATAAACTAGCATTCAACAGACAACATTTTTTACAGAATAGGGAAAATACCACACAACTAAGACAGACCAAAGAAAGTCCCCTCTGAAGTTGGCTGTAAGTCAAGTTGAAGTAGATGGCAATTATTGTATGCAAATGGAAGATGCTGTTCACAGAGAATATTCAATTTCAAGACAAAAGTAAATCAAAGAGAAGCATGGTAATTATTTAAAACTTTACAACAAACTCCTCACCAACAAGTGATTAAAATTCTTCAATTATCAGAGGTATCTGTAGCAGCATGTAAGCAAAACTATTTTTACATTATTATTATTTGCAAAACCATTTATAACTTTCTTTGAAAGAAAGAGATCTTCCAGTTTTAATAAACATAACTTTTTTGTTCACAACTCATGTTTAATATTCAAGTCACAAAACATTTTTTTTAAAAGAACTGATAGGTGATCATAAAAAATAGTTCCTGAAAATCTTAGGACAAACTCCTGATCAACAAAAAGTTGAATGGAAAATAGTTACACAGGTAGCTACATGTGACAGCAATAATATAAGCATAGATAACCTTTTCACTTGATATTTATTATCTGTACGATTTGTTATTTATAATCTGAGTGTGTACTAGCTTTATGATTTGTTTTGATCACACTAAATGCATGAAAGCAACAAATACCTTTAGTATGTAAGTGATAACCAAACGTTATAACACCATTAAAGCAGTAGCATAAATCTGCAAATTGATAAAATGAATAATCTGCAAGAAGAACAGGTATTTTAGACAATTTTTCAAACTACTTTATTTGCCTATAGATAAAGATGCAAAGTGAATCAAACCATTGATAAGGGTGGACTATTTAAAAAAGGCATCATCCATAAATATTGTTATATTAATACACACACACACACACACACACATATATATATATATACACACACACTTTTTTCACTTACTTAATGACTGCTACTCTTTTTGGTAATTTTGGTTTGACTGGGATCTATAAAAATTAGATATAAATTCAAGGTTTTTTCATTTCTATTTCTCAATGTGCAATATCTTAATTTCTTTAACTGATATGACATTACAAAAAAGGCAGTTAATGAGCAAACATTCTAATTTATTCATTTTAACTCTCATAATTTTACCCCTAGTTATTTAACCCTTTCTGCACAAGTAACTGAGACAATGCTCCAGATAAAGAATGTACTGGCATAATTCCCATACAAAAACTAACCACTTACATCCTTAAAAGAATAATTAGAAGTTGTTTTACTGCCAAAGAAAAACAAAAATAGCTTCTACCACTATAGTGGTAGTACAATGATTAACTGTTGCATTACTGTAGCTTTCTGCAGGTCTGCATACAATTTGCAGAGTTCATATGAAAGAGCTACAAAAATAAATGTTATCTAATCTCCAGCAGTTTCTATTGCTGCACTCATAAATGAAACAGTTTTGTGTGCAAAACAAACAAAAGTTGTGATGTCACTATTTGTGTTTATTGTGACTACATCTGGTGATATAATTTGCTACATTAATCCTGTGCCAAATTTCACCTTGTGAAATAATAAAGCAATCCATACCCAGTTAAAGTAATTTTTATCACAAAATGTTACTGCTGTAATTTGTAAAAAAATTTATTTCCAATGACAGAATTCTAGGAGTGAATACTGCTTACAGAAAAACATTATCTGGAGCATTGCTGGGTCACATTCCAAATTTAATTAAACAACTTTACTATCAATGTATGTCAATGAAATTAACAATGTATAATTTGAAGTCTAATGCATCTATATTTCAATTTCCTTATTTCAAAAGAACCCTAAAAAATAAACTTCAGTTTGGTTCTCTTGTTATGCATGAGCATTAAATTCTGAACTTTTACTTGGTTGTATATTCAATTGGTGCAAAACAACAGAGCTATCTGTGTCAAAAACCACAAAAGTCAAAAGTGAAACACTAGAAAAAATAAAAATAGAACAAGTTAAAAGCTAAACAAAGCCAAACAATTTGCTAAAAACATGAACAGAAGGAAACACCTTACAGGGTTAGGAATATAAGACCATGCTTTACAATTAAGATATTCTGCCTTAGAGTAGCAGGTGGATGTGGCAATGTTAACATCAGTACAAAAATACCAGTAGGCTGTATAATTTCATCTTTACAAGCCGATATACATCAGACAGCAGAAATTCTTTGGATGAAAAAACCAGCAAGGACCTCTAACTTAAGGATGTTCTTTAAATACCTCTGAAAGATAGCTCCTTATAATGAATTCAAAGTAGCCTCAATTCATATGTGCACAATGGCTTTGTTTTCAGAAGAAGTTCAATATCTGTGGAGTGTAGATGTTTCTACCAAGAGTTTACAAAAATGTAAGTTCATGATAATTTTAAAAAAGAAAGAAAGCCCCTCAACACTCCCTTTTGATAAAAAGAAAAAAGGGAGAAATTTGGCCTATTAGAAAGAGAACAAAAAATCAGAAAATGAGGTACAGACCTAAGTGGTGACTAGACTACAAGTATTTCATATGTGATCACTTTTAAAAGTCATATTAATTATTACCTAACAGCATAACCTCTTTGCAATGAGATCCTATAAACTACAAGGCTAAGTATAGAAGGTAATTGTGGTAAAATGAATTTCTTGTTTGAAATTAACTCAGTTAAAACACTTTGGAACATACACATAAACAGCACAGTAAATGTAATTTATTTCTAGACAGACATCTACACTTTTAGTTGTCTGATTAAAGATTATAAAATCTTAGATTTATGAACACTCATGCATCATGCAAAAAAACAAATCTGTAGTTTAAGTATTTTTTAAAGGTTTCTTTTGAAATAAAGGAATTAAAACTCAGGTAACATAAAACCACAATTTATAATATAAATTATGACACTAATTTCATTGACATATGTTGATAGTAAAGTTGTTTAATTAAATTTTGAATGTAACTCAGTGACTGGCACTGAAGGTAGTTTAAAGGAGTTAATGAAAAACATGTTTCTGATAATAAATATACTAAAAGTAATTAAAATTACCAATAATTATATAAAGAACTACTTTAAAGCTTCCACTTATAGGCCTTAATACAAGATTATATTAATAAACAATCTACTTTAGTCTTTTCACAAGTTATAAGAGGAAAATGTTACTTACAGCTGATCGTATCCTTACACTTTGTATTTTTCCAAAGTGTTTAAAAAGTGTCTTTATAGCCTGTAACGAGCAAAACAAAACTTTTAGACAATAGAATTAACGTTGGATTAAAAAAATTTAATTATATTTGTTATTTCTTTTTACATTAACCATTAACATTATACTAGAAACACTTGAAGTCACAACCAAAGGTAAAAATTCACTTTCCAAAAATATGAGCACAATCATTTGTGCCACTTTCTGTCTGTCATCTGAACAAGCTTAAATAAATCTAACTACAGATACAATTTTATTTGCAAACCTATCAACAAGGTGACCACATAACAAAGAACCTCTTATCTTGGCTTTCAATACTCGTAACAATGATCTCAGCCCTTCTATAGACAATTTCTAGCCCTATTCATCTAGAAATCTGGAATATAATGAACAATTTTCAACAACTGAATCAAACTATGCCTCCAATTCTCTATAATCAAAAAGCATATTATAGCCATCAGTTACTGTAGTAGCTCTCTCTTCTATATTCTTTTTGACAAATTATTCTCACTTGTAAAGATAATTAAAATGTAACAGAATACTTCACTTCCTGCAGCCATATACTCAA
The DNA here is from genome assembly GCF_004210375.1 of Tachypleus tridentatus. Lineage (NCBI taxonomy): Eukaryota > Metazoa > Arthropoda > Merostomata > Xiphosura > Limulidae > Tachypleus > Tachypleus tridentatus. Next base: position 96,653,953 of record NC_134826.1, read on the forward strand.
AAGAAAGTTTTAAAAACTGTTGATCATGCCTAAATCACTAACTCTGTTGAGAAAAGGTAGAGTAAATAACGGGTCAAATATGAAGTTTTACCAAAAAAAAATGTGTTAGAGATTACACATGAGAACTCTGAGAAACTTAAGACAAAGAAAAGTATTTTTAATCTTAACATGAAAATCACTACACATGGACTAGAAAAAAATGCTCAGTATATTTATGAACAAATCTTTATTTTATTTAGTAAAAGAAATATTTTTTTCTGTGTGAAAGAATTGTATTGATAACTGAAAGTGTTCAAATTTTGTAATGCTGTATATACACTATACTGACAATTAGAAGTAATAATCAATGCTACAACTAATGAAAATAATCAACTAGCTTAAAGTTAATATTTTCCAACACTAAAAACATATTTCTGATAGATACCTCTTCTCACATAAATGACAGTTTTCCTTAGTTTGTACTGCCCTACATACGTATGTTTTTGCTCACAACAAACCCTGAGACTCTACCTAACTTCACATGATAACTTGTGATATATATGCATTGTAGAATTCAAAAATCCTCCACCAATACACCATCCCAGTACAGCTGACTTCCTTCATACTGGAGATCACACTCACTGCTTTATGATAAGGCAAAAAACAAAAAGTATACAAGTAAATAAGACAGGTGGGAAATATCTATCACAAATACATTTTCAGAATTGGAAAACACTAACTTCCAATAAGATATCTTTCATCTTTTTACACAAGAGCTAGAGTAATCTCACATTGAAATGGTAGAGAAACAAGTCAAAAGTTTCCAAGATGAACACTCTTCAGAATACATCTGAAGAGAACCAATGGAGTATGATATTTAATATATAGAGGTTACATTTTCAAAATACCCTACTATATCTGTATCAAGATGTACTCTTCATCCACTGTAAAATTACATATCACTAACCTAAACAGAAAAGACAAAGAAAAAGCAGGATCCAGGGATGGTGAAAGAGGCCAGTGTAATGGTAAATGATAAAAAATTAGAACTTACACATTCCTAGCCGGTACAGGGTATACAGACTGGTAACAGGCAGAAAATTATATTAAAATGAAGAAGAGACAGTCAAATTATGCAGGTAACATGCAACAAATATGTCAAATGTAGTCCACATACCAACCTGTACACCCTTCTCTGAAGGACAAAGTCCAAGTGAGCAGCCAGGGAAAAGGTGAGATAATGGATTTAGTGAAAAAACTTGGTATATGCAATGATAATGTTTAGTCAATGAAGCATAAGCCAGGTGATTGAGTTAAAGGCTCCCACAAGTAAGGGTAACATGAGAGAGATCTTAAGTTGAGGAGGACCTCCAAGTGCTAAAAGTCAGAAATAGGAACCACAGAAAGAAGCAATGCAGATGACACGACAAAGGACAATCCTCATGATATTTGATGAGAAATAAAGACGAGAAGTAGTTGTGAACGTTTTTTCCCTCTCATACTGCAAATGCTTTCAGGAAAAAGTATGATAAGGATAAAGGAGAATATGGGGACAGTGATAAAGAATCCAGGTAACATCAGTAGCAAACACATCTGACTTATAACATCCACATGCATAGAAAACTAAAAAAATAATTCTTGAAAGAAAGATGGTACAAAGAATAAGCTAAAGGCTCAGAGGAAGAAAGAGTAGACATGGAAGACAATATTGATATTCCAATCTGGTAGGAGAATTGGAACTAGTCGGAGAGGACATAAAAGAAGAAACGACTAAAACAGGAGAAAAAAAAAAAGACAGGAAAAATACAGAGAAAACAGGAAATACAAAAATGATTGGATAATGTAGCCTTTCTAGCCTACAATGGTACAAATGGATAAACCATTGTCAAAGTCACTTGAAAAAATATTTGGTGAGATGGGGAAAAGTCAGTTGGGAAGGGTGTGAAAATGTGACAGGACGCAGGGATGAAGACAAATTGTAAGGTAGATATATAAAGATTGGACCAATCCTGACTAAATGCTTCCCTTGCAAGAACTGAAGGATGTGGAAAAGGTGCCCAAAACAGAGGATTAGTTTCATATTGAGGTAGATGACAAATTCATCCAGAATGAAGGTACCTCAACAATGAAATTATCCAATACCTGACAAATAGCCAGGAGCTTCAAAAGATTGGTTTAAAGTTGATTTGACCACAGATCAATGATTAGCAACCTCCTTAAAATTGAAATACCCTCCTTAGCTCTCACAATGTGCCTGTAAAGAGATAAAGATTGGGACAAGGTGGAGAAAGAGGAATGCCATCAAAGATGGCCAACAATCAATTTGTAAGATGGAAGAAATTTGAAGAACTCCAAGAGGTCCTGATAAAGGTTCCACTGACTGTGCAGCACATAATGAAGAAAAATATGTATACATATCCTCATGGGATAGAGGTTTCATGGAATCACAAGTCCCCCCCCCTTCCTAAAAAAAAACCACTTCATGTGTAGAGAAAGAAGAGTAAAGCCTAGCTTTGGATACCATGCACTCCATATCCCTCAAACACAAAGAAAGTTGGACCCTACTGAAATAACAGTTGAAAAATACTCCAAAATTAATAAGGTACTGAATGTGGGTGAAATGTAACTTTTTCAACTTGAAAAGCAACTCAAAACAAGCTGTATCCTAAAGAAAGACATGGGTATGGTTGCAAGATATTTGTTGGTAAGGAACTAAAAGATGCCAGTTATCAATGTAATGGTAAAACAAACTGTAGTCCTATTTTGTGAATATAATGGGTTAAGGCTCTAAAAACTATACAGGTAGAGGAGAGAAAGCTGGAAGTCATGAAACAGGAAAGGATTGAGAAAATTAAGAAAGAAGAGAAGAAACAAAGAAATACTGGTGAACAATTTCCACAGAAGTCTCAAATAAATTAGGGACATTTCCAAAAACAGACTGGCCCAAAAAATGAGTCAGATGAAGATCAAGCAGTTAAGAAACAGGCAAACACACGTGATAATAAGGTGTTTCCTGTCAAGGAGATCCAACAACAAAACAACTAGATATGGAATGACAAAACTGAACAAAAGTAATGCACCAATGTGGATAAAAGAAATTAATATGCATCTACCAAAAAGCCCTCAGAGGAACAGTAGATAGATCCAAAAAGGAGATGAATAGATGAAAGATAACATAAGAGAGTTGTTGGGGTACCTGAATCAGTAGTTCCAATGACCAAAAATCTAGAAAAGGATATTCAAACCTATGGTAAGCTAAACCATGCATATGTCTGCCAAATGTCATGGAAGAGGCACACTAGCATCAGCACAAAGTTCAGAAAGGACTGGTCAGCATGGATGCAAATATTGGAAGTGGTTGGGAAATGCAATGATCAAACTTTGGCCCATAATGCAGAAGGAAAGAATTATATGGTAAGCTGAAGCATGTGTGTCTGCCTAATGCATAAAGCAAGACATGCTGACATCATCACGAAATTGAGAAACGAACCAAAAAACATAGATGAAAGTATCCAGAATAGGGGAAAAACAACACAATCAAATGTCAGACCAGAATTTAGAAGGAATGAGAAAGTAACAAAAGGTAATAAAGCTTAGATATCACAACAAAAAAGAATGAGGGAAATTCAAAGGAATGTACAAAGAAAAACCACAAAAGCAGGAAGTGGAAATAGGCTAAATTTTTTGACCTCATAAACAAATTCCCCATGAAAAGGGAGGTCAACTTTGGCTCAGAAGACAACACTGTGGACCACATACAAGATTCCAACTACTGACATACCAAGACTGAAATCTCCTTGATCAAAGGTGTAGAGTTCCAAGGCACAGTAGTATTACGTTTGATAGACTCAGTTGCAGAAGGATTCTTACTAAAAGCAGCAGTTGTTACATTAAACTGCAAGTTCATAATTTCAAAAATAAAAACATTCCACAGCAAAATAACAATAAATTTAAAGTTGTCAAAAGGACAAAATAACAGCAAAACATGCAATGTAAGAAGTGAAAAAGTTGCACAACTGCACATGTGAATGCCAAATCAATAAGTGATGAGTGTTATCTTCAGTATAGAGGGAGTCAGTTATGCTAGGATGGTGTGTTGCACTCTTAATGTTGAAGGGTTGTTGCATGCTCATTTGGATACTATAACTCAGCTTTTCTGCATGTAATCCTACAAAACTTAGTGGAATCCTTAAGGCTAATGATGAGCAAACATTTGTACATAAAGGGCAATACAAACAAAAAATACTGTTATGTAAGTGGAGGTAAAGTATCATATTGGAAATAGTTTAAAATTACTACTATATTTTAAATCAGCATTACGTAAAACCTTACAAAATGGATTTTCTGAGGTTGTAAACTTATTATGCACATTGTTAGCCTTTTTTTAGTATGTAAAATTGTATATTTTATAATAAAAAACAAAAGTATAAGAACATAAACTGCAACAATTTATTTTAAAAAATGTATGCTTAATAAGACTAAAAATATCCCTATTTTAAGTAAAAATTTAAACAAGTTGTTGATTAAAATTTAACTTTCTTAAAATTTCAAGGAAAAATAAGTTACATTTTCCTACAGAAATGTTAAAGGAATTACATGACTTGAGACTTTCATGAGTGATGTTTAAGCTCAAATGTTCTTCCAACTCTAATAAGAAATTATTTAATGGAAATGCTCCTAAAACGAGAAAATTAAATTGAGACAACATTCACAGAAATTTTAAAATAAGACTATTCAATTTTATTTTGCTCCATTAGCAACTGTTTCATATTTTGCAAATTACATAAAAGTTACTGAAGTACAAACTTTGCTGTCGGTGGTATTCGGAAGGTTTCCAACAAAAACAGTCCGCATGTGTTTTTCAGAATCATCTTCTCTCGTTTTCTTAAGTGATGGTTCCTCATTCTGCCTCTGTTTTTTCACTCTTTTTCTATTTATGCTTCCTGTGTCAGTGTCACCAAATAATTCTTCTTCCCTAAGTGAAAAAGTTAATTATGATATACACATTATAAAGTAATATGTAACAGCAATCAAATATCAATTTTATTTTTGAGTTATAAATTAAAAGTTGCCAAACCCTGAAATATAAATATTAATGACAAATGTTTAAAATATAGTTACTTCTGTTTTAGAGTAAAAGCTGGTTGCATTATTCTTTTTTTTTAATTACCTATACATTTTTAAAGAAACCAAGAGAAAATATTGAAATTAGAAACGTCACACTCATACTTAAAAATTTGATATCTTTTATTAACACAAATTACTCTATAAAATGTTACTTTCCAGAAATATTAACAGATATAGGATGTCATTTGTCTAAATAAATGTTTAATAATTACTTAGAAACTTGAAACTGATTATTATTTCAACAAAAATACATGACTAACAATTCTGGAAAACTAATTCAATTTTATGTTTCTTACAATGTTTTAGTTTATGTCATTAATAATTAAACACTAAACAATGGTTTGGTTCTAAGGCTTATCTAGAACATTAGTGAAGATTTTGCTAAGCCAAAATTTTGGTCAATAAATGAAATTAGTTTTCTCATGTTTACACAAATATGCTGCTGATATTCCAGTATGCAGAACAAAATTAAACAATTCTTTATGTATAAATAAACACAATTAGCATATGTACGTCTTTACATTCTACAGAAATTTACCTTTTCAATACTAAGTCTGATGCCCTTAAAACACTGTGGTCAGACTTCAAACTTGTTTGACTGTCCTTTTTTAACCTGCATTCCTGATGTAATAGAGGATATTTAGGAAAATTCATTTTAAATACATTGATGCATACAACTTTATTTAATCTAAAATATCCTATACATTTTGCACATGAAAAACAGTACCTATGTATTATTGATTTATACAAAGAATTGTGGGTATTGCAGAAATTATTTGAGTATAAACTTTGTCCAAGTGCAAATTTTTAATAATCACTAGTTGTTTAGTTTCTAGTAAAAGAAAAACACTTATGACTGAAACACAAAAAAGTTTATTGTGTATTTGTTTACAAATCGGTAAAATTAGTTACATCTAAGAGTGTGATATATAAAGATAAATCAGACCAGAGATATACTAATGTATTGGTATCAACATCATAGGTCACTTTTGCCACTGTATCAGTACTGGTAAACTTTTAGCCAATACTGCCAATACAATTTAATTATTCCCTAGATAATTCACCAAAAACTCTGAAGAACTCTATAGAAAATTGTCTAAAATTTAATTTACACATATAACATGATTAAAAATTAACTGTATTATGTCTGTTAACCTCTTATGCACTTAGAAAATTAAACAAAAGTACATTTAAACTATAAAATACGGTTTATCAAGAAAGATTGAAAACTACTACTTTGGCCTTGTCCGTACTCTATTTTCTTGTTAACACTAATTCACAACATATGAATCTCATGTTTATTGTAAATAAATATGATAATAGCACTATTATTTCATGAAGCATTATAATGTATGGCCAGTAGTAATATATTCTCCTTGGCAAATCATATCCAAGAACCCAAAATATAGAATACAGAATGCATCAAAATCATTTTTCATATTTCACATTTTAAGTTCCAAGATATTTTGCTCAATGAGAATCCCCTACAACACATTTCATAAATCTTTTTGGATTAGGATAAATTCTAAAGCAAACTAGATTGTTTTTGAAAACAATTTAAAATGCAAGTTAGAAAAAGCCTCAATACTTGTACTTGTTCATTTTCTTTGCATGTTATTGCTCAAATAACCTATATAAGAATGATCATAATCATTTTCGAGCAGAGATCTTTGTACATAACTACATGGTGAATTAGAAATAAGCCAAGACATTTTAATGTAAGAAGTCAAATCACTGACCATGCAATTATATATTGCATAGGCCTAGTTTTTAAGCTGTGATTATTGCCTTCTGTTCTTAGGATATGGTTCTAAATTTTAGGCATTAGCCTTAGCCTAGCCTCCCCTAATGTGGCTAACCTGTTGCTGTTTTACTGTCTCCTTGGCTTTATGTTAGAATAACTAGACTATAAACTTCTATAGACTTCCTAGGCTAGGCCCATAAAATATAGAATTACAATTATTTTAATCATTTTGGCATAAAGTAGCTACCTACCAAATTATTATTAAAGGCCCACTTTCTTGATTGAATAATTAAATTAAATTTATCACCTTATGAGGGAGTGATGAGTTTTCATTTTCTTAATATTATTTTGTGCACAACTTTCCACTAATAAAGCTAGTAGGAACTAGGATGTAATTCTTCATCGTCATCTTTTTCTTGATACAAATTTTGGTTTACAGGACTTAAAATGTATAACAAACTAATGTCTGAAAAACAACTTGGGGCATTTTGAAACTGTTGTTTCTCTTCACACCACATGTGATTAATGAACAAAAGAAAATTCTGAATCTGCATGTAAGGTGGCAATAACAGCTTAAGGCAACTGAGCTAACTGAGTGATTGTTTTCCTTGTGAAGATTGCTGTATAGTCACGGTCAACAAGCTGGGGACAGAAGCAAAGGAAAAAGAAAGCTTGCAGCACTATGGCAATGTTTTAATGTGTGGTTGAAAGATATAGCAAGTAGATTGCTGTTGTGACACCACTGAAGTTGCTTGTAGTAAAAAGAAGAGAAACACAGCAAGGTTGGATCAGCAAATATCAAGTCTAAAGTTCAAAACTGCAGCAAAATATGCCTGGGAGGGTAGAAAGATCTCAGATCAAAGTAAGCAAGAAAATGCTAGGCTGTAAGCCCTAGTATGAACAGCCTTACTTTGTTAATTTCATCTACATTAGCCAGTAATCATAAGAACAATGTTGAACAGAAGAGAGATGCATTGAAAGTAAATCATAAATTATGCAAAGAATTATCAAAATGTGATAAAACTAAAAAAAAACAAAAAACCACATAATAACACCAAGTTACAGAAACATCTCTTAAATATGCATAAAGCATTATAATAATGAGCTACAACTGCAGGAATGGGAGAAAGACTGAAAAAGAAAAGCAAAGCAGAAAATATGGTCAAGGCAAGTGGACTACAAAATTATACATACACAAACTTATGAGTGGATCCCAATCTATAGCCTGAGCGATGCTTTCCAAGATACCAGGATCACAATGAGAAGTAAGCAACATCAAAATGAATAAGCCTTCTCTTCCACTTGAAGAAGTCCACAAGGCAACACCTCAAGCTTGGAATGATGAGATTGTGTACATCTCACTCAAAGAAAACATAACTCACCCAGTATACAATTATGAAAATTCATTCTCACTCCCCAACCCTATGGGCAAGGTACCTATGGGGTGGATTTGGAATAACTTTGCTTAATCAAGAACCCACGATGACACCACTCCACATTCAGAATTATGAAGAAATAATGGGCCAACTTTTCATGATTGGTTGATTTAGTATTTTATGGCACAAAGCAGCTAGGCTATCTGCACCAAACATTCAGTAAAAAGTTAAAAGTAAATTTAGTAAAATTCATAAAAAGGAAATTAAGGTAAAATAAAACAAAGTTAAAAAACAACATATAATTAGCATAAAACCAATGTTTACATCTAGTCTACAACATTAAGAGAAAAACTACAGTGATTTAAGTTGTAAAGTACATTCTGTAGCACAACTATAATTATCATACTTCACCAGGAAGACTAACAGGAAAGTACAAACATCACAGTCAGTCACCTGAAGTTAACCTTTCCAGTCCTGGTTTCCAAGTTATTTAACGTTATGGCCATTTTCAAAAAGGAAAGCAATAAAAAGGTTTAAAAGACCTGTAGCAAAATTATAATAATAACTTGCCAGGATGACTAATGGAAAGTTCAAACAGCAGAGATAGTTACCTGAACTTGGCCTTTCCAGTTCTGGTTTCGAGTTATTTAATGTTACGGCCATTTTCTAATTTCAAATTGAACTAGATGTACTTTGATTCTTAAAAGGGAATCTCATTAAAAAAGGTCTAATATATAAATTAAAAAACTTAAATGGCATTAAAAAGATTAATGGCCTTTAAAAAACTAAAAACATTACCAAGGCGGTCAGTGTCACCATCAACAATAATGCTGTATGACGTTACGGACGAACCTTGGGACAAAACATGTTTAAAATGGTGCCGTCGTTGAGAGTCATAACAACAATAAGAAAGTAAAATGTGGCTTATTGTGATTTAAGTGTTACACAAACTACACACTGGTGCATCAGTTCCAGATAAAAGAAAACGATGAGTTAAAAAACTGTGACCAATGTATAGTCTAGTTGGAACAACATCCTCTTTCCAATCCTCACGGAAGTAAGATGACCAAAGTCCAATATAGGGTTTAATTTGGAAAAGCTTACTTTCACGTTGCTCATTCCAAGTCGACTCTCAGCTGGCATGGAGCCGAGCCTTGAATATAGGACCATAGTCCATGTAAGAAACAGGCATAGCGGTGAAAGTGTCAGAGCAGATAGATTTAGCTGCGGTGTTGACGAGCTCATTCCCGTGAATACCAACATGGCCTGGTATCCAGCAAACCTGGATAGAAGTAGATGTTAAAGAGAAATGGGCCAGTTGGTTTTGAATATTGGCAAGAACAGGGTGTGAACCAATGTGAAGTGATTCCAGGGCCAGTAGAGAAATAAGTGAATCAGTATAAATAGTGCAGTTTGAATACTGCTTAGCTTCTATGTGATCCAGGGCAAGCAAAATGGCATACAGTTCAGTAGTGAACACAGAAGCTGTAGAAGGGATTCTGCGTGCAACCACTGAACCACAACAAACCACGGCAGAGCCCACACAGTCACCTGATTTCAAACCATCTGTATAAATAAGAATGGAAGGATGGTTCGAAAGATGTTCAGCAAATAGCAGACAGTATTTCCAATCAGGAGTGTCTACTTTTCTCAGAAAACATAAAGATCGATCACAATTGGGGACTGTAAGAAGCCATGGTGGGATGGGCTGACCAGTGGATACAGCAATATTATCCATGAACAGACCCAATTCATCCAAATGTGCCTGGATATGAAGGCCAAAAGGAGCAATGGCAGACCATCTGTTCTGAAAAAGTATGGGCTACCAAGGGAGGAAAACACAACCCCAGGTGGGATGCTTTGGTAAAGAACGAAGTTTTGAAGAATATAGTAAAGACACTTGCAAATGGCAATGGTGCAAAGAAGGTTTACAAGACTCTAGTATAAGCCCTGAACTGGGGAAGTGTGGAAAGCCCCAGTGCAGAGCTGAAGTCCTTGATGATGAATAGGGTCTAGCATCTTTAAAGCCAATGGTCTTGCAGAGTCACAGACCAGTGATCCATATTTGAGTTTCAATCGATTAAGAGCACAATATATCTTAAACATAGAACATCGATCCGTTCCCAAGTAGTGGAAGAGACGACATGGAGGATGTTCAGTGCTCTTGTACATTTGACCTGTAGCTGCTTGATGTATGTTATAAAGGTCAACTTACAGTCAAAGATAAGCCCCAAGAACTTTGTCTCAGGGACCAGGGGCAGCACAACTTCACCAATACAGAGTTCAGGATCAGGGTGAATATCCATTGATGGTAAAAGTGCATGCAAACAGTTTTAGAAAGAAAGAAGTTAAAGCAATTTGCTGTGGTCCATTTCAGTAAATCATTGAAGGCAGTCTGTAGCTGCCACTCAATATACCTCATGTTCGATATCTGGCATGAGATGTGAAAGTCATCGACAAAGAGCCTTTTTGCAACAGTGATGGCATTAATTTTTATACTGAAAAGTGTGACACTCAGACACAGACCTGAGGGACTCCATGTTCCTGTAGAAAAGAATGGGGAAGTGTTGAATCCATACAAACTTGGAATCTCCTGCCCATTAAAAATTAATAAAAATGGGCAAATGGCCACATAACCCATATATATGGAGGTCTCACAAAATGCCATAACCTACATGTTGTATCATAAGCCTTCTCAATGTCAAAGAATATTGATATAAGATGTTGTCATCTGTGAAAGGCTTGGGTAGGTGAGAGGAAGTAGTTTGATTTGAGGAACCAAACAACATGAGCATTAACCATCCTCTCTAAGGTCTTACAGAGACAGCTCGTCAAAGCAATTGGAGAGGAGTTTAAAGGAATCTTGGTAACCTTCCCAGACTTAGAGAAAGGTATGACAATAGCCTGGTGCCAGGCATCCTGAAAAACGTTCTCCTGCCAGATCTGGTTAACAATGATCAGAAGAATAGCAAGAGAAGCAGGAAATAGATGGCGCAGCATGTCATAGTGTATATCATCAGGTCCAACCAATTTACTGCTAGACTGATGAAGAGCTAGTATGAGTTCCACCAGTGTAAAGAGATGATTATAGTCATAGAGACAACCAGCTAGAAAGGAAAGAGATGATTGCTCTGCCCAAGTCTTGATGGCTCAAGTGGAAGAAGAAGCAGAAGTGCTAGATACCTGGCAAAAGCTTTCACCTGGAGTATTGGCAATGCTCTGGGTATGAGCTCCTTTCTGGCCATCAGAGAACAAGATCGAGAGGAGAACAGAATTATATTGCCTATTGGCCTTTCAAATCTTGTCCCACATAACTTTGGAACTGGTGGGTAGAGGATATGCCAGTTGTGAACTTTATCCAAGATTCCTTCTGACTTTAATGTCTCACCCACTGAGCACATACACAAGCCTGCTAGAAAAAAATGCAGTTCAAGATTGGAGGATATCTACAGAAAGTATCCCAGGCCCGTTTTTGAGCCTTCTGTGCCATATGGCAGGCAGGATTCCACCATGAAAGAGGATATAGTGGAAAACATGTCAAGGGTTTAGGAATATATTGAGTAACTGCTTGTATAATACAGTCAGTTACTGCTGCCACACAGTAGTCTTTTGATGGCTTACAGACAATGGCAGGATAAAGTTCTGCGAGAGCAGTAAACGAGGACCAGTTTGCCTGATACAGCTTCCACTGGGGCACACAGGTTGGGTGGCATTGACCATGGCCAGTCTTTCACAGATTATAGGAAAATGATCACTGCTTTGTGGATTATTCTCAACCCTCCATGAAAAATGGAAGAACAATGAAAAGGAGCAAATTGAGAGATCAACAGCAGTAAAGGACTGGCTAGGCACATGGAAATAAGTAGAAGAGCCAGTATTAAAATGAGAAAATTTGAGATCAGAGAGTATCTGCTCTACAGAGACCCCTCCTATCAATATCAACACTTCCCCACAGGGGATGATGTCCATTAAAGTCCCCCAGGATGAAAAAGGGAGACAGCAACTGCTCAATGAGAGCATCAAGGTCTGATTGATCATATGTCTCTCCAGGCAACAGGTAGAGAGAATAAGCAGTGATGGTGTGACTTAAGGAAACACTGATAGCTACAGCCTCCAAGGGTGTGTCAGGTGGCAAAGACAGGGTGGGCACTTTCTGATTAACCAACAGTGCCACCCATCCAAGCACTCATCCATCACACAGCCTGTCATTTCTGTACAAGGAAAACCACTAAAAGGTAACTGTATTGATAGGTTTCAGAACTGATTCCTGTAAGGAAAGACATACAAGATGGTAGGAAGCAATCAGTGTTTTGATGTCATCCAGATTAGAACATAAACCTCGACAGTTCCATTGTATCAGGGTGACCATTTTTATTTACATGTAGGCAAATTGGGTGGAGAACCCTTCATTTTGCAACCACGCCTTTTTTCCTTACTTTCCTTATTCAAGGGAGGTCTATTCACCTCTACGGATCATGTCCTGAGTCGATTTAGCAGATCTTTGATGTTGGTAGTGGATTCCAGTGACTGAGGACATGAACGAATGATTGTTTTGCATCTTGAGGTGGGAGAAGAAGATGTATCTGAGGAAATACCTGTACCTGGAACCAAAGGATGTGGAACTTGGGATTTCTTGAAATGTATGTAAAGGACAGAGATAGGTGTTGAAGTTGATTCATCAACTTTTTTAACCATGGAAGACAAAAAACTTTTTATTCGTTTGGAGACACAGAGAGATCTGTCTGCACTCTCACTGTAGTTGTGGAATGAAGTGCAACAGCATACGTTCAAGATGAGATGGTGGACAGCAATTTACTAGCCTCAGAATAGATAATGTTATGAATCGTTTTTAAACGCTGCACCTCTTTTTCTTCCAATGATTTAGGGCAAGAACGAAAGTAGGACAGGTGAGAGCCATTGCAATTGATGCAATGAGGGTCTGTTTCACACTCGTAGGCATCATGGTCCTTGCCACTGCAACAAGCACGTCAAGGAACCACGACATGACATATTCGAGTGACAGAACCACTGACACTGTAAACATCAGAGAGGGTTAGGAATGTATGGTTGTACTCTGCAATTAAGCTAACCTGCCTTGATGGTGGCAGGCAGATGTGGTGACATAAGTGTGAAAATGTGGGCATTGTTCAGCACCATAATTCCATCTTTGCGAGTGGATATACGCCTCACTGCAGAAACTCCTTGGGTGGAGAAACCAGCAAAAGTTTCCAACTCTGGGATGTTCTTCAAATCCCTCTCAACAATAACTCCTCATGATGAATTCAAAGTAGCATGAAGTGTAACCTCAGTAGGTATATCCCCAATTACCTTTGAATGCAAAAGGATTTCACTGTGTTGAGATGTGGATGTTTCCCCCAATATCTCACCAAAGCAAAGCTTCTTTACTGACTTTGAAGAGCCAGCACATCCTTCTAGTCACTTCTGAATGAAAAAAGGAGACATTTGTGCTGAAGGTTTGTCTGAAAGTGAATGCAATATAAGAAAATGAGGTACAACAGGTGATACAGATGGTGAGGATTGCTGCTCAGAATCTTCAAAGCATGGTCATTTATAGACTGTTTTTTCACTATTTTATTAAGATTTTTAATTGGAATATCCATAATAAAGAAAGGGAAATTTTGGTGCCCACTGACACCACCCACCATGAAGCCCTATGAGGGGATGCATTACAATGTCAAACAAGGAGACTGCAGTAATGCCAGGGTTTCGTGAGCACTCTACCAAAACACCAGCATCAGATACAACGTCCACAACACCTGTTGGGAACATCCAACACTGGTACTTGGTTGAGCCTAGCCCAAGTGGACCAGCCAATTGACCCAAGAGGGCCACCCCAAGTCTGCCCGTCTACAGGAATTCAAGGCCAAAGTGGTGTGTTAGGGTTGGACCCCTCAACCACCAAGATCCTCTCCTTCCCTTTATGGGTTGCCACACACGGCAAACACGTGGGTGGATGTTTAGATCCCAGAGAAGGTAAACTGAAAGAACAGAACCTTCCCTGGGAAGACCTTAACCACGTACAGGAATCCACACCGAGGGGAACATTTCATGAACAATGGTACTGAATCTATACTGATCATAAAGAAGGGCCATGCACACTCTAAATTGATAGTGACCATCAAATCTGAGCCAATATCATAAGTAGGCTTCTATGCAGGTTAATGCCATTCCTACCAACATCTGGGTAAAACATCCAGGAATCTGATCCCCTCTCCAAGAGTAGAGGAATTCATTCTAACACTGATATAGTAAGGACTGCCTAGCTCCACTAGCAGAATCTAAGATGTAATGTGCATTGGGGAATCCTGAGAAACAGTGTTCTATAAACAGTACAACAGGGAAACCAAGTTCCCTAAACTTTTAAAAGCAAACTGATCTAGATTTATTAATCCAAAGATCAGCAGGATCCCCTTAAGTTTTACTTCTGATATACCATTAGAAGCAGTCCATCATAAAACAGTAAATACCACTTTGTTAGCTCCTAGGTGGTCTTATGGAACACCTCATTTCCACAGAGACTTTTACAACATGTATCAAATACACTGATTTAGTGACTGCTACTGTGGAATTGGTTTGTTAGAAGCACACCTGTCTGGACAACAGTAGGATCTTACGAAAACAAGGTAAAGGACCCTGAAAGGTAGAAATAAAAATACATACCCCTCTCGATAATCTAACAGAAATGGTTAAGATAGCATAGCTACAGAGAGTAGACAAAAACCCTTGGAGAAGATTCTCATCCCACTTTGCATGATGATCCCCAGTGGACAATTCAACCAGGTTACTAAAGTGGAGAAAGGAGCTGACTACAATCAACTTGTACTCCTACAATTCCAGTGGGAAAAAAAAAATCAACATAGATTGTGAAATGAGTAACTTGTGAACCTTGGAGAAACTAGGCATTGATATAGATAAGTATGATTCATGACTGAACACCAATCTCCTGTCTTCATAGGCCCAACAGCTGACAGGAATAAAAATGCTTTAAAGCTTGAACAACTCTCTCACAGCCCCAAGATCAACCAAATACAGATAACCCAAGAACTAAGTTACAACTCCTGATAAACTATTGGAAATGGAAATGCCACATTTTGGATGGATAACAATGGTTAAGGTTATGATACGGGTAGAAATTCTTGGAACTGAACCCCTACAGCCCCTGAAGATATACAATAATCACTGATGCCACTGGCAATCTGATCAAGCAGTGGAAACCATGGATACAGACAGAATCTATTCTCGGTACCAATGTACCAAGGGACTGATATCAGGGATTATGACTCATAAATAAGATAGAATCTATGACCACTTGTAGAAGCCAAGGGAATCTGAGACTCCAACAACAATATGGAAGAACATTACACACGCTAAAAACCAACATAAGAAAAACCAAAACAATTCATCACAAAGTGATCACCTGTTTGTTTTTGTAGGCCATTTAAAGATTGTGTTGATTACACTGTGTAACAAAATTTTTACTTTTTCTTGTTCCTGGGCAGAAAGTGTTAGTTCCCAATTGCTTATGCCTAAAGTAAATGTAAAAGACCTATTTCAAACTTTGCTTTTGTGACCTGGGTAATGAATTTTTCAAATTTATGCATTTTCCAGAACATTCCAGATAGATTCAGTGCTGAATAGCTGAGAGAGAATTTTCTCAAACTTACAAGAATTTTCTAGAATCTTCTAGAATGTTGTGGAAGTCTCAAAGCTCTGCTACTCCATAATGGGAATAAATATCCATCTCTTCTCTTGGCTCATTAGGTGCACCTCAAAGAAAAATACAGCATCATCAAGACCTTGCTAGAAGCCTTGGAGTATGATGAGTATGGCTGGGAGGTTATCGGAGACTTTAAAATGGTAACATTCCTGATGGGTCTTCAAGGAGGTTTCACCAAGTTTCTCTGTTATCTTTGCCTTTGGGGCAGCAGGGACACCGCAGTGCACTACAACAGGAAGCATTGGCTACAACAAATCGAGTTCTCTGTGAGGAAGCACAATGTGGAGTGTGAACCACTAGTGGATCTCCAGAAGATGTTTTTCCCACGATTGAACATAAAATTGGGTCTTATGA
Organism: Tachypleus tridentatus; assembly: GCF_004210375.1. Taxonomy (NCBI): domain Eukaryota; kingdom Metazoa; phylum Arthropoda; class Merostomata; order Xiphosura; family Limulidae; genus Tachypleus; species Tachypleus tridentatus. The sequence goes on from NC_134826.1 coordinate 96,670,271, forward strand.
AATAATTTGTCACAGCTTTTGATAAGGAGTCTGTATCCTTTAAGTACCTTCGAGACTTCTTCCCTAAGCTGTCTGAGGCAAATGTCAAAGCTGGTGTCTTTGTTGGACCACAAATAAAGAAGATCCTGGAGTTCACAGAATTCCCCAAGAAACTCAGTGGGAAGGGAGAAAAAAAATAATCATAATCTCTTGGGACAGCTTTGTCGCAGTTATTTGGGGCTTCCGGGGCAATCAAAAGGCCAAAAATTATGTGGAACTGGTTGAGGCTTTGGTGAAGAACTACAGCAAAATGGGCTGCAGGATGTCCCTAAAATTCCATATCCTTGATGCTCATCTTGATAAATTCAAGGAGAACATGGGAGCATACTCGGAGGTGCATTTTCATCAAAAAATACTGGACTTTGAACACTGCTACCAAGGAGCGTATAGCGAAAACATGATGGGAGACTATATTTGGGGCCTGATATGTGAAAATGATTTACATTACAGTCGCAAATCTCAAAAAACTATTCACTTTAAATATTTTTGTTCATTTCTGTATAACTTTAGTATAAAGTATAAATACACTTAAATCTTGATTCATATGTTGTTTTATTCAGAAAATGTACAAATCTGTTGTTTTTACACAGAAAATAGGTTAATTTCTAAATTTCATTATCCAGGTCACAAAAGCAAAGTTTGAAAGAAATAATGGTCATTTTCTGCACTTTTACAACATAAGAAGTTAAGAAATAACACATACTATCCAGGAACAAAATTTGTGTTACATAGTATTACCATTGATTGGAACTGTTTTGAAGATGTTTTGTTAGAGCAAAGCAACTTCAGGCTATCTGCCATATCCACTTAGAAAATCAAACTCCAGATCCCAGTGGTGCAAGTCCATAATCACATCACTGTCTCACAAGGAGATTGAAAATCTAGCAGACTAAAATAATGCACAATAAAAAATAAAGTATCTTCAAAATGTCAAGCACTACCCTCAGCCTCAGAGCCCTTCAAAGAACCACCACAGATTCAAATTTTTAAGCTCCATTCATCTATGAATGAGATCACTGACAGTTTTAACCAATAGTGACTCCTCCCCTTTCCCTCAATTGCTGTGTGATGCTAGATATCGGAGATGGGATAGAAGATACCGAATTTGCATCTATGCTGGAAATTCATACCAAATTCAGCTTGTCAATTAAATAGTAAAACATTTATTATGGAAATTAACTACATAACATAATAGCATTCAAAGTATCACCAAATAATAATAATAGTGCCTCATACAGTACTTCTTTAGAGTGGTGGAGGAATTGCCAATATCTTTTCCCAAATCTGAGTGTACTTACTAAGAAGTACCTTTCTGCTCCTTTATTACCTATTGAAAGTGAAAGACTTTTCCAGCATAGGTGGAAATACAGGTTCACCAAAAATGAAATCATTTATAAATATAGCCAAAATAGAGTGCTTCTGTATTTTTCTTTTAAACCTACCTCCAGTAAATAAAACAGCCTAGTGACCATTTAATAAAAATTTTACAAAATGATTTCTTAACCTTACTTGATATAAGTAAAATCATAATGAGAAACAAATTTTCAAAATGACTTATTTTTTACTGGTATCAGCACTTAAAAAACTAGTATCAGCTAAAATTTTGGTATTACTACATCAGGAAATTAGATATAACTTTACCTCATATGTTTTAAAATATTTCATGACAAGGTCATTAGTATTTATAATATGAATTTATCGTTTTAAATACATATATATATATATATATATATATATACCTGCTGGAATTGGAGATCTTTAGAAATTTCTTGTTTACTCATTGCTGGTAGTGAAGAGTTTGAACTTTTTGTTGATGGATGTTTTTCAAAATGTTTTTTCAGTTTATAATTTTTCTTTGATGTTTTTGGGAGTCCAGATAACAACTCAGCAACTTGACCAACTTCATAATCTGGTTCTGAAGCCATAACTATCAAACTGAAAGGCAAAATTAAGACACTTATAAGATGTCAGTAAGTTTTATTATTAAGTATAATAAAAAATTCTAGATAGTTCTTACATTATAAAATTTATAAGCATTTGCTTATTTACCAAGCACAGAAAGTTACATTGGACCTTTATGGTTAAAACTCATCAAGCAACTTTTCTACACAGTTCCTAAACAGTGTCAAATGTGGACAAACAAGTTTGAGTATGATGCCTGTGTAAAATAATAGATCATTCAGGTATACCTCAGATGTCACAGTAGGTTTTTAAACATTGCATCAAATGTGGGCAAAAATGTTTGAGCATGATGCCTGTGTAAAATAATAGATCATTCAGGTATACCTCAGATGTCACAATAGGTTTTTAAACATTGTATATCGTGAATTTGAGGGATAACCAAAAACTGCTTATGTCTTCCAACATATGATGACAAATGAGACAATAAACGTTCTCTACAAAGGTTGCACACTCACTCCAATTCAGATGGTTTATTATGGTTAGCTTATGGCTCATCTCAACCAATATTTTAGTTGACTGTATAGCTAAACTGTCATTATAAATGTAAAAAAAAGTGACAGAAAACAAAACTCTTCTTAGTCATTTTATTAGTGAAGTGTAAGAACTCCAGCTGTTAAGTCCAATTGAAATACAGACACTGAAAAGCAAAGAAGTAATGGCATTCATCATGCACTAATTTTAGCATACAAGCAAAACTTTTTACCCTAGTGTACATACAGTTTTGCATTAACATGACACCTGTAACTCAATAAATAGGTAAACCATAAATTTGTGACACACGTTTAAAAAAAGGGAAGAGAGGTTTGCAAGTAGTAAGGCAAACAGGATTATAGGTAATAAAACAGAAGTACCAAATAAAAGTTAAAGAAGGCCATTAGTTCATTTTATAATGTACAAGCTAGCTCTCACCTGGAATAGTCTTCAGCTTTGGTCACTTTATTTAAGAATGCTGTTGTAAGCAATTTAGAAAAGAGCCACCTGGATGATTCCTAGAATAGGAAAGATACTGTACTAGATTAGGAATTTTCTTATTGTGTCTTAAGTGGAGAGAAGAAAAGCCTGAAATGACATAACTGAGGTTTTACATTGCAGTTAAAAACTTACGACTCCACAAATTCAGTTTTTTTAATAAAATTGGCATACAGTTAAACTAGAGAACAGAAGGTATGAAACAAAAACAAAAAAAACATGAAGAATCAGTCATGATAATGTTTATTTTCTAACAGGATGTTCAACAGCTTAAAAATATGGAACAGTTTGCTTTCCAGCTGACAAAATTCAGAGTTGAACTCCATGATATCTAAGTCGATGCTTTCAAACTTTTCAAAAGTAGAAAAGAGTCATGGAAAATAAACATGTTGTAGCTATTCCATACAGAAAACAAAAATTCAAAATTGAAATTTATCTGCATAAAAAAGTTTTATTAATTTAACTTTAAAATCAGAAATTTTAATTTTGATTGATTTTAGTGCATTCCAAATGAAAACGTTAGTGATTCAAGTTTTCCAAAATTTCTCTAATGGTAATACAACACTCAGCCACTTTGGAAGAATTCAGAAATAGTTTTAAGCAAAATAATTATGTATATTTTAGCTTATCAGTTTTCAAACCATGGCTATAACAGTGTGATGCAATTACTTTTAATCTCAGCTTTGAAAGCCATAAGTTAGTGAACTAAACACATAATGAAAGCTCTTTTTTCATTAATTTCAATAAAAATTCAGATGGATATGAGAATGGAATTTTTCTTCCAGAGTAAAATCCAATGATATCTAGAAAAAAATACAATTGGTAACTGAGAGTTTAAAAATTAAGTCCAATGTCAAAAATTCTATAATCTGAATAAAAACATTCCTGAACACTGAAGTGTCAACAAGATGAACATGTTTTTGTTATTCTCAAGGAGAATACTGTGTACGAAGGGTGTGTTGCCCTCCAAGTGGTGAAAAAGTATAGTCAAATAATGATTATATCATTGACTGATGCAGTGCAAGTTATTACATAAAAAGGGTGGGATTTGTATACAAAGGCTTGAGAAAAAACTTATTGTCAGTGGTATGACCTATAAGCTATCTCTTCTATGGAAAGGTGAATATCTATTTAAAACACATTTATCAGGTATAGAAAACGTAAATTAAGTTTCTTCACTTTTTTTTTTCAAAGGAGTGTGTATGAGAAAGAGAACATTCAAGGAATAATTGTTTTCTTTGTTGTCCATATGTTAAAATTACTATTTTATTTCTGAAAAATAAGTCATTTGGTCCATCTTGACCAAACCATTCTCTACTTTACTAAAAACTATGTTTTTATCACAAAGTTTAATTTCTAAAATAGTGATCTAATTATATCTTAATTCTGTAATTCTTTGAATCACCAATTTTATCTATTTGTTTTGAAGTTTTATAGCATTGCAAAAATTTACTTGAAGAAATAGTTTGAAAATGCTGAAAAATTTTCTGCAGGTTATGTAGTTTCAACAAATAAAGCTTGTATTGTGATAACTACAACTTCACAGATTTGAAAACTAAAAAAAAATTAAATAAAAACTAAAATCTAATATCTTTGCAACCAGCAATAAAGCACTACCTTAATGGCTTAAGTGGTTTAACTACCACAACAGCAAGATTCTCTTCACCTATATATTACCGAGTTGGCTCTCACATATTAAGCTTCTAATCCATATTATAATAACCCAAGTGCAATACCTCATATTTACCAAATTAAAGGTGATCAGCCAAAATTTGTACAACTGGTCCAAGTGATCCTCAGTCTAACTTGAAAAGAGCCAACAGTTTAATGTCATCTACAAACTTTACTAATTATGCTCCTATCAATATCAAAGTAAATAAAAATAATACACCTAAACAATGGTCCTGCAAGGAATTCACTATTTAAAAATACCTAGTTTGATTGGATTAAATATCTTTTAGCTTTATCTAATCCAACTACAAAACAATCCAGTTAGTCTTTTCCCAGTCACCACTGATGTGATTTAGTTGGCTTCTCTTTCCATCACCCAGTTAACAAAAAAATCCTAGAAGAAACATTGTGATTAATAAGGGAATATTTCCTTTTACTGACTCCTTGTTTATTTTCTTTTATGACATATTTCACTTATGATTTTACAAAGGTTTCTTTTATACTCTAAAATGTTTCATTACAGAAGTAAGACTAATCACCTTCTTTAACTCTCTCAACAAGGGTTGGGTCAATCTGACCAACCATGTGACCTCTCTGTACTAGTTTGAAGTCTTTATAGATTTAATACTTATAACTTTCAATACAGCGTGTACATTTTTATAGGATATGACAGTCTAAGTTCACATTACAAGTTTCTGACACACAAAAAATCATGCTTTTTAGTGAAGTTTTTTAATAAAGTAAAATAAAGAATTTTCTAAGTTTTTGTTTTGAATAAGTCTGTACAAAGTAATTTTCACGTTAAAATTAAAAATACTTTTCCTCTTCTTAAAAACTTCAAATTTCCCTTGTGTAATCCCCTACAACCTCCTAAATACATTTCAAACCTTTATTTTTCAGTTAAAACTTTATATTTTATTTATTTTCTCTATTCTATATCTACATGCAACCAGTTAATTTAATCAACTCTATAACCACCAAAAAATAATCTAAATTACCCTTTCTTTTCTTTCTAGAATGACTTCAAGTTGTAACATGAAACTACATTAATTTATTCAAAGTAGCTTTAAGCTTGTAACAGTATACATCTATTTATAATGAAAGTTTTTCATTGGACTTTTGATTGCTCTTTGAACTGTGTCAAACTACCATGTGTACCAATTACATCACCTACAGGATACTACAAGCAGCTTGAACATGTTCCTGATAAACAAAAGCATAGATTTTTTACACCCAATGGGGGATGATTTTTGCAACCACTTATGTGGACTGTTCAATTTGCAAATTGGTAATCTCTGATTACGTAAACTTAAAAGCTATAAACATGCAGTCACAGAGTAATCTTGTTGCCACAATACTTGCATGTATACTTAGGCCTACTGACTGATACTTACAAACTATTGCTTAGATTGAAAAGCTTAGAAGCATGCCTATATTAAAGATGTACATTTCGGTTACTGAAAAAGCCTACATCTAGGCCTAATTATATAATTCAATTGGTAAGAACATGAGAATCACAAGAACAAACAGACAATTTGTAGGCCTGTGATGCAATAAAACAATTCAACAGACCAAACTGTAGGGAGGATGATTGTATGCACCATACCCCCCACCTAAAATGAAGGGGGAGGATGTATACCCTCCATCCCCCCCACCCAGGATCTATGCCCCTGCTGATAAAACATTTTTATATTATTTACTTTATCTAATCTAATGTCACCCTAGGGAAAATTCTGGACTTTTTTAAATATTGGCTTGTAGAATTAAGAACTTAAAACTGATCTACTCTTAAAATATGGTTTATTATTTACTAGCTATGATTTTATGCAATACTAATTGATATAATGTAAACAAAAAGTAGTTTATTAACACTTCAAATATAAGATACAAACTGTCATTTGCAGTAAAGAATACCTGTATGAATGGGTGAAAATTTTCATGTCAATGAGTTTCATAATAACATTCAACATGAAATTAAACTTTACATAAAAATGTAATTTATAATTTCATTTTATATTATCTAAATTTATTTCCCTAATTTTAAAAGCAAATTAAGAAATTCTCAATCTTCTCTTCTCTGAGTCATAAGTCTCTATTCTGAATTCTCCTTTCAGATTTTCTATCTAACCAAATATAGCTTTAAGCATAGACAAGTAATTATAAACACAGACAATAGATCTCAGGTAAAAATATAAAATTCATACATCCTACCTTATGAATCTGCTGAGATACAACTAAATTTGTCAAATCTACTAAAAAAACCATCCCACCTTATCCTTTCAAGTCAGTTACCCAAGTCATCCTTTTTTTGATGGATGTATTTATAATCAACATGAAAAATGTTTTCTTTTTAATTCTACAGAAACCTTATTACCATTAATTCATTTTGGCCAGCATAAATAGACAGCTGGTCTTAGAATCTTTGTTTCTGACTACTGCTACACCCCAAGTAGTTAACAGACTATTTTAACCTACTTGTAGTTTAGAGAGAGAGGGAGAGTTAAATTATAGTCAATTTGGAGATACTGTATTCTACTTCTTGATATATTTTGTGACCTAAAATGCATGTTTAAAAGCTACAGGAATTTTTATTTAAACAACTAACTTAACGTCTTGGAACAAAATGAGAACTATTAGTCCATCTCGACTGTTACATTCTTTAAATTAAAATAATTAAACAATAAATCTTAAGGCTAGCCCTTATCATTCATATACTTACTCAAGCTTTTCAAACTCACTTAAAGTTACCCTCTCTATGACATCTGAAAGCAGCTCATTCAACTGCTGTTAGAAAAATGAAACCATCTTAGCTGCAGATGACTTCTCCCCTTCCAAAATTTGTCTTCCCAGTCCTACTATTCTTATTGTTAAATATGAAAAGAAAACACTACATCAAAACCATTAATTCCCTTTACAACCTTACAACACCTCAATAAGATACCCCCAAATTCTTCTTTTTTCCAAGAGAAAAAAATTTGAGAGATTTTAGCCTCTCCTCATATGACAATCCCTTCATCCCAGGCATCATTCTAGTAACCTTTCTCTGAACCCTTTCCAATAATTCAGTCTCTCCCAAGGTAAGGAACCCATGACTTAACAGAATACTCCAAATGTGACTTAACCTGTAATCTATAACAATGAAATTATAACTTCATTAGACTTGTATTTAATATTAGTAAAAAGTAGGTCTGTTGTATCATAGCATTAAATGTAAAATAACTAAACCGAATCCAGGACAATGTCCATGATCACAGACTCTCGCTTTAAAACAAACAAGCTTTTGATGTTTCATTCCTATTCATAAATACAGAGTTACTATGATAAAGCATAGGATGCATACTTTGTAAAAATTATAACTATAGGACATGAATGCTGTAATCAAAGGAAGTTAGCCACCAACATTTCCTTAATTTTTATAAATATTCAAAAAATATTTTGAATGATATTTCAACTGTGGGCAATTGTTCTACGTTTTCCTTTACCTGAATTGAATTGCCATATGTTTTGTGTTCAGACAAAATTGTTTTTATTGTATGTCTTTTGTATTTTCCACTCGTATTTTGAAACATTTTAGTCTCTTATTCAACTAAAAAAATGTACTTGGCAGTTGTTTTATTGAAACAGAACCATTTCTTTCTAATGAAATGCCATTTTGCGACGTGTACTTTCTCATCTTGAAAAATACAACCTATAATTACCAAATTACCTGCTTAATTAGATTCTCACTTTGAAACAAAAAAATCTAAAATGGCAAATGAACAAACATTCAAGATGTCTTTAAAAATAAATAAAAAGGTAGGCTATATAAATAATATTTGGGTGAGACTTTGTCCCTACCCCAGCTGAACCCATACAAATGTGTGAAGTATTTTGTTATTTATGAATCCTTTTTACATATTTCATAAAATATTAAAATTAGAAACTTATTCTGTAGGTAATAAATTTTCGATAAATTTTAAACTTCACAAGCTCAGTCTGTTAGCCTAGCAAGCTGACAAACCTAACCAGTTAACATCACATGGCATAAATGATGAAAATGATGGTTTCAGGAAATAAAAAGCCACGAAACTGAACCCCAAAATGAGACAATGATCCATAACACTAAAAGGAGTGAATGAGAAAATTAGCCAATCAGGACTGGAATGAGAGTACTGGTGTGAGAGAGAGAGATTAACTCTTTTGCAACAAGCTTGGTATAATATACACAAGTATTTATAACATTTGGTGCAGTATGTGTACCTTGACAAAATTTGGTACTTTTTTAAAGGTTGAAAGTCTTTGGTATGCAAAAAATCAGATTTTTTAATGAAATATTTTTACAATAGATTTGTTTATGAAAATATCAAGTCGGTTTTTTTACTAGTCCAAATACAAAGTAATTTTTATGCTACGATTAAAATATTCTTTGTCCCAAGTCTCAAATATTGTTTGAGTAATCTCTAAAACCTCCTAAATACATTTATAATATTTTTTTTTTTTGTTATTTTTCTGTTTTTCTCTACCCTAATCCTATGGTGTCTATCAATTTGACCAACCTCATAACCAGCATGAAAAAATTATGAAATATAAATTCTGGTTTTTTCATTCTAGAAGGACTACAGATTATACCATGAAAATATAAATGTTATGTTAAAATAGTTAAATCTCATAACATTATACATTTATATATATTAATTTTATTGTGTTGACCTTCCATTCGTGCCTAGCTAACATTACAGAAGTTGCACTGACACAGTATACATGCAGTCATGGTACCATATCCAATAATATAAAACTGACTTTTGGTCTTTACAAAGTGACCTGTTCTGGCTGTGCTTAAGTGGACTGGTATTTGATAAAATACAGTCACATTTCAATTATTATACAATATACATTTATATGGATTATTCTTTTGACGAACACTTTATTTCCTGGTGTCAATGATTAGCTAAATTTTGAAGAAAAAAAAAAAGATAGACATAAGAATAACAATGCAGCAGTTCTACCAATCTTACCAAGATATTTTGTGAATTGTTTAGTGACTTACAGTACATAAATCCTCTTGCCCACTTCTCGGTTTTTGTGAGCTAGATGCTTATCATATCTACCTTTGAAAGTGTATACCTTGTATTACCACTGGAATATCTGTATTATTACCAGTAATAATGTTATTCTAAGCCTGAAGAGTTAAAATGAGTACTGGTATTACAGCACCACATGCATAGTGACATGTTCTTGTTTGTTTATTTGTTATTTAATACTAACTTGTACATTTCATTCTGGGTCATTTAGAGGAGCTTGTATTTCTGTCTAGTATTGAAACATTTCCTCTAAGCTTAGGTTTAGGCTTATGAGCAACATAATCTTCATTTAGGAAGACTCATGGTAAATTTTTGAGACCTATTTTGAAGAAAAAATAGCATCTTCAGTGCTGGGAAATATGGTAAGTTCTTAAACATATTTTTCTGAAATAATCAATTAATAAGAATAGTGGCCTGGCATGGCCTAGCGCGTAAGGCGTGCGACTCGTAATCCGAGGGTCGCAGGTTCGCGCCCGCGTTGCGCTAAACATGCTCGCCCTCCCAGCTGTGGGGGTGTATAATGTGACGGTCAATCCCACTATTCGTTGGTAAAAGAGTAGCCCAAGAGTTGGCGGTGGGTGGTGATGACTAGCTGCCTTCCCTCTAGTCTTACACTGCTAAATTAGGGACGGCTAGCACAGATAGCCCTCGAGTAGCTTTGTGAGAAATTCCAAACAAACAAACAAGAAAACAATAAGAATAGCAAACATATATATCCTCTAGTGACAACAACCTTTGTACTTATTTAAAGTTTGCCATAGGTTGCTGAACCTTTTCAAATTTTGCATGTGGAGGATATGAAATGAAATAAATTTTTAAAAGTTTTATATATATATTGTATCATAACTATAACAATGCCATAGAATTCTACTATAATTTATCAAGCTTAGTAACTAATCTGTATTTTGTTTGAAAAATTAGTAATTTTGAGCAGAATAAAGACAAAATCTACATGCTTGAAATCTTGGTTTGAAAGAATAAGTTGGCTTTCTAGCACTTTAAAATGGATGAGAAAGCCACTAGGGGAGATCCTGAGCTTTTGATTGGTTATTCATATGTTGAAGTATATATAAGGGACCACTTTCACAAATGAAGAGAGATTAACTGGGCAATTCTGTTTGCTTTAGTACATAAGTTGTATCTCAACAAATATAAAAGTACAAGGTTCTTATTTTATATTCTAACTTGTCAATATTGATACTTTAAGTTCCTAATTTGTAAGAAACTACAGACCTTGTATTTGAACATCAATAAACATATAATTTAAGCCAATTATCCATTCAACATGCCACTTGACACAGAAATTGATATTTAGGTGTGTTTTTTCAATATTTACTTTTAAATTAAGAAATTAATTAGTATATAATACTGAAAATTGAATTATAATCTACAATCTGATACCAAACCTTTCACATAAATTCATGAAATATAAGTTTAATTTTTTGAATGCAAGTCAACGAAAGCATTAACATGGCCATTGACCTGTGACCCATCATGATAGGATTAAGTAAATGAAAGTTGAAGTCAAACAGCCTTTGGGAGAGCATAGTTCTGAAGGAAGAAGGACCAATTTGACTATATAATGATAAAAGAGGAAAGGTAAAGTAGGTAACACTGAAGGCAGAAATATCTGGTCAACAACATTTACAAGCAAGGATGAAAAAGAAATAAATATTAATTGAGTGATGGAATATGAAGAAAAAGGTTCAAATTAAGGATGAGAATGGCATTAAGAACCACAATGAGATCTTAATCAGACACTTCAAGGAATGTAGAGGATGAAAAACTCAAAAGGAACAGAAAAGGGAGGGAAACAACATGAAAAAAAATCAGACAGAACAAGACATTCAACTAGGCACCTAACAGCTAATATGGCTGGAGTTGACAAGGCTAGCTAAGACCACAATGTAGTACTGTGGGCCGAAAAAGGAGATCCAGGATAAAAAAAACACAGACTTGGAATTAGAAACCCCTGACTCTGTGATATACATGTCCACCTTGGTGATGTTCGAACGCACCACAACCAACACTGCCATAGAAGAGTAAGGAAGTAGGACAAAGTTCAAACTAACCACCAAAGATTCAAGAATGGTAATATAGGAAGAAAAAAAAAAAAGGCTGATTGACCAAAGACCAGAAATCTCCCTGGAGATGAGGTAAGAACCTCAATCTTCAAAAGATGAGTCTATGAACAGATATGAAATGAAGTGAGCACAAAGCCACTGTGATCTGGTTTCTCTCTAACCATCTAGACAGGAATTGGAATAGAGATTCCACTGATCTAGGAGTGTCCACCAAAGGGATCTTCTAAATTATTGCATTCTTCTTCACAAACATTGTCTAATTCAAAAGGAAAAAATTACCTGCCACACACATCAATATAGCTCCCTGTGAATTAAGGCCTGTATGTCCTCTTCAGATAAAGTAAAACCTGATTCCTAGAAAGTTATACCAATGGTGTTTTCAAATGCAATGAGAATTTTTGGAGTTCATAGATTGCTAATACATTTTAGCAAAGGTTGAAACTCTTTAATACACAAAAAATCAGATTTGTTAAAAAATATTTTTACTATAGATTTGTTTGTGAAAATATCAAGTCTGTTTTATTACGAGTCCAAGTACAAAGCAATTTTTATGTCATGATTAAAAATTATTTGCCCCAAAAATCTCAAATATTACTTGTATAATCTCTAAAACCTCCTAAATACATTTCAAATATTTGTTTTCAGTAAAACTTTATATTTGTTTCTGTTATTTTCTGTACCCTAACTACATTGGGTTTGTCAATTCGACCAACCTCATAACCAGCATAAAAAATTATGAAACATAAATTATGCTTTTTTCATTCTAAAAGTACTACAAATTATGCCAAGAAAATGCAAATGTTTAGTCTGAATAGTTAAACCTCATAACATTATACATTTGTATGTATTAATTTTATTATGTTGACATTCCAGTTGTGTCTGGCTAACATTACAAAGTTGTATGACACAGAAAACATGCATTCATGTTATCATACCCAATAACATAAAACTGACCTTTGGTCTTTACAAAGTGACCTGTTCTGGTTGTGCTTTAGTGGACTAGATAAAACAGTTACATTTCAAATATACAATATACATGTATCTGGATTATTCTTTTGACAAACAAGTTCTTAAACATACTTTTCTGAAACATTAAATCAATAAAAAGAGTAAACAATTATATCTTCTAGTTACAACAACCTTTATACTTATTTAATGCTTGCCATAGGTTGCTAAGCCTTTTCAAATTTTACACGTGGAGGGTGTGAAATGAAATAATTTTTGGAATAACCAAAAAATCATGAGTATATCAACAATGGTTACAAAATCAGCTAAGTGGCAAACCCCACATAATTAAAGTACAGAAAATAACAAAATATTAAGTCTTACTGAAAACAAACATTCGAAATGTATTTAGGAGGTTTTAGAGATTACACAAATAATATTTAAGATTTTTGGGGTGAAGAATAGTTTTTTTAACCATAATATGAAATCACTTTGCACTCTGACTAGTAACACAACAGACTCTATTTTCATAAACAAATCTTTAGTAAAAATATTTCATTAAAAAATCTAATTTTCTGTAAACAAAATATTTATAATCTTGACTAGAAAAATACCTAATTTTGTGAAGATACACATGTTGTATCAAAAGTTATAGTGCAAATACTTAACATGTGCAAATGTATAGACAAATTCTTGTATATTATATATAGCCCATTGTGAAAGGGTCAAAACAGTATCTACCCCAGTAGATTTCCTAGCCATTTAATGAAGAAAACTATCTTGAAACCCTCCCAATCACAATTTCCCATTATTAAAACTTTTTTAGCTGCTGCATTCTTGAATTAATTTGTAGTTTTCCATAAATGTCATCAATCTGATCAGCTAATTCTGAAACTACTTCAATTAAGTTTTTACCCTATATCCATCAGTAAACAAAAATTACTTATTCAACCAGTGTTTTATACTCTGTTCGATATTCTCAACTTCAACATGATAGTGTTTCTCGTATATTTACAAGCTACACCTCCCCTTTCTAAACACATTATTAAGCAACCTATAGCTTTGTACTTCATATTTCTATCATCAAACACTCTAGAATTATCCAAATCCAGGTGATTCATACAATATCAAAATTCTATGTTTCAGTAAGAGCTTTAAATTTATCAGTTTTGTTTTTAATACTTCTAATATCAGAACAAGCAAGCTTTCTTTTCCTTGAATCAGACATTATACTTTGTAATCTACTCCATGTATTATAAAGCTGGCTGATATGAGTATTAAACTCTTTACAATAGTTTTTGATAACCATACCAGCAAGCTTTAGAATACATTTTTACTTCAACTACGTATCTCATCAACATGAATCTTCTCCATATCTTGTTTGCTTTTTTTCTTCATTTATTTGTTTATGGCCCTCACTTCTGTCCAGTAAATTAAAAACTGTTTAAAGTTTTCTACAGTCCAGTTGATAGCTTTAACAAACACGTCAGCCCAAAATTATTTATGTTTAACCTGTCAACATTAAGAAGATTCTTATCTAAAGCAAATTGATTATACAAATCCCTCTAACTTTTACACACCTGATACAATGACCTAATAAAAACTTGCACCCATATTTATTAATGTCTCTACATGTGTCTTTATTAACCTCCTGTACTTCTCAATTTCTCTAACTTGCTCTTCCCTAAATTGTTGGCACATACATGCACCATTAACACTACACTGTAATATGACATTGTGACATGTTTTATCACAATCACTTGGCTGGTTCTTCATTATTTCAAGAAAGTAATAAAGAAAAGGTCCAGTTCATGTAATAATAACAAACAAGCTTATTTCTTCCTTAATGTCTACTACATGATACTTTTACTTGTACACAGCTTTAGACCCAAGTTCACAAATAACATTTTTGCATTCAACAAAATTTCTTCAGTGACTGATTAACATACTACGAACATTAAGTATACATGATCACTCACTAATTTCTCTGAATTCTCACTATTTGCCTGCCACTTTGACACTAACTATATTAATCCAGATCTCAGTAAAATTTACAAAATCTTAACCTCATGCATACTCTTGCTAATATGTCAACTGACTCACTGAAAATAGTTTACAACAGTAATATAAGATTTTAAACAAAACAAAAAACTTCTAAGACCATTATGACTGTCCAATACATTTTATCAAGCATCCACTTCTTAGTCCTATTGTATCTACAGTGTCTGAAAGGAATTTATTTCAAACCTAACCATTATGATCAAAAATATGGTTGCCTAATGCTTTTACTTCTCACTCACTCAGTCTGTTCATTTTGTTCACTACCAATGTCCCCAGAAAAAAATCTTTATTCTTTCCTCCCGATATCACCCCACAAACTATCCAATTCATATGCTAAACCAAAAACATTTACAACTATAACCTTCTGAAATTTTTATTCCCTTTCCTTTCCTAGTTTCTCATCTTTTACTTAAAAAAAACAACCTCATTTCAATTAAATCCATTACTACTAGCCCTAATGCTATTTATAAAATCATAAAACTTATTTTTAGGTACTATATTTCATTGATTTCAAATTGATTTTCAATTCCAGTTGTCATTTCTCACAGTTACACTTCTTTAGCTCTTGTCTCTTTTACTCTATTCAAGATAGCCTTCATTTTTCTCCTAACTTACTAACTCTACAAACAAACTATACATCTTTACTACTTCTACTGCATGACAGTTCTGAGTTATCAAAACCCACTCTGTGCACCACATTCTACAAACCATGTGACCTTTGCACTCACCATTGCATTACCCTTATTCTTAATCACTGAAATCCAGAAATAAATAATCAAAACTGTAAACACAATAAATATTGTCTATTGACCATACCATTAAGCCTAATGTTAGAGAACTACCTGTTACACTATTTCATTGCTACTTTATCATCATATTGATATAATTAAGTTGGCAGATAACTAGTCTTGATATATATTTATGTAATAATAAAACTTTAATTTAGCTGGTTTCATAACTTATAAATAAACTAAACTGTGGAAAAAATAATAGTACATTCACTAAACCTAAACTACCATCAATTACAGAGTTAGTAATGCTTAATGCAAACAAGTCCTAATTTAAATTTTAATCTAACAACATATATAAGTCGTATTTACAGTATATCTTATTTATCCAAAAAGTAACACAAAATTATAACAAATAACTCAGATCCTTATAGTAGTACAATAATTCAATACTCAAAAAATTTAGAGATTAGATTCAAACATATGATTTTTCATTCTCCTTTTCACGGCCAATTTATTTTTTATTATCTCTTATAACATATTCCAATATCTTACAAAAAAGCCTTCTTACAAGAACTTTAATCTTTATACTTGCTCAAAGTTTCCTAACAAACTGAAGGACTCCTTAAAAACCTAATTTTTAATTTATATCTTTAAAATAGATGCAAATATAATGAATGACCCTTTCCATCCATTACTTGGTATCTATTTGTGAAATGGTTAGTTATATTTTCTTCTAGTTAATGATTCAAACAGACAATATCTTACCAAACTTACTCTTACTCCTTTCAAGTTTTGAAATAGTTGTTTTTTAACCCATGCTATTTGACCCTACAATTACTGATGGGATGCAAGTTCCATGAGGATAACCTGACCTTTTTAAGCACTCAAAAACTACCTGCATTTATATACAGTTGATTGTAGGTTCATGACTTTTTATTCATAAAGTTCTTAATGATGAGCAAGTTATGTAAAAAAAAGTAAATATAACTACTAGTAAAATCTGTATCATACTGATTTTGTAATTTCTAGGAGTCCTATATATATGTATTTTTAACAAAAGATAAGTGCTTTGACCCAGTGTTCTGTCAGTTTTTTACACATTACACTAAGAATGGTAACATGAACAGACAAACACTGTTACTCAATATGATGCAATATGTGTACCCAACATGAGTGAAAAGTACCTAAGCATTTTGAGACCAATGAGAATTAACACACACAAACATCAGCTGAATTAGACGTAATAACTAACATTCACCACAAAAAAAAAAAGCTTTAACGTTTTTGTTTTGTATCAAGTGTTTTACAAACATTCCACATGATGTACTTTCATTAATATTTCATGGTTAGTTTCAATCATAAGCTAAGATTTTCATCACTTCATGCCTACTTAACACAAGTCAAGATTATATTAATCTTAATTATTATCTTTTAACACTAACTCAGCAACTGGTAGTGGTACAGGAATATATACATAATATTTCAAGAGATATTCAAAAATGTAAAATAACAAAAATATAACATTAAAAAATAAAACAATGCATAAATCAGTTTGTTTTCTGTGTGGTTATCGATTTTTTTTTTATAAATCAACAGTTTTGACAAAAATATATAAAAAAGCATTGCAGCACTAGTAGATATTCTAATTTATTTTCAAAAGCCTCCCCTTACCTTGGCTTAAGCTCAGCCCTTACGATGTTACGTTATATATTTGCATTTGCAAGACGAACTTATTTCTGGTATGCTTTAAATAATATTAATTAGCAATGTTTAGACTAGCTTTAATATCAAACGTTACTTCATTTTTATTTGGAATTTAGTGTTTTTAACCCCATTTCACTCCACTGTCAGTAACAGAAATTAAATTCAGCGAAAGAAAATCAGAAATGCAAATCCAGAACCTTAGTTGCTCAAAAACGATAAAACTGTCAATCACAGTTAAAACATTTTCTACTTTCTAGATAGACAGGTACGACAAATATCAAATTTTAAGTTATAACATTGGTACGAAACAATGTTTTGTTTATAAGAATGGCTATAATGAAAAAAACAAACATTCTTACTCTTTTTACAACAAAAGGTAATGTCTTAACAATAATAGCTTTATCCGTTTTAGGCCACACGTGTTTCATGTGTCACTCCCTCTCCCGGCTATCAAGCTACTCTAACACATAGGTGAAAAGGAAGCATTATAGTATTATATTTAATATATTTTATCAAAAGAATGTGATATTATTATACTTATGGATACACCACTCAAGGCAGTGGTAAAGCCAATCAAATTTTAGTTTGTAATTATACTCACATTTATTACAACTCAGAAAAGGCTGTTAAATCTCTCTCTACAAATTTCTAATCAGGCTTCGCTTTGATTGTGTACATTGTTTGGGTCTCCTAATAGACAGACTATTATGCATCAGAAGAACAGTGGTTTGCGGTCATTAAAGCAACAAAAAATTACCCTAGATACTTTAATGTCGTGTATACTTCACAAAAGTAACGGTAAAACTCCACTATTCGATTACAGTAACCCAAGAGTTGGTGATGCATTGACTAGTTGTATCGCCTCTGGTCTATCAGTTCAAAATGAGGAATGGCTAACTCAGACAACTCTTGAGTAGTTATGCTGGGATACTATCTGAAAACAAACAAATGAAGTTTCTAAGGTTAAGTCTTATCGATCGCACGATAGACGTATAGACTTCTCCCACAACTAGTAACTTGGGTAGATCAAGTGTTATTCTTGGTAGTAGAAGATTCTATTCATGTTTTCTTTTGTGTGAAAAATAATATTTGGTTAATTGGTATAATATATTGCAACGATACGTATGCTAAAGATGAATTATTGTGAGAAAATAAAAAAGATTAAAATGTTATTAAACATCTAATTCTTGAATTTTTAGTTTGTATTTGTGGCATAAAAACTACTAAAATTATTTTCTGCCATTCCTAATTTAAAACTACTGGTCAGACTGAAAGGGGGCACTCAACAGCATCTATCACCCACCACCTACACATTGGGATGGACTTTATATTATATCACTCTAATAATATATCCTGCCCCCGCTAGTGCAGCGGTATGTCTCCGGATTTACAACGCTAAAATCAGGGGTTCGATTTCCCTTCGGTGGGCTGAGCAGATAACCCTTTGTGGCTTTGCTATAAGAAAAAACACACACACACACACACACATAATACTTGTTTGTTTGTTTGTTTTTGAATTTCGCACAAAGCTACTCGAGGGCTATCTGTGCTAGCCGTTCCTAATTTAGCAGTGTAAGACTAGCGGAAAGGCAACTAGTCATCACCACCCACCGCCAACTCTTGGGCTACTCTTTTACCAACGAATAGTGGGATTAACCGTCACATTATACACCCCCACGGCTGGGAAAGCGAGCATGTTTAGCGCGACGCGGGCGCGAACCCGCGACCCTCGGATTACGAGTCGCACGCCTTACGCGCTCGGCCATAACACACATAATACATCCATATGTTAAAGAGGTCTTGTTTTGGTTTTTGAATTTCGCGAAAAGCTACTCAAGGGCTATCTACATTAGCCTTCCCTAATTTAGCAGTGTAAGACTAGAGGGAAGGCAGCTAGTCATCACCACCCACAGCCAACTTTTGGGCTACTATTTTACCAACGAATAGTAGGATTGACCGTCACATTATAATACCCCCACGACTGAAAAGGTGAGCATGTGTGGTGTGGCAGGGATTTGATCCCGCGACCCTCAAATTACGGGTTGAGTGACGTAACCACCTGGCCATGCTGGGCCTAAAAATAATGAATTGTGTGCTTATTTCTTTATGTTATTTATAACTTATTTGTTTTAAAAAACGGTCTCTATATTTTATTTAAAAAGTTACTTCATTATACTCTTTTCTTCTGTAAAAGTTTCGGGAGATGATGTAGCGTAAAATATTCTCAAAACAATTACAGGTTCGCCTTTTTTTTCAGTTTATGACAAAGTTCCATGTTATAAAAACTAAATTTTAAGATTTGTTAATTCTTGAATAAAATGCCAAGTCTAACATGAGTTATGATAGTTTTCAAAAGGGTTCTTTGGTAGTCGCTTGAAGTGGGCAAGATATAGATATTGTATACCGTTTTTAAAAACCTTACATTCAGGACTTGCACTGTCTAACTGCGTTAAGCTTAGATAATGATACAGGATATGTTAAACGTTCTAACTGTGTGTATCAAATTATCTTTAATAAAAAAACAATTTATACAGTTTCTTTTAGTTTTTGTGATATCAATAATTCTGGTATTGACCTATACTGTTATATAGTTTAACTTCATGAAATGAGAGAGGTGCGAGAGGTACGTTTAAAACGTATTACCCTTTCCTGCCAATTAATAATAGTAAGTATTTGGTGCTTTAATTTTCAATATAAATAAAATTACCAATAACTCTAACCTGATTGATTTGATTGAGATATTTTTGCGTTAAAAGACACACTTCTGGGACAAACTATTAGAACACAGACTAGAAGACTAATTTCGACACTTTCATATGTCTTTTTCAATCGTTTTGAAAAATCGTTCAAACAGTTGAGACAATACATGATTATAGAATTCCTAAGAACTCACGTGCTCGGGAAACAGTTGAGATTGAAACGGCCTTTATAGATATTGAAGGTCGGCACACTTTTCATAACACAGAGTTTCTACAATTCTTCATTTTTAATTTAAATATTACTTTGGCTGACTTGCAATTCACGGGTGCTCAGTCTCTTCTATGGAGAAATAATGCATTACTTGTATCACCACATTTAACGCTTCTTTATGCAGTCTTTAAATTGGTTGCTTTGGGGAAAGCCACACAGGGTTTGCAAGTCCTCATAAACTTACCTCTGACCCACCATAGAAATAGTATTTAAATTTCTTTGTTTCACAAATATTACTTTTTTGCACATTATTGACACTATTTTATTTATTGTTGAATTTAGCGCAAAGTTACTCAAGTTCTATTTGCTATAGTTGTTAAGTTTTGTTGTGACAGACTGAAAAATCGGGTAACTTATCAACACCATCCCTTGTCAACTCTTGGATTACTATTTTACCAAAATAGTGGGATTGATAGTCACGTTATAACGTCCTCAATACTGAAAATGTGCACACTTTAGATTATTGAACTTTAATCTGCAAACTGAAAGTCGAATTACTATACAAGACCATGCCAGCCCTAATATAGTATATACGTTATTTATATGAAAAAACGGCTCGTTTGGGTTGAGAAAATATTTTACATAGAAGTTCGCTCTTCTATGTAAAATATTTTCTCAACCCAAACGAGCCGTTTTTGCATATAAATTTCTCAACAAGTGGGTTTCTCGACATCACTGAGTATATACGTTAATTTAGACAGAGCAAACAGAAACGTTTTGCACTAGACTAACAAGTTATTGATTCATCTTCTGGTGATTAAATCTTAATGTTCCCCTCACACCAAACATGCTCACACTTTCAGCTGTGGAGGCGTTATAATATGATAGTCAATCCTACTATTTGTTGGTAAAAGAGTAGCCCAAGAGTTGGCAGTGGGTGATGATGACTAGTTGCTTTCCCTCTAGTCTTACACTATTAAATTAGGGACGGCTAGCGCAGATAGCCCTCAAGTAGCTTTGCACGAAATTCAAAACAAACCAAACCAATCTTAATGTTTTACCAATATATAGTGGGATTGACCATAAAATTATAACATACCCACAGCTGAAAGAGCAAGTATATTTGGTGAGATGGAGATTCAATCCTGTGACCCTCAGATTATGAGAGTTGAGTGCCCTAACCATGCCAGACCAGACTGAATCAGAAAGACAGTTGAATGAAAGTGGAAGGTAATGTTTACAGCCAATGTTCTATCTTCAAATCATGAATGATTCATCAAAATTAACTTGAGGGTAAATACAACAGTTATTCGAATTTTATGAAAAGCTCTTGGCCAACAAGGAGTCAACATCATAATCAGTCAGCAAAAAATATTTCACTGCCAATCTACGTAACCCAAAATTACATACAATGCTGAAATATTCTTGCAGGTAGAGAAAACTTCAATTAGTAAAAGAAACAAAGAAATAAAGTAATGATAAGAAGATAATGTGCAGACTTTCTAGACACATTGGTGCTATATGAAAGCATAGAAACTAACTAAAATTATTAAAAGCTCCTCTTTCACAACAGAAAGTATAACACCCACAAACACTGGAACATAACTTTCAAACTATTTCACAGCACTTGAATTTCATCTTGTAATGCATATTTAACTATTTGATAGATGCCATATGTACTAGTACTTATCCTTTACAAATTACCCTTCATAATGTATCCCATAATACCAGGTTATTAAATGATAACTTGGCTGCGAAACTAATATATTGATAAGCATGCCATCACCTCTTTTAATAATGCTAAAAATATGTCCCACTTAAATACTTTATACCACAATAATACTACTTCATACATAGCTTGGAATCAGTTTGAAACACTAAAATCTCTGTCTGTGGTACATTATTTGCTTCACCTGAAAGAGAAGGACAAAGATATTTCATTTTCAACTTTTTACAACCTTTTGATGCACAAGTTTTCTCTGAAATTATTATCTGTACAAGAGAGTTACATCAGTAAGGGTTTGTTCACTGGTGAGTTTTTTACATATTATAGGCATTAGTCAATATACAAAAAACTGCATTTTCTGAAACCTTTTACCACAGCATCACTCATATTTATTGTCCTGTATCAGAATATGAATCACAGATGTCGTTTTTGTTTTTTGACAGGTCTAAATCTTGTAGTTCCTTTGGTCTTTCCAATTTCAATTAAGTTAGCCAAAAGGTTTCTTAACACCTACTATTTGACACAAATTTGAAAAACCATTGTCTGAACCTTGAAATACATGGACAAAATTTTAAAATCATCTATTACAGCTATGTAATAGTTCTGTTACACTATACCAGACCATTCATTTTCTTGAAAATGTCTCCTAATTTATGATTTATACCAGCAGATCCAACCATGAGTTTGAATCATGAAAGAATAAACATTTTCTCTAGATCCTTGTCTATATCATGTATTTTTGTCCTCTTTTTTTCCTTTTTCTAAGACCTACATCATTATTTGGTAACTGCAACAGATTCTGAAATTCAGTCAGTTTATTATATATAAAGGGGGATTCATGCTCATAGTACATGCAGCTTGAGCATCTTAAGTAAAATATGCTCAATACAGTTCAATTGTTGTAGAGCTGTATAGTGTATAATAAATACTGACACGTTGCATGATTTTTTTTTCAATCAACTCTGGGTATGTTACTTATTTGCAGAGTTATTTACTATGGCAGACATTGAAGCCCTTTCCAATTTTCTGATTAGATATGAAGTAACATTCAGAATTAACTTTATTAGTGAAGACAAAAAACAACAGGAAATGCACATGGCTATGGAAAATTTTCCTCAGTGATGTTCTTCCAATGGGAAGGATGTCTATATATTCTCTTATTATGCACGAATGTCAACAGTTAGTAATCTTCAGTAGTGAACTAAATAATAATTTGATGTTACAGACACTTATGTTTGAATGATAATGACCAGTCATAGGAGTAGCAATAATTGCTATGGATAAATCCAATGTTTCCAATTTAGTTAGATATATTAGATTTAAACATTCAAGTACCACATCTTTGGTGAATTGATTAACCACATACATCTTGAGTAAATATGTCTCCTCAAATTGTGAACCGTCTATGGCAATTGTCCAGTGTTCGTACATAAATAAACACAATGCACTTTGTTTTTGATTAAAGATGTTTTTGTGTTACACATCATGTCCATTATTTTTCTGCTAACACAGTTAATTTTAGCAAAATGCAGCATCACTTCATAATATATACAACTATATTCTCCTGCTACATAAATGATTTACCTAAAACTCTTTGAGGAAATCAGTTTTACCTGAAAATATCATTATTAAAATAAACAGCACAGAACTATACTGACTTTTCTCACAATTAAACAATCAGCCAAAGATCCTAAGCCACACCTAAATTCTGTTCTTTCTCTCTAATGTTCCTTTCACATAATACAGTTTATTTCCAAATTTCAAATCTTAACTGCTATTCACAAAATTTTAATTCTTGAAACACTAATCCCAAAAGTTTAGGTTTTAGTGAATTAATGAAAAATTTGAAACAGTACCAATTTCATCACTTTAACTGTTGCCCAAATAGATATTTAAATACCTGACCACTTCTCAAATCTCATCCTTTCTGCAAGGGACTCACACTCAAAAATGAAATTCTTGTGTATTTGTTTATCATAACATTCAATGAAATCATTAGTTCCTGCAAGTGTTCAGTTACGTGTACCAACATACATAAATGTTTCTTAAATAAAAAATGACAGCAATGATTACATTTATATTTTATACTCAAGTAATCCAGAAATTTTGTCACTTCTTAGAATGGTTACAGTTGTTCACGAAATCTCTTACCGACATAACCAACTATACTGTAAAAATAGCAATTTATATTTCCAATAACTTTTGTCTAATAATTTTAATAAGTTCATTCATTGTTCACTAGTAAAAGCAAACACACTGGAGAAAATGGTTCAGTGTAGCACAGCTTAAGAAATTTTCAATATGTTACTTAAATATCCAATTCATATGTTACAATCACACAGTCTCTCCAAAGAAGTATTTCTGTTATTGTGATGACTCAACACCAGAATGTATCACTCGATTTGTATATATAACCAGAGAAATTAATTCCAGTGTTACATATATTAGTTATTTACAAAGCTTTGTTTCAACTTTATCATCCTTAGATAAAAAAACAACAACAAAAATTAATTAGTAAAGCAAATAATATACAAGTACCAAAAAGCATACAATATAAATCATTTCAAACTGTAGAAAAATAATGAAATTACAAAAAAACATGTTCAAAATATGTAAAAACAAATGTCTATGATAAAAACTTTATAATGATTTGCAATGTTTTGGGAAAAGCTCTTTGCTCAGTCAGTTTTAAACCTTGTTACAAAGAAAAAAGGCTTGTGAAAGATGTATTTTTTTTTACTTCTTTTGAAGACTTTCATTATTTCATAAGCAAGCATAAAATATAAATACCTTTATTAATGTAACCACATTAATGCACTTTAGAGTTAATTTCTACATACTATGTGAAAACATATTCCTCAAAAGCTTATTAGTAAGTCATTTCTAATCCTATTGAAAGACAGTTATTTTGGACAACAGAATTAACCCAATGTATATGTGCACATACTTAGAAGAAAATGTTTATTAGAATATTGTCCTGACAACCAAATCTTTACACATCAAGTTCACCATTAACAAAGCCTGAAGATTCAAGTTATAAGCTTAAAGCTGCTATTCAATCACATTGGTAATTCATACAGAAGCAATATAATCATCATCATTTTGTAAATTATCCACCCCAAGAATTAATAGTACTCAAAGCATCAATATACCTTATTGTAATTAATCGAGGAAAAATATGTCTTCATACAATTATGATTGGGGTCATTCTATACAATACAATAGTATAGATATGTATACATGTTCTACTTGTACTGTCACTTCAGTTTTTTTTTCTTCAGTATGAACTACATACTATTGTCAAAGAAAGTTCCAGTGAAGCTGCTTTAAACAGACAATTTTTTTTCTTCTAACATGCATGACAAAACAATGTAACATCAAATGTCCACAATGTAAACCTAGCAAATTTATGTGCTTTGAGTAACAAAAACCTGATTACACACACAATATATTACAGGTGCTTCTTGATTAGATAAATCTTACAAATATTGGACAGTTGATTTGCTTTTCATTCAAAAAGTTAAAAATCATAATATGCATAAATTCATTGTACTAAAGATTCAGTTTCTTATAATGGTTATCTATGTATTTAAACATCTATGTGTAAATGGCATGTTTGGTTTCAAGTAACAATTGTTTGGCTAATTTTAAAACTATTTAACTATGTTTAACTAAAAGCTTGAGTTTTTAGATTTTTATTTTTAAAGGCAGGTTTCTTGGTAAGAGACTTCATTGAGTATTTTCAATAGAGAAAAGTTAAACTTTATGCGAGTTTCAAATGGGTGGCCTCTTCATGATTTTTATATATATTTTTAATTTGGATTTTAAATAAAACAAAGTCTTCATGATTAATGTTCATTTATGTTCTTTAAATCAGTAACATAAAATGTGGGTGAGGCTGAGTTTTAAGTGTATGAAAAAACAGTGTAAACTATGAATTCCCAATGAGAACAGTAATTAGAAGTTAAATATTACAGATATCTCCAGTAATTTATAATAAGTTTTCAAAACTAATACAATTTTAAAATTATTTATTCAAGTTCTCAATCATTTGTTATTTTTGCAATGTCATTTAATTTTTTCACTTCCTGAACACCAGAAGCCACCAATTGATTTCCAAGTTGCCACACCTGTGCTTTTCCATCAGATGTCCCCGATGCTAAAAGTTCAAAACTCTGTGGATTAAACTGCAGAGCTGTACCTAAACAGGAGTTTTGAGAAAGTGATAAAGATGACACAGGAGTAGAACAACTAGCCTGTAGGTCATATATCTGAAGTTCCCCATTAGCTGTAATAGTACTGATGACCAATGGACGAACTACAGACCACCATGATTTTTGAAACCCAACAGATGACTGAATTGTAAGAACAGGTTTGGACTGAAGAAGACTGTAAATTCTGAGTTCTCCATCACTCCCACATGTCAAAAAGAGGTTTCGAGTGTGAGGAGAGCTCTGTATAGAGCCTATGTACCCTTGATGAGGTGTAAAGCTCATTACCACTGGATTCTTCAGTGTAAAAGATGATGCTCCATATCCTGCTACAGATTGGGTATTAAAAGATCCTTGGATAACTCCTCCCCCTTCAGTTGCAATTAAACAAATAGATGGATCCTCTGAATTTAAAGACATACTAGTGATTCCAACCTCAGAATCAGGATAGGTGCTTTTAACTCCCAAATTTCTAGGTAAATGATCAGCCAATAAAATAAAGCCATCTTTAATTTCAAGAGATTGATTTCTGTCATTTACCTTCCAAAAAAGGATTTTTCCATCCAAGCTTGTACTAATGAAGGAAAGCTGATCTTGATGTGTAGGAATCCAATATAAACCAGTAATAGCTTCATGATGGCTATCTGTTACTGCTCCAGTTGTGGCTAAGGTCAAATCATCTTCTCTTCCTGTATTCCACACAACAATTTCACCACTAAATTTTCCTCCAGCTAAGACAGGGGCAAGGTTACTATGAAAAGATAAAGAAGTAAGGCAACAATCAGTTTCAATGACAGTGTTTGGTTTCCTACTATTGAAATCTCTTCGATGAAGGTTCCACAAACAAACTGCTGAATCATGGGTACACCAATCATCATGTATCACAGAACTATATCCTACCGCAAGTAAAGTCCCAGTGGAATTCCATGACAAATCAGAACACTGAAATTCAGACTCCTTAAGTAAAGGTTCATATACAAGAGTGTGTTTTAAATCAGTGTTTCCATACTCAGGATCTGAACTTAAGGTGTAACAATCAAATGCATGACTACGGCTGTTCTTCTCAAGCTGGGCACACATAACATCAGTTACTTTGTTTAAAAACTGTAAAACTCCAGAAATAAGTTCTGGATTGTTTATATTGTCAATATTAAAATGGTTTTCATCTTTTATTTCATCTGTTTGAACTTCAACTTCACTCTTTTCAGGTATTTGTGCTTCTGCAGTATCTGTCAAAAGATTTTCAGTCTGAGATTCATTATTTTGTGTTGATCTAATCTCTTTCCATGAAGAAATAAATTCTGTATAATTGATTTGGTGATCTTCAAACATCCTGAAATCCAAAAATTCATATTAAAATTACAAGAACTAGATCACTTATTTATTGCATTTGCATAACTAAAAAAATTTAGTCCAAATAAAAAATTTGCCCAAACTATAGAGTGAGGAATACAAAACAGTACAACACTATTACACTGAAACGTTCACATAAAAATATAAACTTATACAGATTATTTTATTCTAATTTCAACTCAAGATATGACACCCTGTTTATTATTTGACTCTTAAAAAACTTTTAATCCAGATTGATTTATTTACATAAAATTAGCAATACTCAATTCATTGAGTTTAGGTGTCAAGTGATAACTGCTGATGTTCATACTACATGCATCATAAATAAATCTATATCTTAAAATGAAATTTACTTGTATTAATTGTAACAGGAGTAACACTATCAGTATCACTGTCAGTGCCACTAACAAGAGTTGATGTAACATTACAACTTACAATACTAAAGCGTTAGTATCAGTATCAATTTTATGACTACTTCGTTTTATTCCAGGCTTGGAAATTAGCGTTAATTTTAGTATTACAACTTAAGTTAAAACTAAAACATCTAATTTAAGTGTATGAATTAGTGAGTTACTACGCTAAATTTTTAAACTTGAAAGTACTTACTTCAAGTTATTGTGCAGATAATGTATTATGTTAGACCATGAGAAAAATCAAATAAATCAAACGGTTGTTGAAAAGCAGATGACAGGTTCTCTCCTATTTGATGAAGTTACGATACTATTGCATTTATATATCTCAAGCCTTGAATTAAGCAGTTACCTTCTATTCTTAATAACTAATAGACGAATACCAAATACAACTTACATTAAAATCAATAACTAAATTACCGCGTTGGTATTTACATTTATTACGCCACCTTTAATTTTCAAACGAAATTTATTGATACAAGAAATATACAATAAAGAAAGTGTACCAAATTAGATAAAGCAAATATGAGTGAGCGAAAATATAATCTGGTAAGATTTACAATACTGTGCATAAACGTTAGGAGAAGAGAATATTTTTTCATTCTTTTCAGGGATAGTTCTTCCACTCCATTACAGAATGTAAATTTCAATACCATGGTGAGGCTTCCCTGATACCTGTTAACAATTGAATGAACCATGGTGAAAATATTTATCATTTTTTAAGAACCCCATATACTTTCACCAAGGGCATGTCATAAGAGTTCTGTTTAAATGAACATGCTGACCAAAGTTAGGTTATAAAATAACTATCATTATATCTCATGCAGTGTCTTAGCTATATGCAAAGAAGCTAGCAAGGAGCTAACATACGGTACTGGTATATGACAGAAATGCCCGGCATAGCCAGGTGGGTTAAGGCGTTCGACTCGTAATCCGAGGGTTGCGGGTTCGAATCCCCATCACACCAAATATGCTCGCCATTTCAGCCGTTGTTACATTATAATGTTACGGCTAATCCCACTATTCGTTGGTAAAAAGAGTAGTCCAAGAGTTGGCGGTGGGTGGTGATGACTAACTGTCTTCCCTCTAGTCGTACACTGCTAAATTAGGGACGACTAGCGCAGATAGCTCTCGTGTAGTTTTAAGCGAAGTTGAAAACAAACAAACAAATCATATGCTAGAAAACAGCACTCCATAAATAAACCTTGCTAAAAACAGCTTCTAACATTATGTATTAAGTTTTTTGGTCATTCTACGACCAAAAAAGGGTGGAAAATTGTCAGTGGAGCAGAGATTTCACATAAAAGCTTTACTTGAAGCTGGTTGGACTCTCCGACAAATAGCTGCAGACTTGAAATGCTCCCCAAACACTATCAAGTGCACCCTAGATTGTTACATCGAGATAATTAAATTTGAAACTAGAAAAGAAAGAAGGAAAATACCTAAACTAGATTATGCTGGTGTTAATTATCTTTATTTATGCAGCATTCGTGACAGAAAGAAATTGCCAGTGATCTCAAGCATGAGATAAACGACTATGTACTAAATGACAGAAAAGTGTCTATATCTACACTGTCAAAAAGACTCAACTAGAATGACATATTTGGTTATGTAGTAGTTACAAAACCTTTATTTCGGTTTTCAAATATTGTTAAGAGACTGAAATTTGGTACAACGTACAAAAATTGGACTGTTGATGATTGGAAAAAGGTATTATGAACTGATGAGTCTATTTTTGTAATAATTGGTTCAAAGCGTAGGTTGTATGTACAGTGGAAGAAAAGTGAAAGATACTTACCTCATTGTATAACATCTACCATGAAGAATGGATGAGGTAGTGTGATGATTTTGGGCTGTTTTTTTTCTGTTGATGCGGCAGGAGATACTTGCAAAATGGATGAAATAGTGGACCAGCACAAGAACCATCAGATATCGATCCGTCATGGAATACCCAGTGATTTGCATATTAGAGGTAAAGGATTCTACAATCAAGAAGATAATGATCCCAAACACTCATCCAGCAAATTACCCAGCTAAGAAAAAAAGCCACTGGAGTCATTCGAATGATGCAATGACCTCCACAGAGTCCTGATCTCAACTCAAAATCATTGAAAAAAATCGGTGTTTTACTAATGTACATTAATTGGAAAACAATTTGTGCAACTAATAGCGTATTAATTCAAAACTGCCACGTTGATGATGATTCTTCGTTTCTTGAGTTCTCTGTTATACTTTATTTCTACGTAGTTTTCTGCAATTCTTACAGTAAACAAGTTATTCTACTGATCTTCGGTCTTCGCTGAAAATGTGAAGGCATATCTTAGTAGTATTGTTCATATTTTTGTTTCACAAGACTATAACAAAATCGGCTAAGTGTTTTGAAACAAAACCTAGAGAGAGATATACAAAACACTGTGAGTGTCAATTACCTTTATAAAAAAATTCACTATTTTACCTTGAATTTTGATTTACGTGGTTATTAACGCATAGTATATTCGACGTTCTTGTTAGCGGTTTTTTGTACTCAACGTTTGTTAAAAGCGTGTTTACAGAAAACCACAGGCGTAAAACCATCTGGCTTAATACATAATTGTTGGGTGAAAAAAAAATCCAGTTCAGCAATAAACTGTTGAAAAAATGTAACTTGCAACTAAATGCAAATACACATATGTAGCTTAATATTTATTCTTCATAAATACACATAAAATTTATTTATTTGTATTGGTATTCTTAACATGAAGAAATAGAATCAGGGAGTTGTAGAAAGCTTGATGAAACATATTTAAGTTCTTATGAATATGCATAGTGTTATTGTAATAAGCTGATTTTAATGATGTATTTTGTTTGGTAGCTAAATGTATTTGTGGGCTTTTAATGACAATGCTACAAATAGAAAATTTAACAATATAAGCCTAGAATTTCTATAGAAGGGACTGGGTACAATCAGGATAAATACAAAAGTGCGAGAATGGACCTTTTATTCAACTCCAATTACTTTAAAATCACACCACAAGAATTTATGAATCGGATATCTTAACTATCAACATACATCTTGAGGAAATTATAAGTTCAGTTACGTGTTGAATTAAATTAAGTATTTGAGATATCAGAATCTATAACTTTTAACTTTCTATTAGCCAATTTTATTTTCCTAGCCGCTTCCATCAGTTTTCGTTACTGTGTTTATTTTTCATTTATTTCATGTGAGAGGGTGCTTTACTTTTTTTACCATGTGTTTTCACCTTCTTTACTGGTGGTTCCATAATCGCTGACGACTTCGTGATAGCACCTTACAACTATATTAGGAAAAAAAACTATCTTGTAATTACATCGGAGTGACACATCAGCGTGAAAAACATAGGCCCGGTGTCTTGTGTATTTCTTATGGATTATCCTCACATCATACATTTACAACAAAAGGTATATATTTTGTAATAACACCTTTTAAAATGTCAGGGTATTCAAACTTTCTGTCGTGCGTTATTGGTAGAGTTCTTCATTTTATTATTTTTTTTTGTTTTTGCATTTTCTGAGATTTTTTTCGGGGTTCATTTTGCAAGAAGAGAGGAAATCGCTAAAGGCACAACAAAAGACCATTATCTGTGAAAGTATCTGTAATTAAATTAGCTACAGTAAGTATTTGATATATACCTCAATTGTTCAATAACTTGTGACATAAAAAGATGCTTCAAAATCGACATTTGGTGACATCCTTTTCCTCTTGATAATTTTGTTATGTATTCAAAAGCATAGTCTTAAGTCATATTCCGTGATAACCAACAATTCATATATTGGTGATATCATATGGCCCCCCGCTAGTACAGCGGTATGTCTCCGGATTTACAATCAGGGGTTCGATTCCCCTCGGTGGGCTGAGCAGATAGCCCGATGTGGCTTTGCTATAAGAAAAACACACACACACAAACACAGTGATGTCATACATTAGAAATAAAAATGTTTTTCATACGTTCCTCACTCCAACTTATCAAGCTACTTAACTAGTTTTCTTATAGCAAAGCCACATTGAGCTATCCGCTGGCCCCCCAAGGGGAATCAAACCCCTGATTTTAGTGTTGTATCTCCGTAGACATACCGCTGTACTAGCGATAGGCGTTTAATTAGTAAACTGAGATTTAGGTCAAAAAGCTTTTTTATTAGCAAAATTATTCTTAAATGTACGATTAAGTAAATTCCAAAACGATTTTTTTGCTTAAATACTGACCATTTTTTGCAGATACTTCAACTATCTTACTACAGTTTTTCATTTCTATAACCCTTTTTAATGTGTATATATAAATGAGATGTAGTGTTCAATTCAGATTTTAAAAATTAAACAAACTATATGTCTTAGATGATTGTCAACATAACTAATTCCTCCAAAAATATGTAAGAAGGAGAGTTTGTTTGTAATTAAGCACAATACTACACAATGGGCTGTTCGTATCGAACAGGCATCGAAAACTGTTTTCTAGAACTGTAAGTGCGCTGAGTTACCGCTGTGCTTCTGGGAAAGACAAGAAGGAGTGAGAATTTAGTAACTTTTTTAAGCCTGAACCACTTGATACCCAATACAATGAACAAAGTATATATAACATATAAGGGGAAGATTGTGAATACAAAATTGTTTTTGTAATTTTGACAATGTCATTCCCATATTAAAATATACATTGGAGATTTTTATAGAAGATTGTCAATGTAAAATATCAAAATGTTTGCTTTTTTATAATTAAAGGCACATCGTTTTTATATTTCAATTAGCATCTGTTTCTAGCTCCTGTGCTATCAACAGTTTCGTTTGTGACATTTCTTAATAATCTAAAAAGTAGAATTCTGTTAATTTTCTCTACATTACCTATCTTCAAAAATACATCACAAATAGTTTATTATTTGTATTTAAAATCTGTATGTTTAATTTATATTTCCTGCTGTCCCCCGCTAGTACAGCGATAAGTCTAGGGACTTAAAACGCTAAAATCAGGGTTCAATTCCCCTGGGTGGGCTCAGCAGATGGCCCGATGTGGCTTTGCTATAAGAAAACACACACACACAAACACACATATTCACTACAAGAGTAACCAGTAGCATTCTACTTAGAAAATAATTTAATTGTTCACAAGTTACCAGCTGATAAACTTAATATATTTTCTTTCGTTTAGTTCACTGATTATGACTATATAATCGTCTTTGAATAGAGAAAGGCACTAAACATGATCAGGTATTTTCATTTTATTTCACACCCAAAGAAAAAATTATAACAAGTGAAAAGTACTTTTGAAATGACCTTCCTTATCCCTTTCTATCCACACTAAACGTAACAGAAGGTTTGATTTCGTTGATTGGTTGATTAGAGTTTTTTGGTGCAAATAACCAATAAAAATACTAGAAGTAAAAAAAAAGATAAAATGGAAAAAGAAAACAAATTAAAATTTTAACAATGGCCAAAAATCAAGTAGAAATACCAAATATAGTTAAAAAAGGCAATGACCCGCAAAAAACTAAAAATAGAAGCAAGCTAGACAGTATCACTAACACCAGTGACCCAAATACATATTACAGGTGGGCTTGATAATAAGTCATGGAGAAATGGGCAGAGTATCAGATTCAGTAACATCATTATGTGATAGACCAAATGAAGTAACGGCAGACTGCTAATTCTCAAAGAACAAAACCCCACTAAGGAAGGAGCACATGATTTTCGCTGGGATACTTTGGTAACAATTGAAACTTGTTAACATACTGTGAAGCAAGGCAAACATCAAAAGTAGAGAAAAGGTGTATGAGACTCGTTTTACAGATTCTCTATTGTTGAAGTGCAAAATGTTCCCATGCAGAGTCAAAGCCCCAGATGGTGTACACGGTCCAACACTTTCAAGGCAGAGATTCTGGCGAAATCATAAAACTGAGAACTATTGTTCATCTTAGCTTGTATTAGATCATGACAGATATGAGCATAGAAGATTTACCCTTTTCACAAGTGGTTGAAGAGAACATAACAGAATGTTTAAAACCCTTGAATGCTTGACATCAAACTGCTTTATGTGAGAAATGAAATTAAGCTTACAGTAAAAAATAACTCTCAGGAACTTTGCTTCAGCCACCACAGGAAAAACATTATCACACAGATGGAGTTCTTGATGAGGCTGCAAACCCCATTGGTGGCTAAATAGATGCGAATGGTCTTTAAAAGAAAAGAAGATGAAACTGTTCACCGTGGTCTACCCAAACAAGTGAGTGAGAGCAGTATAAAGCTGCTGTTAAATTAACTTTATGTTCAATGACCGCCAAATATTGTGAAATTCGTCAACATAGAAGTTGTTTGCAACAGTAGGGTGAAGTTGTTTTACGATAGTTTTGATCTTTATACTAAAAGGTGTAATACTAAAGACACAACCGTATGGAAATTCAAGTTCTTGTGTGAGAAACTGAGACAGGGTAGACCCCACAGGGACTTTGAATCTCCTGACAAATACAAAGTTACAAATAAAATTGTACAAATGTTCATGCAACCCGCAATTGTAGAGATTCTGCAAAATGCCAAACTTCCATGTAGTGTTATAAGTCTTTTTTAGATAAAAAACTTAGAAACAAAATATTCTCTCTTGAACAAGCTTCCCTTATTGAGGCTTTGAAAATCTTTAGGTACTCCATGGTGGAGCATGGCCAACAAAAACTATATTGGAGTTAGGAAAGAGTAGGCTATTTGTTTCAAGAAACCAAGCAAAATGCGCATTAACCATCTTTTGTAAAATTTTAAAGAGATAATTAGTCAAAGTAATTGGATGATAATTAGAAGAAATCTTGATATTTTTCCTAGTTAAAAAAAAGGGAAAACAATAACCTTGCATCAAGCCTTAAGAAACACTTTCTTCTCATAAATCTGTTTAAAAACAGCTAGAAGAAGAGAAATAGAAGCAGGAGAGAGATGGTACAGCATCTGATAATGAACATCATCAGGTCTGACTGATATACTGTCAAATCAATGAAGGGAAACCATAAGCTCCACCACTGTAGATCGGCGATTATAGTCCAAGAGATGATCTGCCCAAAAAGATAGTGATGATCATTTCTCAGCCGGAGAAGGTGAGATAAGATACAGAAACTTTGTAATAATGGAAAAAAAAACACTCCCTAAGATGCATGATCTGTACATTAGCATCTGTTCATTTACCAACGAAAAACAAGATGGAATGTGAATGGAAAGAATACTTCCCATTGATCATCCAAATCTTGTCCTAGAAGAGATGATGATAGTTAACTTAATCTAGAATTCTTTCTGGTTTGGATATCTGACCAACTGGGCACAAGCCTGCTGAGAACCAATGCAATTAGAAATTGTGGGATACCCGCAAGAGATATTTCAAACTTATGTTTCACCCTTACATGTCTTCTGGCAGGCATGAGACAGTAGACGGGGATACCATGGGAAACGTGAAAAGGTTTTGGGGACAGAATGAACAGCTGTTTGAATAATACTGTCAGTTACTGCCTCCAAACACTCGTTAATATATGAAAAACTAACTACAAGAGAATCAAGTTAAGAAAGATAGATTAAGGAAAAGCCAGTAAGCCTCTCCGACCATGATCACTCTCCCTCAAAATCATGGGAATATAAGAAAAAGTGAAGATAAACACATACAGAGAGCAATAGTAGTAAAAGTCTCGGTTAAAAGAAAATAAATGAATGAACCAATGTTGAAAAAGCAAGGTTGTGATCTGAGAGCATACACTGAATCCCCTGTGAACTGGTGCTGTTTTTCACAGGAGCGGTTGTTCTGTTTATTAAAATATCTCAAATTAAAAAACGAAGACCAAAGCTAACCAATGATATCATCAACGTCTGACCAATCACAAATCTCTCCTGGTGTTAGGTAAGAGAACATACAGTGATGTATGACTCACAGAAATAAAGATGATCACAAACTCCAAGGCCATATTGATTGACAAAGACAAGCAGCAATGCTACACGTCTATGAACCTTCCCATCACACAATCTGTCATTCTGGTATAAAGAAAACTGTCATGATGTGAAAATATTATTAGTTCATGGGAATGTTTCATGTAAGGAGAAACAAACGATAGGAATCTATCAAGGCCTTATCTTTATTCCTATTAAAATGAAAACCTCGACAGTTCCACTGTATCACCGTGGCCATTTTTATTTGGAAAAAGAACTATTTCGTTTGTAACTATGTCGTTTTCTTTAGAAGAAAAAGGTCTGTTAACCTCCTAGGTAGATTTGGCAGATATTTATCAGAAGAAAAAGATTCTAGGGACTGAGTGCTTGACTGAATAATGGTTCTGCTTCCTGTGGCTAGGAAAGGTACTTAACCAGTCACTGGATGTGATAACTGTAAGAGAGACAGGAGTAGATGTTGATTTGTTAACTCTAGCATCCATAGAGAAAAATACTCTTCATATGATGAGAGAAAGTAATATAATATAGTACAGCAGCATATGTTTAAAATGGAATGGTGGATAACAACTGTTGTGCCTCAGGATAAGAGATATTGTTTACAATACAGAGATCTAGGTTCACCAACTTAAGGCTAGAGCAAAAGTATGAAGTGTGGAAACCGCCAACTTTGATGCATTGAGGTTCCAGTTTGCATTCGTAGGTGTCAGTACCTCAGCCATTAAAATGAGTATACATCATAGAGCTACGACAAAATACCTTAGAATGTCCAAACTGCTGACACTGGAAACACCTGAGAGGGTTAGAAATATAGATACATATCTTATAGCTCATATCATCTGTCTTAACTATTGCAGATGAATGTGGTGGTGTGAATGTCAGTATAAGAACTTGGATAGGGTGCATAATTCTACCTTTATGAATGGAGATATATCACACAGCAGAAACTCCTTGGCTAGAGAAAGCACCTAGGATCTTCGACTAGGAGATGTTCTTTACATCCCTCTCCACAATAATTCCCTGTGAAGAATTAAAATAGCATTGGAAGTAACTTCAATAGGTATGCTTTCAATGGCCTATGATTTCAGCAGGAGTTCAATGTGTCCACAGAATGTACCTTCTTGAGTCACTCTAGAGAGCCAGCAACCTCATCTAATCCCTTGGGAACGAAGAGGAAGATATTTGTCTTAACTTTTTGTCAGACATAGAATAAAGAATTAAAAACAAGGTGCAGCAAGAATCCAAAGTAATTACTATAGATAATTTTTTGTGGGCACTATACTGAAACATAAGACATAAAGTTTTCAACATCCATTGAACACATTCATTACTGGCACTTAGTTGACCAACATACCAGTTGATTGACTTTGTGGGAGCCACCCCTACGCCAGTTGTCTACAGGAATTCAAGGCCAAAGTCGTTTGTCAAAGTGCTACTGACATAAGTGACACCACGATGAAAGCCCTCAACCAACAGGATTCTCTTCTCCGCTTCATGGAACGCCATGCACTAGAAACATGTAGGTAAACTGTATCTCAGTGGAGATAAACCGAAGATATAGAATTTTCCCTGAGAGATTCTCTTATCACGTACATGAATCCCCACTGAGGGACAAAAATGAGTAAATGGCTATGCTACCCATAGGAATGTAGGCCCTGTGAAATGCCAAACCTCCAGATAATGTTGTAAACCTTCTTATAATAAAAGAAGTTCAAAAAAGAGGAAGGCTTCTCTGTCAAGGTTTCAAGACCAATCAGGTGGTCCATGTTGGAATTCTGTCTATGAAAATCATATTGGTTGGATGAGAAGTGTTTCTGATCCAATGAACCATACAAGATAAACATTAATAATCTTCTCTAAAACTTTTCGTAGGTAATTAATCAAAGCAATAGGACAATAATTAGAAGGAAACTTTGAATCCTTCCAATTCTTAGAAATAGAAATTACAATAGCCTTAGGACATGCATCTGGAAAAAATATCCTTCAGCTAAGTACACCTAAAATAACCGGATAAAGAGTAAGAGAAGAATGACACAATCTAATATCATGATTAAAGCTGATGTACTCTTAGAATGATGAAAAGTGATGAAAAGATCCATCAGCAGAAATGAACGATTATAGGCTATATAGTGTCTGAAAATAAAGTGGAAATCTCTAAGTCTGTGACTTATGTTCAAGAAAGCATTGGAAAATATGAAAGTATTGGAAATTTTAGAAAAGCGTTCCCCAGTGATATTAGCGATACTCTATATACCAGCAACTTCCTGGCCATTCGAGAGCAAAATAAAAAGGGGCTAGGACACTTCTCAACCACTAAAATCTTCTTCTTCCCTTCGCGAGTCGTCATGCATGGTAGACACATAGATGAATATTTGCATCCCAGGTGTAGAGGCTTTCTTGGAGGTTTTCTCACCACATACAAGAATGCACATCGAGGAGTGAGTTAGAATTGCTGACTTTTGATGACATATAAGTATTCACTACATCTGGAAGACATACGTCAGAATGGCTCACTGATGATAACTTACAACTAGCCAGTATATCTACAATACCTGTGCCAGCATTTCTGACTGCTGTTAGATAATAAATTGATTTCCTACAAGACATGAATCAAAATTGCTAGTTGTTGATGAGATATTAGAAACTAGTATACACACAATATATAAACCATAATCACTAAGTTTTAATTTATTTTAAGTAGTCAATATACCAAAAAGACGTCAGCTACAATGCCTGAATTTTGACGAGTTATAAGTGGAATGTATATTTACACATTATGATCCAGAATGGCTAAATGATGGACAGGATAATTACATAATACTTTTTGCTGATCAATTATGTGTAGCCATTATACAAGACGTGAAACAGAATGGCTAGCTGTTTATAGAGTACAAAAAGCCAGTATGGCTACAAGACATTGATTGTTGATGAATTATAAACAGTCACTATACCTACAAGAATTGGTGAATGTTGGTGAATTATAAGTAGTTACTATACATGTCATAAACCAAAATGGCTGAATGTTGATGAAATGTATGTAGATAATATACATATAAGACATTAACTAGAATAACTGACTTTTGATGAACTATAAGTAACCAGTTAATATAGCTATATTACTTGCGCCATAGTGTAGTATATTTTTGATGTATTATATATAGCCAATATACATACAAGACGTGAACCTGATTCACTTCTTTTTCATGAGCTATAAGTCGCAAGTATATTTACAAGTCATGAGCTAGAATGGCTGAATGATAATGAATTATAAATAGCCAATCAATCTAACTACAAGATACTGACTTTTGTTTAATCGCAAGTAGACAGTACATGTAAAATACACTGTTGATGAATTATAAGTAGAGAGTATGTGTACAACACAATATTGATGAATCATAAGTTCACAGTATGTGTACAAGACACTATTGATGAATCATAAGTTCACGGTATATGTAGAAGACTGTTAATGAGGCATAAGTATGCAGTATACTTAATCAACTAACTAATATTTGTTCCAATCCTAATAGCTTTCGAAAGATCTATTAAATACTGAACAAAATATCTGGAATGCAACCATAATGTTTTTGCTACATATTTTTTGTTGCAATATCTAGGTCATTAGGATCCTTCTACCGTTTATTAAACTAAAAGTGTGTTTTCTTTCCTATCACATTATTTTCTATTTTGAAATTTTGTATGTTTCCATCCTTACTAATAAAATGATTTTCTTCATTTTCGTTATTTCGGGTTGAAAAAAGATAGTCACAGTAATTTTGGAGAACAAATAAAACGTATGCTCTATTTGATTGTTTGTTTGTTTTTGAATTTCGCACAAAGCTACTCAAGGGCTATCTGTGCTAGCCGTCCCTAATTTAGCAGTGTACGACTAGAGGGAAGACAGTTAGTCATCACCACCCACCGCCAATTCTTGGGCTACTCTTTTACCAACGAATAGTGGAATTGACCGTCACATTATAACGCCCCCACGGCTGAAAGGGTGAGCATGTTTGGTGTGATTGGGATGCGAACTCGCGACCCTCAGATTAAGAGTCGCACGCCTTAACACGCTTTGCCATGCCGGGCCTGCTCTATTTGAAGATTGAACTGAAAATCTATAAAAACAGATACTTCCTTATGTAAGCTTGTGTTCTAGTAATACTATAAATTATTTTGTGTAACCTATGAAACACGAGGACAAATGTTTTATATAAAATTAGTAGTCAGGGTAGCTCTGTTATGACACGATGTTAAAGGGTGCTACACGTGTGTCTACCAGAAGCAATATGGAGGGGGTATAGACAATGATGTCAACAGAGAAAGGTGCATTGCTAGGAACAAGTTGCCAGACCACCATAACAGATGGACATGACGGCAGAGCTAACGACGTTCATAAAATGGATCAACGTATCTCAACATGGCGAGATTTAATACAATCGTTATAAAACTTTAAAAGTTCTATATTTAATACTACTTCCTGGCCATTTATATGTAAATCCTACTGAAAAGGACGCTTATTTAAATGTTATGCAGTAATAAACACCTTACTGTTTAACTACTTTGTTTTTATGATATGCGTATAATTTGACAAAATAATCCATTTACTTATGTGACTTTATAGTTTTATCTTACACAAGTTTAACAAGAGTGAACAGCGTTACTATATTTTAATATATGATTACATCATCAGTGTCTAGACTAAAATCCCTTATTTTAATGACAATCTCACTGTCCGTAGGATTTTAACAAATCTGCTGTAATTCATTAATTAAATGAGATCACAACTCATACTATTTGTTTTCATTGATATATTTATTTGTATTACACGTGTTTTAAAATGGTGAGCAATGTTACTACTGATTATATACAGATTTCAACATACAATTAATTTTGTAAGTTTTGCAAAGATATTTTTATACTTTCATAGTACAGCATACAAGTTTCAACATATCTAATCTTATTTTTCATTTGCTTGTTATTCTGTAGGATGATTATGTTACTAACACTATTAATTTATTGCTGGAAAGCTTTTACCATGCTTAATATTTCTATAATTATTGAACAAGACAGCCAATAATGTTTGTAAGATGTAGTATATATTTAACATATAATAATTATATATTCTATAATTAAACATACTTTTTATATTTATTGTCTTTAAAAGGATGCAAAAAATATTATTTTAACGAGAAAACTATTACAACACACACATTATCTATTATTTGAAAGAGGCAGTGTAAATCACTTATCATTTTGAGAAGAATGCTAATTTAAGGAATTCTAAACTCAATACAGAAATAAGAGAGTCAATATATATAATACAGTTAGCGTACGACCTAGCTTCTGTATACTCTAGGCAAGTGAGATTACACATAATGTGATAGTTAACACAAAATATGTAGAGAGGATCCTGTGAGCAGATCACTAAGCTACAGCATCCAATGTCTGCAGAATACCCAGATTTTGAACCATTCGTAAGAAAAATAATATAGAAATCGTTGGAAAGATGTTTAGCAAAGATAATATAGTATTTCCAATCAGGAGTATCTGTCCTCCTCAGAAGGTTCAAAGAATGGTCACAAGTGAGATGGTAACGAACCATGATGAGATGGGTTGATGATCAAATTCAGCAACATCATCTAATATAAGATCCATTCAATCAGCTGTGTGTGGATACAAAGGGCAAATGCAAGAATGGCAGACTGTTTATTACGAAAAAAAAAGCACATCACTCTGAGGCATGAAGTCACATGTACAGGTTTTTTTTTCCAATAACAGTTTCCCTCTCACAAAGGAGTTGAAGTACCTCACAGATTTTAATTTGTTTACTTGTAAATCTACATGAAAACGTGATTTCATGCTTATCTTTCTATTTCAGCTCCATCTGATGATTTATGTTCTCTGAAAGACATACGTGTATCGCAAAAATACTTAATAGATTTCGAGAATAGTATTCACCTTAATCTATTAGTAAAGAACTAATTAGGTCTTCGCTTTCTGACGAGAGTGTACCTTGAGGGTGAGAGGAAGACATTAGTGAATTGGTTCTCAAAACTTTCCTAAAAGAATTCAGTCTGATTCTTCTGGAAGAAGACATTAAAGAGGTGAAGTATGAGTATTATTAATTTAAAACTATAACTCAATACTAACAAACCAGGAAGATCAAAAACAGTTTCTCATCTAAGTTCGTAAAATGAAACTGAATAAAAATTACAGACCAAAAGGAATCAACACTTATTGAAAGCTACGGTATAAATTAAAAAGGCTAGGTTTTAAATTTTGCTCATTATTTACTGTAATTAATTTTAAATACAAACTCTTATTTCATACAACATTCTAAATTATTTGATATACTAATTTGAAATAAAATAATTTATTTTTGCAAAATAGTATCCATTTTTAATCATTCAGGTACTTTGGGCACTTCTAAACAAGCCTGGTTGCTAATATTTTTCTGAGTTGTCTTCTTTCACAGAGGAAGAAATTATGAAGGAGAGCCAGGATATTTATAGCAAACAGTTTTTATCTGTATATTGAAGACTATCCTAATGCGCACCTACGTATTTCTTATAAAAGAAATGAAAACGATGGATTGGAGGTTAATTTAAAACTAAGAGAATAGTAGGAGTTAACGAAAATATTTTCTTTGGTTTTTACCAGACTGGCTACTAGCTCTTGGATTACATTAATTTAATCAGACTGTTTAAGTAAACTAGCAGTTGAAATTTGTGCGAAAGACATAAAAATATTTCAGTATTTTATTTTTTTTTACATAGCGAAACAGGAATTATTAACCAATAACACATGAACATTAGATGATTGTAACATATAGAATACTCAATGTTTTGTACACTATACAGTAGGTATCTTTAATGAGGTAACCTATATATTCTGTATAAAGTAAAGAAGTAAAAAAATCGCTACATATGATATTAAATTTTGTTACACATATTCCTAGAATATACACACTTAGATAGAAAAAATGTCACAAAACAAGTAATAAAAACATTTTGTAAATGTAAAATGATGTATGGACTGCAGAACCAAACATAACGTAAATAAACATACGGGCATGATACATCTATAAATGGGTCATGACACACCATAAAATGTATACTTAATTTTAATATTGTTTCAGTTGCATGTTATATATTCCTCACTATTTGTTCACCATATTATTATGATCATGTCAGGGTAAGGATTAATGTTGTGTCTCCATGAGCCTAGAATTTACAAGAAAAACCGCATTCAGCCAAATCATGCCTTGATTGTTACAGACCCTCACTACGAGGTCTTTCGAATTTAATAAAAATAATGTTTAAAACCCTTTTACTATTAATATTACTTCCGAGTTAAATGAGCAGTATAAGTCGCATTTCCGCTTTCTGTTGGAAGTTACAAGAATTACCTTACAAATTATAATGTCTTTGTTCAAAATTATGAGAAATATCCTTCTATAGTATTTCACGTGATTAATTAAGGGGCGTCCATTGGCCAAAAAAAGTCTTATTGACTGAAGATGAAAGGTCTCTTACAAAATAGAATGTGGGTATAACTCATGAAGCGGTTCTTAATATCAATCTTATGATAACTGTTGAAGTACCAACTTCAGTTGAGTCTATGTATTATTGCGATAATGATGCCCATTTTTTCCGTTGCATTCATCCGTGCAGAGTAGTAATGCA
The DNA here is from genome assembly GCF_004210375.1 of Tachypleus tridentatus. Taxonomy (NCBI): domain Eukaryota; kingdom Metazoa; phylum Arthropoda; class Merostomata; order Xiphosura; family Limulidae; genus Tachypleus; species Tachypleus tridentatus. The sequence continues at coordinate 96,713,701 of NC_134826.1, forward strand.
CCCACGAGGCCCGGCATGACCAGGTGGGTTCAGGCGTTCGACTCGTAATCTGAGGGTCGCGGGTTCGAATTCCCGTCGCACCAAACATGCTCGCCATTTCAGCATTGGGGAGGTTAAAATGTGATGGTCAATCCCACCATTCGTTGGTAAAAGAGTAGCCCAAGAGTTGCTGGTGGGTGGTGATGACTAACCGTTTCCCTCTAGTCTTACACTGCTAAATTAGGGACGGCTAGCGCAGATAGCCCTCGTGTAACTTTGTGCGAAATAAAAAACAGTAACACACCCTCCCCCTCACATTTTGAGTATGTTGCATTACATAAAAATATAGTTTTAGAAGGATGTGGCGCCATCTATGAATATGGTTAACGTTCAGTTATGTCAAACATAATAAATGCTCACTAACAATAATAATGGATGTGGAGGAGATTTGTGAAAACTCATTAAAATGCCCCTTGTTCCAAACTATTTTCCTACAAACTTTGTTTGAGATTGGTCCAGCGATCTAGAAGTAGTTAGGTAACGGACAGACAGACATACAGACTTTTGTGCATTATACATTTATATATATATATAATTTATAAAATACAATGCAACCACTGCTACGATTTCTACATTGGAGAAATAAGCAGAAAAATGGAAACTAGATTCAAAAAACATAAAAAACACCTTCACACGTTTTTGAACACTACAAATCAAATAAACACAACATAACCCTAAAAACACCCAGATTTTAAGTAGGGAAACAAATATAAACAAATGCAAAACCAAAGAAGCCATACTTATACAACAACTAAAATCAAAATTAAACCAATATAAACATCTTTATATCTATACTAATTAATAAACTAACATCCAACTGCAACGCCCCTACATTTCCGTGCCCGTTTATATTCTCATTCCTAAGGCACGTATCTGGCACCAGTCACTTGCAAACTCTCTCTTTCTTAACCTGAAGATGACCTAGGAAGGTAGAAACTTTGTTATCTCCTTATCAATAAAATTGTTAATACCCTTACTAGCCTTCTGAGATACACATATAAATAGATGGATGGAAGAGTCCAATGAGAAACAATTCGTAAGTTTCTGTACTGAAAGGTTCAGGAAAAAAATAACATTAACGTCTGATCTACTACTTGGTTGTTATAAAGTCTGTTTCGCAATAATAACATGCGAGACATAGGTATGCAAGTTTAAATTACTCAAAGCAAACTTGCATCTGAAATTGATACACATGGCGGAAAACAAAGTTTGGTAATGAACAGCAAAGCCAGGACGAAAATTGTACACCTTTAATGAAACTTTTGGAAGATGGAGTAAATGTAGTTCCAAAACATTCATTGAAGATGTTTACAGCTGTTCTCGTGGCTGCTCAACAGTAGCTGCTCAACATCATAAGGCTGTATCCATGGCAAATTTTTATATAATAGCTATATTAAGCAATATTTGTGACTATGTATTTCATTAAATTCCACAGTATCATTAATACTACCCCAACCATCCTGAAAATTTAACAAAATTTGTGTATTATGCCATTTATGGATATTAACTATATTTTGTAGAGAAGACCTTAAAGGTTAAGAAGGTATTTTCCAAAGAATAATGAGATTCATCTTAGAGAAATAGAGAAAGAACTTTATTGGTTTTATATTATAGTGTGCGATGGAATAGGCCTAGACATCGATACATTACTTTGCTAACTTGCACTGTTGTTGGATGATTGAAATAATGGTCAGGTTTCAAGTATATTTAGGAACTGAGAGGGACAGTTCTAATCGAGACCTCTTTCTCCATTACTTGTTGGTGCGCTACTATGATAGGTAAATAGTGGACATTAAATCAGCTTTAATATCAGTTCGTAATGCACTAATGCTGAATTTAGGAAGGTTACGAAATTATCCTTTTTGAAATGCTCACTATGTATATGGCTGGTGAAAGGTCTGATCTCCTAGTCCTTTATCAGTTTTACAAAATTTATTTGTAAACGGCACCTGGACCAATTTTTTGAAATTCAAGCAGTGTAATAAGGGACTTAGGGATTTTAAAGAACAAAATACACCTTTTCACCACCTGAAAATATTTTCCTGCCTATTCCTGAAACAAGTATGATGATAATCACGGGTGCATAGAGTTACTTTTGTGAGATTATTCACTCATCGTCACTATCCATGTTGCGAAAATTTCGATTTTACGTTTCTTTTTAATAAAAAAAAAAGAAACGAAAAAGTATATACTTGTGAACATTTAATTAATTTTCAAAAGTTTTGAAAGAAATGAGTGTGACCCACTGGCCAGTGCTTCTAATTCATAATCTATAGGTTGCGAGTTCGAAACTTACTCGTGAGATGTTTTTGTGTTTCTAAGCAAGACTTTACCAAAACTTTTTTTATTATACCCAGTTGTATAATGGGTACCAAAGGTAGCTGGAGGTTAATTTGTGATAGACTGAATTCGTTCCAGGAAGGAATTTATAGATCACTATCGTTGGTTGTTTCAGTAAAAAATAATAATTCAGAAACTGTTCGTATGTGCCTTCTTGGATGGAGCTAACCTATGTGAAAAGTTTCCAAAGCTAGACGACTTTATTCTTTATTACATTTGATCGACCTCGTCTTTAATTGAAACTGCTTTGATGTACTTAACTAAACATCAATTAAATAAATATTTGAAATGGACTTTGCAAAAATAAAATAACTAATTACACAAGAAAATGTCTGATAATGGCTAAGTGGTAAGCCTGAGGACTAACAATCCTAAAAATAGGGTTTTGATACTTTCGGTGAGTAGAATACAGAGAAGTGATTGAAAGTTTTAGATTTAACAAAGAAATAACTAAATATAATTTCGTGAATTTTACCGATAAACTTTTAAGTTTATCCGATGAACTTATAAGCTTATATGATGAATTTGTTTTATTGTAGCAAGCTTAAATAATTTATATTTTACTCGTAAGAAGTCTATATCATTTATTCATTTATCTTCAATTTCCTTTCTTTGATAAGTATCCTTTCATGCCTTCTCTATACGCTAGATGGAGTGGTCGATTGTATTAATTTTAGGTAATTTTTGCATTTTGTGTTTTTGTTATTGATAACAAAGTATTTTGAATAAATAATCTGAGCTGTTCTGCCAGTCGTTTTGAAAACAGTTTATTTGAAATAGGTATAAATTATGTCTTTAATAAATAGAACTTTTGGTTTATGCTTGTTCTGTCACTAGATCCTAAAATAGTACATTGTCGTGAAAACCGATATTGGTTCACAATAGGGATCGCCCAAGCATTTCACACAAATTCTAATAGAAAATACAGACAAAAACCATATTAAAAAGCAAACTTGTTCTTGAAACAGCACTGAAGACCTTCTATCTCGATTGATAAGGCTGCTAAAATATTGATAATAGCAAAAAAAATGATATCAAAATTGTTAGACAAAATTCAAAGTTCATCAATTTGTTCTTCATATTACTATTATCCATATTAATTATTATTTCACAAGACTGCAGAAAAAACGGTGATGAATATTTTATTCAAGCTTAGGCATGCATATTAAACACTTCTTCATAGCTAATATAACTATTTTATGTTGATTCTTGAAAGAGAAGGAACTATTTTATAAGTATTTTTATTGCTACTGGCCAAGTTTTTCTTTGAAGTCATTCAAACACCGAAGCCAACAGCACAAAGGGCTAGGTGTATACTGCGCCAAAATCTATGCACGACTACTAAACAAACTTCTGCGGAGATTGTAGAACTATTCTTTAAGTTGATTCTTTAAAGTCAAGATTTTCACACTCTAAGATTTTCTAAGTTCTTCTTCACTATTAACATAAGCTCTTCGAACTCATTCAAACATCACAGAAATTAGGAAGTCATTTAAACACCGTTATACTAGTTGGAGATTCTTCATTTTATAGTAATCAGAAACACTTCGTTTTATTAAAGTACCCAATATATATATATTCATAATAGTATCTCCAGCTTTATTATTACTAATTATAGTATTACGAACCGCTAGAGAGAAAACAGCTACGAATATTTTATTGAAACCTTCCCTTTCCTGCATTGACAAAAAAAAATTATTGTTTCACTAATGCACATTAACTAGAAAATAGTTTGTGCAACTTTAGGACATTACTTGAAAAGTGGCATGTTGTAGATACATCATTTCTCGAGTTCGCTGCTGTACGTTGTCTCTAGATGGTGTTCTGTGACTGTTTCAGTGAGTTTTTTAACAGTAGACGAATACTACGATAGGTTTCTTTACTCTTGTAAGTGATGGTTTATTTTACTGAATTTCGTACTTTTCTGAAATTGTCAGTAGGTATTTTAGTATTATTTTATTGATATTATTCATAATTTGGTTTCACAAGTCTGCAACAAAATAGGCCTGGTATTTCGCACCAGAACCTTGACAGATATACTATATGAAAGGCTGTAAATGTCCATAACCTATTTAAAAAGTTAATTATATTTATTAAAAGTTTATTTACTTGACTATAAATGCGTAATAAATGCGAATATCGTTGCCAGTGGCTTCCTTTGTACTCGACACTTGTTAAACGCGTGTATACATGATTTGTTTGTTTGGAGTTATGCACGAAGCTACACATTGAGCAATCTGTGCTCTGCCACGAGTATCAAAATCCGCTTTCAAGCGTTGTTAGTCTGCAGACATGACGCAGACAAAAAAAACAACCAAAAAACTGCCTAGCTCAGTAAACAGTGATAGGGTGGAGAAAAGCTCAAAGCAACAGTAAACTGTAGAAAAGGAAACATTCAACTGAGTGCACATGCATGTATGTCTCTTAAAATACAATCTTCATAAATTTACATTAAAAAACCTAAAAAACAAGATAATCAAAAATTATTAATTTAAAAAGGGAATATGAAACGTCAAAACGTAGAAAAACAAGTTGAATCAAAATGTAAATATTATATTTACAAACTTCTAACTAGAAACTCTTAAAAAAGTAAACAAACTACGCGTGTCTTGAGCAACCTATTTTTTCATCGTGATATCTAAGTATCATGTTACTATAAGTTTTACAGTAACGAATCTTGAAAATTAACCCAGAAATTAACAAGATATGTAGTAATACCAGTTCGTACATAAACTGTGAGCAAGTAGTTCACATTATAGATAGGCAGATGTATACAAAAAAGGAAACTTTCATTTGATAACAGGTTAAGGCTAATTTCACATCACTGCTAATTTAGCAGGTTGTGTAGCGATTTCTTTTCTATATCTTTTCCACAAGTATCTCAGAGTAGATGAGCACATTACAAAGTTCAAATGGTAGGATTCAGAAATTTTCACAAGCTGACAGTCATGATAAAAGCAATCTTAAGTCTATTCTCATCTTATACTTCACTTGAGTTTATCCTGATGCAGGATCATGAATATTGAGCTAATGAACCCTTTCAACTACATTCACTGTTCACACAAATGGAAAGGCATCAATGTGAAAGGGTGTTTTTACCCATTTAAAATCAGCTCAGAACCTATCTTCGTTTTTTCTGACAGTCACAACTGAAGATAAATAAGTACTTTGTGAAAATTGTACGATTCTGTCATTTAAGTGTTAGTTTATTTCCAATTGTTCATAGTCCTATTTTATTGAAGGTTTTAATATCGAGTGTTAAGGCCCATCATGGCCAGGTAGTTAAGGCACTCGACTTGTAATTTGAAGTTTGTGGGTTTGAATCACATTCACACCAAACATGCTTGCCCTTTCAACGCTGAGGGCATTATAATAGGACTATCAATCCCACTATTTGTTGGTAAAAGAATAGCCCAAGAGTTGGCAGTGGGCGGTGATGACTAGCTGCCTTCCTTCTAGTCTTACACTGCAAAATTAGGGACGGCTAGCGCAGATAACCCTCTGTAGCTTTGCGCGAAATTCAAAACAAACGAACAAAACAGAAGAAATCTGGAGTACGAATGGTAGAAGGTGTATTAACTTGAAAAAACATACAATAAAAGAAGAATTTGAACGGTATAAATTAAACTAGCCTTCAGATTTAAAACACAATACAACTACCTGTGAACAATAAAAAATAAAATGACTGTATTAACTTTTGGATTTAAAACAAAATTAACTATAATAACTCTCGGATTTAAGATATGTAATAATATTGGACAGTGAACGATAATAAGCTAGACTAGTCCTCGATATCAAAAGAGAATAAAACTAGAATGGGTAATATAGAAAGTATACTAATACATTGTACAAAACACAGTGAAATAGGACTGTGACGGTAGAATTAATGTAGCTTTTGACAATAAAATATGACCGTGAACAGTAGTAACTAAACCAACACTCATTAATAAAAGATACAATAATAGTGGATTGTGAAAATTAGAAATTAATTGACTTACTTACTTTAATTTTCGGCCCGACATGGCCAGGGGGTTAAGGCACTCGACTTGCAATCCGAGGGTCGCTGGTTCGAATCTCCGTCACACCAAACATGCTCGCTCTTTCAGCCGTGGGGACGTTATAATATGACGGTGAATCCCACTATTCGTTGGTAAAAGAGTAGCTAAAGAGTTGGCGGTGGATGACGATGATTAGCTGCCTTTCCTCTAGTCTTATACTGCTAAATTAGAGACGGCTAGCGCAATTAGTCGTCGTGTAGCTTTGCGCAAAATTCCTTTTTCCATCCGCATCTGCCGTTAAGCGCTGCGAGAAGATGCAGTTTCCTTTTGAGAGCAGGGTAAGAGGCCGCCTGGGTAAGTGTAAAGCTGTATTTATTCAAAATCTCAGTTACGCCATTGATTCATCTCATTTGGCGATGCCCTCATGCTTTGGATACTTTTAAGTTTCGTATTATTTTCTGGTACAGGGAAAGCAAGAGTAGAAAATATCTTATATGAGCTTTACGTGATTCTTTAAAGTAATTTCTAAAGAATCGCCTGCTTCAAAATTCTCTTATATCACTATACATTTTAAAATACATTGAATTCAGCATTATAATTCTTACCTCTTTTAAAAACCGATAATAACAAATGAATATTTCGTTTGAAATAGTCGCTGAGCCGAAGACATTGAAAAATAGGAACATTGCATTATTTTGCATGAAATAAAATTCTTACGTAATGATACCGAACCGTGGCTGTTGAATACAAATTAGGCGTGACATGTTTACATGTTTACAATTATTGTCAACCGAGCACTAATATTGAGAATTAAACTAATCAAATTTATTTGAAGTATCAATGGAAACACTAACTTCCATAGTCTAAAGAAAAAGACGTTAAAACAATACAAATAAAAAACCTCCAGCTACCGCTTTCAGTCGGCTAGCATATTTCGAAGTGGAATATGTAATATGCATGATGTCTAACTTATTTTGTTTTTAACCTTTGTAAAAAAAAAAAAAAAGTTTCATTTCCTATGAGTTTATCTCAATCTGCTGATTTGTATGGTCACAGTAGGTGACGTACGATTGTCCTAAATTATTAATTTTTTTTATATTATTTATGGTCAGCGGTATACTGCTCCATATTTTAAAGATAGATAGATCCTTTCTAAAATTTGTTAGACGTATAACACCACCATCCGGATAAACATTTTATATTTAAAACTTAATTTTCATTTTTGTAAGTCCATTTGAAATAAAAATAAGGCATTAATTATTCGAGATACATACATGAACGTTAAATGAATAATTATATATTACTGAGAGGAAATATAAAACTCAAATTCGTTTGAATTAAACAGCAAGTAAAAGCAGCAACAAAAACTGAGTAATCTATAATAATCACTAACAACAAAACAAATTTTAGAAATGTATATATACATATATATATTATTAATATATTTTAACTTTTCTAATGCCTTGTACACCTCACGTCAACAGGAATAGCTAGAAAAGAAAGCGCCGTTATTATTATTTTGAAAGTAATAAGTGTTTAAAAATTTATACGTTTTATACACACGATACAATTGCGAAATGTATATTATTAAGTGTTTTGGTACCATGCTTGTGTGTTAATTACCATGTCACTCATAGCAAAAACATTTTAGCATTTTGTTTCTCTATAACCTGCTCTAAATTAGGAACGATCTCACAGTGCTTGACGCCAGCTCCTGAGAAAGAGTCATTGAGTGAATGATAGGCAGTCAGAAAGAACTCTACCAGTGAACACAAGGAATCACAAACACCAATAATGTTCTCTACCACTTTGAGAGTTCGATTTCGAACGTTACTTAATTTCGAGTGTAAAATTAATAACTTATATATATGTGTGTGTATATATATATATATATTTGTCTTTAGTTCTTGAAGTGTACGGCTCAGTCCAATTCAGGTGCCGAAACGCATTTGAGAGAATTTCTTGTATATTTTGTTAATGTATAAACATTCCGTTTAAAATATTCGAGTTATGAAATTACTCCAACAGTATTTCATATATTGAGTATATAAAGAAATATAAACATTGAAGATAATTTTTCTTTTCTTTTTTGTACACTCCTTTTTTTTTCTTTTCAGTTTTATCGAACTAGAGAAGATATTAAGAGGTGAAAAGAGATGCCGGTTATGTAAACCTTTGTATTCTCTCTTAATGTGGACGTGTATGTTTATTTATACCTATTTACAAGTTATTTTTGGGAAAAATAACCATTTACATGTATCTTGTGCAAAATGCAAAGGAAAATGCAAACAATGAATTAAAGTAAGTATACGTTTCTTGCTAATTTATTTTTTAACACGCTTGTCAAGGTTAAATAAATTTCCAGGATATGTTACAATTAATACTTTTTGCTTATATTGATTTTATATATGTAAAAACGACTGATATGAGTAGAGAAAGCACTATGTAGAGAAGCAAACAACGTTTCGACCTTCTTCGGTCATCGTCAAGTTTTTTCGTCGTCACGGGTTATATTGGTTTTATAAATAAATAATTATAGAATTGAACTGAAAAAAAATATTTTTATGCTATAATTGCCTTATTTGCCGATAGGCGGAAACGGTTTATATATGTTAAATGACGATTTGTTACTGTTTCATTCGTCTCAACTACCGAGTGAACACAAAAACAACATTCAAAATACTATTGGATTTATAATAATACAGTTTCACTGACGTCATAAGTTTTGAACCAATGAGTATATAGTGTAACAATCTTCGTGCCAAATGATTGTAAACGTAAGCGTTAAACAAAACTGTTGAGGATATTAAAACATAATATATATATATATTTAGGTAGCACTGAATCTATCGAATTAAACATGCGCCAGAACGTGCGTAGAAATACTTTAACACGTGTTATTTTATATTAAAACTTAATCAATGAGGACATTTTGGTATTTCCAACACATTAATTCAATATAACAGTGTGTTTCGTTATAGTAAAATTACTTCGGGGTATCTGCTGTTTAGACACAGGGGAATCAAATCCCCGATTTTAGCGTTCTAAATCCGAAGACTTATCGCTGTCCCATTGACGGATCAATATAACAGTAAATCGTTTTTAAAAGACACAAAAATTGTTTAACACTATCATTTGAAAGTTTCAGTTAGTCTATAAACAGCTGAAATCGCAGACCGTTTGATTCCGTTAATTGCGTTATTACTATTTTTTAGCATTTATTATTGTGTTTCCTAAATGATCGTGCTTTGGACGAGGAGCTAGAACGCTGAAAAGGTGTTAGCTTGTCTAATCTGCTGGCCTGTCAATTAAGTTTTAGACAACTGACCTCTTCTGTCACAACGCGTTTTAGCAGGCGTGGGAAAAGGCCACGTTGAAAATGTGTCTTTAAAAATGACAAACCAAACAAATCAATCACAGCCCACGTAACTCGACAGCATAGCTGTGGCTCAGTAAAGCACCTTTCTTGAGGTGAAGGTTTTTTTGTTTGTCACGCAAGAGCTCCTGGAGTGGAAAGCATCTTTCTTGTTGACGATTACAAAATCTCCAGTTTTTACGCTTCCTTAGATCTTGCTGTCTTGGCTGTCTTTGGTCAACTCTTGTGCTGCCAATTTTGTTTTTACGAACAGTAATAGCTAAATTTATACTCAATAAAGAGATGAGTTCTTATTCAAGAAACCTATTTGCTCCAAGCCCATACGCACATATACATGTATATCGTTCTTTTCGAGGACAATTTTTAATCGCTTCATTTGGTTCTAATAGTGTCGGAATTTTAGCATGAGATGTCCTTGCAAAGAGAAATTTAGAAGTCTCTCTACTCATTTAATCATGTTATAAAAAAGTTTCAGTGATAATATATTATATTTGAGGTTATTGTTTACATTTGTTTAATGTGAAGCGAATTTTAAACAACCATAAACAGAAGCGTCTATATTCCTAGGCATCGTTGAAATTTCGAATAGTAGGTTCTACGCTATGAGAAAAAGCTGTCAGCCGAAGTGAAGCAAGGAAGTCTAAACTGTGACCAGTGCGTGCACCTCGCACTCGTGGCTTTACGTGTTCAGTTGCCGGCTTCGTTTGGCCGTATATAAACACATCTCGCAGCAGTTTGTGCTTTAGGCGTCGTACACTCGTTCCGCCATTATCTTTTTTTTTTTTTATCTTGGTGGCTATTTTTTAATATGTAAATGAGGTCAGCCTATCAGTGACTTAACTGATGGTACGTGCTGCGTAAATTATCCAGCATGCGGTAGTATCAGTCATATTTGTTGTTCCTGGTGTCTATGTAGGTCTTTCATGTCTTGGTTGATGGCAAAAATTTGTTGAAATGTCACGGAGAAAACAAAAACATCCGCAGCACAGGAATATAACAGTCCCAAGTAAGTCTTAGTAATAATTTATTTCAACTAACGAATATACCACTGTTAGTAGTACAGTGGTAAGTCTTCGCTGGACATTATAAACTTCGTGTATAAAGTTTGTATAATGTGTTAATTAATAGCAACACTAAATAGTTATTCATTAAACTGGTCAAGTACAATACGAACATTCATGCAGGTAATAATATAGAACCTTCGCAATTATGGAGGTAGTAATATAAAGCTTGTTCAGTTATGGAGGTAATAATATAGGGTCCGCACAGTCATGGAGTCATGGAAACAGAGAGGTTTCCCAGTTATGGATGTAATAATAAAGAACCTTCGCAATCATACGGGTAATAATATAGAGCTTGCTTAGTTATAGATGTAATAATATAGAACCTGCACGGTCACAGAGGTAATGATATAAAACTTACACAATCATGGAGGTAATGATATAAAGCCTTCACAATCAGAAGTAACAACAGAGAACTTGCCCAGTTATGGAGGTAATAACATAGAGCATGCACAGGCATTCAGTTAATAATATAGAGTTTACATAATCTTGGAGTTAATGATACACATCCTTCGCAATCATGAAGTAATAATATACGGCGTATGTATTTATTGTGGCCATTACATCACGAAAACTACATGTAACCCACATATTTATTATAAATGTTTTATTGTGGTTCCTTTGTGAAGTAAAAGTTTTTGTTATCAGGTAAACTATAAACTTTTAATGACAGGTGCAATGTATATAGACTTTAAGTGTAATACTTTCTCTACTCTATACTCTCATTTTGCTGTTTTTATGTCATATTTTCAACACTGAATGTCGAAGAAGGTTCATAGATAGGTTTTTGTGATGATACGAAGGCTGGGTGGGTTAACATAAGAAACGGAGAACTATTAACTTAAGAGAAGGGTTAGAGATAATCTATCTGCCGTATTAAGAAAGCTGATAAGACTGTGACATCGAATTTTTAAAGTCGACTTATGAAAAGTCAGAACATTTCTCGATCAGAATCCCAAATCTCTCTCCCACCAATGTTTACATTTCACAAACTGAATTGCATTTTTTTCAATCTCTCTCTCTCTCTCTCTCTTCGGGTTGTAAGATAAAATTCATTCATTTTTTCGAGCAATTGTAATACATTTTCTAGTGCTAAGTTAAGCGATAACTTAGTTAATTTTCCTGTTTAAACACTTACTTATAACAACAGTTATATGTGAAATAGTATAATTAAAATACTTCTTAAAGTGTGCTGTTTATAAATATATTTACTTCCTTATAGCATGGTATTAATGAGAGGTTGAAACAATTTATCACGGTTTATTCAATTATATATATATATCTTCAGTTGGTTTTGGTTTCAGTATGATATAAAGTAAAAGTTATGTTTCTTTCTTAGCGCATGGAAGATAATGATTTGTGTTTGGAAGAAGACAGTTTGCTTACTTTGCCGAATTATTTAAATTGTAATCTATACTACCTTTTCTATGTTTAAATAACGTGATTCTTCCTCCCCCAAATAAAATACTAGAGATAAGAAAACCATAACAATTTTATCAAAGTGTCTTCATACAAAGGTCGCCTATACATAAGCTATGTTCAAATATATATAGATAAACAGTTTCTAACTACACTATGGGGAACAACTGAGCATTTAAATAAGTACGACATAAGTGCAAACTGACTGTGGAGGGATCCAATCTCCGTCACCGAACATGTTCGTTTTTTTCCCCCCGGGAAGCATTATAAAGTTATGGTCAATCCCACAATTTATTGGTAAAAGATTAATGGTGATGGTAGGTAATGTTGAAAATAAGCCTTTTCTCTAGTCTATCACTATTAAATTATGGATGGTTGACGCAGATTGCCCTCGTGTAGGTTTTAGTAGAATTCAAATAAACTGAAACCAAAATAATATTATATGGAACAGTTCAATTCTATATATGTACATAGCGTCTGGTCATATTGTGAAGAATGCGTTAGTGTTTATATGTGTATAGAATAAATAACCACATGTTGTAAAACAACACGATGTTCGTACATGTAGATAGTATCCGATAGTATTCTATAGAACAAATCAACTTATATATATATATATATGTAAATAGTGTCTAGCCGTTTTGTGCGAAACAACTCTGTTTTTGTATATAAATAGTTTCTTGAAGTATTGTGTGGAAACCCACAGGTTTTATATATTTACACAGTGTATATACGTACATATTTTGTGACCATATTGCGTGACACAACAGACCTTGTATACACGTAAACAATGTGTGGCCATATTATGTGAAACAACAGTCTCACAATAACGTGTGCGACACTTTCTGCAAACGAATACAGCATCTCACTGCACTGTGTGAAAACTCACTTTTTATATACGTAGTTAGTGTGTGGATATATTATATTGAAAAACACAATTTATACATATATATATGTGCAGTGTGTAGCGCTATTGTGTATTGTGTGGAATAACACAATTTATATATATGCACAGAGTGTATTATGTAAAACAACATGGTGTCTGTCTAAGTTTAGGGTGCCAGCACATACTGTCTGGAAAACATATTCTGTATATGTACACAGTGTCTTCCCATATTACATAGACAACCACAGTGCCTCGGCATATTTTGTAAAACAAAATAATTTCTATATGTTTTCAGATTTTCTTCTCATAATGTATGGAAGAACAATAATGTCTTGGCAGATCGTTTGAAATAACTCTGTGTATATATGTGCACACAGCTACAATACAGTTTCTTTATTTGTACGCAATGTGTGGCTACGTTGTATAAAATATCCCAGTGTCTCGTCACATTTTGTATAGAAATTCACTGTCTTTATACCTATACAATGCATGGCCTTATATCTACGCAGAGTCCAGCCATATTGTTTGGAACACAGTGCCATCGCTATATTGTGTGGAAATGCACATTTTGTACATGCCTATACAGTGTTATACCATGTTGTGTGAAATAACACAGTGTCTGAAAATAGTGTGTGGAAAATCCAATGTCTAGGAACATTGTATGGAACAAGATAGCGTGTATAGTCGTATTGATACTGATTGAAATAATACTATGTATACATATTTATACAGTATCTAGATCGACAAAGTTTCTTTATAAGTATGTGATATGTAGTGATACTGTATAGAAAAACACAGCATATATACATATACACACACAGTGTCTATCCATACTGTGTGAAACAACACAGTTTTTATGTATATACACACAGATACACACAAAGTGCCTATCCATACTGTGTGGAATAATTTTTTTTTATATATGTACACCATGTCAGGTCACAATGTCTGGCCACATTTTATGGAGCAACTCACGTTCTATATGTACGTAACTATGAAACTGTAGAAAATAGACCAGAATGTGATGGTAAGTTCTGTGGCCTCAGCTTACTCCCAGAGATCCAGGAATCTTATGAAATACTGCGTTCATTCTTATTTTGTGTCGTTATAAGATAAAACCAGTAACTCTGGATTTTTAAGATTTTTTTTCGCTTATATACTTACTGTCACACAATTCAAAAGTTTTTAATTTTCAAAGTGTTCAACGTAAGATAGCATAAAAATTACCTTTCTGACACGATTAAGACTGAATTTTCAATAATATAGCTTAAAGTAATCCATTCATCAAAGGTGTTTAATAACACTATGAAACAAAATTTTTACTTTTTCTTGTTCCTGGATAGAAAGTGTTATTTCCCAATTGCTTATGCTTAAAGTAAATGGAAAATACTTATTTTTCTCTTCAAATTTTGCTTTTGTGACCTGGGTAATGAAATTTTCAAATTTACCCATTTTCCAGAACATTCCAGGTAGATTCAGTGCTGAGTAGCTGATACAGAATTTTTTCGAACATATAAGAATTTTCAGGAACTTTTCTAGAATGTTGTAGAACTTACAAGAATTTTCAAGAACCTTTCATAATTTTCTAGAACTTTCCATAGTAGTATATATACAGGGACTCACCACTCACCACTTCAGTTTAGTTCTAGCTGCCTAAGTGAACACAGAGATCTATCTGATTTTATGAGAGATGGCATCAAGAAGCTGCAAGCATTCTCCAGACACATTCTGCTAGGTATGTGGCCAATTTATCAAGACAAGAACGATAAAGTACTGTGTGACAGCATCTGCTAAAATGTGTGAAGACTACAAGGCATATTTCGGCATGCCTGTCGGGGATCAAGAGAAACCCTGGGCACCTCATTTTACCTACGAGCACTGCAAAAAACAACAACAAAAAACTCTAGAAGGTAAGACGGACAATTTTTGCTTGCTTGAATAGGAATACAACAGCGTCAAGACCTTGCTACAGGCCTTGAAGTATGATGAGTATGGCTGGGAGGTTATCGGAGACTTCAAAATGGTGGCATTACTGATGGGTCTCCGAGGAGGCTTTACCAAGTTTCCCTGTTATCTTTGCATTTGGGACAGCATGGACACCGAAGCGCACTACAACAGGAACCACTGGACACAACTGACCGAGTTCTCTGTGGGGAGACACAATGTCAAGTGTAAGCTACTAGTGGACCTCCAGAAGGTGTTGTTCCCACCATTTAACATAAAATTGAATCTTATGAAACAATTGTGTCACTGCTCTTGATAAGGAGTCTGCAGCCTTCCAGTACCTTCGAGACTTCTTCCCTAAGCTGTCTGAGGCAAATGTCAATGCTGGTGTCTTCGTTGGACCACAAATAAAGAAGATCCTGGAGTGCACAGAATTCCCAAAGAAGCTTAGTGGGAAGGGAAAAAAAAGCTTGGGGCAGCTTTGTCGCAGTGGTTCAGGGCTTCTTGGGGAATCACAAGGCCGAAAATTATGTGGAACTGGTTGAGGCTCTGGTGAAGAACTATGGCAAGATGGGCTGCAGGATGTCCCTAAAAGTTCATATCCTTGACGCTCATCTTGATAAATTCAAGGAGAACATGGGAGCATACTCAGAGAAGCGAGGCGAGCGCTGCCACCAAGATATACTGGACTTTGAACGCCGCTACCAGAAGCGTATAACTAAAACATGATGGGATACTATATTTTGGGCTGATACGTGAAAGTGATTTACGTTACAGTCGCAAATCTCGACAAACTACTCACTTCTAAACAGTTTTGTTCAACTTTAGAATAAATACATGTAAATCCTGATTCATATGTTGTTTTATTCAGAATTCATGTTAATGAAAATATGCAAATTTGCACGTTTTTACATAGAAAATATGTTATTTTTTTAAATTTTATTATCCATGTCACAAAAGCAAAGTTTGAAGGGAATAATGGCCATTTTCTGTACTTTTACAACATAAGCAATTAAGAAATAACACATACTATCCTGGAACAAATTTGTGTTATATAGTGCTACAAAAAATAAATAACAGTATATTAACACGAGCAGATCGATCGAAAGAAACCATTTTGCTTACAAAAAGAGTGGTTCATTAAAGCGCTAATTTAAAAACATCACATAGCTCGTCACTTCGCAGCATTCCATATAGCCTTCCTCTTCACATTATAATTGATTCAGATGTTACCTGAAACTTCGTACAGTCATCTCCTTCACAAAATCCTAATATTTAGAAATCATTTACAGTCATTTGAACTCGAATTTCGACAGAGCAGAATACTGCACTGTTAATGATAAAAAACATATTTTTATAACGTAAATTACTTTCAACAATTTGTATTTTGTAAGAATATGAAGTTATATTTTACTGCTTCCTGTCTCTGAAGTTGTTGGAAAACTTGTTTAAATTGGAACACAAATGTAGAGGATGACTTTTCGAAAGTCTTCTTCCTTTTGTCTTCAAGTCTTCAAAGTCTTCAAAATGTTGTACTTCCACATAGTATCATAAGCCTTCTCAAAGTCAAAGAATATGGAAACAAGATGTTCTCGCTTGAGAAAGTCTTTTTTGACCGACGTTTCAAATTGGATCAGTTGGTTCGTGGTGGAGTTTTGCCGTCACAACTCACACTGGGTCGGTGAGAGAAAGTTTTTTGATTCAAGAGACCAGGCAAGATAAGCATTAACCATCCTCTCTGAGATCTTACAGAGACAGTTCGTCAAAGCAGTTAGATGATAGTTTGAAAGAATCTCCTACCAGATCCAGTTAAAAATAGCCAGAATAGTAGTAAGAAAGGCAGAAGAGAGATGGCGCAGCATCTCGTAGTGACAATCATGAGGTTCAACTAATTTACTGATAGACAGATGAAGAATTAGCTTGAGTCCCACCAGGGTAAAGGGGGAATTATAGTTATAGATGTGATTGGTTCAAAAGGAAAGAGGCGAACCCTCTGCCCAAGACTTGATATCCAAGACGGTGAGGGATGAAACAGAAGTGCCAGATGCATGATAAAAGCTTTCACTGAGAGCATCAACTGTTCTATGGACATCAGCAACTTCCTGGCCATTAGAGAGCGAGATCGAAAGCAGAAGAAAGTATACTACACATTAACCTTTCGAATCTTGTCCCATATGATTTTGGAACTAGTGATATAAGAAATGGTGGTTGTAAACTTAATTCAATATTTCTTCCGGCTTTGACGTCTTACCTCGAACTCGGGCATAGGCCCGTTGAAAAACAACGTGGTCTGAAAATGTAGAATGTCAACAAAAGATATCTCAGGCCCATTTTAGAGCCTTCCGTGTCATTTGGCAGATACGACTCAACCACGGACCAGGATGCCGTGAAAAACGTGTCGAGATATTTGGAATACATTGAGCAGCCCGCTGGACGATACGATCAGTCACAGCTGCCACGCAGTCGTCTCAACACCATACAGATGATAGTAAGAACAAGTTTCGAAAGTGGCGTGAAAAAGGCCAGTCGGCTTGGCCCAACTTTCATTGAGGCACGCGGGGCGGGTGGCATCGACCATAGCCAGTTTCCCTCAAAATGATCACTGCCCCTTGGGTCACTGTCTACCTTCTATTAATAGTGAGAGAAAGGTGAGGGGGCCAGATAGAGAAATAGCAGCAGTAAAAGACTGACTAGGTGCATGAAAATTAAGTATAAGAACCAGTATTGAAGGTTGTGATCCAAGAACGTGTGTTCTACAGTGGAGAGGTTTATCGAAGCTAGCTGCTTTCCCTTTAGTTTATCATTGTAGTTAGAGGAAGACAGTCGTTAATATATATATATATATATATATATATACGCTCTTTTACGGGATTATAGAAATTGACATAATGAAACGATATTCATTGGAACTCATCTCTACCTCACTGAACGTTTTCAAACTTTTTTCGGATTGAGTAAGTGAAAGAGCATTGCAATAATTATTTCATATAAAGGGATAAACAAACATATAGATAAATGAAATAGCATACATAGAGATAGATAGACTGCTAGATAAACAGACAGATAGATTAAAAATAACTAATAAGATATAAACAAATAAGTAGAAAGTAAAGATAGACAGACAAATAAATGAATAGATAATTAAACAGGCAGTCAAAAGTATGGCTGATAAGCAGAGTAATAGACAGACGAACAGATAAATATAGAGAAGTCTTGTTGCTAGAAAAACAGATATACATATATAGATTACTAAATATATTTGATTTTATGCACAAAGCTTCACAGTGTACTATCCGTGTTTGTGACAACTACATGGATCATACCCCGAATATGAACGCTATAAGTCTTCACATTTATGCTAATTTTCTAATCTCAAACAAGAATCAGATCGAAGAGTATAAATTAGGTTGATGAACGACAAAAGAATCAGGCAAAACTGTACAAACCATGTGTATACCCAAAACCTTCAATGTGTCTGACTCAACACTTTCAATCTATACGATACACCGATTTAATGCCATCATATAGTCCATCTACAGTTAATGAATAATAGCAGATTGATATCATAGTTATTGTAGCGTCATTTTCACCAATAGGAACGTCACTTGAGAAACTTGCCTCTAACAACCACTTTCGAGGTCAAGGAGAATATTTCTGTAAAGATCATGTTGTAACTGCAAGAGAAATAATATTTGTATGTTTCTACAACGGTAAATCAAATGGTAGTTTTGATTTCTTAGTGTAAAAATAGTGACAGCAAAGAATTCGCATGCCCAACTATAGACTTTAATTCCGACGTACGCAACAGCAAAGTATTACACTAAGTGGGTGTATTTTCAAGTGCAACAGTAGTGGGTGTATTTTCAAGTGCAACAGTAGTGGGTGTATCCTTCTGAATGCGTTAGACTGGGGATAAAAAATGAGTGACGGTAGTCATGTTCCTATTATTACACACCAGCCACAGCACATGACGTTTTGTTACCCATAATCCAATGTAACTGTTCGACATGTTGTAGTACGTTCAACTGTACGTGCTGGAATGTTATTCTGCATGTGGTTGATGTCGGGTATTCTAACTCAGGTGATACTACTGAGGATGACGGTGCTGGCGACTAATAGTTGATAAACAAAACTCTCGGAGCAGAAAATAAGTCAGTTTTGTTTAGGCTGGAAGTTAGAGCTAATATGTACAATTTTCTTTATCTGATATGTTTTTATGCATGTCAGTCTTGTGGTGTTTACTTTAATATATTTGTAATACAAGCTAGTCATACACGTTCTGCTGTTGAATGAATTCTTATTACTTCTGAAATTTTATTTCAATATAGGGCATGATATTTTTGTGCTATTTGACTACTTCTAAAGAACGTGCGTGATGTGGTGTGAACAAAATTTGTTTTTTCTTTTCTTATTTATTCATTTATTTTTGGTAAATAAGAAATTTTATTTTCATACTAGATATGTAATACGTATTTATTTTCTGTACATGTGAATACCTTGAAACATTAATAATTGTAAAACATGTCAGTTACTAATTTGTATTGTAACCCCGTTTACATTTGACGTTTACACAATTCGTACTAGTCGGACAACTATTATTTTGTTTTATGTTTTAGGTTCATAGATTATCTTTTCGATTTTATTAAATATATTTCTGTTTTGTTATTCAACATTTTATATTTCAGTTACAGTATTACCTTGTTTGTAGAACATACTCTGATAATTTTTTAATGAAGAAAGTTTATTTTTCATCAAAAATGCAGTCAGTATCAAAATATTATGCTCGTCACTATACTCGTTGGTGTTTTTGTGAATATCATCTTCTTACCTTCAGATGTTAATCATATATTAAAGATCTCATACTTGCTCGTCATCAGCACAACATAGCCAGTAGTTAAGACGTCCGACTCGCAATTTGAAGGTCGTGGTTACGAATCACTGTCATATCAAACATGCAGTGGCAAAAGAGCAACAAAAGAGTCCAATGGTGGAGGATGGTGATGATTAGCTGAATTCTCTCTAGCCTTGCTACATTAGAAACGGATAGTGTCTTTGTAATTAGATACGTAGACTAGTTTTGTTTGTAGATAATCCATAGTTCAGTAATAGCACTGCCAGTATCCCCACAAGATCACTTTCATTCGCAGACATAATAAATTGATCAGAAAAAAAACAACAATCATACCAATGTAACTGAAACATTCTTTAGGTCGTTGATTTTATAGAAATTACTGCAACCATTGATCTCTGTTTGTCTCTCTCTCTCTCTCTATATATATATATATATATATATACATATATACTCTCATGTAAATTAAGTTTTCTAGAACTGATGTCGGTACTTCCTTTTATTGTGCTGTCGTGGGACATTGTATTGCTGCAGAAGCTTTCTGTGTCACTTGATTTACGTAGGTCTTTAAACATGCTTTAACGAACTATTGAAATAAATACTCAATACGTGTACAGAATGTTTCTCCAAGTGTTAAAAAATTAATAGTGCACTTTAGTGAAATAAAACTAATATTACAATACGGAAAGGAGAAGGTAAAATAGAAGTGCCCTAAGTTTATGATTAGGGTTAATTTTATTGTGTTTTTTTTTAAGTGTAAACTAGAGTATTGTGTTTTGAGATCAATATTTTAACAGTCCTGAAGTAATCAATAAAATTAAAATTCATTTTCAGTCAAAAATGTAATCATCATACAATATGTATGTTCAAGTATCTAAACACTAGAAGCTCACCTTTCAAACTCAGTTTAGACGAACGTTACGATTTGTTCACGAGAGTATTTAATTAGTACGTTGCTTACACAATTTGGTAAAGTTAGCACGTAAGAAAACATCGTTAGAATGATGTAATATGTAGAGTTTTACATTCTTATGTTATGTTTCGCAAACTTTCAGTGATACTAAGCGAAATGTTAAAACAAAAACAGTTACAAAGACAAAACAAAATACATATAGAGCAGTATTTGATGAAACCATAATAGCCAGGACGAGTGTGAAAGTGGTTACCGCTCGCTCCGCTTATTGCGTGTTAGCACCATAGTTCAATATGTGGCTCTAACTTTCGTGTCTTCACGAAACTGGTAGTAAATGTTTCATCAAGAGAGAACCACACATGTTGCAAGATAAAATGCACACTTGTTAAAGAGATTAAAATCATAAGTATTCACAAGACGAGAGAGTACCATCCACCATCGTTACCAAGACGACAGAATGCTTAGCTGATGGCCTCGCCAACACTGGCTAAACAATGTAATCTTGTTTTCACAACCTTGTTAATTGCAGTTCGTGTGTTGTCAGTCTGATATGTTTCTGTAATCTCACTTGATATTCATGATGATACTTTTAAAGCGGCATTCACAATTTTAAAATTACCATTTGCCTTATTTTACTTGCCAATAGACAATTAGTTGCTGCTTTAACATACACACGATTACGTTTTATGAATTTTTAGAAAAGTGTGTCACAAAGCTTACAGATCTGAGCATTGTTTCGGAACACATTCGCCTAATTTCTGGAAGGAGTGGCGTATTGAACAAAGGTGAATTAGCTGAAGTAACTTGCTGTACATGATACTGACATGAATCTTGGTAAGACTTCTGTTCGGTACGCCAGCATATCATTTCCTGTTCTTTATCTATACTTTTTTTAAAGTATTTTATGAGGCCAAAAAAAGAAACAGCCTGAAAATGTATATTTTTGGCTCTTGTATATTTATAGCAATCAAGATGAAAGTTGGTATAAATATGAATATTAATGCGTCCAACACTTTAACACGCAGAAAAAAAAGTTTTTATTTTGAGTTTTTTGTGGTAGATCAACCGTAATATTTGATTTTTAAATCAATTTCACGGCTATATGTTGACCTGTTTACTTGGAATTTGGTCCAGAGGTATCTTCTTGCAGATTCCTAGCAGTAATATAGAGTTTCCAATTTTTATAACAAAATTGGCCATGTTGAGTTAGTGTGGCAGAGACGTGTTGCATTTGCTCGCGAGTGTTGGATTCTTTTTAATTTATAAATTTAATTTTTTTGCGAGCTACAATACATTAACGTATGAATAAATATATGCACTTATATATATTTGAATTTTTTTTAATAATTGTTAAAAAATATTAACTTCTAATTGATACATGCAACTTAGATCGAAACTATAAATCAACCTAATTACTTAAACTTTTCTTAAATTCTTATTTAGTTCTAGCACTCTATATGTATGGTTGGCACGGACAAATGTATTAAAGCAATACAAAATTCATCTGCATATTCATCTCTGCACGTCATTAGAAGCTAAACATGCCAGTAACCTGGCATAGTTGCTCTATCTCCGGTGTATATGCTTTACAGCTATTCTGAGCACCCCGAAGTCGAAAACCAGTGAATAACAAAAACTGAGACTTTTTATTTTCGTTCGTCATTATCTTTGTTCAACAGGCCCAACGCCCGCTTGGTTCTGGCCTGGCAGTAACTACAATTTTATCATCATTTGATAGAAAAAAACAGTCTTTATTACCTTTACCTGCTTATTTTATTTTATTCTATGCAAAATTTTAAAACAAAAGAGAAAAAATCACAATTCTAGTGTAAATGATTTTATTACCCCTCGAAATTAGCTTTCTTACAAAAATATGTTACTCCTTTAAAACCTTAAATACAAGGTGAAATAGGGATTACCATCTAATAAAAACGGGCAAATTTGCACATTTTCATTTACATAAGGTCTGAACAAAACAAGATATGAATCAAGATTTACATGTATTTATACTAAAGGAGAGTTACTGACAAAATCGCAGTTATTGTTATGACTGATAATTCAGGTAATGACCAACCTGACAGTGTTTGTTAAATAAGCCATCAATTATATATCCAAAAATGGCTGGTTGGGGTTGAGAAAATTTTTATGAAGAGTTCGCTCCTCTACATAAAAATTTTTTCAACTCAAACCAGCCGCTTTTACATATATATTTCTCTACAAGTGGGTTTTCTCGTTACCACTGAAGCCATCCATTGTGGCAAAATGTGTATTTTGTTTCAAATTCGTAGCTAAGAGTGCGTAAGTTATATAAAAGTGAAAGATAAATAGTCCAACCCTAACATGAAACACAACTTTGTCCGCTAGAGCTCATCTATTGCAACTGCTATTTAGCAAACTACAAACTAAACTGTTTTATCTTTGGATCCTGATATCGTGCTGTCAACACTTATTCAAGCTAATCAGTATATAGCGCTATTTTTAAGATTCTGACAATGCGATTTCATAATTTAACCAAACTTCTCTGCTTCCGCATTTTTAGAGTTGTTACAAAAGCAAGTTCTTGCAATATGGTGGCGCATTAGGTTCCCTACAAAATATTCATTTGTTAGTACTTGCTTATTAAAACAAAATGCTGGTGTAGAGTGAATGTTTTCGTTAAAAAATAGCCTGCTTCATTTCGCTTATTTTGTCTGACGAATGATCATTTCCCCAGTTAGTAGTCAATTGTTCGTGTAATGTGTTGCACAGCAAACAGTGGAGTAGGTGGTTCATGGGGAAGCAAACTATCTCGACTTCTATACTTAAATGATCCATAGCGTGTTTGTAGTTTTAAGTAACACCGTCACGGTATTAATTCAGACTCAACAAGGGATTCTTCCACACTCCTGGTGATAAAAGTGTTTCCAACATTTCTTATAGCCTACCACTGCTAGTCTAAAGCTTAAGACACGTGCGACTTAGGCTACTAAGTGGTCATTTGAAAAAAAACAAAAACAATTTTTCAAGTTATCATTTAACATAATTAATATATGCGATGTTTAATTATTTATATTTCTGTTAGAGTGACTTCTGATAACCATCAGTTGCCACTAGAAAATAAGTATAATTAGAGTGTCAAAACAAGATTTAAATGTATTGCAATGTATCTGCACATCGTTTATTACTTTCTTTCCGAAAGATATTTCACCATACTCTTTTATCTAGTATTTTTGAGCAAGGCAAGATTTATTGTTACTTTAGACCTATGCTATTTTATGTAAATTTAATGAGATCAGGTGAGATATAATGTTACTTCAGAGCTATGCTGCTTTATCAAGTGTTTTTGAGTCAGGCAAGATATACTGTTACATTCAACCTATACTGTTTTATAAAGTGCATATGAGTTAGGTGGGATATATTGTTACTGTCAAGTGTTATTGAGTCAGGCAGAATATATTCTTACATCAGACTTATACTGTTTTATAAAGTGTTAATGAGTCAGGTGAGATATATTGTTACTTCAGAGTTACACTCTTTTATCAAGTGTTGTTGAGTCAGGCGGCATATATTGTTACATCAGACCTATACTGTTTTATTAAGTGTTGTTGAGACAGGTGGGATGTATTGCCACTAAAACACAAGTTATACAACTTAACGAAGGACTTTTGATACTTACGAACCAGCTAAGAGTTTTTCACACTTTAGAAGAAATATTTCCATGTTTCATGCTGCAGTTGGTTCTCCTTCCTCACTTGTTCTGCACCACCTCTTGCAGAACTTTTTGTAAAAGACAATATTTGCGATGTTATTCCCCCAGCTGTGCCACGCTTATAAAACCAATATACACCAAGGAATTCTACGTGCTTTTAAATGTTGATATACGGACGAATTCATGCAAGAAATGCTAAATGCTTATAACAGTATTCAGGGGATTCATGCATTCTGAAAAGGCTTCATCATCAAGACTATTATTTGGTGTGCTGCTTAGGCATAGGACAATGTTCTCAAGGAGATTTTGGTAAACGCTTGGCTTAACTTCTCGCATTACACAATGCTTCTTGAGAGCGATACTGAACCTGATTTCTTTGGGTTTTATGCTGCTCACGAAAACAAACTGAGCAAACTCACTAATTTGTTTAGACGACGCTAAAGGATTGTCAAGTGAAAAAGTCAGGATATAACACATATTGTTTATTCCTACACTTTAAAATCGTCTATAAATTTACTGAAAGGCTGGAATTTCCCAACACGCATTTCACAGTACAAGTTACATGAACTTATAAATATGTATTTAACTAAAACAAATATCGATATTAAAATAAATATTTAATAGTAAATCGGTCACACCTCCCTCCTTAGAGAGACCCCCGCTGGTAGAGCGGTAAGTCTGCGGATTTACAACGCTAAAATCAGTGGTTCGAGTCCCCTCTGAGAACTCAGCAGATAGCCTGAAACAGCATTGCTATAAGAAAACACGTACACGCACACACCTTTCTTAGAGAGTTAAAAATTAGCATTAGACAATTTTTAACTAAAATACTATATATACATTGGCGACAATACATTATCAAAAACAGTATACAACTTCAATAATTATGATGGTATATAGCATCAATACAAATCACCTTATGATAATAAAATTGCTTACCACGTAAAAGTGCATCACCACAAATCTTATGTTTTTGGTAAAATAACATAATCAACAATCGCACGACTGATGAGTTCTTCAAAAGCTGTAATAGGTGTGAAAGAAGCAACAATAATTTTCGGGTTAGGTTTTCTGACTATTTGACAGATGTAAAAAGTTTTACATAATTGAGAAATATTTTGCCTAATTTTTGCTGAAAGACGTCTTATAATTTTGTCATACGTTTTGTTAAATATTCAAATAGGAAGTTTGTGAATAATTTTCAATATTTCAGAACGATATATTTTCAGAACAACAATTTGATAATCTACATCTGGTACATCTGATGGTCTCTATTTCATCACGAGCTCAGTATTTTTGAAAAATACCGTTTTGAATTTTCTCTAGCTCGTCTTTAGGAAGTGTATATTTAATTACTGAAAAGATTTGCGGATCCCTTCCTCGCTCGATGATCAGTTTACTTATGGCAAATGGAACTTCACCAGGTGAACCAGATCACTCACGTTCCTCATTGTTACTCACTAAGGAATTGTAAGTAGGATAACTATTCAAAAAATCACGTCGGATTCAAAAAGGTTTGAGGCAATCTTATAATATAATCCTCTGAATTGATGTCCACCATTTGTTTTGGGTTTAATTTCTTAACCTCAGCTCGAGTATTCTCCTCAACAATAACATCATCTTTAGATAAAACAGTGATCAGCTTGTTAACAACTTTGGGTTCGGCAACATCTCTTTCTCCAGCCAAATTGTTTCCCAACAATAACGATACACTCTTAACTGGTAGAGCAGGTCTTATTACAATCATAACTGGTCTTTTAACTAAGTCTGATGTTAAATAAATGTTATGAAGAGGAACAGTAACAAAACCACCCTCAATATCTTGAGCAATAACAGACTTATTAGTAGCAAAATTTAAATCTAAAGGCGATATACCCTGCCAACAACAATAACTTAATTGCCCAGTATCACGTAGAATAAGTATGGGTATGGGATTAGCATTCTTATCTGTTAAAGACACAGAACCACCAGACACAAAAGGACTAAATTCTTCCTTGACTACATCAACTCTTATATCAGTGGTCGAATCAATAACAAGAGGTTATTTGGTGAAACTATATCTATATGTGAACACGAAAGAACTAGGTATTGCCTCCTTTTCTTTTTCAAATACCAACAATCGGACATTGGTAACAGCCTAACAGGCTTTGATGGTTTTGATGAAATTTCATCCTGACTGCAAGAAAATTTAGAACTAGAGAAGCTGGACTTTTAGAAGAATCTTCAGCAATGGTAGGTTAAACGGAAACAGAATTTTGGTGAGATGACAGGAACTTCTTCCTGTGGAAAGTGGTTTTATGTCTTAAAATGTAATCATCGGAAGGAGCAGCAACTTCCTATAGTGTTTCAATTTTCTTCTCATCCAAGTGAGATTTAGGTCCTCCCGTGCACAACGTTTAAATTTCTCGATTAGTCATAATTGTTTTAGTTTGTCAAAGCGTTTGCAAATATGCATAGAATTATTCCAAAAATTAAAATAAATTTTTGTGGGAAAATTCCATATAAGTTTGATTATCTTGCTTATGATAACGTCGAAACCTTTGGAGATAAGACTCCGGTACTACCTCGTATGTATGCTTTGAGAATAACTGTTTTAACCTTATCATAATCTATACAATCTTCTAGAGAGAGATGCATAAGCTTTTTTGTGCTTTACCAATTAAAACACTATGTAATAATAATAATGACCATTTTCTGGTTGATCATTCTATGGTTATGACAACTTTATCAAAACGTTGTAAGCATTTATCAACTTCATTTTCATTAAATGTTGGTACTTTAATACATCGATTGAGTTCAAAGTTGTTATTTTACCTTCGTCGATTGGAGTTGAGTCTAATTTTCATTTATTTTTCCGTTTCTATACGAACTTGTTCGACCTCGCGATGTTTACTTCTCTTTCAGCTTCATTACGAGCTTCCTCTTCTGAGCTTCGATTTATTTGAGTTTTAGCTGAATCTCTAACTTATCTTTATCACTCAATCTCACTTGGCTAGAAGGAAAACTAAGGTATTTTTGATATGGTTTTATATAAGTCAGATACGAAAAGTTAAAGTTCTCCTCTTCTAATTAAAATTGCACCCATTTTCTTTGTATATTTTTTCTTTCCAGACACAATTCTATTCCGCTTGCTATTCTGTGACCTCTTTGGCATTTATACGTTAAATGCAACATTGCATAAGGAGAAGAACTATGAATTTATCAATGTACTCTGAGAAATGTGATTTTATAAACGTATGCGGAGAACAAATGTCAATTTGGCAGTGTATTTTAAGAGCTTTGAATTTAACAGTTTATGTTACTAACAGGTGTAACTTAACAATGTATGGTGAAATCGTAAACAATACATGTTAATAAAACAATTCACACTGAGAAGAATTTGAGCTGAAAACAGATGTGAATATAATTTAACATTGTATACTTCAATCAAATATGACTAACAATATATATTGACAAGAATGAGATCAGGTGTATATATATCGACAGAAAGAGTTACTTGAGCAATGTAGGTGAGATCAAATGTTAACAAATAACAAACCATGCTGAAAATAACTCATTGTTAACTTGTACACTGCTTTTTTGCCTTCATTGTTTAAGTAACATTGATTATCAAAAAATAAAGTAGCATGTTACGTTTTAGCACTCGGCTTGGCACATATTGTTAAAGTAATGTCGAATGCAGAGAGAAAACTGTTATTATTTAACGAGCTGGAGTACCCATCCCCTTGATGAAAACTATCTAAATTCATGAGCGATGAAAGGTTATTGTAGGACAAGAAAAGTTGTTTTATTTATATGTAGTTGTGAAAACGCCTATAAAATCGCAAAATATGAATTAGAAAATTTGCAAATGTCTCTGCATGGATCCAACAAACCTTCCTACTAAATTTAAAAAGTATAGTAAGAACAAGTGTTAATGAATAATGGATACCAATAAAACCTTTATATAAATATAAAACCGAGTTATGCGTTGGAATTGTATAAATAAGTCAGAGGAAGAATAGTTTTCTGCTAGTTGTTTTGTCGTGTACGTTTTGTGTTCGCAATTAAAAAGGAGAAAAGGAGACAAAGTATGTTGTAAAAATGTTGAGACAAGAGAATATTTTGTCATTCGTTTTAGGGCTAGTTCTTCACGCTTTTACAGAATATAAATTTAAACACTATGGTAATGCTTTACTTATTCCAGTTGACAATTGAATGAGTCAGGGTGAGAATACTTATTATATTTAGAATTACCATAAAAATGTTCGAAGAGCATACCATCAGGGTTTTGCTTGAATGGAAATACTGATCAAATTTAGGGACTGAAATAACTATCATGCTACCCCATGTACTGTCTTAAGTATATAGTAAGAAGCACTACACATATAAACCTTGATAAAACAATGTTTAACACCACATATTTTGTTTTGTTGTAATGCCTCAGCCAAAAAAGTGTAGAAAATTGTCAGTAGAGCAAAGAATTTTCAAAAAAGCTTTATTTAATGCTGATTGAACTCCCCGCAAATTGCTGCAGACTTGAGATGCTTCCCAAACACTGTTAAGTTCATCCTAGATCGTGAGACCGAAACAGGTAAACTTGAGAATAGGAAAGAAAGAGGCAGAATACCTGAATTCAATGATATTGATGTTAAGTATCTTTCGTTTATGCAGCCTTCGGGATAGAAGGAAGACTGATCACAATAACCATGTACCAGATGACAGAAAAGTGTCCAGATCTACAGTATGAAGACTCAACAAGAATGGAAAGTTTGGTCGTGTAGCAGTTTTTAAACCTTTACTTCGATTCCCAAACATTATTAAGAGACTGAAATTTGCTACAAAGTGCAAAAACACTGGACTGTTGACGATTGGAAAAGTGTGTTATGGACGTGTGAGTCCAAGTGTGAAATATACTCTTCAAGACAAGAAACGCAAAAGGAATATTTTTGTTATTTTAAAGAGAAATATATGTAATAACGTTACAAGCTCAGAGTATGTGATGTTACACGTGTTAAGGTACTGAATGTCAGACCAAAATGACAATAAAAGTTGTGCACTTTGAAAACGGAGGAAAACATCGGATTTTTCGCCAAAACGCATGCATGTCCAATAAATTTGTTTGAGAGATCTGCATGTTCTGCAAGTGCAACATGTGCAAAATCCATATAAAAGTGACGGGTTCTCGGTTTCCATAGCTCTATGTTAAGCCACCGACACGCAATACAGTTTCGCCAAGACTGACTGAAGCAAAACGCAACAACGACATTGGTCACTTGGAAGCAGGCGAATCTCGAACAGATATTGCCAGAGCTGTGAATGTCTACCCAAGCACCATCACAAGGCTATGGAATCGTCCTCAACAACATGGATTAACTCGTGACCGTCCACGATCTGGCAGACCTCGTGTGACCACGCCCGCACAAGATCGCTACATATGGTTACGTCACCTTCGGGATAGGACCACCACTGCGACGTCTACTGCCTCAACAGACCTTTTGCACATTCGAGGGAATCTTACGGCTCAACGATACGTCGACGAGATTCTTAGGCCCCATGTGCAACCCATCATGATGAACGTCAACGACGTTATTATTCTTTCGTAAAAGAGTAGCCCACTGCGAAATTAGGAACTACTAGCGCAGATAGCCCTCGTGTAGGTCTGCGCAAATTTCAAAAACAAACCAAACGAGTCACGTACTCTGGCTAACTTAGATCATTTCGATAAAACATGACCTCAGATAACATTTTAGGAAAACTAGTTGGTTCAGCAGAGACAATCGTCTGTTACAAACTTTTTGTGAGGGTTTTCAAATGTGTAAATATTTCTCAGCCCAGTGGGTCAGAGGTCAAGTTGGAGACATAAATAATCTGAAATGCCTACTGTTGATGAATAGTAACATTTTAAACCACAGTCTGTGAAGTAAAACTGCTTTAAGAAGTAATGAAAGTTTGTTTGTTGAATTTCGCGCAAAGCTACATGATGGCTATCTGCGCTAGACGCCCTTAATTTAGTAGTGTAAGACTACAGGGAAGGCAGCTAGTAATCACCACCCACCGCCAACTCTTGGGCTGCTGTTTTACCAACGAATAGTGGGATTGACCGTCACATTATAACGCCCCTACGGCTGAAAGGACGAGCATGTTTGGTGTGACGGGGATTCGACCCCGCGACCCTCAGATTACGAATCAAGTGCCTTAACCCACCTGGCCATGCCGGGCCAACAAGGAAGTGAATTATGAACTTAAGAAAAGTAGTTACTTTACAGAAGTTACATAGTCGAGAAGGAAAAATGAGTATATTTATTGCATTTAGCTCTATCTAAAGCAGTGGTTCCCAACCTTTTTTATGACCCGCATCCCTAAAAAAATTTAATATGTTCTCGCATCCCTCACAGTAATTATTTATTTAAGATTAAAGATGAAGGTGGCCAAAACAAATGTTATCTCGCACCCCTGGTTGGAAACCACTGATTTAAAGGAATGAAGAAAGACTGGGAGGAGTAGGAAAGAACGTCATGGGTAAAACAGTTACTTTAGCACAACCTGAAAAATTTATTAGTACGAATTTAAGTGGATCTATCGAGATAATTAAATATAAGAAAAGTAAATTTAAAATATTGAATAAGAATGATGGACCCGTTAGAAGTTCTTTAATATGTAAATTAGTGATTTTGTAAAGGTATAAATAAGTGTTAGTCCTTTGAAACATTAAACTCTTGAGGATAACGCAATAAAAATACGTCGAAACATGTAGAGTGTATGAAATTGTTTCCAATGTCACTGTTATTTCTTGTTTGTTTGTTTTACCGTGTACATCAAATTATTTGGATTTTGTTGTAATTCTGAGACTGAGAACAGTTTTGTTTTCATAAATGTGTAAAAAATAATCGTTGTTTTATAAAATTTTTAACATAATAACTACTTCTATATTTCACTTCTGATGAAAAAAAAGTAAATCTTTAACATATATATATACAATACTCATTGTATTTGTTATAATTAAAGGCACAACTTTATGACAAACAAATTTGTTTTGAAACATAATGGTAATGAATTTAATGTCAGGTTTCACGACTGACACTTGTTAACATATCATGGTAGTGAATGTTTAATCAATAAAGTATCAGGTAAGTTAGGACATAGTTCAAATAACAGAAGTTACCATATTGGTTCTGGGACTTTCAGCCCGACAGTCTTTTACCAATAGAGACCTTCTTCTTGTTGTTTTGTTCGGTCTTAGTGACAAGAATAGTACTGTACTGAAGACTACAGTCTTAATATTCAGATGGGACAATACTGTAATTGTTGACTTTTCACTAGTCTCTGGTGCTCTGCTGGTATAGTGGTAAGTTTATGGATTTATAACGCTAAAATCAGGGGTTAGATTCCCCTCAATGGACTGAGCAAATAGCCTGATGTGGCTTTGTTATAAGAAAACACACACTGGTCCCTGGTTGATTAGACTGAAAGAGATGACACGTTGTAATATATTTGTAAATGAACATTTACATTAACATTCTGTTACTTTGTGGTCTTTTTCTTTGCAAGTTTTTATAAAAATCATTACACTTCTATCATTATCTAGTCTAAAGCATTCTCTAGTATTTAACTAGTTTGATTTCATCATCGTTTGGTTTTGTTTTCGATAAGTGCGAGTAGTCGTCTTTAAATAAAGATATTGTAGGACTATCTGTTCATAATGCTTATTTCTTGTATTTCACCACGTCTCTGCAAACACTATTAGCTTTCTTCCAGGTTTACTGGAATAACACTTGTAGTTCACAAACACAAACTCATGTACATCAATTGTAGTTGCTGTAAGTTTTAGTGATGGGGATGTTGTTGTTGTTTTGAATTAAGCACAAAGCTACACAATGGGCTATCATGCTAACCACCACGGGTATCGAAACCCGGTTTTTAGCGTTGTAAGGCCGCAGACATAGAGCTGAGTCACTGGGAGGCTAGCGAGGGAAAACTGTTTACGTTTGTTGCTTTTTGGACAAATATTTTCTTTTGAAAAAAAACAAATAACTTTGAGGGTTTTTTTACTGAACCAGTTATCGTAAAAATAAAGTAACAGAAATGCGTTGCCAATAATTAATCTCAATTTCGGCCATTAGCAAAGAGAAAATAATATACTGAAACAAGTAACTTATTTGTGTAATAATCTTTTATTCACATCAATAATTTATATTATTTAATAAAAGTGTTGAAACAGTTATCAGAATAGATTTTATTCAACTGTTGTACTTTAGTAGTATAACCTCTTCACGAACATTTATTTTTTTTGTGGGGTTTTTTCTTAGTAATTTACACTCGCTGATAATTGTGGACTAAGTTGATCACAATGTTGTATCTAGAGAAATGGTGTACTTGATTTTTTTGCTGGATTGAAAATCTACTGTCTTTTGTATCTTACCTTGTAGCATTAATGTTTATTTATAAATGTTTGAAATAAATGTCATTTGAGTCTAATGCTTGAGCAAAACATCTTAACTAACATTTAGAAAATGAAATTTCTGACAAAAATCACTTCCTTTGTACAGCTCATTGGTAGCTTAAAGACTTATAAAGTTAAAGATAAGGCTTTAGGGTTTTATCTCTACGATGAGCACATCGTATACAGCTTGAATAACAACTTTTCTTTTACTGTATTCTAGATTGAGCCTTCCAAGTAAAACTTTATTCCTATTAAATAAACGTGCTTAAGTCAAATGTTATGTTTTGATACTATTAAGAAACAGACTTAAAAGTGACACTTTGTTCAATGCGCATTTGATGACATAGAATGGAGACTCTTAAAAGATTCGAGAAAAGAGGGTTTCATATATTAACTTCAGTTTGTTCATTGGTTTCTTGTGAGGCATCAGAAGCTAATACTCATGTCTTTACGACGGTTAAAGCTAAAATGATAAAAAAAACAATATTTTAAACAAGATTTAAAAATAGATTTCCGTATTCTGTTGCAATGTCGATGTTGCAATGTTCATTTCATAAATATGACATTATTACAAAAGTGGTTTACTTTTGGTCTTTTATTTACAAATATAAATCCTGGAACTCTAAAGTCAAGTGGATTGTACATCAAATTAAATAAACACTGCATACAAATTTGTCAACTATTTTAACATGGGAATTTAAGTGCACTTTGTTTACTAGGAGGTATGCATCAAATAAATTTAACTTATGCAGAAAGAATCACTTGGTTTTATGCTAATGTTTTGATTATTGAGAAGTATTCCCAGCTTTTATTAAGATATTATACGTAAGTGCACGTAAGTATTACCAAACCTCACGAGTCATCAGCTATTTAATAATAAATGTGTTACATATGTAAATAAAGAGTACAACAAAGAGAACTGTTAAACATTCCTTTGAATACAACGAAGAATAAATTTCCATTAATATAAAAATGACGCTTCTGGGAGCGTTGAAAACTTTGTGAAAATTCTGTTATGAGTTGAAATGAATCTGTTGCTTTATTTGATTTAGGGTTTTGGCGTACAGTAAATCAGCTAAGGTAGAATGAAATACAAAAAGCTCGGGGAATGAACACTGTTGCCACGACTTACGTTACTTCTTGCCCTCGTATTTATTGCCACGAACCAAATGCTTTCTCTAGTCAAACGACTCCACTATTTTAGTCATGTTTGCTAATACCTTTTTTTTTTTTTTTTGGTTTTGAAGTTATTAAGATAAAGAAAGATTGTTTCATAAAGCTCTCTGAAAATAACTGGTTTGTTATTATAACGTAATTAGACCTCCAAGGTACACTCTCGGTGCTATTAAGTTGTTTTGTTTTTTAAATTAAGCACAAAGCTACTTAATGAGGTATCTGTGCTTTGCCCACCACGTGTATCGAAACCCGATTTTTAGCTTTGTAAATCCGCAGACATACCTTTGAACCACTGGGGGCGTGCTATTAAGTCGCAAAAAAGAGGGAATTCTAACCCACGGTGTAGTCAAATAGAATATTTGCACGAAATACGATCCTAAACTAAGACAGATAATCCTTGACTTA
Organism: Tachypleus tridentatus; assembly: GCF_004210375.1. Classification (NCBI taxonomy): domain Eukaryota; kingdom Metazoa; phylum Arthropoda; class Merostomata; order Xiphosura; family Limulidae; genus Tachypleus; species Tachypleus tridentatus. The sequence continues at coordinate 96,748,217 of NC_134826.1, forward strand.
TGCATTCCCTACTAGTACAGCGATAAGTCTACGGATTAACAACGCTAAAATCGGGGATTCGATTCCTGTCGATGAGCTCAGAAGATAGTCCGATGTGGCTTTGCTGTAAGAAAACACACTCCTTGACTTACATAATTCGAGACATTAATGATTAACAGTGAATGTAATACGACATCGTTCATACTAGTGACAACTTGATAAAATTATTATCTAATTCAACAGGAGGGATTAAATAGAACCATTACAAAGTAATAGTAAATTGTCTGTATATACGAAATAATAATCAGCTTGCTTACCGGTACTCATCCGAAAGGTTTCTTCTTATAAAACACGGAACAATACAGTTTAACCAATAGTATTCTTTTTTTTTTTGCACGTAAGATTTCTGACCTTGTCTGGATAAGTTCACAAAGAGCTACTCCTCGAGCTGATTTACGTTATCTAAAAGTTCAAAGGTTAGTTTGTACACAAGTACTTACTTTGAATAAAAGGTTAATTCTTCAAACTATCTGTGACTATTGAGCTCACTTAACATAGCTCTAAGTGCAAATATCTTTCAATTTAGCTCTCTGTTGATCTTCTACATTTAACTCTGACTGCTGTTCTGCTTTAACTTAGCTCTGACTGCTGATCTTCTTCAAGTTAACTCTGATCGTTGATCTTCTTCTACTTACCTCTGACTATTGTTCTGACTGTTAATCGCTCTCAATTTAACTCTGACTGTCGTTCTCCTCCAACTTAGTATTGACTACTGATCTCCTTTAACTTAGTTCTGACTATAAATCTCTCTCAGTTTAACTCTGACTCCTGATATTCTTTAACTTAGCTCTGACCGTTAATCTGTTTCAATCTTTCCCTAATTAACAATTTGATCTCAAAAAAAATAAAAAAGAACTTATTTTAACCTGTGTACAAGGAAATAAACTCTACATTCTACACCATACGCTTGATCTATTTCGGTGTTATTTTATCAATTTATAAGCAGCCGGTAAGAAGTTCGCATGTTGTTCTATCTGATACAAAGTATTTTTTATTGATATTTAATAACAAATCATTGTAATATTTATATTTTATGTTATTTTTATTGTCACAATTTCATGCCTTTTTGATAAAAGTGATATTTCCAGAGACAAATATATTTACAGATACAACATAAATTTTAGCGCCCTAAGTCCAAAGACTCATTTTGCAGTGGAACTGTGAGTTTACTCAGTTCATTAGCATTTATAAGTCTCGAAACTATTATGCATTTAAAGAGGGCGTTTCGAGGTGGATCTTACTCTGAAAGACATTTAGAATAAAACGCCAAGAAAATGTCAGTTTGCATTCATTTGTTTCTGCCTTTCCGTTGAAGGATTAGAAAAAAAAAAAAAAAAAAGCCAGTTTACTCAGTGTATTTCCTTGTTTATCAGACTCGAGTCTACTTATTACAACAAGATAATTAAGAGAGGAGGGGCCCGATTTTTATCTTGGATAACGCATTGAAACAAAAGGTGTAACCTCCAAATATCAGGATAGTAAATTACACGATTCTTTGTACATGCAGCAGAGCGCCAAGAGCCACCCTACAACTGACCTAGGTCATAAGGACGCCCGAGTCACGTGACCAGCAGCGTCCATACATTTATCCTCGACAACTGAGTTGGACAACTTTGTCACGTGTATTTTAAAATCTCCTGCTCATTCACGAACATTTGTGAGAAATTAAAAATGATCGTGAGATACTCCTCTTTCTGGTGTTGTTACCACAATAAAACATCTCACAAATTCTAACATACTGGCGGCGTGAGTGTGCTTTGTAGTCACAATGAGAAATACCTATAAAAAGTGTATTCGACCACTATTCAGTTCTTTATGATATAATACGATTGTAATGACAATGTTTTGCAATAAGTCTACATACATAATACAGAGATGCCAAGGTTTACCTTGGGCAAACGGAAAAGAAACAAATGTATGTTATTATAAACTAGCCTTGACTTTATTCGTGGACGAATTAGGTCTGTCTTGCGCCTTAAGCCAGGTTTTTTGCTTCCATTGGAATAAGGACCATAGCATTACTGATAAAATTTACATAATACGAGTCTTATTGAGTGTTCCTCCCTTTCACAGATATATACACTATAGAATTACTGATATTATATGACTTTTATTGAATATTGTTCACTTCTACAGAAATAAGCACTATAAGATTATTGATATACTGCACATAATATAACTTCTATTGTGTTTCTTTCCTCAACAAAAATAAGCACTTTAGTATTACTCATATAATTCTTTAATATGACTGTTACTGAATGTTCCTTGCAATAAAAGAAATAGCTCTATAGAATTATTGATGTGATATACATAACACGTTCTTAATCGACTGGTTGTTGTTTTTACATTTTCTGATCTTTATTTCCCATAATGCCACAAATGGCACAATTTTATATATATCAGCTTATTTGTGTTTATTTCTTATCACATTGATGCTTTGTGAAACTTTATAAAGGTCGAGGGTTCAATGTTTTGTTTGTTTGTTTTTTTTAATTTCGCGCAAAGCTACTCGAGGGCTATATGCGCTAGCCGTCCCTAATTTAGCAGCGTAAGACTAGAGGAAAGGCAGCTAGTCATCACCACCCACCGCCAGCTCTTGGGCTACTCTTTTACCAACGAATAGTAGGATTGACCGTCACATTATAACTACCCCACAGCTGAAAGGGCGAGCATGTTTTGTGCGACCGGGATTCGAACCCGCGACCCTTAACCCACCTGGCCATTTCGGGCTCCGAGGGTTCAAATTCCGTCATCGAAGATGTTCGCACTTTCAGCCGTTATAATATAACAGCTTGTCCCACGTTTTTTTCAGTAGAGAATAACCCAAGAGCTGGTGATGGATCATGTTGACTAGATGCCTTCTTTCTAGTTTATCGCTTCAAACATAAACACGGCTAGCTCAGGTTGTCTTGTAGTAGCTTTGCGCAAAATTCAAAACAAACGAAAACTGCACAAACGTTGAAAAACTTTTAAATGTATTTTAGACGTTTGAAATTTAGGAACGAATAAATGACAGATTTTACACGTTGGTGTTCACAATATCAGTGTTAATATATTCATACATAGACACATACATATTTTTATTTGCGCAATTTTTATACATATAAAAATAGAATTTAATACTGGAATGCATTATTCAATAATGAATACGTGATAAAACAAAGTACAAAAATATACATTTCTATCGAACCAGCTCGTGGCTCGATAGTGTCTCAAAGTAAAATAAAAAAAGCGCCCTCTCATGTTTTGCCTGCTTCCATGCTTAGTTAGCATGAATATAAAACTAATCTTAAGTTTTGATCAAGTAGATTTCCGGTATCATACTGACGTAACTGTTCAGTTACATGATCGAGGAACAAAAAAGTTCGCCTAAAGTATCAAATTGAATTTTTATTTGACTCTCGAACTTAATTTACGCAAGCCTATGTTGTGGGAATAGTTTGTCTCCATTTGCACAGTTCAAGCTTGTTAATGTAAAACGATAAACTAATTCATATTACAAATACAATAAATCAATATTTCAAATTGGACAATTAATACTATACTATATGTGAGAGGAGTAGAGAATGAGGAGTCTCTAACTGTGAACTTGAAGTTTTCAACTGTGTATCAGGCAAATTTTTGGTTCGCACAAGTTTTACTTTTATGTATTTCATGAACATCTGTAGGTATGAGGACTGAGTTTTATCAGTTGGGCCCCTGAGAGAAACACACAATCATTTTATATACCTCACAAATGTGTTCTTCATGGACTGGGTCATACAAGGCTGCTCCTTTATATACATTAGAAAAAACAACTCGAAATAAACTAAAATAATTTTTCAAAACAAAAAACTATATTATATATACGTAGATAATCGAGAAAAATTACAACCATATGGTTTACATAGATGCCCTGTATAGAGAATAAAATTCATGATAGAATTTCATGGTTTAAGTAGATCATCTCTGTAGAAAACTCTGTGATATATTTAGATCACCCTTCAGTTGGGAATATCCCGGTGTTATTTAAACATTTTATATGTAGGGAACTCCCTGATAGACTTAGATCATGTTTTTTTAAAAAGAGAATATCCTCGTTTGCTTAGAACGTCCTTCAAGCAGATAATTGGTTGACTTAGTTCACATTTAAAGTGGAGTTTAAAATCCTTGTCACGAAACTACTAAGTTAACTAACACACAGTTAAAAGAGATAAACGTTGAAATGATTACATAATAAATAATTTATTTAAAACAGGGTTTAGATCTAAAAAAAAAGACCTTACATGTTTCAGTGTTCTTAGGGTATTTTTAGGACTGGTTCATATTTTTAATTGTGTAATTATTTTAGCTTTGTACTCAGTTTAATTGTATATTTTTCTGTATTGTACAAGTGCCTTATTAAATTGTTCAAGTTAACTAATGTTGTGTTGACCAGTACGTTTTGTTTTATGTAAATGATGAAACATACGTAAAGTATATTTCTTACATGAATTTGGAGCTATAAAAATGTCTTTGCAAGATGTTCTATTGAGTCGTCCTGGTTGTGAAGTACGTGACAAGATATCAAACGATTTGTTAGATAATGTAATTCTCAGCACTTACTTTAAATTCCAAGATGTTCCATTTTTCTTGTTTTCAATCAATATCTTTTTCCATTTTTTCTTCTTAATTTATCATGCTATGCTAAATTATGTTTTACAAAGCCTACATCTTGAAATACAAGATTTTGACGATATAATTTTTGGTCAAAATATTTAAATCCATGCAGTTTGTATACGACTTTGTAAATATTATGTAATGCCTGTGTGAGTTAAGAAATCTTGTTCTTTTTATCACATCTGACATATTATTACTAGTAAAAAGAGTAAATTGCTTATATATGAGCTAAGTCCAGTAGTGTAGTGTCATGTCCCCTATGATTTTTGTTCATGTGTAACATAAACGGTTACAGTCTTTTCTGCTCTTTTTTCCTCAACAAACGACAACGGTTCTGAAAGGTTTAAAAAACAAATACACGTTGAAAAAATAAAAATCCTGTTGGTGAACCCTACAAGAAAGCATTCATTTATAATACATTTTTTTATTTTCTGATGATGAATTCTATACAGAAATATTCATATAGATTCTGTATTAAATGTTTTTTATATGTTAATGAAACAGTCATCTCCAGTAAGTGTTTTTACTACCTTGACAATGACTTTTTCGCAGAAGCAATCATCTATAGGAAGTATTTTATTTTTAATATTCTAATGATGAACCCAACGCAGAAGCAATCAGCGGTAGAAGGGTTTTTTCTACCATGATGATGAATTCTACACAGAACTAGTCATCTAGAAGAAGTGTTTTTGTCTGTCTTGATTATGATACATGCACAGAATCAATCATCTAGAACCTAAGATCTGCCATGAAGTTTGTCGTCAGTTATTCTTTCGACTCTTCATAAGGAACTTAATTTCATGCTTTCCGTCAATAAAAAACAACAGTGTCCTTTACTGGCCTCAATAGTTGTCTGTTAAGTTCGTGATTCTAACTGGTAGGAAATAGGACGTAAGGGAGAGAAAAAGTGTTCCTCCACCGTTAATAGTACTAAACTTGGTTTCCTACTCTCATAATAACTGCTATTCTTTTTAGATTTTTTTTTATTTACCAAATTAAATTAGCGCGAACACTCCCAATACAATTGTTAATAAACCTGTCGTAGCTTAGGTCACTGAGAAGTTTCTCAATAAATCTTTTGAGCAAATACAGCGTTCTTGTTCATCAGTAGCAGAGGGTCATCAGAGTGAATCACTGACGAAATAAAAATTGTTTCTTCAAGAAAATAAAACAATAACTTAGCAGTTTTATATATAGATATATATCTGCATAGACTATCTTGTAAAGATGTCTTGCGGAGCTTTTGAGTTAACCGAATCTCTTTTCATTGTTCTATAATGACAAACTGTTGTACTCGTGAATTTACTGGTTTTGTGCAGACAGGTTGAGTAAGATTTATGTCTTTTCTTTTTTTTGCTTGAAAACATGTAGATATCAAAATAACGTAAAATGTGAAGCTAATCAACAATAAAAAGAGAGTGTGATACATACCAATAAATAATGAAAAGAAAATTTGATACCAATAAACAATGGACAACGATGAACATTGAATGTGATCCATATAAACAATAAACGTGAATAATTTCTGAGTTAAAATTCAGGGGTTTGTTTTTAATCATCCAGATGTAATAAGGAATAACGTTTACCTTTAGTCAATAATTGACAATGATTCAGTATTGTCCTAGGGGTTTAAAGTTAGGTCATACAATTTTAATATATTACCTAAACTATTTTGTATAGACTTTCAGATGCCATTGGGTACAGCAAAGCTAGTCGTTATACAGGCCAAAGAATTTGAAAGTTACAGATTTTAATTTATTTTCTCAAAACTCATTCCTTTTGAATTTTGCTGTAGTTTTCTTTTTCTAATTCACAAATGCTTCATAAAGTTTTCTATAAAAGCATATCAAACATATAAAATAATATTAACAGCTCGTGTTGTTAGTGGCCAATTTGCTAAACTACAAAATTTTTCATGGTTTTATTTTTTCATCATTACTTAATCTAAAGAAATCAAATTATATGATAATAGTGGACTTGAATTCTAACGTGTGTTATTTTGTAATCAAAATGTTTGCAGTCTCTATTTTGGAAGTATAGTTCTGGATAGTTGAATGGCTGCATTTAAGATTAATGTAAATTGAAATACTCCTAATCTCTTTTCATCTTCTGAACCTTTCGTTCATAATTTTATGATTTCATAAACATGAGATTCCATTCCTTTCATCATCAACTATATGAGGTAAAAAAACGAGGTCATCTCACACCACAGTCTTGAATATCAAAGAAGAAAACACAAATGAGAAAGGAGAAAAAGTAATAATTCGACCGCCATTTCATGTTATGAATGCTTGTAGCCTAATACGTACAAGAGCATCAAAGTTTTCACCTTGTTTGTTTTCTACATATATTAGTTTTTATAACATTCCCATCGCGTGTTAGACTTAGTGTATGTGCTTTATGGTGTTCATACGCGTTGATGTTCGATGGATAAGTTCAAAACTATCCTTAAAATGTAGATTCAGGAATTGTACTGCAGGAAATAATTTTGATTTTGTACAGTGAAAGAGAGAAAGAAACAAACACGTAAAACAATGCTTCATTCACAATTACAGTGTGTATTTACTTGTTTCTGGAGTTGAGTGGAGTCTTTTCTTCTCACGTCAAGCTAGGATAAAAACAAGAAGAAGTCTTCATATCTCCACAAAAGATAAAGAGAAGATGAATTCTGATTTGCCACCAAACTTTAGGTAAAAAGTTGAAATACTAACTAATAAAAATAATATTTAAACGTTAGGAAAAACCTTAACTCATACCAGTTTGTACACATATCTGGCTCACATTTTGGGGTAAGATCTTAACTCCTCTGAAAGGGGTGTGAGGCAGGCACATATTTAAGCACCTCCCCCATCAGTGACACAGTGGTATGTCTCTGGACTCACACCGCTAGAAACCTTGTTTCGACACCTATGGTGGGCAGAGCACAGATAGCCCATTGTGTAGCTTTCTGCATAATTCCAAACAAAGGTGATATGAGTTTTAAGTCGTTGGAATAAGCAATCTTTATTGTAGCATATACAGTGTCATGCATATATTATACAAGCTTCTTTACTTTCATTCAACATTTCTTATTAATAATGAATAAAGACATCAGTACATGTTTATGATCTTTCGACATTCGGTTTATAAGAATGTGACATTACATGTAGAAAACCTGTACGAAAATGTATTAAAAATATAAACACATATGCACATTAGCTATTTCAGGATGAAATTTATGACTATTTCGACCATTTCACGTCTTTCTATCATTTGGTTTATTTATGCTAGATGTTGTTGTTGTTTGTTGTTTTGAATTAAGCACAAAGCTACACAATGGGCTATCTGTGCTCTGCCCACCACGGGTATCGAAACCCGTTTTTTAGCGTTGTAAGTCCGCAGAATACTGCTAAGCCACTGGGGGGGGGCATGGTAGATCTTACCTATTATAATTTATCTCGAATGAATCTCCGATACATACAGTGGAGCGCCATTAAGCCGCGGACCAGTAAACCGCGAAATCGCTTGAGCCGCTGTAGCAAGTCTTGTGAGCGATGTGAGCGAGGATTATCGCGGCTCACCGCTAATTTAAGAACGTGTAAAAACGCGGCTTACGAATTTAATCCTGGCTTTATAACTTCAAGGGGATATTTAAAAAGGATTTGCTTTAATTTGGGAAATAAATAAAATATATTACAATAGAAATCGACCGTTAATCTACCTTATCCGCTCTCTATGTCAGCTTTATGGAGGCCGCCATTGTTACCGAATCACACCTCTCCATACATTAAAGTTCATCCGCGGTAAATCCGTGAAAAACGTGATCAATAATTAAAGTATTATTTTTAATTCGATAATCCGATATAATGTTCACGCAATGGCTCGGATGAGGCTCCTCGGCGGAGCTGCTGGCGACTTCAGCTTTTCAGTCACAAAGGTTTAAGCCGCGGTTAAGCAGGTTGATCCACCAAATACCGCGGCTTAACGGCGCTCCACTGTATTATTACGTTACATATACTATGCATTAAGATTTCGAATAGACAGAAATGTTACTTTTAATTTAGAAGTTAACTGAATGTCATTATTTATCAAATTTATGTTATTTGCCAATAAGATTGATATACAATGTTCTTTTCTAACTGAAATATATTTTAATATATAAAAATACAGTTTATAATAACAGTTATTACAAATAATTATTTATATACAAACGACGTAGAAACAATATTGAGTCTTCTATCTTATCTGGAACTGAATATTTTATCGACAGTTCAGGTCCACGACGAGCAAATCAATTTTACGTTGATACATAGATTCACTTCACTTGGCGAGAGTGCTAGCTAGCTCTGCTCTTCACGCGTGAGTTATTTCTGATGACGATATCTAATGTCCTCGAAGAAATACTAACTTCCGAAGGTAATTCTCTGACCCTTGTAATGTTCGAAATCCATAAACGTTCCTGGTCAAATATTTGTAGTTTCTCGAATAATAAGGGTTTGTCACAATTACAGCGGCCAAACAATATTATATTACTGTTTCTTGGCGCGTCAATTTATAACCTTTAGGCGAGATTCTCGAATGTTCAACAATGTTCGAAGATACGTTAGTGTTTTTGTAAAACATCTGTTGTTGATTCTTACTCTCGAGAATATGCTACAAATTTAGAGAACAAGCTGGACTTGCGCAATACACATCCAACAATATACATCACATGCATCTAACTGAAATAAACGCAAATATTGAAATAAATGCATAATAGTAACTACGTTACACAGAGTGTTTGGTTGTCGTTCAGAAGAAAACTACACAGCAGGTTATATGTTAATTACTTACCACAATTTTACAAAATCATGTTATTAGTGTTGTAAGCCTGAAGATTTATCCCTGAAGCACTTGAGGGGGTGGCGCCAGAGTGTCAGTTGTTACTTGTATACTAATACTTGTTCCTGTTGGATTGGGCGTTGTTAAAGAGTTACCACACTGGAATATTCATCCAAGTCCATGGTTCGCGTCCCGAAAAAAATTAAAATAATAATTACACTCTGCACACTCTGAACAAGAACACCTTATAACAATGATATTCACATTGCCACTAATTGCTTAGAGTATCCCAGTAATTGGCAGTGGGTGCTTTTGAGTAGTTCAATCTTAGGAACGGCTAGCACAGACAGTATTATAAGTTTATGGTAGCATCAATGTTTGTGTAAGTTGAATCATATTTATACTGTTAAATCTGTATTGCAAAATTCTCGCCTATTCACTAAAATTTGAATGTAAGAATCAACAATATATATATATATGTATGAAAACGTCAGTATTTTTGTTCAGGCTGAAAGTTATAGAAACTCTCCTCACATCAACGCGAGACAGTATATATTACTGGTTTACTACAGTTGGTATACTATGAACCTCTGAAGCTATAGTTGTTATTAACGCTTTTTAATCGGGAACTTCAGATAGCAACCACGAACATTTATAAATTTCGAATATTAAAAGTTATTTAACTTAAACGGATTAATATTGGACGTTAATATTTCTTACAAAGACATTATATAACTACAGGTGTGAAAAACTAACGTGTGATCAATAAAGAGCTATATAGAACCCCATTAAGTGAATTGTGCTGATATTAACTCGAAATTAATTCGCTCGTCATGAACCTTCAGTAAGTTATCAAGGGAGTTCCTGATCGAATAGAAGACTCAATATTGTTTATAAATTTGTAAACTTTTAAAATAATATTCATTGTTTACAAAAACTCTTTGTAATAACCGTCATTATAAATTGTATTATTGTTTTTATATTAAAATATATTTGTATTACGAAAGAAAACTTGTTCGCAAGTATCACAAATTTGATACATATTGACATTTAATTAACTTCTTAATTTACATTATTATTTAACACTGTATCCGGCTATTTCAAATTGTAATACGTAACAAATGTATTAATCAAAGTTTTATTTTTTTATTCTAAGTATATAGTTTGCTCTCAAACGTTTAACCTGAATATCTTTGGAATGAAATTTTGGTTTTGATTTAACGAGGATACGCAGATTCAATAAATTTCTTCCTTAGGTTACGCTACGTCTCGTATACATAAAATATCTGATAATATTTTATAATAATAGACAAAGATTTATATTTAATACTCTTAGAAGTATTTTGATTATGTTTAACAGTCCTTTCTATTCTTTATTGTTTATACTGAAAACGAAACCAGTTAAAGTCAGCTAAGTATACATTAATCAACCAGTTGTAATTTCACCTTGTTTATTCGCGTATTTTATTTATGTTTCTTATAAGTGATGAATTTTCATCTTCATTATTTTTATCTGCAATTAACTTTGCTTTATTAATTTAATGTACCTATATATTATTTACACAGGTGTTGTAAGGAACTGTGCATGTACGGTGTTCCACGTAAATCTCATAAATAAATTATTTAGCCTTTAATTTAACATATCAATTACTCCATGTGTATTTTGTTATTGTGTCGCCATCTATCAGGGAAAATAGCACTGAAGCTATCTATAGATTTGATCGAAGAGCCAAGAAGCTCAAAGAAATTGAGTTTTTAATTCCATTAATTTTCCTTTTTTATTTTTATGTATATGTTCACTTGCAACCAATGTAAATTAGTGTTGAGATCAGTTATTTTGATGTATACTTTTTTTAATTAAAATACATCTAAAATGAGAGAGAAAATGAATTATTTAAAAATAACGTTTTGCCAATGTGGCATCATCAGGTACTCAGCACTATTATACACGACACACAGGTTCACCCAGTTAGTGACGCTAGTTGCATAACCTTGAGTCAGCATAACTATAAATCTACAACTTGTGTTTTATTTATTTGAGATTTATATTTCGTAATTAAAATGGCTTGTTTTAATTGGTGCCTGGCATGGCCAAGCGCGTAAGGCGTGCGACTCGTAATTCGCGGATTCGCGTCCGCGTTGCGCTAAACATGCTCGCCCTCCCAGCCGTAGGGGCGTATAATGTGACAGTCAATCCCACTATTCGTTGGTGAAAGAGTAGCCCAAGAGTTGGCGGTGGGTGGTGATAATCAGCTGCCTTCCCTCTAGTTTTACAGTGCTAAATTAGGGACACCTAACACAGATAGCCCTCGAGTAGCTTTGTGCGAAATTCCAAAACAAACAAACAAATTGTTTTAATTGTTTTTTAAATATTATGTTCTCGACAAATTATTCTAATAGTTTTATTTTCATTACAATGTTCTGTATCTTTAAAATGTTGGTAGACATGTGGCGCAGCATGTCACGTTCTGTTATTCTAGTACTTAAATTTCTACCAGTTTTTGAAATATAATAAAAATTATTGTTTGGTTGCTAGAAAAGCGTTTATGAAAATATTATTTAAATATTATCACCTAGGTGTCTTACTGGTTTAATTATCGAACAGTTAGATTGTAACCGCTCTACTGTCATTTTGTATATCTAAGCCTATACCTAGGTAGGTATAACACTTTTTATTGTGAAACAGCACACAGGTACATTGCTACACATGATCCAAGTTTTTACCATTGTTTCCCAAAATAATTTTCAAATAAGTTCAACTTTCTCCGCTTGTATTTTCATTTAAAACCCAATATTGTTTTAATTTTTCTTTCCGAATCCATGTTTTATTCTTCAGTATTTTCACCGTTAACCCAAATTTTGTTTTATTGTTTGCTGTTACTGAAGCTTCTTGTTTTGCTGTATTTCTACTGTTAACTAAAGTTTTGTGTCATTCTATATTGTACCCGAGTTTTATGTTATTCTTTACTGTCACTATTAACTCATGTTTGGTGTTATTCTGAGTTTAATCATTATAATACGTTATGTGTATTTCAGTTTCTTTGAAAAAGTATAAATTGTTTAAAGTAGTAAAAAATACATTGGTTGTATGACCAACTAGTCACTTCTTTTCAGGCATGGTTCCATACCCCCAACTGATCCCACCAAGGTGGTCAATTATGATAGAGACATGTTTGACCCTCATTTCCAGTTTCTCGGGAACACAGAGTAATCTATCTACCCTTAGGCTGTCTTCAGACAGCATGACTGGCTAACGAAGTGACCTTTTCTAACTCGTGGCCAGTGCGCCGTCATACTGTTTGAGCTAAGGTAGATATACAAGTCAAGATTTTAGACGACTCCCATTGGGTTTACCTCCCAGCTTAGAACAGAAAGGACAAGACAGTTTAAAGAGAAGTAACACCCAGGGCGAAGCAGCCGACTCGTAGACAGGTAGTGGTAGAATAAACATGGAACACAGAGTGTGTCACATTCAAGATCCTTACAGAAAAACCAAACCTTGTTGATGCTTTAATATACTCAGGTTCTTTTATAAAGAGAAAACTTTCACTTTTTGTTTATTACAACAACGCGTACAAAGAAAAAGAAAATTTGAAAAGCTTCAAATCTTCAGCAACATGTCTTAAATTGTTTTTGAAGCCTTTCTTCACTTGGGAATTATAATGTTTACACATCATATTCTCTAGAAGTTGAATTAGTTATCAAACAAAATAATTGGCAAGAGTTTTTTGTTTTGTTTTTTTCTTCGTTTACGCAGAAAATGTTGATGTTTTAGATATAAAACAAATTTTACTGTTGGTATAACAGAGATGTCAAATAACTGTATACATAAAAACTAGAAATACGAAGAACGAACGCATAGCTAAACTAATTCAAAAACTTTCTATGCGGAAAGAGAAAAACCAAATTCAAGTACAGTGGTTCGACGTGGGAAACTAAAGTAAACATGAAGAACCTTCTAACACACAAGCACATAAAATTATAAACTATACAAGAAGAAAGACGAAAACAATAAATTCCCCCTGACATTAACTAATGATGTAACATTTGCAGTTAACAATAGTATACTTCTCTTTAAGATAGAAGACTTCTTTAGCGATTTCAGTTTTCAGAACAAGCATGAATTAAGAACACCAAGTACGTATTTCAGAAAAACTGCAATATTCTGTAAGGTATTAGAGTTTATTAGGAATTCCAGTTTATAAAAGAGATACAGGTTAACAGCACAAAGACCGTGTTTGAGAACCTTATAGGTCTTCGCATAATGGTGGTTTGTTAAACAACTTCACTGTCTGTTCTTTTAGGACATTACAACAGGTAAATTTTACTTTACTTTACTCTGATGTGTTTTGACGACATCACGCATTATAATTTGTATTGATAACCAATTTGGATTTTGACAAATGGTAGCTCAAAAAGTGCGTTATTAGTTATTAGTATCAGTTGCTTTCAAGTTGGAGAGGATAGAGTGATTTGAGACCATGTATTTCATGCTATTGAGTTCATGTAGTTAGTTCGCTTCATTTACTATTGTAAGATTGTTCGTCGTAGTTTTTTAATTCTAGTGGAGATGTACCATGTGGCTTTGTGTTCGATTATAAACATCTATAACCATCAATTGTTCGTGTGCCACAATGTACCATGTGGCCTTGTGTTCGATTATAAACATCTATAACTATCAATTGTTCGTGTGCCACAATATACCATGTGGCTTTGTGTTCGATTATAAACATCTATAACCATCAATTGTTCGTGTGCCATAATGTACCATGTGGCTTTGTGTTCGATTATAAACATCTATAACCATCAATTAGTATATCTAAATACGGTGGAAAATCTCCAAGGTTTCAGGTATTAGAAGAGCCAGATGTATATTTTCTGTTATGATGTTATCTGTGGACGAGTAAGGGAGGAGTGTATGAGAAACAGGTTTGATGAAACCTTGCGAGCCTGAGACCGACGGAACGGTGTCGCTTCCTAACTTACAACTGGGAAGTCGTACCAGTGAAGGAAGATAAAGTCACTGTCTCGAGCAGACAGGTTGAACAGAAGGAGAGAGCGGGAGATACGTTCAATTGCTTTGAAGATCTTCACTTTGTAAACCCACTAGCATCTCACCTTTAACTGGCACTAACAGTAGAGAAAAAGAACTTCGAACACAGGTACCGCCTTGACAGGAATGCGCAAAGACAGTGAGACGAGAAAGTCTCTTACCACTTGAAATAACTCTGTGTTACCTCTCTAGGTAATCCACCGAGACAGAGCTGCAACGTTTTCCAGTCGTTAGGGGTTCTGCGCACATAATCAACTGTTTGAAGTCAAATACTGGTGACAGAATCTCATCATTCGGTCATCGTTGCATCTTAATAATCAGCTAGTGTTATCTTTAATTAATTAGCTTTCGAGGAACGTCTTGAAGTAAATTCTACTGACATTTTTTATCAGTTTTGATGATAACGTATTGAAATAGAAGTTATGAAAGGTAAGTTCGTGACAGTTAAATGTATTTCATACACTGAAGTATGTTGTTTTTCAATGGAATAGTCTCAAAAATCTAGTGAGGATTTGCTATAGGATTACCATTCAGTTTTTTTCAAAGAACTATAAGATAAAATCTATTTGTAATTATTTACTATCCTTTTTGTGTTAACATTAGTCTGGTAGATTTATTTTTGGTCTAAATCATACTCCACTACAGACTGATTATTTTTGATAGTTACTCGAATTTCCATATTTCCCACACTGGTGATGATAAATTTGAGTATGTTTAAAGGTAATATTCATAACCATTTACTTACCTTTATCTTGGTAATAAATTTATCTTTTCATTTTAAACTTTTCAAATGTGTATCAGTAGAGAGCAAAACATGTGTTCTTGTTCGTTTTCTTTTATAAGATGTTTTCCTTGCAGTTCTGTCTAATTATTACATAACAGTGATTAGTAAAAGTTAACTAACAAATATAACACGTCTTGTCTTACCTACTTATAACAGGTGTTTAGAAACAAATAAATAACTTTTGTCACGTATTATAATTTATCTTGGACGAGTCTACGATTTATTATATTACATTATTGAGATTTCAAATTTTAATTTTAATTTAAAAGTTAATTCAATGTTGATATATACCAAATTTCCGATATTTTCTAGCAAAACTGATACACACAATTTTCCTTCTTAACATACATTTATTTTACTATACAAAGAACAATACAATTTATAATAACGGTTGTTACAAATAATGATATATATACAAAAGTTTAAGAAACGCACCATTCATTCTTCAGGAATTGAATATTTTATCGACGATCCAGGTTCACGACGAGCGAATTAATTGTGAATTATTTACACTGTTCATTTATCTTGATGGCTAACTAGCTTTAATCACGTGCAAGTTTTTCATGGAGAACATTATCTAATGTCCTCCTACAGATACTCAGGTCAGAAGCTAATTCACTGAAGTCAAGCGGTTTGTGATGTTCGAAATCCCCGTCACACCAAACATACTCGCCCTTTCAGCCGTGGGGGCATTATAATCTTTCGGTCAATCCCACTATTTGTTGGTAAAAGAGTAGCTCAAGAGTTGGTGGTGGGTGGTGTTGACTAACCGCTTCCCTCTAGTCTTACACTGCTAAATTAGGGATGGCTAGCGCAGATAGCCCTCGTGTAACTTTGCGCGAAATTCGAGAAAACAAACAAACCTTTGTAAGACACGCAATATGTCCAGTAAGATCATCTGTCTAATGAAACTTTCTGCCTATATAACCTTGGTAGCATCGTTAGACTATAGTAACAGATACTCCAGTATCGAACTTTTATATAACTCCTATAACTCCCTCCTAAAAGACAACTTCATTATCTGGTACTGGTACTACATTGTCATCCTCTGAGTTCTAGAAACATGTGCTCTATGGCAGCAGACAACTTCCATCATCAAGTGACATGGTAACCTAATCACTTGGCTCTAGCAATGTGTCGAGAAACTATATCTTTGTCTCTACACACCCATTCCTTATGCAGTCAACAGCATGCAGTGTCTAGGGATTCGGGATAACTACTTAAATTGTATTTTGTATTTACTTTTATATGTAATATAGTTTTAGTTCTCGATATTTTAATTTTGAGCTTCCATTTAATTAATATACTTGTTTTATTTTGTTTTTGCATTATTCAAGAACTGCTGGATTGTGCTATGTACATTCTTTACCTTTCTGTATAACAAATTAATGTGTTGGATTGTGTTATATTATATTATTTGCCATTTTATAGAACATATTTATGTGTTGTCTTTATTTTTTGCATTTTTAACGTTCGGTTTATTTCAGAAAAATTAAGGCTTGTTCATATTTTTCAGCAGCTGTTTCTGTCGTCTTCCAAGATGTCTTAACATGTGGTGTGTGTCAGAAAGATTTTGCTTTGTCGGACATTGTCAAATTTATCCAGCATAAAGTTCATAGTTGCAACAAAGAAAATTGTCAATATTATGGTGATGGTACTTTTGACGAACTCGGGAAGAGTGATAATAATGATGGTGATACTAACATCTTTCGATCAAAGCAACGCATCACACCAGTTTCTTTCAGTAAACATAGTAATGAGTTGTCCATACTGACGAATATCGAAGCGAAGACTGATGGTTCTGGATCATCTTTAGACTCTGTTAAAGTCTCCAATTTTACAGTCACAGCTGGAATTGAACAAACAAATAAGGTTCTGTTAACTTACTCAAACGATCAGAGGAAGAAAAGTCCAGTAGAACTATTATCGTCAATAGAGGGCGATTATCAACAGAGACAGGTTGTAGATGCTAACACTAATACGATGTCCACAGGTTTGTTTCAGAATAATTTCATATTTCTGCATGTAATCAATATGTGTAAAATAGTTACGTGTAACATGTTATTTCTTTATTACTTGCAGACTCCTAAACGAAAAAGTTGTAAAACTAATTAACTTGAACGTATTTTACGACTTTACAGAATTATAAAAAAATTCTAATCATGCAGAAATTCTCAAATAAAGAAAATATTTATGAATGAAAGTTTATTAAACAAGAAAGTTCTGTACATAATTTGCTTTCATTTTAAGGTTCCATATGCAGTTTATTTGATATAATTTTTAATTTTTTCTTACACCTACAAATGGTTATTTTTGCTGATGAAACTTCAGAAAGGAAATAACGACCAACTGAGTCTAGGATGAGTAAAAGTTAAGTTTAATTTCTGAAATAATTCTAGTGTAAATTCTTTATTTTTTGGAAAATGAAAGAAAATGGCAAAAGATTGCTGAATTTTTTTTATATTTAGTCAATATTTGCATTTTGTCATGCTGAAATTTCCCAGCTGACTCTTTTACATCACTGGTTCTCAAACTTTTTTTGGTCGTCGATCATTTTGGTTGGTAAAAAAAAACATTGTGAATCGTCTACCGATCCTGGTTTCCTGTTTTGTTCTCTCGCATGGCGTTGGCTGTGTCCTTTCCCGTCACTGACTTGCTTTATGAACGGGCTCGCGGTCCACTAGTTGGCCACGAACCACACTTTGAGAATTGATTTGGTTTGTTTTGAATTTCGCGCAAAGCTACACGAAGACTATCTGCGCTAGCCGTCCCTAATTTAGCAGTGTAAGACTAGAGGGAAGGCAGCTAGTCATTACGAACCAACTCTTTTACTAACGAATAGTGGGATTGACCGTGTCACATTATAACGTCCCCAAGGCTGAAAGGGCGAGCATGTTTCCTGTGACGGGGTTTCGAACCAGCGGCCCTCGCATTATAAATCGAATGCCTTAACCACCTATCCATGCCGGACCCACTTTGAGAATTCTGCTTTATATGTATTGCAAATTATGTACACTAATATCCAAATGTCTTGCATTTGCATACAATAACTTTCATCAGGTTATCTTGTGCTAAGTTTGTAAAAAAAGTAGCTCAAGGGTTGGCGTTGGGTGATAATGACTAATTGCCTTCTCTTTAGTCTTTTACTGCTAAACTAAGGACGGCTAGTGCAGATAACGCTCATGTAGCTTTGCACAAAATGCAAATCAAAGCAAAGCTTGTGCCTCATCAGTTCTTAGAAGTCTCTCATGGTGCCACTTTCTGTTTCTCATCTCCAACATGCTAAGTCTATGTTCTCCTTCCTCTCATGTATTTAGAAGCGTACTCTAAGGCTGTGATATTTTGTGGCAACTGATGTTGGTGGTATACTTTAGGGTACACGAAGCTAGAAGTTTTTGCAGCTTTTTCAGCAGACTTATTAACTTACCTTTGGACTCGTCAGTCTCTCGCTGCATAACGTTACTAGGACCTCTATTGAATATGGAGACAGCGGTTTTGAATTTTTCATTTCTTTCATGTGTCTTAAACACCACATCCTTTCCAAATCCGTATACCTTATATGTGGTGTCATAGCCTTGTATTGAGTAACTGAAGAGAATATTGATGCAGGAATCTTCTCCAAACTTGCATTTTATCTTATGGACATTCTAAACTCTAGTAGGTTTCTCTTGGCTGTTATGCAAAATATATATTGAAGGAGTTCATTAATGTTTCGTAGTACAATGGTACCAACAAGTCGGTATTATTTCCAACTAACACCATCATTCCCACTGATGAGTAACTTAAACCTGTGTTCACAATTGGTATCATTGGATTCATGCAGAGGCTTTTACTCAAATTTTTAATAAATGTAATTGTTTTTCTTGTTAGCTAGAAAGTTTTCTTCTTTAGCATGGTCATTGTTTCACTAAATCAGACTTCAAGGCAATGTATCTATCATTATTGTGTATTGTCTTTCGTACTAAGTTTATTTTCAGAACCATTAAACACTACTGTAGCTTGTCCATACTTGGAGTTTACAATTCAAACGTGCATATCGTAAATTTCGCAACAACGGCTACATCTTGGCCATTTTAATCCATTGCAAGAAATATTCTCCAAGTATCATATATTTCAAATAATTATCTTGAGTTTTGATCCTAGGATTAACTCTTACTTGTTTAACTTCTGCTAAAGCTGACTTATCAGCTTCTCTCAACAAATGTGGAGACCATAATATGGTGGCAGAATAAGTTGAAAGTTCATAGGAGAACAGAGATGTTCGTTTTTCACAAAGCCTCAAGCAGCTGTAAATAATCTCTGCAACTACATCTGGAGATCTATTTAGATTGTTTATCATTAGTATATTAAATTATTCCGTAATTCGGGTTTTAATATTATATAAGTTTTGATTACTTAGTTCAAAAGAAAATAAAAAAGCAATGTCCAATAATTACTGGTTTCACTTTGTGGAACTATTGCGTCATCATCTTTGTGACACAATCGTCTCTTCCTCTTCTCATTACCTGAGTTAGACATGCGTTTAGCGCTATCTAGTGGCACAGTGTGTCGTACAGGTTGTTTTAGGTGTATGACCTACTAATTAATTAACAGTAATTGGTCATATAACCTTTTTACGTGCCACACTAGTAAAGTCAAGGGTTAAAGTAAAAAGTAGGTATAACTCAAGAAATTGCTCTTCATGTCAGCCCTATGTTGACTGTTGAACTAGGAACTTCAACTAAGTTTGTGTATTATTGCAATTATGGCGGCCATTTTTTTCATTTACTCCATAGAGAGTGCTGACACACTTCCTGAGAAACGTAAGATATTTTTGTGCCCTGCTTCACACTGTGCGCATGTTGTATTATAGAAAATTTAATTAAGTTTTTATTACTATTATTTAAGGACGTAGCACTATCTATGAAAGTAGTTAACGTTAACTTACATCAATTATAATAATATTTTAATTGTAGCAATAGATGAGGGTGGGTGGAAGGAACTGCGAACTCATCATTAACATGTCTCTATAATAATAATATTTTAATTGTAGCAATAGATGAGGGTGGGTGGAAGGAACTGCGAACTCATCATTAACATGTCTCTATAATAATAATATTTTAATTGTATCAATAGATGAGGGTGGGTGGAAGGAACTGCGAACTCATCATTAACATGTCTCTATAATAATAATATTTTAATTGTAGCAATAGATGAGGGTGGGTGGAAGGAACTGCGAACTCATCATTAACATGTCTCTATAATAATAATATTTTAATTGTAGCAATAGATGAGGGTGGGTGGAAGGAACTGCGAACTCATCATTAACATGTCTCTATAATAATAATATTTTAATTGTATCAATAGATGAGGGTGGGTGGAAGGAACTGCGAACTCATCATTAACATGTCTCTATAATAATAATATTTTAATTGTAGCAATAGATGAGGGTGGGTGGAAGGAACTGCGAACTCATCATTAACATGTCTCTATAATAATAATATTTTAATTGTAGCAATAGATGAGGGTGGGTGGAAGGAACTGCGAACTCATCATTAACATGTCTCTATAATAATAATATTTTAATTGTAGCAATAGATGAGGGTGGGTGGAAGGAACTCATCATTAACATGTCTCTTCTTTCAAATTGTCTTTCCACAAAGTTTGGTTGAGATTGACCAAACGACATAGGAGCAATTAGATAATGGACGTATAAATATTTGTGCTTTATATAGAGAGAGAGATTATGAAATCTAGTCTTTTATTATCGGATTTTAACCATTCGAACAAGATAATTTGAAGCGATCCTTGGGTTCTTTAATAAATCATACTGATTATTTGAATTAGATGACTTCAATTAAGTAGATGTTGTTTTAAGACAGAGGCATAATACATTAAATAATTCCAACTAACCACAGTTTCCTAATGTTAAACAGAGAAACTTTGAATGAAATAATTCATACAGGCCACGGACGTCGGGGTTCCTTATTATTTGACAGTTGTTGTTGTATGTAATTAAGCACAAAGTTACTAAAAGGGCTATCTGTGTTCTGCTCACCACGGCTATCGAAACCTGCGTTGTAATTCCGCAGACACACCGCTGTACCACTGGGAGGCAGTATTTGACAGAGACATATTAAAGTAGATAATTCCAACTGATCACTATGTATTTAATAAAGTTTTGTTTTTGTGCAAAACTACACAACAAGTTGTCTGCGTTCTGTTCACCCCGGAAAACTGAAACCCAGATTTTACTAGTATACGTCTGTAAACGTCTTGTTGGTCCACTGCAGTCCTTTAATAAATGATATAAACAATTTGAACTGGATAACTACAAATAATTACAAGATTACTGAATGCTTAACAGAGACATTGAATTATATGATTTCAAATGACTGCTAGGTTCTTCAATAAATTATAAAGACACACTTTAAACTATGTAAATCTAAATTGCCATTAGGCTCTATGGAGAATGATAAAAACACATTTTGAATTCGAACTGACCACCGGGTCCTTTAATAAATGATAAAGACACGTTTTAAACCAGGTGATTTAGGCTGAAATATTTTAATGGAGCTCGTTAGAGTAATACGTGGTTCTTGTGATCCTTTGATAAATGTTAGAACCTGAAATTTATAACAGTGCACAATCACCCACTATCAACAAAATTAGTTTTACTTATTCGAAATTTTTAGTCATTAAACATTATTATTTTGTCAAATAATTTTATAGCCAAAAGAAAATGAGCAAGAAATAAAAACTTCTTAACAAACTGTTGACACTTAGCAGCGTGACGAATCTTTTAACAAACTTTTGACACTTCTTCAGTAGCGTGATAAATCTCATGATAAACTGTTGACATCTTTGTCAGTACCCTGACGAGTCTGTAAACAAACTGTTGGGCCCGGCATGGCCAAGCGTGTTAAGACGTGCGACTCGTAATCTGAGGGTCGCGGGTTCGCATCCCCGTCGCGCCAAACATGCTCGCCCTTTCAGCCGTGGGGGCGATATAATGTGACGGTCAATCCCAGTATTCGTTGATAAAAGAGTAGCCCAAGAGTTGGCAGTGGGTGGTGATGACTAGCTGCCTTCCCTCTAGTCTTACACTGCTAAATTAGGGACGGCTAGCACAGATAGCTTTCGAGTAGCTTTGCGCGAAATTCAAAAACAAACAAACAAACTGTTGATATTTTTTAACTAGCGTGTCAAAGCTCTTAATAAATTGTCAACATTTCTTTATTAGCGCGGTGAATGTTAACAAATTGTTAACACATCGTGAGTAGTAAGACGAATCTTCTTACAAAGAGTTGGCATTTTTTTAGTAGCGAATCTCTTATTAAACTGGTAGCATTTCTTTAGCGGGGTGCCAAATCGCTGAACACACAATCGCTACTTTGTCAGTAGTGTGTGATGAATCTCTTGATTAAGTCTTCATATTTCTCTGTGTATTAATTTATTTGAGTTGTTTACATGATGTTTTGAATTATAATAATATATCAGAATTATGTATTATTTTTTGCTTGAACAAAATAGTATATTTTATTTACATGATTTAAACGAGTGATCAAAATAATACTTTCAAACTATTATGATCTGCATGTTTATTAGGAACAAGGCTATGATGAGAGAAACAAAGCAATAATGGCCAAATCAAATACTACCAACATGAGAACTACAATAAGGAGAAAACAAATAACACCAAGATATATGCTGCAAATCGGACAAAAGAAAATACTATTAAGATATAAGCTACAAAGTGAGATATTAAAATATATGTATACCTTGGTGTTGTTTAGACAGATCTTTAGATGATGGACTTTACATAGCAGCAGAAAAACGCAATTTCTTGATATCTTCATGCCTTTTTCCCTTGACTTAGGTTTTGTTAATAACAAATAATTGTAAGTTAAACCCTCAAATTAACAAATTGTTTCTCAGTTCTTACACACCACTGAGAGGTACACAGTGCATCATACTAATTAATTTTATACTTTTGCTTTTTGAAACACAAAATCTCTCTCCTTTTCTAGTAAAACACTTAAAGGCTTGTTTTGGCGGTGTTGCTCATTTTGCGCACAACTGGATGAAAACCGCTCCTAATTTTGAAGTGATAGACTAGAGGGAAGGTATCTAGTCAACATCATCCAAGCCAACTCTTGAGCTAATCTTTACAATGGATACTGAATTGGCTATTACATCATAACTCCTGCAGGGCTGCAAAAGTGAACATATTTTGTTGAGAGGTTTCAATTCTCGACCCGCAGATTGCGAGTCGAATGCCCTAACCATCAAGTCGTACCAAGCTAATCCAGCGATAATTAGTTGGATTGATTGTAATACTAACTAAACTTGTGTTTAAATTTTCTGTAAATGTTTTCAAGTTCAACAAAGTTGTGGACGTACAAGTAGTTTAGTCTATAAACTGTTTAGAAACGTGTGTTTAAAACCCATTGGTGAACTATCATTAACTCTGTTGTTAAAATTTTGAAAATTGGAAATAATCACTTTCACGTACTCTTTCGTACGTTACAATAAGTTTTTCAACAAAGAAAACGCAAAGATCTCCGGAAATAAGTCTATTAAACGTTCTTAGAATTCCAAAACTTTGATGCTTCCGATTACGAAAGAACCAACGAGTTCCGTTTGAATGTGCAAAAAAAATATAACGTTTTAATTTCCCAAGCACTTTAATGCTAATGGATGAGTAACCTAATCGTCCCTATTTCATTATTCTTCACGATAATAGCATCTAAATGAGTTCCGTTCATACCAGCACATTTTGTATCACTTGACAACGTTATAGCTCCTTGTCCCTTTAAGCCACACGATAACACATTGTCCAGCACGACGTAAAATTTATGTTCCTTAGTTACCATTAGTTTTACTCTATAACTTAGTGTCATATTATAGAGTAACTACATTTCTAAAAAAAAACGGAAAAAAAAGTCGCGTGTGAAATCTTTTGTTTTATAAGATTTCTTTTAGTTAATTTCAAAAGTTTAGACCAGTTTTGTCTTCAACATTATGGTCATATTTACACTTTTAAATGCTGTTAAAACTCCAGTCTGTACGGAATGAAGATCATAGATTTTAATTAAATACTAGCTGAATGCCCATTTAAACAGTTAAACAGTAAATTTCGTTTGTTTATTTTGAATTTCGCACAAACCTACTCGAGGACTATCTGTGCTAGCCGTCCCTAATTTAGCAGTGTAAGACTAGAGGGAAGGCAGCTAGTCATCACCACCCACCGCCAACTCTTGGGTTACTCTTTTACTAACGAATAGTGGGATTGACCGTCACATTATAACGCTCCCACGCCTGAAAGGGCGAGCATGTTTGGCATAAAGGGGATGCGAACCCGCGATCCTCAGATTACGAGTCGCACGCCTTAACACGTTTGGCCATGCCGAGCCAGTAAATTTCGTAAAAATAAAGGTGAATAAATAAAAATGTGCCTTGGATTATAACGTATATGCAGTTTGATTGTTTAGTAGGATGTTCACAACATTGCGGTTGTTTTAATAAACGAGATTGAATGTAATGTATTGTTTTCAAAACAACAACTTCGGTTTTCGATGCAACAAAGTGTTAAGGTCTGCTAAGTAGAACGGTTTTTTTGTTGTTGGTTTTTTAGCTAGATATCATAGCTCTTTTCATTTTATTGAGCGACCGCTACCTAAGTGAACGCTTTTTGACAGCTGCCATTTCTATAAGAAGTGTCAAAGGGGAGATATTTATTTCCACTGAAATCATTTTATTAAACATGGTACAATAAAATAATGCACGTATATAATAACGCAAATGAAATATATATATGTGTGTATATAAACTGTTGCATATACAAAACGTTTAGTGTAACAGTTATTAGTTACTTTATTTAATAGTCTAATATTTAATTATTATTTAGTTTCATAACAAGAAGGTTAAAAATCAGTTATTTTAAAAGCGATAGTTACGAGTCCTACGTTGAGTACGCAGTTTAATTGTACCAGGTTTTAGCATTACTATTGACATTATCTTATTCAAAACTTCCAAGTTTTTCGTGATGACGAGAAACCTACATTAATTTAATTAAAGTTTTAACATCCATACCACCTTCCAAATTATAAATACTTACTGAGACGGAGAGGAAGTTAAAAAAGCAAGTTAACTGATAATTAGATATAAACTGAGTGATTGGGAGTGTAGCCGTGAAGGGTGATTACTAAAAAAGTTAGTAAATAACTTAAGTAAGAAAGAAGTGAAGTTATGATATTAAGATAGTAAAAGAAAAGGGATATTACCTAACATGTGAGTGATTAGCCTTAAGGGGCGATTTCTTTAACGTGTTTCACAGCTGTATTGTAACAACAGATATAAGGAAATTTGTATTTCTAACTGGGTTCTAAAGTAACCTTTAGTAAAAAAGCAGCCTTTGTGAGCATTTGACAAAAAAACAAAAAAGAAGCGAAAGAGAGACAATTATTTAAAGCTTTGAGTACAACTATGGTAATCAATAAAACAAGTTATGTGTAATTAAGTTAGAAAAAGTTAAATTAGTGGAAATGTTGTTAGCCTGGTTAATTGTTAGTTTAGCCGTAGTATTTTAAAGTGAATTTCACAGTTTAACGGAGATTAGGAGAATAATTTGTTTTGTCAAAAGAGTGTTCTGAAGTAATTGAACCCATATGTAAGACTTTGGTAAAAGTGATACAATTATTACCCATGAGGTAACGTAAGTAAATTTATCGCAGATTGTTCAGTAAGAAACAGGGTAGAGAAAAATACCTCGTCTTATCAACTGAGTTCTAAAGCAATCGAATTAGCTTGCGTGAACTTTCTTGACGAAAAGTAGTGTTTAAAGCTTGAGATACAACTGTGATAACCAATACTGAAACGAATTTTTGTACATATGTTTGAATTGTTTTGAACATATATATTATTTTAAAATAAGTGGACTGTGTGCTGTGCGTTTATTCTTGACATTTATTGCAAGTAAGTCACAGATACCTACTGTAGAAAAATCCAAATACATACACCATAAAACCTGACATAAACCAAACAATATGAGGGAATGTAATATGAACCGCATGCTCAGTTAACTTTCACACCAGTAAAAGAAGTTAATTACTTAGTGATTTTGATAACTTATAAGAAAATCTAAAGAAACGCACGTGTATCTCCAAAGTACTACTGACCACCTGCCTTGACCTATACTGTAATTGGCATATAGGGCTCCATATCGGGATTCTAGACGTAATGACACTTAACAACCTTAATACTCTCAGCTTTGGATGCATTGTAAAAGTAACAGCCAAATTTATTATTTGATTCAAAGAGCCGTGCGGTGAGTACTGCTGGCTGGCTACCTTTTCATTAGTCAAAAGTTCAAAATTAGCAGCTATTCCTAAATCTGGGGAGTTTTTGCCATTGTCGTTTACCCCCACCTACGTATAAAGTGTCGTCTTTGTTTTAAATTACACAAAGCATGTCGTTTTTTCTAACTGCAGTCATGTTACTAGAAAAGCATAAAATTTTAATGTTAGATTTTTTTATGTATATCAACGTAGAATGTAAAGGTATTCAAGATTTTGTTATGTATTTTTACTATAAGATACAAGATGTGCAAAATAATTTATGATTTAAAAGCCGTAGCTTCTTTGATATTGAAACACACACATACATAAATACTGAACATGTTTGTAAAAACGAAGGAGCTAAATTGAACCTGGAAGAAGATAACAAAGAAAACACACAAAGATCGAATTTATGGGACAGTATGTTTTGCGTTAAACTTGTGTGTATTCAGAAATAAATAATAAATTTAGAATTGACATTAATACTGTAGGAAGAAAAGTACTTATGGTCTATTCCTAAGCAACAAATACAGGTCATGTACATCGTATATATATGTGTAATAGTTTACAGATAATAGAGTTTTGCTAAATATTCTGTAATAATTTAAGGTGACATCGTAACACTATCAATTACAACGACGCAGAAGGAGTTTCCAGTTCCATCGTACATCACAATATTATAAATTTAAACAATGCTGAGTATTTCTAGATTCGTCTTATTTCATAGCACTATCAATTAGAACAATGTAGAGAAAATTCCCAGTTCCATCGTACATCACAACACTACCAATTAAAACAAATGATATTGTTCCTCTTCCCTTCTACATCATAATACTATTAATTATAACAATGTAGATAGTGTTTCCAGGTTCATCTTCAAAGAATTTTGGTAGGTAAAAGAGTAGCCCAAGAGTTGGAGGTGGGTAGTGATGACTAGCTGCCTTCCCTCTAGTCTTTCACTGCTAAATTAGGGACGGCTAGCGCAGATAACACTCGTATAGCTTTGCGCGAAATTCTGGTAATACTACAACATTAAACAAAAGAAACGCAACTAAAAATATGGAAATAGTCAACAATACCGGAAACCAACAAATATCAGCAACATACAAGCATATACATTGATCGTAACCGCAGTTATAAACATTATTTTTGACTTCATAACAGAAGTATAGAAACCAAACAATTTTGTGGCAACTGATGTTGGTGGTATACTTTATGGTATACGAGCTAGCCGTCCCTAATTTAACTGTGTAAGACTAGATGGAAGGTAGCTAGTCATCACCACCCACCGCCAACCCTTGGACTACTCTTTTACAACGAATAGTGAAATTGACCGTCACATTATAAGGCTCCAACGGCTGAAAGGGCGAGCTTGTTTGGTCTGACGGGGATTTAAACCCGCGACCCTCAAATTACGAGTCGAGTGCCTTAACCACCTGGCCATGCCGGGCCTTCAGTATTTTAATCAAAATGGTTTCCACGGCGAAACTCAATAAACCCAATAGCACTAGTTAATAAGGTTAGGGCTCTACCGCAGAGCTCTTCAATATTACAAGTCGTCCTCCTTAATTTTCACCCATAAAACTCCTCGCTGTGAGAATAACCAACATACTTCGTGATGATAATTACAACGACCAAGCCCTATATGTATTATCACAAGCTATGTTTATTTACTAAACTTTCCTGAGAAACAAGTAGATAATAATAATATTATACGGTTATAATTAATTTTAAACACTGGTATGTTAAAAAAAATGCGACAAGAAATTCCTTAATCTACACCTGAACCCTGAAAGTCTGGCTAAAAATGTCAGTACCCTGAGCTATGAAAGAACCATAAGCCGTTCCCAACATCTTTTTCTTAACAAGCCTCTAACTATGAATGAATACCAACACAGTTTACCAGATGTGTAGTTACCATGTTTGGCTAATATATATATATATATTGTGTTGGCTTTTTAATAGTGTCACACCATATTTCAACAAAAATCTTGAATTAAAAGCATCGTCTTGAAAACGTCTAGTAAAACTGTATATTTTGTGATGCTTTATAAATATACCAGCACTCTACTGTTCCACTTTTAAAAGTTCCAACACAAATCTTTTGTCTTGTAATTGTACGTATATTACGTGATGGATAGTTCAAAAATAACACGTAGTTTATTATCATTGTTGTACACACGTTTGTTTGTTTTTTGTATAAACTCTTAAAATACAATAATCTCATGCTTATACTTGAAAAACTATTTTACACTAATAAAATCTTTAAAAATGTAAAAAAATCAAAATTGTATTGTGTGGTAAAGAAAAGTACTCAAAGAATTTAAAGAACAAGTAAAAAAGCTTCAATTTATTGGCTTATATAGCCAGTTTACTCACATTTGTTACTGACGACGGTAAATAAGTAAAGAAATGAGAACAAGCCTCTTTTGACATTCTACCTGGTAAGTTTCTTATTTTTCATGGTATACGATTGATAAAAGTTGGTTGTGTATTGTCAGTAAAGCTCTCATCTTCCCCCAGTGGCTCAGTGATAAATCTAAGAATTTATAAGGTTAATAACGTTATAAACCAGATACAAATACTAGTTGTAGGCACGACACAGATAATTCTTTATGTAACTTTACGTCAAAATTAACTACGAACAAACAAACTCTAGTGAAGTTGGCTCTACGAATTGGCGATAAAGTTATCAATGTTTGGATTCAATTTTAAATCTCACTTACTATTAAAGTCCAGAGGAAAGAAATAACTTCACTGAAGAATCAGTTATTGACTATCTCTCAGATTATTACAATAATCGTCAGAGGAGTAGTTGGGAAAGTTAATGGATTCACTTAGTTTCTTCTTTGTTTTTCAGAACCAAACAACCATAAATGTTCAACGTGCAAGCACAGCTTCACTTCAGCGTGGCTGCTTGTTCAACATGTACAGAGAATGCATGGCTTAAAGATCTATGTGGAGTTAAATACCAAAGCAAAGGCCTTAACAGAAGTTTCAAGGACAAAGTCAGAGTCATTCTCCACAATAATTACATCTTCTCCGCCCGCAGTAATCACCGTTAGTCGAGAACAATCTATTCTTCAGCCCATTTACCTGGATTCTACGCAATTTTCCAACCAACATCTACCTCGCATGCCTCTGGGTGAACGACATATCGTATCTGCTTTGAACACATCAAGCTACTCTTCATGTAGTACTCCTAGTTATTGCACTCGAATGAACTTCTTAAGTGACAAGTACCACCCATTTAATCATTTCACAGGAATTGGTCTCAGTCCATTTAACATGCTCCCTTCTTTTGATAGAAATCGCTTTAGTAGCCCACGAGAAACTCATATAGGTTTAGGATTTGAATCACATTTGGATTTTTGCTCTCAAAGGTTGCGACAATTAGCAGGGGCAACAATTTTTAATTCATAATCTGCACAAAACACTAGTTCACCATATCCCCAGTCTATAACACCCAATCATTCTTCTCCTCACTCCTTTACGCCCTCAACCATGCCTCAGACCGTATCTAAACTGCTCTTGTCTAAATCATTATCTCTTTCTCAAAACGATAATGTTATCGATCATGTAGAATTACCCAAATTTAAATTGTGTGAGTTCTGTGGAAAATCCTTCAAGTTTCAAAGTAATTTGATCGTACATCGTCGATCTCACACAGGAGAAAAGCCATTCAAGTGCCATATCTGTAATCATGCTTGTACTCAAGCTAGTAAATTAAAAAGACACATGAAAACGCATCGAAAAATTCTCTCAGACTTAGCAGAACCTTATATTGAGTGTCCAGAAAAATCTACTCCAGATTTAACTCCTAAAGATGGAGGACTGAACCATTTTGGAAAAGATGAAGATGGCTCAAAAACTTACTTGGAAAACGAAAATGAAGAACTGGAACATCAGGAAGAAATGGAAGAGGATTGCGAAAAGATAACAGCAGAAGACTTATCAACAAAGGGTCCCTTAAAGAATTCATTGTATTTTTGTTTTAGGAACAAAAATGATGAAAAGAATCCCGACACTAAACAACTTATGATGATGCCTCAGAAACAACAAACTCTCCTGGGAGACGTAATTGAAAAAATTGGACTTGATAATATTCAACAATATAATGAAACCTATAGACAAGCTTTGGAGGAAACTAGAATAGAAAGATCTCTATTTAAGAGAGAAAGATCATCCTCTGCTCCTGTAGAAAGGTCTCCTTCAAGGAAGATGTCTGAAGATGGATTAGGCCGACTATCCTGTGAAGAAAACAATAATGCTCTTAGCCAACCACCGATTAGTTTACATCAAAATGTTTCAGGAGCATTCAATAGCCGCTTTGAAGATCACAGGTGGTCAAATCTCGATCTTGAAGATCAAAAGAGTTCTTATACTGGATTTTGGCTTTCTTCTATAACCTCTAATCATAGTAACTGTTTCCTTGAGGGTGTAACTTCTTCAAAATGCAGTAAAAGATCACCCAGTAAATATGACTTGACTGTGACAACAACAAACCTTCCAGGAACTAACACTCCAGCCTTCAGTTTTCCTTCCAAACCTAATGAGAGAAGTAGAAACGACACGTGCCAGTACTGTGGGAAAGTTTTCAAAAACTCTAGCAACTTGACAGTCCACACACGATCCCACACTGGAGAAAAACCGTACAAATGTGAACTGTGTACTTACGCATGCGCACAGAGCTCCAAACTGACCCGGCATATGAAGACCCACGGTCGTATGGGCAAAGCTGTGTGGAAATGTCGTTTCTGCAGAGTGCCCTTTTCAGTACCCAGTACTCTCGAAAAGCATATAAGGAAATGTGTGATCCACAGGAACGTTTATCTAACTGGCAGAAACACTGATGCGAAGGACAATAGTACCTTACAAATATTAGCAGACAAGTGAATGCACTATATTTAGCAACTGGTAGATACTCAACACTAACAGAACACCGCAAAAACGATAACACATTCCAGAACGTTATAATTATACGCGTTTGTTAAATGTTAGAGGTTAATTGTTTTTTTTTTTTTTTTTACAAGCAGCCAGAGTAGAATGTTCAACAATACTTAAATATACACATACATACATTTTACGTTATACACATGTAAGAACTGCCTTGTGTTCCAGATTAGTCTAAACGTTTGCAGGAGAAATATTTGGTCACATAAAAGATAACTGTTACATATTGACACGAGTTAAAGTTATATTGATAAAACCGATTGTTAATGTTTGAAATACATCACTAATTTACTGTTGTTGTTATCAGGAGTTGATTTGATAACGTATTCTTTTCAATTATTTTCATCACTTATTGTTTCAAATGTGTTATAGAACTGTGTAGCTATTTTACTGCTGACCACTATATTATTCACTGCTAACGTGATAAGTTAAGATTCCCTTAGTTTCATTTCGAGTCTGAGAGTCACACAGGCATCAAAACTAATTGTTACATTTATTTACGTTATATCGTCTTTATAAGTTAGTCTTTTCTTGATATAGGATTTTGTGTATAGGTGTTTTCATAAATGGTAAAAAATCAGGTATCGGATATAAGTGCCTAGGTGTTAGAGGTCAAAATCTCGTATCGTTAAACTAAAGAACGACATCAAGGAGGCATAGGTGAGTTTTTTCTCTGCAGCACAAAATAATTTATTTTGCTCAAATAGAGGTGATACCTCACCAAATTCCTGTCATTTTTAAATTTAAAAAGCAAATAATAATAATAATCAAGATATCGGCGTTAAATCCTAGCACTCACTGTCTTCTATTACTGTCTAACTTCACATACATGAAAGTATTTGTTTTTGTCATCAAATGTAGACGAGGTGTAGGAAGAAAGTGAACTGTTTAATAAGTGATTATCCTAAAATCATTTATGCTTGATAGCCACAATCTTTTTTATTTGGTAATTGCTATTCAGCACAGAAGTTTAATTAATTTTTCTAAACATTTAAACTGACATCTGCTGGCTTCCTACAATCGAGCAGCAAAATACCTTAGGATCTCAGATGTCCTTCCCTTACTGTACTGTGGTTTATCTGTGGTTTGCAGGTAGGTTGTTTCTCACATCTTAGAGTAGAGGAAGATTTACAGATCTGATGGGTTCTATTAAAGAAAAACGTTTTAAAGAGGTTTTACCTACAGAACTTTACTCTTTCTTTAGTTACAGTTACAAAAATCCATCCCTCTCTACACTCTATAAGAGTTACTGGTAACTCCAACTCTTCGATTAGAGTAACCTAAGAATTGACGGTAGTTGATCAGGACTTGATACCTTACCTCTAGTCTATCAGTTCCAAATTAGAGAGAGGCTAGGTCAAATAGTCCTTCTGTACTTTGCGCAAATATCCGAAACAAAATAATGTACTGTCAAGTTATAATTTTTAGACAATATTTATCGTTGATACTGATGAAACATAAACATAAACATAAAAGTTAAATTACATAATAAAGCTTTCAGAAATAATGTTGGAAAAACGTTGTTATTTTTCTAAATCTTTTTTTCGTAATGTTTGGTTTTAAATTTACAAATTTAGTCGATATTTGCTGAGTTAATGTGAAAGATTTAGGCTTGACATTTTTGTGACCATATATTTAAATTTGAAGTGTTTATTGTGGACAAATTCATCAACTAATAATTAACTGTTTACATTATAATATTCTGCTATCAGTGTAATAGATGGACTGATTTTTACTGTAGAGATGGCAAGGACGTACACATTGTGATGTATATTAATTAACTATTGCTAATATTTGAACACCTTTTGGTGTATCAAACAACACCTTTGTGATCTCTTAGGCTTTTTTATTTTAGACTGAAATACGAACCAGAATAACAACAATATATGCGAATCACTCTTTCTTTCGCAAAGATTCTGAATGCCAACGATGGTTTCTCAAACTGTAAATAATTCGACAATCTCAGTGCCTTTTGACGCACACTAAACAATCCCAGTGTCTTTTGACGTACACTAAAACTGCGAAAATTTTTATAACTGCTATTTTATAACTGTGTATGTTGAGAGATATCTCTAATTCTAATTCGTAATAAATTTCCTTTTCTACTGTTTCTATTAGATGCTCACTTTCAATATTTTGTCTTATACGTATAGAGATAAAAACTAAATTTCATTTCATTATAATTACACTTAATTCATTCCTAACTTAAATTTTCACACATTTTTCATCTTTACGTTACTACTCGTTGTTATAACGATAGAAAATAACTCAAGTTGATCTCTTATTTTTGACTGTAGTTATACAGATTATGTCTCTGTCTGTCAATTTGTTGTAGTAAGAGCAAATCTGTGGATATTTGTATATAAATGTAAAACTTCATAATGAGTTAGTTTCCAAATATCACACGACTAAGGTAAGTACATGTGTCAATATTAATAATACTAAATATAAAGATGTATGACAAAATTAAGAAATCAATGATTTTTCAGATCACCTTAATTAACTTATACGGTTTGTTTGTTTTTGAATTTCGCGCAAAGCTACACGAGGGCTATCTGCGCTAGCCGTCCCTAATTAAGCAGTGTAAGGCTAGAGGGATGACAGCTAGTCATCACCACCAACCGCCAACACTTGGGCTACTCTTTTACCAACGAATAGTGGAATTGATCGTCACGCAATAATGCCCCCACAGCTGAAAGGGAGAGCATCTTTTGTGTGATGGAGATTCGACCCCGTGACTCTTGGATTACGAGTCGAGTACTTTAACCACCTGGTTATGCCGGGCAACTTATAGGGACATAAACAGCTATTATTTGGCCTGGCATGGTCAAGTGGTTAGGGCACTCGACTACTAAGAGTTGGTGGTGGATAGTGATGACTAGCTGCTTTCAACTTTTTACTGCTAAATTGGGGATGGTTATCGTATATAGCCATCGCGAAATTCAAAACAAACAAACAACTGCTATCTATTTAACCAGTCAAGATCTTTCTGTTAATAATTAATCTTCTGTTTTGTAAATGCTTAATCAAAGTTAAAGTAGTTAATTAAAATTTAAAATGACAAAACGTATTAATTCAAGTTGAATGTGTACCATAAAGTAGACAAGTTCGTTTCTTAGTCGTTAGCTTTTGGTGTCATTCGTCGATGATGCATTGTTTATAATCTCCGTTTCTAACGTCCTTTTGTACACTTGCACATAGCAAATATGATCTACATATATCTAGTGTACCTTAAATTTGTGCGTTATCAATAATTTTAACAACGTCGATTTAGTACGAATGTGTGTGTGTTTTCTTAAAGCAAAGCCATAGCGAGCTCTCTGCTGAGCCCATCGAGCGGAATCGAACCCCTGATTTTAGGTTTGTAAGTCCATGTACTTACGCTGTACTAGCGGGGGGCTAGTATATATGTAACGTACCACAAATATATCACCGCACTGATGAGCTCAATTTAAATATTTAATATTACGTTATTGTCAAATATACACTGCTGGCCAAAATTTTAAAGCCAATGACCATAAAGAAAAAATATGCATTTTGCGTTGTTAGACTCAACCACTTATTTGAGTAGAGTTTTGAAAGATGAAAATAAGAAAAGGGAAAATAAAAAAATAAAAACTCTTTTTTTTTTTTTATAATTTAATACGGAAAATGTGAACGCTAAGAAATTAGCCTAAATACTAGCTGGTCAAAAGTTTAAGACCATACTGAAACGAATCGGTAAGCACGTAACGAAATTTAGTCATTTGTGTTCAAGCATTAGCGTTGTCAACATCTCCTGTATTACATTGGGTAAAAACATGGCAAAGGCTATAAAGTTGACAGAGTTTGAACGTGGCAGAATTGTCGAGCTGCAAAAGCAAGGTCTCTCTCAATGTGCCATCGCCGATGAGATTGGGCATTTGCAGTTGCAAATTTATTAAAAGACCCTGAGGGATACAGAACGAGAATTTTAAGTGGCCGGCCCAAGAAAATTTCGCTGGCATTGAGTTGAAGGATTCGACGGGTTGTCCGGCAAGATACCAGCCTATCGTCGAACCAGATTAAGGCCCTTACGGACGCAGAATGCAACTCAAGAACAATAAGACGGCATCTACGAGAGAAAGGCTTTAAAAAGTGTAAACGTCTTCAAAAGTCACGCCTT
This sequence comes from Tachypleus tridentatus, assembly GCF_004210375.1. Classification (NCBI taxonomy): domain Eukaryota; kingdom Metazoa; phylum Arthropoda; class Merostomata; order Xiphosura; family Limulidae; genus Tachypleus; species Tachypleus tridentatus. The sequence continues at coordinate 96,783,946 of NC_134826.1, forward strand.
CTTTCACACCACGAAACAGCTCGATTAAACTTTGCTGAGAAGCACCAAACATGGGACGTAGAAAAGTGGAAGAAGGTTTTGTTTTCTGATGAGAAAAAAATTAACCTGGACGGTCCAGATGGCTTCCAACGTTACTGGCACGATAAGAATAACCCACCGGAGACATTTTCTACACGACACAGTGGAGGAGGTTCCATCATGATGATCTAAGGTGTTTTCTCCTTCCATGAAACAATGGAGCTTCAGGTTATACAGGGGCGTCAAACAGCAGCTGGCTACATTGACATGTTGGAGAGAGCATCCTTATTGACTGAAGGCCCTCACTTGTGTGGAAATGACTGGATCTTTTAGCAGGAGAACGCTGCAATCTACAATGCCCGCAGGACAAAGGACTTTTTCATGGCAAATAACATGATTCTTTTGGACCATCCAGCGTGTTCGCCCAAACTGAACCCCATTGAAAATGTTTGGGGGTGGATAGCAAGGGAAGTCTATAGAAATGGACGTCAGTCCCCAAACAGTGCATGATCTTCATGAAGCCATCTTTACCACTTGGAATAACATTCCAGCCGGCCTTCTGCAAACGCTTATATCGACAATGCCAAAGCGAATGTTTGAAGTTATTCGCAATGACGGCCGTGCAACTCACTACTGAGACCTCTTGTTTGGCATTTCCTACCCTGTTTAGGACTTTTTTTTGATATGGTCTTAAACTTTTGATCAGCTAGTGTTTAGGCTAATTTCATAGTGTTTACATTTTCCCTATTAAATGCTTTTTTTTATATATATTTTCCCTTTTCTTATTTTCATTTTTCGAAACTCTACTCAGATAAGTGGTTGAGTCTAACAACGCAAAATGCATATTTTTTCTTTATGTTCATTGGCCTTAAGATTTTGACCAGCAGTGTATGTTATTATAAAAGCAATAAAGTTATGTTACCACAGTGACAGCAATGGTGCATATTTTCTGTTCAGCTGTTTTTGTTCTGAAAATATATGAGTTCAGGTATGTATACTGTTTATCCTAAAGCTGACTGATTATTTTTACGTAAAATTACTTGCTTCGTCTGTATCTATTGTGATTAATGTTACGCACCGAAGGTAACTGATAGTGTTTGAAAACAATGTTTAGATTCGCCATACAAGCACCGAAGACATTTTCCCATAGACCATGTATTACCTGTTGTTGTTGTTTTCTGCATATAAACAACGAATTCTATGATTTCAAGTAACTTAGATGACAGCCAAGTCAATACATTGCCCCTCTACTTTCTGGCAGCTTTCCAAAAATCAGCTGTTGTTTTAAATTGACAATTTCTAAGCACACACTTAAAGTAGATCAAAGGCACAAAAGTCATCATTTAGTTAAGTAGTACGTTGCGCCACCTACAAATGTCATAAAGCTCTTAATTTTTATAGCACGAAAGTCAGTTGGAGATGCATTGGAAGGCTAAACAGTATTTCTGTAGTTCCATCTATATCATGAAAACAACCATAGATTAATTTCTAAACCTATGCTTAACTTTATTGCAATAATTATTTGGAGTAAGAGAATCCTCTTTCTTAACTACGTTAATCTTTATTAGCTCGGAACGATTTAGATCCATTAATCCCTGCCAGCTCTGGGAGATCTCATTTGTTTCCGTACTTTGTCAACAATCGTTTTTAACTTATTTTATTCTCCAATAACCTTCTTCTGCTAAACCTTTACCTTCACTTTTATCTACTAGCCTCGTCATAATTATTTACGCGACGAAAGAATCTGCACATTTAACTTAAATACAACGATAATCTTTCTGTGAATTTTAATCTTTAATCTCGTGAAGAAGAATTTCTTAATCTTCAAACACCCTTGATGATTGATTTTCCTTCGGAAGTAATTAATTTCACATCAAAACAACTGCAAGAAAGATAGAAAACTTGGGGTTAGTACGTTATGTTTTCCGAGCTTTTGCAGTTCCATAGAAGATATTAAATTGTTTCTTCATGGTAAACTTGCATCTCTTGATTCTGTATCGTTTAATAATCACGCTGTGCCAATAATTTTCTCTAGAAGTAAAAGTTAGATATTCCTCTAGCCACCGATTATGTATTGGAAGCATTTTACTTACCTAGTAAACGTGCTTTCCTCTTGTACGCGACACATACACCTGTCTACCGTAACTCTTATCTTCAAGATTTTCCAACATTCGCAGAGAAATAGTCGCCAATTTAAATGCGTTTCCATAGTTTGTAAATGGAGTTCTGTATGTTAAAGTAAGTTGAACTCAACCAAATAAGTGAAACAATATTTGTAACAGTATGTCTCTCTTTTTTTTTGCGTATTGTTTACAGATTAATAACCTTTTTTTCTAATGAAAACGAGTATAATGAGTGATTTAACAAAAGTTTTTCTTGGTTGCTGTGCTTCTTTCTTTCCCAACAGTATTAGTTTCGATTGATCTAATTTTGTGCTTCTTTCTTGTGTATTAATACGTTGTGAAAACAAATATTATTTAGGAGTAAAGTTTAGAAATTAAAATTTTGCTCGATTAATTGTTATTTTGGTGCCAGGTGTTCTTTCTTTTACAGAAAGTATTCCACATTGTTATCCAAGAATACATGTACACATTTTTTCGTCAGACAGAGAAAAAATAATCAAGGAAACAAGTTCATGTATTATTTTCTTATATCAAAGCCACATCGGGATATCTGCTGTGACCACCGAGAGGAATCGAACCGGTGATTTTAAGCGATGTAAATCCGAAGACTTACCGCTGTCCCAGCGAGGGGCGACTAGTTCGTCATTTCTTAGATAATATGCCAATCCAAACTATATGACACGTGACTTTCTTTTTCCTCTATTTTTATTTAATGCTTTACACTAATATGGTATAAAGCACACATTTTAATATTTATTATGTTTTCCTTAGTTCGTATACAATGCTGAACAATTGTGTCTTTTCTTCTGTCAGATGGTATTTCTGACGGAATTAAAAATAAACGCTTTCTACTATTACAGGCATTTTTTAAGAACTAGTAAATTGCATTACTCAAGTATCCATAGCGATATAAGTACGTTTATCGGGTCCTGCTGTATACTAAAATTACCACAAACTAAACTAAATTAAATAAATGAGACGAAAATCATACAGCGGAGCCTTGCTACAACGCGGAGTAGATATCCAAAACGGGCCTGGCATGGCCTAGCGCGTTAAGGCGTGCACTTCGTAATCTGAGGGTCGCGGGTTCGCGCCCGAGTCGCGCCAAACATGCTCGCCGTGGGGGCGTTATAATGTGACGGTCAATCCCACTATTCGTTGGTAAAAGAGTAGCCCAAGAGTTGGCGGTGGGTGGTGATGACTAGCTGCCTTCCCTCTAGTCTTACACTACTAAATTAGGGACGGCTAGCACAGATAGCCCTCGAGTAGCTTTGTGCGAAATTCCAAAACAAACAAACAAACAAACAAGATATCCAAATCACAGGACCGCGGTGTCAGTCAGAAGTGCTACAGCGATATCCAGTCAAGCCGCCACATTACGTGATCTACGGAACGTTCATTCACTGAGGCTTGGACCTGTACGCGCAGGAAGATGGTTTTTTTATTACGATAACGACCATGGTATTCTATTCTGATTCATGAAGACACCAACTAGAGATTCGGGGCACGCGTTCTTTGTGCCACTCACATACAATTCACCCCAAAAGTGCAAGAAATAATGAACAAAAGAAACATATAATAACCCATATTGGACGACACATTCCCTAGGACTCAGCACATGAAATAAAACAAAAACTCAACATATTTAACAATGTTACTTATTTTAATTAAAAGTTTAATACCCATACCACAAGTATTTAGAATATATTTTCACTTCAAGTGCGTTTCTCATCATTATTATTAATAATATAGCTTATTTATATATTTTTTATTAAAACATAAAAATCATAAAGGTATAAAATTTGTACACGAACATGGATTTTTTCAAATATTGTTACAGATCATAAACGACACGAACAAGAATTTTTCAAGTATAGTTACAAATCATAAGTGACATGAACATGAATTTTTTTCAAGTATTGTTACAGATCATAACCGACACGAACAAGAGTTTTTCAAGTATTATTATAAATCATAATTGACACGAACAAGAGTTTTTCAAGTATTGTTACAAATCATAAACAACACGAACAATAATTTTTCTACTAATGTTACGGATCATAAACAACACGAAAATGAATTTTTCTAGTATTGTTACAGATCATAACCGACACGAACAAGAATTCTTCTACTAAACCGATCATAAACAACACCAAAAAGAATTTTTCTAGTATTGTTACAGATCATAAGCGACACAAAGAAGATGGTATTTACAGTAACTTTAAAAAAGCATTGAAGAATCGGATCAACGGTATCACAAAGAAATATAAATACGTTTGAAAACACATCAAAGTCGTTTTCTCAGTCGCTGCTAGTATAGGCGGCAGCGATTTAGTTCGATCATTTAGATCCAACTGGGAGTCTTCCGATATTTTCCAAGATGAATACCTGCGCAACCCCTTTCTTTGTCTCTTCTGTGACAGCGAGCTTTTCAGCGATAGTGTATGATTTTATTTTCTTAGAATTGACATTAGTAGGTTGATAGCGTTGTTGAGATGTTGTCAGTTTGTTCGGGTGTTTTATTAATTGAGGGCTAAGCGGTGTTTAATTAGAATAACCAAATGTCAGCTTTAGCTAGTTTAATTAATTTAGATGGGGAAATGTCATTACTAAATTATCGTTATTGAGTGGATACTCAAAGACCTTGTTTTTAATGACAAGAAACCCACTTGAAATAAAAATGTATCTCAGAACGGCTGGTATGGGTGTTAACACTTTTAGTGATAAAGAGAGAATAACGAAGGTCGAAATCTTGATTAAACACTCTCAATTCGCACTGATTAATTAACTTTCAGCTAGACCTGGAACTCTCTAGTTCATTAGAGACCCACATTAGACCAGAACTCGCAATATAACGAGGTTCCATAATATATATAATTTTAGAAAATATATTTTATTGTCTTGCAATAAAGTACCTTATAGTAAGAGTTCATTTTAATTAGAAAAAGAAAAGGTAAATCTTACTAAAGTATATATCTATATATATATTTCTAGCGTCTTACGGGGTAAGTACCACCACTCTCATACCCATAGTATTTAACCTCACATTTGATAGCCAACTGAAATAAATATTTTTTGGAGAAATCAAGTTTGACTAACAAAGAGGCTGAAAAGTACAGTCGAGATAGTCAAACGTCGGTAAATAATTTTTTGATCCAATTACAATTAATATCGTTCATGAAATGGTTGTTTGTTTGTTTGCTTATTTTTGAATTTCGCACAAAGCTACACGAGAGCTATCTGCGCTATCCTTCCATAATTTAGTAGTTTAAGACCAGAGGGAAGGCAGCTAGTCATCACCACCCACCGCCAACTCTTGGGCTACTCTTTTATCAACGAATAATGGGATTGATTGTGACATTATGACGCTCCCATGACTGAAAGGGGGAGTATGCTTGGTGTGACGGGGTTCATAAAATGAATCCGTGACGTATTTTTACAAAAATGTTTTGTAAAAAGATTTTAGATTAACAATTTCTAATATATAGAAAAGCCAGTGTGTTTTGGTAGCAGTACGTTCCAACAAAAGTATAACCTAATATTGTTGTTAGTGTATGTAGTAAAAGTATAAAATGAAATATACAGACAACATAAAAACTGGACAAAATATTTGTTGATTTCTTAATTAAGAGTCTTTGTTGGTTAAAGATATTTGATTCTTTATTTAAGAAAACATTGATAATGTAACAGAAAATATAAGCACAAGCTCTTTAAGTTTAAAACTGAATCGATATTTTTACTTTCATGATAAATTGTATGTACTTGACTCTAGGCTAGATGAACTTACATTACCTGTTTCCTTTAATCTCATTGTAACAACACTTACTACACTTATAAAGTTTCATGACGGCTTTCTCACGTATTTCTTGTGCCTCCGTCGCTAAAATCGTAATGGGTAGAGAGTAATTGAACTATTCTATTTTAATATATACATTTTGGCTTTAATGACTCCTCCTATTTCGAGAAATTACGCGTGACGTAATATACACAGTGACTTTCTTATAGATTATCTCTGTGTTATATATACATAACAAAGATAATGAAAATAAACGTAACAATAAACTTATAGGATAACACAAAGTATCACCAAAACAATGAACAAAATATATTTTGATAATTTGAACAAATGGATTAATCTTTGTTGTAATGATCCACTTTGGTGGTTTTGGAATATGAAATTATAATGTAGCTATGGCCAAGAATATTTAGCTTTATTTCACATGTGTGTAATACTTTGTCGTTGGTTTGAGTTACATCTTAGTTGTGGTGCTTTACGGTAATTAGTTTGCATATAATTTAAATCAGTTACAACATAACAAAAATAGACTTGTACTTATTTAAGAGACAAAAATCAACATTAGTGTAATGCTTTCTATCATGTTCATTGTGATTTTTGTATCAATAAAACTATTAAACAATATAATATAAATATTTTGAGCATTCAATGTTACTGTAGTCATAATTACCATAATTATATATGGGAACGTTTTATTATCGTTACTTTCGCTTGTGCATTTAAAAATTATAGCTAAAGAATCGCCTTCTGTTAGTTGCTTTTACATCTTTATATAACTGTAATTTGTTCTTCCTTTAAAGTAAATATAAGTTTAAACACTATAATGTAGCGATTGTAAAGCCCAAGATTTTTTATATTTTCTCTGTCACTCCGAGCATCAGTAGCTAGAATACTTACTAGTTAAATACGTTAGGATAAATACACAATTTACACTTTTTGTACCATAAAGATGCATAAGAAGAGGAAATTTTGTCACACACGCTCTATGCATCTAAGAAAGAAGTTTCTCTAAGACTGCTTGGAGCATGTTATTTATGTTTCGTTATGCATCATCAAACAATATTTTAAAAGTAATTGTGAAACGTCTTAGGCTACAAAACTTATCGGCTCATTTACGGAGACTATGAAGAAAAGTAATGGTAATTGTGAATGAATATTGATGGATGATTTGAATAAAAAACGCCAAGTGCACAAAATTTTTTATTTTTTTTTTAGGAAATGAAGAGGAAATGCAAAGACGTTTGAGATACAATGGAAAGTATGTTTGTTGTTTAACACAAAGATACACAGTGGGCTATAGGTACTGAGCCCATTATGGGTATCGAAGTCTGGTTTTACAAGTCTTCTGACTTACCACTGAACCACGAGGACATGATGGCTGGAGAATTATCAAAAATTTTCAATTTTGTACAATTTGAAATTGGCTTATACACAACAGGAATTAAGATAGTCGCATGAAGCAGAAGTAAACAAACATGATCTTGACTCAATTTCTATACGCACCGAATGAAATGACCCGTCAACAACACCAGGGGGAGTGTTGCGAGGCGATATAATGGGATTATGAAAGTGGAACATGTTATGTGCACGTTGCCACGTGATATAATAAAATTCTTGATGACATAATGGGATTGTGTTAATAAGATCACAGGAGTGCGTGCTTATGTATGAAATGCTACGAGACGTCATATGGACAAGTCGTTACACCACCTGGCGCGTCACTAACATCTATGATGTTCATATTATATCATTCGATTTATTGTTTTTGCTTTTATAATTATTTATCATGAAAACTTTTGGGGATATTGCAGAAAATAATGATACATAAAACTAAATGTGTATTTATTAAATTCTCAATATTTGATGGAAATTATTTTCTAAGATACTAGATCTAGAACTCACGTATATATTTGTCGTTCAGAGCTACCATTTGTTTTCAGTAAATCACCATTTTCAACAAAACCAATGCGTTTTAATTTTTTAAAATTGTAAATGATTATTTACTAGTTCTCACTTGATATGCATGTAATATAATGTTGTTGTTTTTTTATATACTTGAGTCAAAGCATACCTAAATAACAGCCAGATACTTTCATCATGACTCAACATCACACAGACATATGGGCTGCTTGACTACGATCATCGGCTCTGCAAGCCTAGAAATTCTCCTAAGTTTTTGTATGACGGGATAAATTTTCAGAGTACACTTCAAGTAAAATTTTTTAAGGTTATCATTAATGCTAGTAAACGCGTTATTTTATTTTTTTTTTTTGGTTTAACGATGAAGAACGAATATTTTATGTCACTAAGCTTAACAGTCAGTCATGTAAATACGTATCTATTTTACAGAACTACATAACTCTGTTATTCTAAAATTAATTACCATGAATATTAAAGCGACAGCTTTTCAATATGATGATATATTTCTAAGTTTTCAGATCTCACGTCAAAAGGCATGGCCTACATGGAAAGACATATCTCTTCCTTATGTGAAATCAGTTTGTAAGAGTGTTCTTATAAATTCACGTACAAATAGTGTCAGATGTCACCAACATGATTAGATTTATCCCTAGAGTCTTTCATTTTACATAATGATACAGAAAACTAAGTGTAAATCCATGAAATTATTAATATTTAATGATATGATAGGCTAGTATTTTTTGCTTCTAAGCTAATACGTTTTGTTTTCGTTCTAGAACTCACATACTTGTTACTTAAATATAATTTTACAGATATAACTCTCCAATATTTGTATAAATATAAATATAAACTGTTATTTTTACACCTTAACTCTGAAAATGAAGAAAGGGTTTTGTATGATACTGAGCTTAACAGTCAGTAAAACGAAACAGGTATTCTAAAGTGGAAAGTTAGATTTTCAAGCTGCTTATATAACAAAACAAGGACTTGTGAACATATTGCAAAAATATAGACTTGTATGAGATTTAATTTAATCTTGGCAATACAGATTTCTATAATTCATACATATTTCAGTTTTTTGTTATCTGTAAATATCAAATGCTATCAAATTGTCAACTTCTCAGAAGAAATTTGACCCTCGGATAAGTTGAAAAACACAACGCAATATGTAAGACGAATGGCAACACTGTAGTTTCTTTACATGTGTAAACCATTACAATTTCAAAACGTTAAGCTTTTGTAAAGATCTTGGTGACTTATATTTGTAAAATTATATTCAAATAACAAATAAGTGAATTCCAGATTAAAAACAAAAAAAAATAGTAACTTAGAAGTAGAGAATGATAACCTATAGTATCATAATGAGATTTTCAAGGTTTTGTAAAATATGTGCCTTTTCTTTTTCATTTTAAGGTCATACCTACACAATGGTCAGGTGGTTAAGGCACTGGACTCGTAATCCGAAACCCTCGCGTTCGAATCCCTTTTACACCAAACATGCTCGCCCTTTCAGCGGTGGGGGCGTTATAAAGTTACAGTCATAAAAAAGAGTAGCCCAAGAGTTGGTGGTGAGTGATGATCACTAGTTGCTTTCCATCTAGTTTTACACTGCTAAATTAGGGACGGCTAGCGCAGATAACCCTGGTGTAGCTTTGCGCGAAATTTAAACCTACACAACTGTTCTTTTTTTAAAACCACGTCTATAATTAATTATATATCAACTTGTCGAATTGGATCGTGTCTCTCTGGCCTTGCATGTCTCATATAGGTGATATAAAGTAGTTGTTGTTTTAACATCGCAGGGATATTTTAGGTTACTTTTCTACACAAAAGTTGGAATGTTCACACATTTAGATCACTATTTTTATTCTCATCTTTGAAGATGTGTAAGAGTATAATTCGAAAGGTAAGATGTCTTCAAAGTGTGTTTCGGAAAAGATAGAAATGTTCAGAATGATTGTAAAAGTCAGATTCAAAATCAAACCTATTGGAAATATCAACTGAAAACGAAACTGGTGAAACAGTGTGGTCAAAAGTGATTTCCAATAAATGCTAGAAAGGTTAGTGCAAGTAAAAAATAAAATGGAAGGATATTATGTGGAAATGAATTGGCATTTGAGTAATAAAATCTATGATTTTGAAATTCGAGCTATCTTTATGAATCGCTATTTAAAGAGAAAGTGATAACTGCTAACGCCAGCTATGAAGCGCCATGTTACATATCACCATATCTGGGTTACAAAGAACGATGTACGATTCAATTTGCAATGAGTCAAAGCTTTTACCCTGTGATAAATGGATTAATTTGGAATTAGTAATTACCTATAGTAGTACTTCTAATGAAATTTACCACCGGGAGTGTGGTCATGACAAAAGAGATATTCCAGATTGAAAAGTTAGAGATTTCAGAGCTGTTTATGAAACAAGACAGAGTTTTTTTGTATTGTTATTTAAAATGCATGAATAGATAAAGTTGATTTACTGACTGTTAATCCCAAACTCCATTCTGTATTATCAGCGTTAGGGTATGGTGAAGATTACAGCTTATTAGTGATTATATTTGTAAACTTATATCTAAACAACAGATGCGTGTGTGCAATATCAAAAACAGAAAATAATAGCCTATGGTACAACACATATTGAGAATTTCATAATTATACATTTAGTTTTATCTATAAAGTGCACGACTAGAGATAAAACCAATTATGTTGGTGACATCTGACACTTTTTATATGAATTTATAATAATGATCTCAGAAATTGATTTTATGTAAAGGATAGATATGTCTTTTCTTCGGTCGTAAGATTTTAAAACTTAAAAGTATATTAGCATATTGATAAAAATGGCCACTTCAATATTCATGGTATTTATTTTTAGAATAAAAGAATCATGTAGTTATGTAAAGTTCATTAATAGATAAATGTGTTTTACTGATTGTTAACCTCAGTGACATACAACATCTATTCTTCTGAAGCTACATCTAATTAGATTAATGACAATGTAAAAATATGTTATTCAAAGTATATACCAAACATGTTTCCTCTTTTATCGAAAAGCATAGAAAGGAAAATTAGTGGGCTTACGAAGTTGAATAGAGCAGTCAAACAGCTTATATGTGTGTGATGTTGGATCATGATGAAGATTTTTTGGCTATATTTTACGACTTCTTTGACTTTGCAAAAGTGTCACAACAAAATTAAAAATTAGATTTCAGGTTACTTTTAAAAATAATGGTAAGTAAATCACAGATGAAATAACACAATCTTATTAATCTTCATATTTAGTTAGTGAGTTTGTTTTGAATTTCGCGCAAAGTTACACGAGGGCTATATATGCTAGTCGTCCCTGATTTAGCACTGTAAGACTAAAGTGAAAACAGCTAGTCATCACCACTCATCGCCAATTCTTGGGCTACTCTTTTAGTGAGATTGAACGTCACATTATAACGCTCCCATAGCTGAAAAGGTGAGCATGTTTGCTGTAACGGGGATTTGAACACTTGACCCTTAGATTAAGAGTCGTCCACCTTAACCACCTGGCCATGATGGGCCTTCATATTTAGCATAACAGAAACTCAGTGGAAGTGTTTGAGTTCATCAAAAAACAGTTTATATTTGTGTGTCCCCTTTTACTTGTCTCCCAGTGACACAGTGGTATGTCTGCGGGCTTATATTACCAGAAACTGGGTTACAATATCTAATGGGCAGAACACGAATAGTATTTTGTGTAGCTGTGTGCGTAATAACAAACAAACCATTTTGCTTTAATAACTGCAAACAATGTTTCAGGCATTGCTGCATCAAATTTAATCAAAGCGTCCTTTGGAACTTTACTCGAAATGTTTATAATACACTCTCATAAAGTATCATTGGAAGTAACTTTTGATTTGTCAAGTTTTTGATCTATCATTTCATAAATATGCTTAATTGGCTTGAGATCGGAACTCTGTAGGAGCCACTGCATCTTTGAATGACTCCAGCAGTTTCTGTCTTAGTTATATAATTCCTGTAGAGATTGGATGAGTGTTTGATAGTAGAATATTTTGCCAATAATGCACAAGCCACTGGGTGATGATATCTGTGTTAATCCATTACTTCACATATATTGTAAATATCTCCTGTCGCCTCAGTAGAAAAACTCCCGAACCCACTGTTTCCCCCGTGCTTTATGGTAGGTGCTATACGTTTAGGTAAGTAGCTTTTACCTTTCTTCTGCCAATCATACAATCTACATTTTGTACCAACTATTTCAAACTTGGACTTATACTTTTTTCAATCATGAACAGTCCATTTTTATACTTTGTGGGAAATTTCATCTCTTGATAATATTTGGGGATCAAAGCGAAGGTTTTTAATTACTGCATGACCAAATATTCCCTTCTCTTTGAGTCTTCTTGATACTATAAGCCTATTTGTTTGTTTGTAATTAAGCGCAAAGCTATACAATGGGCTATGTGTGCTCTGCCCACCACAGGTATCGAAATCCGATTTCTACTCTCGTAAGTTCGCAGACATACTGCTGAGCTACTAGGAACTACTGTAGGTCTGGACCCTTTTCTGTCGACAGTTTACATGGTTGTTTATCTTATGGTTAAGATCAGTGACAGTCTTCCTTCTGTCACGAACGTTGCATAAACTAAAATACTTAACATCAGTATTATTGAGTTTAAGTTTCTGGCTCTTCGTTTCCTATTTTCAAATTTACCTGTCCAGGTCTCACGATTTATAGTGTACTTTACAGTGTGTGAGAAACATTTAAAGCCTGAAGCAATTAATCGGACAGTCCAACCAGCATTATGTACAGCTTTTTATACAAACTCTCTGCTCTACTTACAATTCTTTACGCTTTTTGAGCCGTGACATGAAAACAAAATACAGTATGTAGTGTTAAACACTAATCAGTGTTGTCGAGAAAACCCACTTGTAGAGAAAAATATATATGTAAAAACGGCTCGTTTGGGTTGAGAATTTTTTTTACGCAGAGGAGCGAACAACGTTTCGACCTTCTTCGGTCATTGTCAGATTCACCGAAATTTTCTCAACCCAAACGAACCGTTTTTACATATATGGTGTTAAACACTGTTTTTTATCAAGGTTTATATGTGCAGTGCTATTAAATTAATTTCTTCTACCATATAACGGTATCATATGTTAGTTCCTTGCTAGCTTCTTTCTGTATAGTTTAAACACTGCATTTGATACCATGATAGTTATTTAATATCCTAAGTGTAAACAGTATGTGCATTCAAACAGAAACCTTATGTCATGACACAAGTATATGGGAATTCTAAAGAATGATAAGTATTCTCACCCTGGCTCATTCATTTGTCAACAGGGATCAGTGAAGTATTGCCATAGTGTTGAAATTTACATTCTGTAATGGCATGAAAGAATGACAAAATATTCTCTTATCCTAATACTTCTGCACAGTGTTATATTATATTAGGTGTGTTTCAAAATAAACACTTATGTTTTTAAGAATTTAAATCATCTTATTAATTTTATTGAAAATAGTGATTTTTTCAAAACAATTCTGGTATTAGATTTCAAATATTCGAGTTCTAGATCGAAAACAGAAAGTAGTATGTATCTTAGTAAATAATTTCCTAATGTACTATAAAATATCGATAATTTAATAAATGTAAACTACGTTTTCTGTATTGTTGTTCTCTATAGCATTCCAGAAAGTTTTCATTATAATTAGTTATGAAAGTAAAGACTACAAATCAAATGAAATAATATGAAAAAGAAAAGTGTTACTAATGCGCCATCTGGGGTGACGACTAGTTCATATGAGGTCACTTAACAATGCAACCACAGCGATGCATTCGTGTGGTGTTGCAGACCTAATCCTATTAACCAACTAGCCGTGTCCAGATAACAACACACCCTTTTCGTAATCCTATTATATAAACCAGAAACATGTCCCTTGAAATTGTTGACGGGTCAGTGCCCTCGGCTCGTGTTGAAATACGGTCAAGGTCAATGCGGTCATGTTTGTTTGCTTCTTCCATAAAGCCTTTTCACTACTCACAACTTGGTTTTAACTCGATGATTAAAAAGTTAGTTTATTAATAACACGTCTTTGGTCGAAAAGAGATTTAGTATACAAAAAATAACATATTTAGTTTAGTTATTTTCTTATAAAAGTGGGATTGAATTAACTAAATCTCATATAACACATTCTTGAATCAAATTATTTTAACAGTTGAACTACATTCAAGAGCAATTAAAACAGTTAACTTCCATTGATATCATACTGTATATCGTATTGTGTGATTAATTTGAACAAAATCAATTTAAATGTAGCATATTTTATCATTTCTTATTATTACTAGTGTCGATTGTTTACTTTAGCGATTTTATTCTGAAACACCTCCGTTTACATGGTAGCTACGTATTGGTTCTGGAAATAAAGTGTTATCAGATAATACAGTAGTGTTCCCAATATAAGGATGAATGCAGTTGAAATTGGCAGCCTGTAGAATTTGAGCACTGAACCCAGCATGGCCAAGTGGATAGAAGGCTCAACTCCTAATCTGAGGGTCTCGGGGTCGAATGCCCGTACAACAAAATATGCTTGTCTTTTCAGCCTTGGGGGCGTTTTATGTGATAATCAACCCCATTATTTGTTGATAAAAGTATAACCCAAAAGTTGGCGGATTAGTAGTGATGACTATCTGCTTTCCTTTAGTCTTACACTACTAAATTATAGACGGTTATCTTTGCGCGAAAATCAAAACAAGCATTTTAAACACAGTAGTGTGCAGGCTAAGACATCAACAAAACCTAGCTACAGGAAAAGAAGAATGTCCTTCACTAACTGAGTATTAAACTTCCGCTAAAGTTTAGCTAATCTTCCTTGACGAGTAGAAAATGGTCTGCAAAAACATCAACTGCTTTCATTTTTTATATCGTCAGCTGTAACTTATAATTCTCAGTGTGCCTACTTCCAGCCTGCACATTAACACTTCTGTACTCATTGGTATGTGCCCAAGTGTACAAAGATATGCAATGATACGAACTGTATCTTTTACCAGCTGTTCTGAGATACGTTTTTATTTCAAGTGGGTTTCTCGTCATCAAGAATGATACACATTGTTTAATATAGCTCAATACGTATATCAGCCAATAGATGGTGCAACATATAATATTAATCTTATCAGATTTAATACATTTTGATACGCGTAAGTTGTATGTTTATATTAAACATTTACCGTTAAGAGGTTTTACCTCGTGTAGGAAGTTTTTTTTTATCGACTTCTTGACAGTTCAACTTAAAATAAAATATGAATATCAAGCATGAAAAGGTCGTTTTGTAGAGTCTATAAGAATACATTTCTGTTTGTATATGAATAAAAATTACTTCACAGATATCTCTCTAATGTCCACATTTTTACAAACACCCATCACTTAAGATGTAATGCTCATCATCACCTGTTATAAGAACAAGAGACAGTCACTTGAGATATGATGTTGTTTAATATGTGATGTTGGCCTCCACATGTTAGAAAAATAAAATACAGTCGCTTAAGATGTGGTCTTGACCTCCGTGTGTTATAAGAACAAAAAATAATCACTTGAGATCTTACTTTTAGTTACGTCTATAAAAATATGTTGCTTTTTAAACTAATACTGTCTATATTAATAATGCCTTATCGATCTGAGTCTAATAAAATCATTAAGATTCAAGTATATCGTTCATGCTCACAATCTGAGTACAGAGAGACATGAAACTATATTTATAAATAAATGAAAAATAAACAATGCAAAAGCGAGAACTTCGTAGAAAAGAGCAGCTGCTATAAGGTAACCAAAAAAACTATGAAGTAAAACGTAGCTATGATATGAATACAAAGACCTAACTTGGAATGAACTAATAAAATTTTATAATAAAATGTTCATACTCTTACAATATTAAACCCAGTCATTGCTATTAAGACAGACTATATTAAATGTATGATATTTCATGTTATTAAACATTAATCAGTGACTGTAGTAGCGATCCTTATGTAGGGATAGATTAGTTAGAACTAAAAATACTAATCATGGTCTTTGATCAGTAAGCCATTATGTGTGCTGTATGGAAATAGATAATCTAAGATATATTTCTTACCAAAGAACTCGCTATCCTGGTCACGACATACGAAGAGGTAACATCTATAGATTATATTATGGCTCCCCATAGAATATAACTGAATAAGTTCGTGAAATGATGACTTTCACCTACAAGTCACAGCCCCAATGCAAGCCAAGACTTCGATTCGTTAAACGTAGAAAAACTAGTAACAAAAAACTTATTCTAAAACTGATGGGATGTGAGGATGGAAAATATAGATCAGAAATTAGAGAGAATTTGGGATGGATAGAAAATCTGCATTACTAATTTCTACATCCTACCACCTATCTTATATGATCATCCACTCTGTAAGTGCACTGTATGAGTAGAAGAATTCAGGAACGAGTAATGCTCATTGTATTTCTATCCCAAAATTCTCTCCAGTTTTCGATCTTTTTTCAGCTCCACGTCATATCAGTTTTAGAACAAAGTTTTGTCAGTAGTTTATAACGCAGTCTAGTAGTATGACGTCACTTCTCATCAGTCTGTAACGCTCAAAATAATTACAACAATTAGCTATTTTTTAATCTGTTCCATTACCTTTTATCTGAGTATGTTCCCTAGAACATCATATTTTTATTATTTTTTAAAAGTATGAGCATAGGTAAAGTGTAATATACAATATTTTGTAATAAGTTATTATTAATTTTATTATACGAAAAAAACATCGTGTGTGATAAAATTATTTTTATAAACCAAATATATCTCATGTAACATTAAAAAAATGTTTAAAGAAAATAATATATCAAGGCTTATATGGATGTAATGCCTTATACATGTAGGAAAATTACACAATTATAAAAAGTAAGTGAAAGGACAACCTGTTAGAAAATATACATTCAATAACATATTCAGTTAGCTGCTTGTTGAAGTATGACTGATTCGGAAGCATGGTGTTACACAAAGTGGTACATTACACTCGGGACAAAAAATACCTGCATTTTCTTCGGAGTTTCCTCCTATAAGTTTATCTTTTTATGTGTAAACTGCTGCAAAATATTTGTTCTGCCATCTATTTATAAAATGTTAAATTAGTATACAACAGAATTTCATTCTCACATCAAGTACACTCCAGTGGATAACCTTTAGAGGACAAGCATTCCGAATTAATATGATACATTGTAATAATTTGTACCAGACTGTACGATTGGGTTCAATTTAATTGTGTATAAGAACAAACAAGACTTTGTCTCTAAGAAAGTGAAATTTGTCACGAAAGTTAAATAATTTAATGTACTGAGCTATAGTCAGTTCATTTCTTCTCATAAATAAATATATTTAACTTTTCATGAAGTTCTAAAAATGTAAAGTTAGCTAAACTGTAAAAATATAGTTTCTTTCTTCTACATCTTGCATACTTCAATATTCATGGTTCTGGAATTAAACGCTATAACATCAGAAGTATGTTTCATGCTGAAACATTGTGTAGTGATGGAAAATAATCAAAGCAGCGTACGACCTGTGGAAAGGTATTGTTTTCACTTGGAAAATAAATGCGTCAATAAATGATAATTACAGACCGATGGAAGGGATTTTGTTTTTACTGGAAAATAAATACTTCAATAAGTGACCATAATTAACCGATGAGAGGGATATTGCTTTTACTGGAAAATAAGTTTGTTTGCTTGTTTTAATTTTGCGCAAAGTTACACGAGGGCTATCTACGCTAGCCATCCCTCATTTAGCAGTGTATGACAAGAGGAAGGCAGCTAGTCATCACCACCCACCGCCAACTCTTGGGCTACTTTTTTACAACGAATAGTGGGTTTGACCGTACATTATAACGCCCAACGGCTGAGAGGGCAAGCATGTTTGGTGTGACAGGGATTCGAACCCGCGACCCTCAAATTAGATGTAGAGTGTCTTAATCACCTGTCCATGCCAGGCCTACTGGAAAATATATGCGTCAATAAACGACCATTACAGACCAATGGCAGGTGTATTGTTTTTAGTAGAAAGTAAGCATGTCAACATTTATTTATAATTTAAAAACTGAAACAGAACCATAATTCTTCTCACCAAACATTATTTTAATGATTGCACTGTCCTGAATATAGTAAGATTATAATCTAAAAGTAAAGGCTGATTATATTCCTTATAAGTGATGGTAATTCCCTGAATTGTGTTTCTTGATCAAAAGGAGAAGTTTAGAAATTGGCGTTGAAGTTTAAAACTAAGAAATACGACACACTTTTTTAGTGTTCAAATATCAATGAAACTGTCTCTTTATTACATGAAACGCTCTTTAAGAGTCGTCTTCAGTTCTGTTTCATACAAATTAACGAGCCCCTTCGCTAGTACAGCGGTAAGTATACGGATTTACAATGCTAAAATCAGCGGTTCGATTCCCCTCCGTGGGCTCAGCAAATAGCCCGACGTGGGTTTGCTAAAAGAAAATACAAACACACACAAATTAATGAAACATCTATAAAACAAATTTATGTTTCATCTTACATGATATTGTTTACCCTATACTGCCAGAAAGCAGAATATGTTACAAATATACCCTTACAAGGTGTTTAACTGACTTACGTAATGAAATACTTAATCAATATATAATATAACGTACGACAACACAGACGGATTATTTTACTCATTGAGTATTGGTTTAAGTCTAAAAATATGATGAATTTATGTCATTATTTTATAAGTTATCTGATACATTATAGTTCTCCCAGCATGAACTATTGGTAATTACTATCATATTAAACGTTTCACTTACTGTTATCATTATCTGGTTTCCTAATTCCGCTTTTACTTTAATGTTGTGATTAAACACCAAAGTCCACTAGGAGAAACTAAAAACAGTTTTTATTTTATTTTATCATACAATGCCTATGAACTGAATATGTTTTGAATATACTCTGACAAACCTCTTCATTTCATTGTATAAAATAATTAAACTCGACTATTTTGTATGAATTTACGTATTGTCAGTCACTTGCTTCTAAATAAAACAGACAAAAACGCACAGAATATACATAATTTCTACAAGTTTGGTATAACTAACATTTTTTAGGATACGATTTTCAAATTCATCAGTTAACATGTTTTAAAGTTGGGGACTATTTCTCAACATCATCATGGTATTTTTGAAGAAGTGATCTTATTCCTAATGCTAGAAGAATCAAGCAACTCTTACATTTCTTACATTTTGCCACATACATCATCTCTGAATCATAATATGCCTGACATGACCAAGTGCTCAGGGAGCTTGACTCGTAATCTGAGGGTTGCGGGTTCAAATCCCCGATACACCAAACATGCTCACTCTTTCAACTGTGGGGGTGTTGTAATGTGATGGTCAATCCCACCATTCATTGATAAAAGAGTAATCCAAGAGTTGGCAGTGAGTGGTAATGACTAGCTGCCTTCCCTTTAGTCTTAGACTGCTAAATTATGAATGGGTAGAGTAGATAGCTCTCGCGTAGCTTTGCGCGAAATTAAGAAACAAACAAATTGAATCATAATTCATTGTCTGATCAAATCGTGATTTGGGGGAATCAAGAGCTAAGATGAATGTAAATTTAGTTTAAAAGTATATAAATAAAGTAATGCAATTTGAGTAACGCCAAACTACTTTTTTTATTTTTCTATGTTGAAGAGATATCACCTCTTATTTGAGTTAAAGCACAACGTCGTTTGTTTTTGTTGTTATTTTTTCATCAAGAATTTTCGGATTGATATTTACCTAAAATTAAATAATAAAGTAGTCATAATAGTAAGCTAAAATGACCACATTAAAGATATGGTAGAAGATATGGGATAAATAAGTCAAAATGAAAGAAATTAGTATAGTGTTTGAGAAATTTAAAACTCAAAATTACAGGTAGTCAAGAGTGTCCACTCAATATAAACGTATTGTAAAGAACAAAGCACCATATATATTTCTTCATAGCTGTTGAAAATCT
This sequence comes from Tachypleus tridentatus, assembly GCF_004210375.1. NCBI lineage: Eukaryota > Metazoa > Arthropoda > Merostomata > Xiphosura > Limulidae > Tachypleus > Tachypleus tridentatus. The sequence goes on from NC_134826.1 coordinate 96,803,832, forward strand.
GTTAATTAATGTAGGTGATTTTTACAACTGTAGAAAGTTTGTAAATGAAGAAATAAGAAATAGGAATGAAAGTACTAGAAAGTAAGGAAACCATTAAAAATTTACAAAAAAAAGGCATTAAGTAGGAATGGATGAAACGATGGCCACACCCACTTTGAGGTTGCATGGTATTAAACATCACGAAATGTTGTAATGTTAACTTACCCATTCCTACCTTGTTTTCTTACATTTTGGTATTTCCACTCCTGCTTTCTAATGTTTTATTTTAAAATGTTTTACACTTGTCTCATAGTTTTTCTTGGTTCTAATTCTCGAGAGTGACTGGAATCTATCTCTGTCCATCTTGTAGCTTTTCTTAGGGCTATCTCTCAACATTTCTTGGCTTTTTCTCATATATTTGCTCTATTTTTTCTACCATCTAGCCAGGGTGGCAGCCTTTTCTCAGCCTTTACAAAGATAAAGTATATGTTAAAACGGCTAGTATGAGTAGAGAAAGCTCTATGTAGAGGAGCGAACAACGTTTCGACCTTCTTTGGTCATCGTCAGGTTCGAAAAGAAAGAAAGAGGTAATTGACCGATAGCTGTATATGGTTTCGTGATTTTTTTAAATCGTGGGGTATATTTACTTTTGTTAGTTGATTTTGCTTTTTGTCTAGGTGTGTGCGTATAATGTTTTCTACTGTTTGTGGAGAAAACGTATTGATGTTGATGAAGTATTGTTTTATTTTGTCTAATTCGTCGTTAATTTTATCTGGTGAACATAGTTTTATTACTGTGTTTAGTTGGCTTCTTAGTATGTTAAGTTCTTGTTTTGTTTCATGTGCTGAGTTCCAAGTATGGGTGATTTTTCGGTGGATTTCTGTTTTAAATTGTGTATCGGTTTTTGTAATTTTCAGGTTAAGAAATGATATTTGTATGCTTTCTTCCTGTCCACATGTGAAGTTAATGTTGGAATGTATAGAGTTAATGTGATTGAAAAAATTAAGTGTGTGTTCTGTAGAGTTGAATCCCGCAATCGTGTTTACATATCTGTACCAGTATAGTGGTAGATGTAATGCTGTGTTAATTGCTTGTGTTTCAACTTGTGTCATAAAAATATTGGCTAGTGATACAGCTCCAGGTTGATCATATAGCGTCCACGCATAATCAATCATACACTCGCACGTGATCTAATGACGGGTTGTTACATTGAATCTCACAGAGCATTCTCGTAATAATAGAGTATGACCACTACTGTACTGTGAGCTCGTTAGTAGTGTTGCAAAATAGCTAAGGTTATTACTTGTTATTACAAAAAGTGCTTAACACTAATTAATTAAATAGTTTATAATTAGTTAATTAAATCATTTATAATTGATCGTCCTCAAGAAGGTTCTTAAGACAAACTAAATCATTTATGATAATTAATTAAATAATTTACAATTAAATTATCATAAATATGACACTTCACATAAATGTATTTATTATTAATTCACTACAAAAAGGACGAAAAATAATTAAAACTTATTGTTTAAAGATTTGCAGTAATAAAGTATTAGTTAATTAATATAATTACAAAGGATTATATAATACATAGCGCTTATTGTTTAAAGATTTTAAGTAGTAAATCATTAGTTAATTAATACAATTATAATTAATTCATCCTAAAAAGTGATACAACAGTTAAAACTTAATCAAATCTTTTCAATGACATGAAAAATTACATATGATAACATGATTACACCATATATTTCACCAGGTACACAGTACATGTTTGTAAATTTAAATCAATATTATGCAATAAATAAAGCTTATACAACAAAATCCTTAATAAAATGTTTATGTAATAATTATAGCTTTTACTTGTTTGAACGAAATATTTTACACATGTTACACGAGATTGGCACATGTCAAAGATATTATTTTAACAACCGTCCATAGACAAATAATCAGTGTCTAGATTTAATTATGTTAAGATTCATTATCTGAAATAAAAATAATAAATGAGTGGCTCACTACTTATTTAATCATTTTCTGTATAACAACTGAACGCTGGTAAATTTATTAAAGTTATGGAATACATAACTTCTTTCAGTGTTCTGTAAGATGCTTACTGTTTCACAAATCATACATAACCAATAATCGCCTTACAACTAAATGAATGGCATACTGATTATGGTTATTTAAAATGCCAGTGATCAAGTGTAGAACTTTCTTCTACAACACTTTGGAGATATTAATGGCATCAACACACACAGTTTACTGAGTAACGGATTAGCACTTATTGCATGTTTATTTTACTACTCTTTTTGAATGAAAGACAGAAAAAAGGATTTCCGCTTAAACATTTCGATTAGTATTTATTTCACTGGCAATCAAAGTCATAACAATTACACACAGGCGATACTAATTGTCTAACATATATTGTGGAACACCAATCACCATGTCAGTTATACAAGAAGTATGCTCTTTCACTTTTATGTTCTTTGTCCAGTAATTCATTTTTTGCTAAAACTAAAAATAGTAAATGGATGACTTACTGTTTCTATTAAAGTTCACGAACTGTTGAAACTAACTCGTAGACCCGTACGAACTTGAACTTGTGTTAAAGATAATCACTTGTACAGTTCTCCTGTGAGCAAAGAATGATGAAGTCATCGTTTCACGTCATAAACAGTTAGAAAGAAGAAGCTGTGACTGTTTTAGGGATCGTCAAATATTTTTCCTTAAGCAATTAGTTACTAATATTTAAAATTTACTATTTTCTGTAGATTATTCACGTTAAGTTTAATTCACATCATACAAATAAAACTCGTTAAATTTTGCACCATCTTTCTATATCGTTGAAAACCATTAAACAAGGATCAAACGCATTGTTCTGTTTCATCAGTACACATTTCAGTCAAACTTTGACACTGTTCTTAAGTGGTCGCCACGTGGCCATTGATGCATAACAGTTAATAGTAATGTTACCTTTATGTCTACTAGCTGCTCTATATACTTGTTTCATCACATTATTAGTCACAGAAAAATCACTACAATACCGAAAATTACTTGATAATAACAATCATAAAAGAATCTTTAGTTATAAATCAAGTAATTATTATTCAACTATTTCAAAACAGTTATACTTCTGTTGTTTGAGATATTTAGTAGAGTTCAGTGTGGTAACAAGAATAAGTTATATGATACGTTTCTCCATAGGCAGCTGTTCTTCACATTTTTATATTAAAGAATAAAAGGTCACTAGCAGAGAAGGAAGACACTTTTACAATAGTTTTGCATCAGTGATATTTTTTATAGTGAATTGATGTACGTATTTTTACTGCAGCGTTATTTCTGGTGATGAAAATATAAAGTTAGGGAGTGGATTTTTAATGACATCCTCAAGTTCTTAGTCTTAAGTAAATGTAGAAGACAAACACCGAGATAATTGGAATTTTGACCCTCATACAGAACTACATAAAACTTATATATTCAATCTAAACATATGACAACTTTGTTAACTCCGACACAGAAGTCTATTGTGATGGAGGACTTGATGTTCGTAAGTCGGCTGGAAATATATCGCTTCAAGTTTATAACTGTTATAGTGTTTTAAAAGATACTGTGATACATTTCCAGCCATCAATAAACAGGAATGTCACTGCACGGATCATAGTTAATGATGTGTGGCACAGTATTGAAATTTTATTAACGTTAGTTTGTGTTTTTTGTGTGTGTTTTACTTATACCAAAGCCACATTGAGCAATCTGCTTTGTCCACCGAGGGGAATCGAGCTCCTGGTTTTAGTTTTGTTAATCTGTAGACTTATCACTTTCCCAGCGGGTGACGTTTAACGTGAGAAAAAACAATGTACATCACATTAAATACAGAAAATGTCTGAAAAATGACAAAGAAGTAAAAAATAGTAATAAAAAAATACTGATACGAAACAAAACGTCAGTTATTGGTGACCTTACAAATAGAAGAGCACAAAGCACATAATAACAAGTTAGAACCCTAACTTATCACTCAAAAATAAAATTTAATAAGGTTTAAAGCAATATTCTCACATTATCATTCTTAATGGTAAACAACAACCTGGTTATAAAAGTTTTATAAAAGGTGTGATGAACTACGTTCTTACAATCAGCCTCTAATCACAGATGAATATGATATTTTACCTGATGCAAGGTACTGATAAAGTCACCTTTATATTTTTTTAAAACATAGTTATTTCAGATCAATCAGATAACAAGCTTAATTAAAAGTAAAAATTATGAAATAAAAACAAAAATTTCAGATACACAATGAGAGGAAAATGATAAAATATTGCGTCAGAATAAACAGAAGAAAATTAAAATAAATGAGAGAAAAGTATTCAGGCTACGACAGAAAAGGACACAACATTAAAAGATGTAGAAAAGGTTCAACTGAAGTTTGACGGATAATGTAAGATGCGACGGCACTTATATTTTAAAGATACAACTGTTAATGCACTTGTAACACATTGTGAACAAAGCCCAAACATAATACCTAAAAATCTAGTGCAGCATGATATGAAATTACCCGATCCAAAACTTGATCCCATTTAATCTTTTGCGAAACCTCTGTTTCACAAATTTAGGCTTAAAAAGCCATTAACTGATATAGAAGATGTGACTGAGCTGAAATAAAGTTAAAATCATAATCATTACATTAAAGGCAATGAATAATCTAAACACTCTGGAAATACGATGAAGGAAGTTCTGGGGAATGACATACGTCAGAAGAATACATTTGAGGAATACAACTGGTAGTCCTGAACAAAATATTGATACAAGGAATTGCAACTTCTTAAATAACATTTACAAAAAAGGAACTAAATCCCAAATTATTCAATTTCAAAATTGGTCAAGTTCAAACCTAAAGAAGTCTCATAAAAAGAAGTCCACCTTCCCAACTATATGTAATCAAGTGTCACAAGAGCATTCCTTAGACAAGTCTGATTGAACAAGAAAAGGTTAGCAAAGCATGAGCGACACTATGCTTTAGAGAAATCCCACAGTTACCTATTTTTACATTTTAGTTTCTTCTATAATAATAAGTAAAGAATTGACATAAAAATAAGAAAATTCTTTTTTTCATGCCGAAACCACTAACTCTGAGAAAATTGATAGCTTTCCAAGTATTGTTTGTTTTGAATTTCGCGCAAAGCTACTCAAGGACTATCTGCGCTAGTCGTCTCTAATTTAGCAGTGTAAAACTAGAGGGAAGGCAGCTAGTCATCATCACCAACCGCCAACTCTTGGGCTGCTCTACTACCAACGAATGGTGAGATTGACTGCACATTATAACTCCCACGGCTAAAAGGGCAAGCATATTTGTTGCGACGAGGATTCGAACCCGCGACCCTCATATTATAAGTCCAACGCCTTAACCCGCCTGGCGATGCCGAGCTTTCCAAATATTGACAAGTGCAGTTACAAATTCATCGAAACTAGCCGTTGTGACTCCCGTGGGAACCGAAATTGTATTTTAAGTGAAACTGACGTAATGGAATATGTCATATGATAGATTTAAACGTTGACTTTCTATTGGTTACAGGAAATGCATAATTAAACGTAAGAGAGAAGTATCAACAAATCCTGAAAGAGAGGGTGTGACAAGTAGTTGTGGCATGACAAGTCTGGCTTACTGTGACCAAACAATATTGAAGGATATAAAATTTATGCTTTTTCTAAGAAATACGACTTTATGGTGAGTAATTTAGTTTTAATTTCTTACTTCTTGAAGAAGTGGTGGATGAAATATAGAGAAAAAATGCTTAGTGAAAATGTTTCACGTGTGGCACACTAGAAGAAATTCAGGATTTTTTAAAATATTGCCTTGTAGAAATGCGAACTTAAAACTTATATACTCTTAATATATAGATTATTAGCTAACATTTTATGCTATATATATATATATATATATATATATATATACTCTTCAAAAAAAGAAACGTAAAAGGGATATTTTTGTTATTTTAAAGAGAAATATATGTAATAACGTTGCAAGCTCAGAGTATGTGATGTTACACGTGTTACGGCACTGATTGTCAGACCAAAATGACAATAAAAGTTGTGCACTTTGAAAACGGAGGAAAACATGGGATTTTTTGCCAAAACGCATTCGTGTCCAATAAATTTGTTTGAGAGATCTGCATGTTCTGCAAGTGCAACATGATCAAAACCCCTATAAAAGTGACGGGTTCTCGGTTTCCATAGCTCAGTGTTAAGCCACCGACACGCAATACAGTTTCGCCAAGACTGACTGAAGCACAACGCAACAACGCCATTGGTCGCTTGGAAGCAGGCGAATCTCGATCAGATGTTGCCAGAGCTGTGAATGTCCACCCAAGCACCATCACAAGGCTATAGAATCGTCACCAACAACATGGATCAACTCGTGACAGTCCACGATCTGGCAGACCTCGTGTGACCACGCCCGCGCAAGATCGCAACATCCGGTTACGTCAACTTCGGGATAGGACCACCACTGCGACGTCTACTGCCTCAACCATACCAGGGCAGCGTAGGATTTCCGATCAGACTGTACGCAACCGTCTACGAGATTCTTAGGCCCCATGTGCAACCCATCATGGTGAATGTCAACGACGTTTTTTCAACATGACAACGCCCGTCCTCACACAGCCCGACTCACCACTGTCTTCTTGAGACACCATAACATCAACGTTCTTCCCTGGCCCTCCAGATCACCAGATTTAAACCCCATCGAACATCTTTGGGACGAGTTGGACCGACGTCTGCGACGGCGACAACCTCAACCGCAGACTCTACCTCAGCTTGCAGCAGCTTTGCAGGCTGAGTGGACAGCCATTCCACAGGATGTGATTCGTCATTTCATCGCTTCCATGGGCAGGAGATGCCAAGCAGTTATTGATGCTCACGGGGAGCATACTCGTTATTGACGTTGAGTGACGTTAAACTTCAACTAGTGAGCGTGGACTTCGTCTTTGCAGACTTTGGATGTTCAGCAGTGAATGTGCAAAGTTTCACACATGTCATACAGAACTACCCGGAATAAACTTGTTAACAATTTGTCTCATATTTTGAATTTTGCGTTTCTTTTTTTTGAAGAGTATGTATATATATATATATATATCTGGCTTGATCAGACTTTTTTTGCTAATTTGTTTCGGCATACAAGTTTTCTGAGAGTCATTTAAAACAAAATTTAATAACATCCCTAACTTGTCTACAGTTAACTTGAGTTGCATGAATTGTTATTTGCTAACATCTTGTGTTTCCAATTGTGTAAAGTTTTATGTTATATCAATCCGTTGTGTTATGAAGAAGATAACCCTAACGTTTCTGCAGATGGTGTAATATTTTTGAAAAGTAAAATTTCGTTTCAGCTTCCCTGTGGAATATTATTGCCGAGTTTAATTTCCAAATACTGTTACCGATCTTCCTTGCCAACTAGATCTAATAAAGAAGACTGTTTGCACACTCTTTTGTTTGGTTTTGTTAGTATTCTTCCTTCTCCACGAGATTGTTACTGTTCGTTCTTTTTCATTAAATCTAACAAGGGAGGACTAATTGTGCAATTAGGAATTTTATTGTCACTTTTAATGAGGTAACCAACAATAGCTATTAAAATTCCTTTCACGTGGACCACAACTGCCATTTAAGTATGCAGTTATTTAGTTAATGAATCCATCTTTTCTTAAATGAGAGTTAACTGAGTAAAATCTTTGTCAAAATTTATGCAAAGGTGAGGTTCTTAAATTATGGAAAACTTTATATATTGGAAGGAATTATTGTTCAGGTAAGAAATATTGAGCAGATTCTAATAAAAGTAGTTTTGTTTGAACATATGGGAGAGAATACGTACGAGTACATTTAACCCACGTAAACTGGTTATTTGCGACATGAATATTTCTCAACTTGAATATTGTATATTATTTAAATAGGTTACAAATTACACAGTTAAATATCTAACTAAGTTGAAACCTAAATAAATCTCGTAGTTGTAACCTCACTTAATTAATTTCAGCTCTTTATTTAATTACTTTTTTCTTTCACTTATAACTTTGATGTCATAAACATGGCGATACTGTTGCAAACAAAAGTTTGGGTGAAAAGCATTATTTAGATTGAAGAGTGTTCACATTATTGAGATGATGATGAATTATGTTATTTGTTTTCAACTGTAACATTTTAATACATTAGAGTATGTGTTGCAGAGATTCAAGAGAGAAATAAAAAGTGAGAATTGTGCACAGTATTAACTACAATAAGTGGGTACGTCATTGACAGAATTCTAACTTGTAATAATAACCGTAACTTTGAATTGTCTTGGTTGTAAACGTAAATCCATATTGACATTGAGTCTAAAAGATATTGTTTGCTTGACATCTAAAGTACATTTACTGAAAAATTACCTCATAGCTTAAAGTGCTGCTACTCATAAGAACAAAAATAGCTTTATGCTAGCGAGTACAATCAATCTGATAACGTATGTTTTACAGTTAGAAAATGTAACTGTTTTGCGGATAATTTTCAGATGTCACAAACCAGATTACAGCATTCAAAACAAGTAACAGACTGATTTTTAAGAATAAATCAGTATATCGTTTATTGGTGCACAGAAATATTCAAAATTCAAGCCAATATATTAAATATTTTCAATAAATCCAAGCCCAGCAGTATTATATACAAATTTAAAATATTCTCTTAGAAACAAGAGTTGCTGATAGACTGTTTTAAATCTCAGCACAATTGAGTTTAGTCGGAAACAATCTGACTTAAAGATAAAGTTACTGAACTAACTTGCACGCTTTATAAAACTAATTGTTCAGATTCTACTAGAAAGTTTGAGATAACTGTGTTCCTTAAGATCATTATTCTGTAAACTTAAAAACTGTCTTATTTACTGCAGTTGTCCCTACTCTCACAACGCTAAAGAAACACCTGATTGTGGGCTTTTACACTTGACAAAAATACTCAAGAATGTTTTTGTCTCAACGTTTTCGTTTAATTAATTACGAAACTGTATTTTATATAATTTGTATTTTTAGTAATTTATAGTAATAAAATGTTTTCTTGTTGTTCTTAAAAAGAGAAAAATGAGTATGATTCCATGTTCTCCTTGAATTTATCAAGATGAGCGTCAAGGATATGGAATTTCAGGGACATCCTGCACCCCATTTTGCCGTAGTTCTTCACCAGAGCCTCAACCAGTTCCACATACTTTTCGGCCTTGTGATTACCCAAGAAGCCCCGAACCACTGCCACAAAGGTGCTCTAACTTTTTTCCTTCCTACTGAGCTTCTTGGGGAATTCTGTGCACTCTAGTATTTCTTTATTTGTGGTCCAACGAAGACACCAGCTTTGACCTTTGCCTCAGACAGCTTAGGGAAGAAGTCTCGAAGGTACTTAACGGCTACAGACTCCTTATCAAAAGTTGTGACAAATTGTTTCATTAGACCCAATTTTATGTGCAATGGTGGGAAAAACACCTTCTGGAAGTTCACTAGTGGCTCACACTTGACAATGTGCCTCCCTCCCCACAGAGAACTCGGTCCGTTGTGGCAAGTGCTTCCTGTTGTAGTGCTCTGCGGTGTCCCTGCTGTTCCAAAGGCAAAGACAAAGATAACAGGAAAACTTAGTAAAGCCTCCTTGAAGTCTCCGATAACCTCCTCGCCATACTCATCATACTTCAAGGCTTCTAGCAAGATCTTGACGCTGTTGTATTCCTCTTTGAGGTGAACCGAAAGATATTTAAATTTTAAAAGGTCTAAAATTTGTATAATATAAAATCTTACTATTCAAGCAAGCAAAAATTGTCCGTCTTACTTTCTAGAGGTTTTTGCAGTGCTCGTAGGTAAAATGAGGTGCCCAGGGTTTGTATTGATCCCTGACAAGCATGCCGACATATATCTTGTAGGCTTCACTCATTTTAGCAGATGCTGTCACAGAGTACTTTTTCGCTCTTGTCTTGATAAATTGACCCCATATATAGCAAAATGCGTCTGGAGAATGGTTGTAGCTTCTTGATGCCATCTCTGATAAAATCAAATAGGTCTATGTGTTCACTTAAGCAGCTAGAACTAAACTGAAGTGGTGAGCTCCTGTATATGTATATATATTACTATGGAAAGTTCTAGAACATTCTAAAAGGTTTTTGATAATTCTCGTAAGTTCTACAACATTCTAGAAAATTCTTATAAGCTCTACAACATTCTAAAAAGTTCTTCAAATTTCTTGTAAATTCGAGAAAATTCTCTTTCAGCTACTCAGCACTGAACCTAACTGGAATGTTCAGAAAAATGGATAAATTTGAATATTTCGTTATCCAAGTCACAAAAGCAAAGTTTGAAGAAAAAATAGGTCTTTTCCATTTATTTTAGGCATAAGCAATTGGGAAATAACTCTTTCTGCCCAGGAACAAGAAATAGTAAAAAATGTTGTTATAGTGTAATCCATCACTTTCAGTCCACTGGATAGTGCTTTGGACTGGTTGCGAAAGGTTGCGACTACGAGGCTTGCTCACGGCATATCGTTGTATCTTCGGAAGAGATACTTTCCCACAGTTTCGTTCAGTCTAATAAATTGTATAATGGGCACAAGAAGCTAGCTTGGGCCTAATCAGCGATGAAACACCATTCTGTCCAAAATAATTGTGTTATCATTCTAATGTACTTATGTCATTGAAATAAAATTGAGTTTAGTTTATAACGATTTGCTTATTAAAAATTATTTTGTCCGGTAACCGCTAAACATTTGAATTTATAAACGTGTAGTGAAGACACGCATATGATTAAAATTGAATATTTTCATCCTGACATTTCACAGCTTTTAAACACATTAAATCTAGGTACTCTAGAACAACAGACCTCGTGTCAATGAAATGACTTTAGTATCCATGTCGCAGAAATGTATTTGTCATTCAGTTTGTTAATATTTACAAAAATGTTTGGAAGTTTCACTGTAAAGAAAATGATAATAACGTCGGCAACAATCCGCAATTTGCTTTCAGATCGCTCTTTCTTAAGTAAGCTAATAACGTTATTCGAAAAAGAACAACAAAAATACATAAGATTATATTCAAGTTACTATAAACATCACATCTTTTTTTTTTTCTCTTTACATAAGAATTTCATTTAGTGGCACCTACAAAACACATTTAGATTTACAAGTGAAAGTTTGTTTTTACCAGATTTCGCGAAAAACTCGTCTAAGGCTACCTATGCTAACCGTCCATAATTCAGACGTGATACATTAGAGGGAAGGCAACTAGTAAGCACCTCTCACTTTCAACCGTTATTTTAAAATGTCTTTACCGATGATTGGGCAAGTTCGGTGATAGGATTCGAACTTGCTACTTACAGATTGCGATTTTAGAGCCCTAACTACGAGGCGAGGGCAGGTATGACAAGTAAAAGTCATGACAGTGTTTAGTGTCAAGGACAAGGACATCCAAAATGCCACTGCTGCTTTTCAACTTTTGGGCAAACAGACTCCAAACAAAAACTTAAAGAAAAAGGATATGAGATAAATTGAAAAAAAACAAACACTTCTGTAATAAGGAACAATAAACAACAACCGTTAACCAAATTAGTACAGAGAATAAAAATGAATAAAAAGGTAAGGCTCTAAGAGGGTAAGAAGCACTCACCGCCAACTTTTCGGCTACTTTAAACAAATAATAGTATTTGGTCGTTAGTTAATTTAACAACGTACCGAACGCCACAAAGTGTTGGGCGAGGTTGTTGTTTTTTTAAGCATTGGGACGCGAACCATAAATCTATGGATCCACAATTCGGGAAGCTAACGAGTTTGTCATGGGATAAATATGCTGCAAAGAGTTAAAGTAATATCGAAGTTAAAACAAGAACTAGAAAAATACAGAGAAATAAAACCCAAGTCAGATGAAAAGACTAAGCGTATGATGATATCTTAAGGGCTAGACGTTGCCTTTGCCTAACTGTTAGCATGCTGGGTCGCAGAATACAATATCTATGGTACAAGACGCGATATGTCTGTGAACACACTCTGAAATTTCAGCTGAGAAAACATTACAATTGTGGCAGCCAATTGCACTGTTTGGTGAGGCATAGCCTGTAATTCACTGACAATTGTTGCTACTGACTAGTTGTTCTCCCTCTTTTCAGAAGTGTAAAATTAATTATGACTTTTTCTAAATCCAAGGTGTCTCTGGTCAGACCGTTTAGACAGAATGTGATACGTAAAGTCATTTAGGTTAAAAATACCAACTACCAGTTTTTCTGGTAAAAATATAAATCAAGTAAGAGCTAATTCAAAACGAGTGAGCAGTTAAATCTCTATAACAATGAGAACGGAACTGTCAGGCAATGTTATATGAAACTTCCTAGGAAATATTTGGCTAAACACCACACTTGACTTTAAATATCTCTATTACAGAAAAGATACAATTTAGACTTAATAAAACATTATGATTTGTTCTATGAACAAGACAATTTTAGTTTCCTTTAGCCGTGATCGGAGAAGGTGAAATGAACGAAAGATTTAGCTCAGCATCACCTGATATGGTGCCAGAAGATGGGAAAATATTGTACATACACAGCTCACCATCTTCTGACAGAATGGTAAAGTAAGACGAAACTAATAATATCGTGCCACGGTTTAGTACCTTAAGATATCAATGTTGTAACAACTGAAAGTTATGTTTTCCATTGCTTCCAGTATCTTAATGTAACCATACTGCACGCTGTTGTGAGAAGCTGAAAGTGGTAGCCATGTTATCTTTTGTTTTCGAATCCGAATGTGTAGCCATACTGCAGGTTGTTGTCAGTAACCGAAAATGATTTATTAAAATATCCTGTAAGTTAAACAAATGTAGAGATAGAATACAACAACTCTCTTGTTTGTTATACTTAAAGTATGTTCAGTTTTTCACTTTGCTCATTTGCTGTTGGACGAGATATAATTAAAGGTATCAGCTACTAGTGTTGCCAGTATGTAAAAGTTGTATTTCTTATTATGAAAGCTGATAACTATGAGAGTTAGTTTTCGTTATGGATAGCAAAAACATTAAAAACCGCAATTTACATTATACTCTAGCTGTTCTAAGCATCTATACGTTAAAAACATGTCCATTTTACTTAGTATTTGAGTCTGGAGATGATCATTGTATTCTCAGCTTGTGATCATGTTCACTGATTTTGATAGTTAGGCATAAGGGATAACTGTTGATTAAAACTTTAAATACAAAGTTGGTAGTCATGTTTCCTAATATGTATTAATATTTAAAGGTTTGCAGTTTATGGCATGATAATTATGTATCTATATTGTCAATTAGATGAAGATGATATTATTTGTTTAATGTGAGTTGTGTTGTGTTGTCCATTGCCACCGGTAACTACAGGGTTCAGTAAGAACGTTCATCAGTATTAATGGCTGAAAATAGTATTCATGATTTCAGTATTGTTCAGTAGCTAAAACTGCTATCCCTACTATCCAATCAAGTGATAGCTAAAGTGAAAAGTATTAATCATGTGTGCCAGTGTGTTTAATAACTTGAAATTTTCATCATGTTCCGAAACTGAAAATCGTAGCTTTATTATTTACTGTGTTCAGCGATGAAGATCGTAGCTATATTATTTACTGTGTTCAGCGATGAAGATTGTAGCTTTATTCTCTACTGTGTTCAGCGATGAAGATCGTAGCTTTATTTTCTACTGTGTTCAGCGATGAAGATTCTAGCTTTATTCTCTACTGTATTCAGCGATGAAGATCGTAGCTTTATTTTCTACTGTGTTCAGCGTCGACGATTGTAGCTTTATTATTTACTCTGTTCAGCGATGAAGATCGTAGCTTTATTATTTACTGTGTTCAGCGATGAAGATTGTAGCTTTATTCTCTACTGTGTTCAGCGATGAAGATCGTAGCTTTATTTTCTACTGTGTTCAGCGTCGACGATTGTAGCTTTATTATTTACTGTGTTCAGCGATGAAGATCGTAGCTTTATTATTTACTGTGTTCAGCGATGAATATTGTAACTTTATTTTCTACTGTGTTCAGCGATGAAGATCGTAGCTTTATTATTTACTGTGTTTAGCGATGAAGATCGTAGCTTTATTATTTACTGTATTCAGCGATGAAGATTGTAGCTTTATTCTTTACTGTGAGGCCCACCATGGCCAAAAGTGTTAAGGCGTTTGACTCGTAATCCGAGGGTCGCGGGTTCGAATCCCGATCGCACCAAGCATGCTCGCCCTTTCAGCCGTGGGGGCATTATATGACGGCCAATTCCACTGTTCGTTGGTAAAAGAGTAGCCCAAGAGTTGGCGGTGAGTGGTGATGACTAGTTGCCTTCTCTCTAGTCTTACACTGCTAAATTAGGGACGGCTAGCACAGATCACTCTCGAGTAGCTTTGTGCGAAATTCAAAACAAATAATCTTTACTGTGTTCAGCGATGAAGATTGTAGCTTTATTTTTTACTGTGTTCAGTGGTTGTAGATCATAACTTTATTCTTCACTGTGTTCAGTGGTTGAAGATCATAACTTTATTCTTCACTGAGTTCAGTGGTTGAAGATCATGGTTTTATTGGTCAGTGTGTGCAGTGGTTGAATATGACAGTCACGTGATAGATAAGCCCTGACTACACATAAAAGCAGATCACACAAGTTAGTTTGTGAGATGCTTTCAAAAGTTGTCGGCTGTTTTAGAAATACATGGCCTCTCATTCCGAAGAGAAGCAAGCATGCATACAATAAGATTATTAAATGAAAAAGAAAAAAAGAGTACGACAAGATGTCCCATAAATCTGAAATTGGAACAATCCCATTTGACGACTTACCTAATAATACGATAGAAGCAAGACTAGTGGACATATATTCCTTTGGGTGTTTCTGGAACGAACACCTGAGTCATTAGCCGATTTATGGAAAGCTGTACAAGACGAGTAAAGTATCTGTTTTTCAAAAAAAACCTAATATAATGAAAACATCACTGGAGATAGAGTATGTATTGAATGATACACGTGTTAGCTAGTACTTTTATACCTTCTGACGACATTTGTCAGTTATTATTAATATTTCGTCTGATTACACCTTTCGATGAGACGTCATTTGCTGAAAATACATGTGAACTGGTACTACAACTATGTCTTCTAACTTCGTATACCAATCGGTACTACAGCTTCTGATACATGTACTTTCTTGTCTACTCTATCATTTTGCTACATGTATCAACTGGTGCTAACTGTAAGTACTCTCTATTACACTTCACAACAATTTTTTTGAAAAGTTTTGCTTCCTGAAAAGTTTTTGGTGATTGTAACAGGTACCTGGTGGGTATGCACAAATATAGTTTTGGTTTTGCTTCATCACCTAGGAACTCTGAGAAATAGACCGGCAATAACGTATTTAATTGCGTTTATGTTTCTAATACGCTATTAATTTCAACATATTTAAAAGTGTTTTGCTCCTGATTTTCGTTTGTATTCAATGTCCGGTGCATCACGTTGCAGAGTCCAACAGTAGTCAGTCAGCATTGACGGATTCCAGTTGCCATAATATCGTTTTTTCATTGTAGCAATGTCTTGGTGAAACCCTTTACCGTGTTCGTCACTGACAGCACCGAGATTTGCGGGGAAGAAGTCCAAGTGCGAGTGGAGGAAATTAATCTTGAGTGACATTTTGCACTTCATTGTTTTGTATGCTTTGAGAAGTTTGTCTACCAGCTGAATGTAATGTGGGGCTCTGTAATTGCCAAGAAAATTGTCAACAACGTCTTTGAAGGCTTTCCAGGCAATCTTTTCCGGCCCAACTAACAGATCTTCGAACCGCTTGTCACTCATAACATGTCTGATCTGAGGGCCAACAAAAATGCTCTCTTTGATCTTGGTCTCAGTTATTCTCGGGAACATCTGTCTTAAATAACGAAAACCTTCGCCTTCTTTGTTCATTGCTTTCACGAAATTATTCATAAGTCCCAATTTTATGTGAAGAGGAGGCAAAAAAATATTTGCCGGGTCGACAAGCAGTTCATACGCCACATTTTTCTGTCCTGGAACTAACTTTTTACGGAGTGGCCAGCTCTGTCCAAAATAATGTGACTCTTTGGCACGACTGTCCCATTCACAGATGAAATAACAGTACTTTGTATAGCCGAGCTGCAGTCCCAGTAACAGAGTAACGAATTTCAGATCTTCACAGATATTCCAGTTGTACTTGCTGTACTGGATGTGCTTCAGCAATATTTCCATGTTCTCGTAGGTTTCTTTCATATATGCTGCATGGCCAACAGGTATTGAAGGGTGAACGTTGTCATTGTGTAACAGAACAGCTTTGAGGCTTAACACTGATGAATCAATAAAGAGACGCAACTCTTGCGGGTCATGGTCACAACCCAAAGCAGAGAAAAATCCTTCGATGTCAACACAGAAACAGAGACTGTCAACTTGTGCAAAGAATTTGGTTATATCATCTTGACGGCTTCGAAAAACAGAAATTTTCGTACCTGGTGACAGCAAACACCATTCCTGCAGTTTCGAACCCAGCAATTCGACTTTTGCTTTTGACAGACCCAAATTTCTGACCAGATCGTTTAATTCTGACTATGTTATGAGATGCAGATCACCTGAGGAGTACGATTCAAAATCCGGATCAATGTCATTACCAGTTCCCTGCATTGCAGTTTCTTCATCTGGTTCGTCTAATGTCCATTCTTCTGGTGGTTTCGGAATTGGAAGACCGTCGTCAGGTGGCACGGGTCTCTTTGCTGAAGGCAGATTAGGGTATTCAATTGACTTCTTGTTTTTGGCAGAGAAACCAGACACATTAGTCAAACAGAAGTAACAGTCCGTCATATATTCTTTCTGTTCTCGCCATATCATCGGGACAGCAAACGGCATTGTCTATCGAGTGCCTCAGAACCAAGCTCTCAGACAGATAGCACATGTCGCATAACAAATGTGAGGCGCCTATTCCTGGTCTTGATCACCAATTTTACAGCCAAAGTACAGATGATATGTCTTCTTCACATATAATGATTCACCCGCTTTAAAAACATAAGAAAAGAAACTCCAGATCCGCTTCATAACGTCTGGTTTACTCATTTCTAAAAATCCATGTCTCACTGGATTTAGAAGTTCCAGTGAACTCTGTTTCATCTCATTAATTCTACTTAGAAAATCAAAAAATATATTTCATAACACTAACAAATTCTAAAACACACATAGAAAAGCTGATTAGGGGAATTCTCTTATATCTGTAGTTAAGTTGTAAAAGTTGCAGAAATCGATTAAAAACAGATTGCAAGTACTGAAGGCCGGGTTGTAGAATGGCAGTTTTAAGTTTATGACACTTATCTCTTGCCATGTTAAATCACGGACGTATAAAGTAATCAAAGATGGCCGTAAGACGTTGTTATACCACGTAAACAGTTTGGATATTTTGTATTTTCAGCTTCAACAGTATGATATACGTTATGTGGTAAACGGCCAAGAAAGAGAGCTGAATGTTCAGGCATAGACGTCTTCAGTTTTGAACAGCTGACCAAAGAAAGGCAACCAGTGAAAACAATCCGCGAAATACGTAGCTTTTCTTGATTGTTACGGATACAAAGTTTTCTCAGCTGAAAGTAGTTTGCGTCTTCTACGTTATATCGCGACTTTTATCTCGGACTTTCAATCCGCAGCCGGAAGAGCTTGGAATATATTCTGAAAATTGTAATGAATTATCAAAAAGAAAGAAAAAGTTTTTATTACCTGTAAAATGATGAACAAAAAGCATTGTAGTATTATTTAAGTACATGTATCTACACCATTCTTATTTCACTCCAAAATTGGTCTGCTTTTCAGATATACACATCTATGTCATTATGTTTTGTTTTTCAAATTTCACTAGTTTTTAAAACAGCTACGTTATTTCTCATTACAAACGTGCGTAGTTTTTAGTGTACACTTCTATATAATTATGATATTGCATTCCAAAAGAGAATTTGAAATAAATTAGTGAAACACACATTAAGTTACCCATACTACTAAAGACTCAAACTCACATTAAGTAACACATATCACTAAACACCCAAATTCACGTTAAGTGAGTCATACCACTAAATACCCAAACTCACATAAAGTGACCCAGACCACTGAACATCCAAACTCACACTAAGTGATCAATACCACTAAACACCCAAACTAAAGACTGTGATCCATACTACTGTGATCCATACATACATACTTCAGGCTTCAGTTTAGAGTAGAACAAGCTCTCATTATCTCGACTTGATCGATAACAGAAATTAATAGGGAATGTGACTTTATTGGGCTTTTAATTTGGAAAATGGTTGAACCTTAGAAATATCTTATAGAAAAGCAAACTGTTTTGATCATATCATTTATCGTAAAGACGTCTTTTGTATAAAAACGATTTCAGTTCTAGGCCCTGCAGATAGATATTATTATGTTCTCTCTTTATCAGCGTAGCTACCCATGGGTTTCTCTGCGTGCGAGTCGTTTAAAGAAAGAGTAGAAACTAGTTCGATAACTAGCAAGCAAACCACATTAGCTGATAAAAGAATGCTTTAAGTGTGAACAAATAATTACACACAGATTACTTCCACTGTCTTTCATTTCACACACACCCCAAGCCCCCCCCCACCACCACCACAAGAAAAAAAGGAAATCCTTTGTAAGTCATGTACACTTTATCCGATCAGGTTTTCTGCAGAACACCAGGAACGAATGAGACTTGTGTAAAATCAAGATTATTTTTTGCGCATAAAGCTAGCAAAATTATACCTGGTGAGGCCTACCATAGAACTCATGATCATAATAAAGAAAGACTTTATGAAACCAAAGTTGTCTGAATGTATGATCAACATAATTACACCCGGAGGAGACCATAAAAATTGAACTCTATAAAATTAAACTTGTTTTTGTGGCTAATACACTTATTTAGTACACGTGAAATATCGTTTGTTATAAAAGAGTAGATAAAAAATAAATGCTTGATTTAGTTAAAATAGAAAAAAAAACGTAAAAGGTTTTTTGGTGTGTTTTTTTCATTTCTGAATAACTTTCTTTTAACTTCTGAATAAAAGAGAAATTCTCTGCTTTATAGGCGTGTTCAGTTTATTCGTTTCCGCCTTGTAATTCCATATCATAAGTTATGTTCTGAAACGAGAATCTGCAGGATTGCATAATTTTTTTGGTCTACACAACACGCATGAACCGAGCTAGATAATGAAAGAAAACGCATGAAAAACAACAACTCGAGTCTATTTGGTTTATTAGAATATAGTTCTATAATCTTGAATTACCGACAACAATGTATTTCATTTTTACTGTAGGTTAATGAAAATGTCTTTAAGGCCTCCGAGCTTTAGCTCACCTTTTCTTTTAGCAGACATGTGTTTCATGAGTAATTTTCCAGGTAAATATGACAAAATGGAAACATTCTTCCCATAGGACAGACTCCGCCCTTTGTTTAAATATTACCCAATTATGGCTGTAAATCGAAAGCTGACGTCGACTGTGTAGCAATAACACTGGCATCGTAAAACAAACGGCCAGTTGCTTCAGAGCTTCATTTGAAATGAATAATAAACTAATAATATTTACTTTGACATCTAAATTTTAAATCGTCGTGTCAAGTTAGCTTCAAACAATGATTCACAGAATTATCAAAGATAGGTCAATGAAGTGAAGTTTGATAACAGCTTATCTATTTTTTCTGGTGGTAAGTGCTTTCGGGAATTGCCCAGAAGAAACACTGTCTATCTATGAAGTGTCTTTGGTCACCGAATGGTCTGAGAAAAACTTTCCTAAGCAGTACCCAAAGTGGAGGCCCCACGCACAGTGGTCAAAGGTTCTGGGTACGTTTTCTAAAAGAGATTCCTGTGTTAAAATACATAAGTACTTCATACTTTGCTGATACTTTAATTAAGTAGAACTCGTTCTGATATCAAAATATTGTAATATGAAGGTGTCATCCAGATAAATCTATGGTTCGAAACTAATTTTTTGTTGTTGCATAAAATTGAAAAACTTGGACTTACTGTATAATGAATAGCTAATGACCGTTGTGCATTTGTAAAATGTCGTAGTTTATTAAATAAAAAATGTTTTGAAAGTAATCTTTTAGAAAAAACAAACAAACTCGAAAACAAAAGCATCACATTTTCAGTTTACTAACAGTGTAAATAACGAGGAAGATATTTTAAATCTTGTCACCCAATCACTAAAGAGAAAGATATTTTAAATCTTGTCACCTGAAAGCTCGAACACATTATTCACTCTTGAAAGACCTGATGTATCATTTTTAAAGTGCTATTTTTATCAGTCACATTCAATTTCACGGTGTAAAACGCTTAAGTTTGTGAAGCATATCCATAAATTAGTGATCGGTGTAATAATTAAGTATAGTAGTACTTAATTGTAAGATGAAACAAAATAACGGCCATAAAACCGCCTTTAAAATGTCTGAATATTAACAATGACTATTTCATTGTATTGGTTGAGGAAATTTAAATATTATTGAACTGAAAGAGCCAACCAAATAGCTATATACGTGTTTATGAAGTGAATTAAAGTTTCACTCTTTCAACGAATTTTCATTTAAGTAAGTTAAGTCAGTAAGTGACTTTTCTAGACAAGTTTACAGAAAATATGAAAAAAACCCTATCGCTCTAATTCTTTTATAGAACTCGCCTGTCTGTGGTTCCAATGAATCCTATGTTATGTCGAAATGGATACTAGTATATATATATATATGTGTGTGCGTGTGTGAGTGTGCGTGTATGTAATACACATATATATATAGAGAGAGGAAGAGAAAACGAACGATGCCAAAATAGAATTGAGGAAAGGTTAGTAGATACCCTTGATGAGTAATAAAATTAAATCGAGTATACCCATTGTTGGTATTGCTGGTGCACAAATATATAGCTAATAAAAGGTAAACAAATATGTATGAAAACAACTGTTAAATTTTATAAAGACAAGTAGGAATTGATATATACGTACCTTAGTTGGCTATAGTAATATGAACAATATTAATGCTACAAAATATTACGTATTAATGCCAGCTTATTTCAGAATTGTCCGTCTGGGTTAGCAGTTAATAACTGGTCATAATAATATTTCTTAATTATATACCTCATAAATAAAAAGAGAGTGAGAAAAAATCAATACTAAGCTTACAATAATAGGGAAGCAAAATATAATGAGATTATTTTGGTTGTTTCTTTCGGTTATTCAGTCAAAGCTACATGAGGGATAACTACGCTAACCGTCACTCGTTTTGAACTAATAGACAAGAAGGAAGGTAATTTGTCAACAACACCCACTGCTAACTTTTGAGTTACTCTAATCGTAGTGGAATTTAATCGCCACTCTTATAATGAACTTACTGGACTGAAGTGTGAACTTTGATTTTATTTTTCGGCAACGGGATGCAACATGAACCTTCACATTCACAGAATGGCACACTAGCCACCATGTCTCATCCTCAATAAGAAAAATATGTAAAATTATTATGCACATCGCTTTGTTTCTGTTTGTTTGTTTTTAATTTCGCGCAAAACTACACAAGGAGTATCTGCTCTAGCTGTCCCTAATTTAGCAGTGTAAGACTAGAGAGAGGACAGCTAGTTATCACCGCCCACCGACAACTCTTGGCCTACTCTTTTGCCAACGAATAGTGGGATTGACTACCACGTTATAGTGCCCTCACGGCTGAAAGGCCGAGCATGTTTGATGTGACGGGAATTTGAACCCGTGAACCCAGGTTACGGGTTGAGAGCCCTAACCGTCCTAGCCATGCTGGGCCACTATGCATCTCGGAAACGCAACACTTTTTAGCTTATAGGTGAATGGACTATTATAATTAGTGCTGAAATCTGTACAATCTATGTTGTTAATAGAGTAAGATACACAGTGAGTTATCAACGTTCTAACCGCTTCGGGGAATCGATCCCTGATTATAAGTGTTGTAAGTACATAAAAGTACCATAGCCCATTGGATACTTTTAGAAACAATAATACCCCTTTTATCAGTAAGGTTAATTATTGTCTTTAAGTGTCTTACCTTGTTGCAATATTTTTATCAAAATTATTTTTATAAAAACGTGTTTTTGTCATTTTTGTCAAAATTAATTTTAACATCTCGCACGGAATTGTTTTTTTGAGATTAAGCACAAAGCTATACAAAGAAATATTTGTGATCTACCCACCACGGATATCGAAACCCGGTTTTGAGCAGAGAAAGTCCACAGGCATGCAGCTGTGCCACTGGAGGCACTACGAATTGTGTAAACAGATTTATAAAAATGTGTTAATTACAATTCCGATTTCCTGAGGTCAGTTGCTTACTAAAGTAATCGCCCCCCGCTAGTACAGCGGTAAGTCTACGGATTTACAATACTAAAATCAAGGATTCATTTCCCCACGGTAGGCGCAGCAGATAGCCCAATGTGGCTTTGCTGTAAGAAAAAATACACATACTAAAATAATTAAGTATTTATGTGATTATGAATTCCGTGGTATACCTGTATATGTATATTTTACTGAAAATGTGAAACTCAAATGACGAATTAATTTATTTTTAGTTGTTATCAATTCTAAATATAAAAACAAATACTTATGTAATATCATAAATCACAGTAGCGGTTCATAATAGGAATCGCTCATTTGTTTTATTTATTTATTATTATTATTGTTCCACCAACCCACAACAGAAACTGGCGTGATTGTTACAATCACACCTCAGCAATATTGCTAAATAGATTATTGCGCTTTGCGTGGGATATTTTTTAAAGCTATTTCTATATTTTGATAAGGTAACTAAATAATAATTTTAGTTTAAACAAAGTTAGCTGTACGTCTTAAAGTTGTCATTTTTCCTTGTTTTTTACAAATATATGATGTTCCTTTAATACTTCATTTTCTATAATCACATTTGATGGAGACAAAATAGGGATTTGCAGCTTAAGTAAATAACGTATACATTGTATCTAGCGTCGTGTGCTTACTTCCTTTTCTATCCATATTTGGAGATTTTTAGTTCCAAATGTTTTATTTATTTTGCGTCTCAAACCTTAAGTTTGTTTATGTTTCTGCAACTCCATTTTCACTTTTATTTTTTACGATCCCTAGTTCCTTTTTCAAAAAGCAATTTTTAAAAATATTGTGAAATATATATATATATATATATATATATAAAACCATCTCACGATGGCTCTCTCTTTATTTTTCTATCGAAAATGTCAAGTTGGTAAAAGAAAACTGGTATATTAAAATGAAAAATGTAATAAAAGGCTTGCTTAACTCTTAAAAGATAGTTGAACGAAAACTGAAACACGATAAAATAGAGCAATAATTATTTTATTTTTGAACTTTCAAACTATTCATATTCATATGTGTTTACGAAAACATCTTAAGCAGGTTAGCTATGATTTCTACTTTTTATGTCGTTAATGAATTAAAAGTTTCGGTAAGTTATTCTGAAAGTTTATTTTCTGTCAACTCTCTAATTATATGATGAACGTGTACCTCATCCGTCGAAAACATCTGGAAAATATTTAGTGCCTAATATTTTTTGTTTCTCCGTTATTTTTACTGGTTACCCCTAACGGAATTGAGATCTAGTAAAATAAACTTTACTGTTAGTGTGTGAATGTAGAAGCTAAGGCTGCAGTCTTTGAAATAAGGGAATATAAAGTTGTAGTTGTTTGTCAAATGTAACCACTACCAGGTTCAGTACATAAGAAAACTGACGCAAATAGGATTATGTCTTTTGTTTTCTTTCAGTCAGTACTTAAAATCGTTTATGAGTAAATCGTTTAAATCGTAAACAACATAACACAGTTTTTAGACATTTAATGATGCTACTGAGAGAATTGTTATGATTTTATAAACAAACAAAATATGGCAGCCCGGACTATCAGTGCGAGAATTCTAGGCTTGTGAACCGCGCTTTGGGGTTATGAATGTGTTATAAGAATGACAGTCAGATCTCAATAACTGATCACACAAGAGTTTCCCAAGGATTGATGATGGGTGATACTGAGTAAATGCACTTTGGTTTTTGGTTAATTCGATTTGTTGCACGAAATTTGAAACAAACAAAGAAACAAACCACAAGCAATATTATTTTGGGCAAGGCAGTAGTAGTGAATAATGTGTTAAAAATATGATCAGTCTTGTGAACGACAAATATCACATAAGTACATTCATAATAACACAAATACTTAATTATTTTAGTAAGCAACTGGCCTCAGGAAATCGGAATTGTAACTAACGTATTTACCTAAATTTGTTTACACAATCCATAGTGAGAATTTAAAATCAAATCTGACGAAAGGACAAAAGCACGTTTCTCTAAATATAATTTCGATAAAAATATTACAACAAAAGACAATAATTAACCTTACTACTATTGTTTGTAAAAGTATCCAGTGGGCCATGGTAATTACAACGCTAAAATTCCTTGCAATGGATAGAAGGTTGATAGCTCACTGTGTATCTTTACTCTATAAACAACATTGCTTCTACATATTTCAGCACTAATTAAAACAGTCCTTACACTTATCGGCTAATAAAATAAAGTATTGCGTTTCCGAGGCGCATAATGCTTTTATAGATTTTTGTTATTGAAAGCGAGACGTGGCCTTATTAACTAGTGTACCAATATGTGAATCTGTAGATCCATGTTGCATCCCGTTGCCGAAAAATAAAATCACGATCCTCACGTTTATCCAGTAAGTGTGTTATAAGAGTGGCGATTAAATCCCACTACGATTGAAGTAGCCCAAGAGTTACTAGTGGGCGTTGTTGATAAATTGCCTTCCTTCTAGTCTGTTAGTTCAAAAAGAGTGACGGTTAGCGTAATTAGCCCTTATGTAGCTTTGCTTAAGTGTTTTGTTTGTTTGTGTACTTTTAAATTTCGCGCAATGCTACGCGACGATTATCTGCACTAGTCTTCCCTAATTTAGAGGGAAGGTAGCTAGTCATCACCGCCGACCGCCAACTCTTCGCCTACTCTTTTACCAATGAATAGTAGGATTGACCGTCACGTTTTAACGTCCCCATAGCTGAAAGGGCGAGCATGTTTGGTGTAACAAGGATTCGGACCTGCGACCCTTGGATTACGAGTCGAGTGCCTTAACCACCTGGTCATGCCGGGCCAAGACTAGATAGAGGAAAGACAGCTAGTTAATCACCACCGATCGTCAACTCTAGGAATTCTCTTTTGCCAACGAATAGTGGGATCGACTGCCACGTTATAATGACTCTACGGCTGAAAGGGTGGGCATGTTTGGTGTGACAAGGATTCGAACCCTCGACCCTGAGATTAAAAGTCGAACGCCCTAACCGCTTGATCATAACCGGCCAGCTTTGCTTAAATAACCAAAAATGTTCTCTTTTATCACAAGCTTAGAGTTTAATTACTTTTCTTCTCACTCACTTTTTAGTTTATGTAGTTGAAATCAAAAACAGTATTACGACCAACTATGAACTGATAACTCAGACCGACAATTATTTAATAAACTGAGAAAAATATGAAATGCGATTATTATTGCTGAGTACAAAGTTACACAATGAACTAACTAGTGTCAAAATTTATTATATGATTAATGCCCGTGTGTACATATGACTAAACTTATTATTTGAATAATTGCCATAGTGTGTATATATATCGAAACTTGTTATATCAGTAAATTCCGTTCTGTATATAAACTAAGTTTATTTTATGAATGAATATCATTGCATGTATAAACATAAGCTTGTTATTGAGTGAAGTCTATTATGTATATAAGCCTAAACGTGTATATATATACTTCTATGGATTTTAATGCCATACATACATCACTCTTACATCGAGCATTCAAATTGTATGTCAACATGTAGGAAGCACTCATAACGACAGCTATAAACTGTGGAGATTTGGGGACCTTTCCTACCGGCGGTCTTAAAGAGTTTGCAGAAAAAGGAAATTCAAACATCTTGGATGAATTTGCTCAAGGTAATAGTGGGATCTATGACGTATTTTCTGCTCCTCCAATAGGTGCAGGAGTTAGCAGAACTAGAACCAATTTTTTTGCTGATGAAAACCATTCAAAGGTAAACAGGAATTTCAAACATTCATAACTTCTATTCACTGTCGTTTAAGGCTCAATTTTTTAACATTTTTTAAATATTTGATGATACGTACTTCCTATCACTGTCGCCCCGGCATGGCCAGTTTGTTAAAGCACTTGACTCGTAATCCGAGGATCGCGGATTCGGATCCACATCACACCAAACATACTCGCCCTTTCAACCGTGGGGGCATTATAATGTGACGGTCAATCCCATAATTTGTTGATAAAAGAGTAGCCCAAGAGTTGGCGGTGGGTGATTATCACTAGTTGCCATCTCTCTAGCCTTAAACTGCTAAATTAGAGACGGCTAGCATAGATAGCCCTCGTGTAGTTTTGCGCGAAAATTCAAAACATACAAATAAGCTATCAGTAGCACCTTGTTGAATCCGTTACTTATTTGTTAATATGTGAGAAAATATTTTATTTGAAATAGGGAGTAAACACTTTTAATAACAGTTATTTAGAAATATTTCAATTATAAACATTCGAAAAAATTAATTATTTAAAACAAAACGAAATTTGTCAAGAAAAATCCAGGACTTATATATCTCTGCGTATTGTTTTGTTGCGCATACTGGAAAAAAAATGATATACCAAAAAACTCTATTTTTAATTCCCATGTAAAAATAGAAAATTGTCCTGAACCAGTTTTTTTGAATTTTATAATTTAATAGAGAAGGAAGGAAACATAGTGTAAGTTAGACGATTTAACAATTTTAAATTAATAAAATAACTTTAAACCTTCTAAATTTTGAAGCAACTTCGAGTTCAGGAGAACGTGAAAAATGCTGATGGAAATTTTTTTTTGATCAGTAATAAATTACCCTCCGGGTTTCAATACTCGTGGTGGACACAGCACAGTCCATATACGTTGTGCTTAACAACAATCACACTTATATGACTTTAATATTACAGTCGGGTTTATTGAAATATACTACTACTAAGTAATAATTAACTATAAAGTAATTTAAAATTATACAACTCATTCCTATTTCTGGAAATTTTATTTGAAGTATTTGGAGAATTTTAGGTCAATGGAACATCTTGTTTTCGTTGACATTCTTGATTTCGCGTAATTGTTGAATACCAGATTACTTGTGTGTGACTTGATTGATCAAAACAAATAAAATATGAAGAAATATTGGTCTTATTTGTTCTTATGGCCCTCGATTAACTTTCTAATCTAGTCACGTTTGTGAATTTTTGTTGGTTATTACAGAGTTCCTAATAGTATGGGAGTCATACAAAAAATGCAAACAAAATACCATCAGTATTACAATTACTCACGTTTATTGCTGCTGGGATACTCCATGGATCTTTGTATTTAATTTTTGAAAACTACACTTTTTACGATGAATATTGTAACAAGTGAAAATGTAAAAGTACTCAATGCGATACAATGTATGAACACCAAGAAACGAGCCGACAATCTTATGTGTAAGTAAATTTAAAATATTTTACATTTTTATTGAAGGTATCACTCATTTCTCGAATTATACCAAGCCCTGTCTGGTTTGTTGGAGTGGACAGTTTTGAGTTGTGTGTAGATGGAAAGTGGGTAGACGCCACTTCTCTCGATCTTGGCCCTGTTGATGCTGGCACCGAAAATGGATTTACTTTCACTGCCCCAACATGGCGGACAAAACCCAGAAAGAAGATTTTCCGAATAACTTCTCAATATCCCAATCATGCTGCCAATTCTTTCTACTATCCTCAACATAAGAAGCTCCCAAGGACAGCTTACTTCCAATTAACCAACATCAAAACCTATAATCTGAGGGGGGCATTTCCTCCCGATGAAAAGCTTTCCGTTGCTGAATCGGAAGGGATGGAGGTTAAAGTGAAAGAATCAGAAAACTCAATGAAAGGGGGTGCAATCTTTAAACACGTGGAAACGAGTACTTTTGATTACGAAGGAACCGTAGGAGGGTTTCGAATCAAGATTATGGAAACTGCTAATGGAGAAGAAATCACAAAATATTCCAGAAAAAGAAGTCGAACTAGAAAATTGAGAAACTCATTGGGGAATAAAAGAAGGTTCCGAATTCCAGCTACGTAAAATCGTACATCAGAAGGTATGAGTACTAGGATCTTTTTTTAATTTTTCTATGTTTTTGGAATTTAAACGAACCATGAAACACAATTTCTCTCTGGCATAAACAGATACGAATTACTTATGTTTAAAAATAAATTGTTGATATGCCTCTGTTTATGTTATTCATTACAGTATTGGGGTATTTAAATAAATAATTAGCCTTAAGGAATATCATATCTCAATCAGAATGAGTATTTTTGAGGGAATTAAGAACTTACTATGTATATAAGTATTAATATAAATCCTCGTAGAAATAATGGCCATAAGATCTTAAACTATAAATGAACATGTATGTATATATATATATATATATATATCGTTATACAAAACTAAACAATAGAATGACATCCCATAGGTAGATCTCGTCCATGCGTAGTCAGCTACTGGTCAAATTGGTCAGCTTGTAGCCAAATGTGTGGCTTTGGTAGAGTGACCCGTACAAGGAGGGTAATCAAGCACGCAAAACAAGAAGGGTTACCTTGTCCTCTTTTGCAAGAAACACAGTGGTGTCGGGACACTAGAAACTGCCCTGCAAAAAATAAAACATATTTCTCATGGTAAGAAACAAGGTGCATTTTAGAAGTTTTAGTATTCCTTACTTCAAATCCTGAAGAATTCTTTAGTGCGTTGTAGAAATATCGTTGCAACAAAACGCTACTCACGTTGTAAAATCGTTTCCATGGCATTATGTCACATCCAAAACCTCTCTTCAAGGTGTTATACCACACATCCAAAACCTCTCTTTAAGGTGTTATACCATACGTAAGACTCTTCACGATTGTTTATATGCAAAAACGGCTCGTTTGGGTTGAGAAAATATTTTACATAGAAGAGCGAACAACGTTTCGACCTTCTTCGGTCATCGTCAGGTTCACAAACATAATTTCTTTTGTGAACCTGCATAATTCTTGTCATTGAATTGAAACTTTGTTCTCCTATCGATTTTGACTTGTTTTATTTCAGTTTAATATTAGAAAAATTATTTCTAAAAATTCTTATAAGTCAGCCCGCCAACACCACAGCGGTATGCTTGCGGACTTATAACGCTAGAAACTAAACGCTAGAGTTCGATCCCAATATTCGACACAGCGCATACAACTATTGTGCTTAACTTTAAAAAAAAAATCTTAACTACTACACTAAGTTCATACTATAAATCCCCTTCCCTCATGACCCAACTGTCAAAAACTTTCTATATAATATATATATATAACTAAAACTATAGTATTGTGTACTAGACCACGTGTTTCGAGTATGAAAATAAAGCAAAGAATTTATGATGTTCATAACCTGCTCCTACCAAACGTGCGTTCAGATTGTGTTTAAACCTTAACTTATTTTAAATAATTTTATTAGATAATGTTGTAACGAGTTTCAGTTTACGGTAAAATAACACAAAGTCTAGTCTACTTATGTGTAACAAGTTATTTATTCTTTTGAACTTAACAACTTAGACATGTTGTATTAGTTGATATGACTAACTCACAATTAAAAATTTAAGAGTCACCCACTTCTTAAATTTCTTCTTATATAACATATTGTTTAGAGACAACAAGGGACCTGCTAGCCCGTCTCGGCTGTCCCATCCTATAACCCAAACTAAAACTATTAAATAATAAAAAATAATATTAAACCCAGCCTTTATAATTCACATATCTATCAAACTTTGTTTTAAACTCACTTAAATTTACTGCATCCACAATATCTGAAGGCAATCTAATCCATAGACCAGGCACCATATTTAAAAAATTCAATTGTATTATCTGGGGACGGCTTACATTTTGCCTAAATCCATATTCGTGTCTCCTAGTTCTCACTGTTAAATATGAAAAATGTTGATGCATCAACTCCTTTTTTCAATGTAAACACTCCCATCATATCCTTTATTTCTTATTTTTTCAAGAGAAAACAAATTTAAGGACATTAATCTCTCCTGATATGACAATCACCATCCCAGGTACCATTTTAGTAACCCTCCTCTGAACTCTTTCCAACAATACAATGTCTTTCTTAAGGTAAGAAACCCAAGACTGAACACAATATTCCAAATATGGCTTAACCAGTGATCTATACCAAGAAATTAAAACCGTTTTAGACTTATATTTATTATTTCTATAGATACAGCCGAAAATCTTATTTGCCCCATCACTAGCAACAGCGCACTGCTTGGATGGCTTAAGAGTCGGATGAACCCTTACATAAAGATTCTTTTATTTTGTGACACTGTTAAGGTTATTCCCATCTAAATTATACTTACAATTCAAAGTATGATAACTCTCATTCAATATCTTACATTTATCATTATTAAAACCCATGTGCCATTTATTTGTCTAACACAGTAGATGATCCAAATCCTTTGTAAAAGAGAAGCATCCTCTTCAAAGTCAGCAAAACCCAAGACCTTAATATTATCAGCAAATGTAAGTACTTTATTGACCATTCCTGCATCTGTGTCATTAATGTAGATAAAATAAAGCAATGGTCCTGGACCACCAGGACCACTGCTTCATTTTATTTGCATTAATGTGGTCTCTGAGGAACACCACTTGTAACAATAATTTAATTTTAAAAAACTCAATTTAAAACAACCCTCTGCTATCTTCCATCAAACAATTCTTCTATCCAATTAGTTAACTTATTCTTCAAACCTACAGAGATAAGTTTCTTTACACGCCTTTTATGTGGCACTCGTTTACAAATGCAGTAATATTTACAAAGCATGTCAAAAGACAATATTTCTCTTACTGAAACCATACTGACTATCCGATAAAATTCTAAACTTTGTTAAATAACTTTTGAAAATATCTTTTATCAGATTTTCTAAAACTTTTCCCACTAATAATATTAGACTAATAGGCTTACATTTACTGAAATAGAGGGTCGCTGGTTCGTATCACCGTCGCACCAAACATGCTCGCCTTTCCAGCCGTGGGGGCGTTATAATTTGACGGTCAATTCCACTATTCGTTGGTAAAAGAGTAGCCCAGGAGTTGGTGGTAGGTGGTGATGACTAGCTGCCTTCCCTCTAGTCTTACATTGCTAAATTAAGGACGGCTAGCGCAAATAGCCCTCGAGTAGCTTTGCGAGAAATTCAAAAACAAACAAACATTTTATTGAAACGAATTTATTACATCTCTTGAAGATAGGAATGACATTAGTTACTTTTCAATTTGTTTTTACTTGTCGACTATTCAAAGACTTAAAAACAGTTATAGCAAGTGGCTCACATATTTATTCTTTGGACTTTTTAAAAACCCTCTAGGAAGTATTATCTGGTCCAGAAGCCTTATCTTTCTTTAAACTTCCCAATTTTCATTAATTTCAGAATTTATGCAATTATTTTATTCAACTTTGTTTTCATCTGTTAGTTACTCAAGATGAGGAATATTTCTTAAGTCTTTCATGAGTAAAACACTGAAGAAAATGTAGAATATAATAACCTAGCCATTTCATAATCATCAGATACAAAGTTTCCTTTATCCTCTCTCAAGGGTCTCATCTCCATCCTAACATTTTATCTATAATGTACTTTTAAAAAATCCATACTGTTAATTTTTATGTTTTCAGCCAATATTTTATTCAGTCATCCTTTCATAACACCAGTCAATTTAAATTTCTTAAATTTGTGATGCTTTTCTTTAATTTGATCTCTTATACCCTTTGTGAACCAATTTGTTTCTTACTTGCATCTAACCTTTTCTTTCTGAAAGGAATATATTTATTTTCGATTTTGTAAAACCTTTTCATTAAAAAAGTTTCCTCGTTTTTTCATTGTCTCTGATAATTTCTGCTGCATCCCTTCAAAATTTGTTTTCTTGAAATTTGATACGAAATATCATTATTCCTGACTTGTATATATTCAGATAAATATCAAACCTGATACAGCAATGATCACTTGTACCTAGACATTCCTCGATCGGAAAGTTTGTTTGTTTGTTTGTTTGTTTTTGAATTTCGCACAAAGCTACTCGAGGGCGATCTGTGCCAGCCGTCCCTAATTTAGCAGTGTAAGACTAGAGGGAAGGCAGCTAGTCATCACCACTCACCGCCAACTCTTGGGCTACTCTTTTACCAACGAACAGTGGAATTGACCGTCACATTATAACGCTCCTACGGCTGAAAGGGCGAGCATGTTTGGCGCGACGGGGATGCGAACCCGCGACCCTCAGATTACGAGTCTCACGCCTTAGCACGCTTGGCCATGCCGAGCCAATCGGAAAGTTAACAATAAATTTAATATAGCATTATTTCTAGTACGTTTCTTGATAGTATAATGAAGATATCCATATTGAACAATTTCCAGAACCCTTTTACCCCATGGATTAACTCTAGAATTTCCCAATCAATATGTCTGAAATTAAAATCATGAATAATTATGACTTCATTAACTCCTGAAATATTAAACTCATTCTAAATTTTCTCATCAATTTCATCAGTTTCATCTGGTAACTTCTAATAAATTCCTACTAAAAGATTTTGCTCTTGATATCCACTAACATAAACCCAAACATGTTGGCTCTCCATGCTATTTCCCTTAATATTCTTGACTTAAACAGTATGTAACTCACGCTTTACTATAGATTCACTCCTCCCCTCTCTTTTACTACTCTGTTCTTATTAAATAACATATAACTATGTTTTTCAAATAAATTTCTGTCGTCAAAATCATCCTCGTTTAATCTTGTGTCACGTATTACCTTTTTATCAAAATCTTCTATTCCTAATAGTGCCCTAAAATCATCTGTTTTTTCCTTATACTTTCAGCATTACAATAGTAACAATTAAACCTATTCTCACACCTTCTTTTATACTAATTTGCTATGCTAAGCTCTCCTCTACCTCTCAGTTTTGTTTCATTTAGTTTGTCTTTGCCCTCACCACTATCTAATTCTAGTTTAAAACTTCCTTTACAGCTGTATTAATAGCCCTTGAAACATGCAAGAACCTTCCATACTTAACTGTAAACCATCCATTCCAAAACGTTTCCCTTTTCCCACTAAAATTATCTCACAAGTCCAACAACCTAACCTGCTCATCCTTACTTAATAAGTTCAGCCTAACATTTAATCCTAGCGGCCATTTCAAAATTTTATCTCCACAATTAATTTATGGCCTTTATCTTTAAATGCTTTCATCAACCTCTTGTACTTATTAATTAGTTCCTCTAACTTATTTTTTCGTTATTGTTAGCCCCTACATGCACAACAAAGCTGCATCGTTGCCAGTCACATTCATCATATCTTTTACTTTGCCAGTTACACTACACGGCCAAAAGTATGTGGATACCCCTTCTAATTAGCAAGTTCAGCTCTTTCACCCACACCCATTGCTAACAGGTGCATAAAATCAAGCATACAGCAGTGCTATCTCCATAGACAAACAATGGAAATAGAATGGGTTCTACTGAAGATTGGTCGGTTGGTTGATTTAGTGTTTCATGGCACAAAGCAGCTAGGCTATCTGCGCCAAACATCTGGTAAAAAAGTTAAAATTAAAGTAAATCTAATAAAATTCATAAAAGGAAATTAAGTTAAAACGAAACAAAGTTTAAAAAACATAAATAGCATAAAACCAATGTTTACATCTAGTCACCAACGTTAAGAGAAAAACTATAGTTATACAAGTTGTAAAGGACTTTCTGTAGCATAACTGTAATTATCATAACTCGCCAGGAAGACTAACACGTAAGTACAAAAACCACCGTCAGTCACCTGAAGTTGGCCTTTCCAGTCCTGGTTCCGAGTTATTTGACGTTATGGCTATTTTCAAAAAGTAAAGTAATAAAAGTTATAAAGACTTGAAGCAAAATTTTAATAACAACTCGCCAGGATGACTAACGAGTAGTTCAAACGGATAGTTCAAACAGCAGCGTTAGTCACCTGAAGTTGGCCTTTCCAGTCCTGGTTTCGAGTTATTTAACGTTACGGCCATTTTCTAATTTCAAATTGAACTAGATGTACTTTGATTCTTAAAAGGGAATCTCATTAAAAAAGGTCTAATATATAAATTAAAAAACTTAAATGGCATTAAAAAGATTAATGGCCTTTAAAAAAACTAAAAACATTACCAAGGCGGTCAGTGTCACCATCAACAATAATGCTGTATGACGTTATGGACAAACCTTGGGACAAAACATGTTCAAAATGGTGCCGTCGTTGAGAGTCGTAAATAAAACGTGGTTTACTATAATCTGAGTGTTACACAGTATACACACTGGTGCATCAGTTCCAGATAAAAGAAAACGATGAGTTAAAAAACTGCGATCAATGCGTAGTCTAATTAGAACAACTTCCTCTTTCCGATCCTCACGAAAGCAAGACGGCCAAAGTTTAATATAGGGTTTTATTTGGAAAAGCTTGTTTTCGCGTTGCTCACTCCAAGTCGACTGCCAGCTGGCACGGAGCCGAGTCTTGAATACAGAACCATAGTCCATGTATGGAACAGGCACCAGCGGTGAGAGTGCCAGAGCAGATAGATTTAGCTCCGGTGTCAGCGAGCTCGTTCCCGCGAATACCAACGTGGCCTGGTATCTAGAAAAATTGGATAGAAGCAGATGTTAAAGAAAAATGGGCCAGTCGGTTTTGAATATCGGCGAGAACAGGGTGTGAACTAACGCAATGCGATTTCAGGACCAGTAGAGAACTAAGCGAGTCAATATAAATAGTGCAGTTTGAATACTGCTTAGCTTCTATGTGATCCAGGGCAAGATAAATGGCGTACAGTTCAGCAGTGAACACAGAAGCTGTAGAAGGGATTCTGCGCGCAGGACTGAACTACAACAAACAATGGCAGAGCACACATAGTCACCTGATTTCGAACCATCTGTATAAGTATGAATGGAAGGATGGTTCGAAAGATGTTGAGCAAATAACAGACAGTATTTCCATGGTAGGAAAGGTTGACCAATGGATACAGCAAATGAAGAGAACACAACTTCTCTTCATTTATTTCATCAACTTTAGTTAGAATAGCCTTTCCTCCAACCTGCAAACTTTATATATAAATTCAACATCCTCATTACTAGTTTCTTTAAAAGTGCAGATTTTCTAAATCCATTCATTACACCTGTCGTACCTAAACAACTTGGAATGCTTAACCCTAAAGTAGTCTTGATCATTGTATTATTTGTAGAATTAAAATTAACACTCGATGCTATGATTACACCCTTGTGCAAATTAATTGAAACAAGACGGAAAATTACGATTTTTTCATTTTTTTTGCATTTTATTTCTGAGAATCCAAAAATTACTCACAAATTAATACATGATATGACTGTCTTTATTTTTCAGAAGATCATTAATCCGCTTTGGCATCTAGTCCACGAGTTGACTGCAATCTTTATTAATTTTTGGATCGCGGTACTACACCTCAATTATGGCCTCAATTACCTTATCTTTCGTAGTACAGTTTATTCCCCGAAGTCTTTCTTTTCAAATCGCCCAAAGATTTTCAATAGGATTTAAGTCCAGAGAGTTTCCAGGCCAGTCCAGCACCTTTATTCGCGTTGTAGTCATAAAATTCTTCACAAGTTTCGATGTGTGGCACGGAGCCAGATCTTGCTGAAAAATGCTATATCCTTCTGGAAATCTCTTTTTCAATTCTGAAACGACTCTTCTCTGCAAAACTTCGATGTACTGTGGTCCTCGCATCATATCTTCTACGATATGTAAGCCTCCGACGCCATAGTAGCTGAGAAAGCCCCAAACCATCTTCAAGGGATGTTTTAAGAACTGATTGATGTGAGAATCTCGAAGTTTCTCACCTGGAGATCTGCAACCATGCAGACTTCTTTGACCCTGTACGAAGAAATGAGTCTCGTCACTGAATAACACCTTCCTCTATTGTTCTTGCGTCCAGTTCTTGTAATTCAGACCCCATTAATACCGTTTTTTCTTCATTGGGTTGGCAAGAAGTTGTTTTTGACTGGTCTCCTTGCTCTTCTAACGCAATTTCGAATGACGTAATATTCCTCAAAATTTCGTCATATATCCCAAAAATAGATCGACCTTACTGCAAAACACAGCTAATGACGCTGTCTGTGTGAAAAATGACTATTAAAGGAAATCAGCGGGTCCAGCGAGCCTACACCGGCCGCCATGCTGAAAATATTGTAAAATGACCATTTGTTTCACAAGAGTATAAGTACAAGTTAATACTGTTAAGCGTAAGACTGGCAATTAATTAGTTCTTAGACTGTATTTATTAAATCAAACAATGTATTTAATATTTTTTACAATCTTATTGCAAATTGAATTATAAGTGAGCCTATAATTTGTTACGCGAACTAAACCTAATCTAACGTTATACTACATATTACACTAATAAATTACAACGTTAAAATCAGGAATTCGATTCCTTTCGGTAGACTTAACAGGTAGCCGAAGTGGCTTTGCTAATTGAAAATACGCATTAATATAATCTAATTTAAAAGCATATGCCTACTATTTTAGTCCCCAATGTTAAGTATATGGAGTCATTTTTTGTTATTCAACTCTAATTTGTAAATATAAAAATAAAAAAACCGAACAACATTAAATAATCGACAATATTATAGAAACTTAACTTTCTAACGTCTTCTCTTTTCAATAGCTGATTTGTGCCATAAAACACTAAACCAACCTTCAAATAGTGCCCTCTATATCTACGACACAACACAAAATTAAATGCTTACTGCAATCGCTAACTCAGTAATCTATCAATACCGGAACAAATTTATTAACTGATTAAAGTTCCAACAAACTCTTTCTCAATAAATATCTAACTGACTATTTAACAATTTTCTGGTTTATAAATATTATTACACATTTTTCACCGAATGCTCAGAAAATTCGAAACTAAATGATAGAAGGAGTAGTGAATCCACAATAAATAAAACAATAAAAAAATCATTATTTCACAATGTCTTCCTCCAAATAGTTCGTTACATATTGAGTCGAAAATATTAAAATGTGAAAAATTAGTTTTATCCCTTCGAAAATATGAAAAAGAAACAAGTTTCATTTTTGTTAGATATAAATAACACAGGTCTGCGATGGTTTTATAGTTTTGAAACTTTTACATATTCTACAGTAATTCCTATATGCTGATTTTATTTTTCTACATCACGTGGAGTTTTTTCAGAAAACGGCATATGTACCTTTACACAAATGAATCATTTTCATTGAAATCGGGTTACATTTTCTTTAAAATGCTGATAACCAATAATTGTACATTCCCCTATACAAATCTTATAGATCGTTCGGGAACCCACGAGAATATAAATGGTTAACAGGCAACACGACGTGTTGTTTCCGAATTGTATTTGTTCATGTGTACACTCTGACATTATTTCATTTTTATATGTTATTTATTCATCGCTATGACAACAAAAAATTGTATAAATGACTCAAACGTATTCTCTTGCATTTATGGTAAATTTGTAAAGAAACAAAAGCAAAACACTAGAGAATTCGCAAAAAAAGTTTTGCATATATTTTTGAATAAAACTTGAGGACTAAGACAAATCATGATATCCATACAAAGTGATCAGCATTTGTGTCGAAGACTTGATACAATTGACTAAAAGTAAAAAACTATATCCCTTTTGGGATTCCAATGATGTGGCGTGAGCGTAGAAACCACGGAAATAACTGTTTGTTTGTTTTTTTCTCATGTAACGTTCAAAGCTTCAGCACTCGAAAAAAAAGGGAATTTCTTATCCAAACCTTCAACCTGCTATAAGACCTGTGGACCTCTTGTAGCTATACCTACTTCACTGGAAACTCTTGATATAATTTACTCTGTTTCTGAATTTGATGTCAATAAAAAAGATGACAGGGACTATTTTAAAACGTAAACGTTTGGTGAGCAAATATTTTTCAAACAAGGTGAACCTAATGATTTGGTAAGATATTTGGGGCTTCCAAAGGAATCATCAGAGATTTTTGAGCCCAAATTTTGTGCTAAGGAATTACTTTATTTAGCCTAATCATTTTACTGGTACAGAAATCGTGAGAAAGAGTCTATTCCACACATTCTGCAAGAAGGTTCACTGGTTTATTGCAACAATATTGCTGAATTAATATAAGAGCTAGGAGCTAGAAACTACTGTATGTTAATCAAGTGAGCAGCGATTTTTCATTGATTCTTCGAAAATAAGTCTAAGACGTGTTCTTCTTCATAATGGTAACATACACGCATCTGTTCCTATTGTTTATTCAGCTCACTTGAAGGAAATGTAAAAATCTCGAACTTCTAAATAAGGTTAAATGAGATTTGCGTGGTTGACTACTTTCTGGAGATTTGAAAATCCATTGTATGTTATTAGGCTATCAATTAGGCGAAACAAAGTTTCCATGTGTCTTGTGTGAATTGAACAGCAGAGCATGAAATCAGCACTGGATAAAGAAGGAATTGCCTTACAGAGTCAGCCTGAATCAATGAACATTGAACATGAAAGTTTGGTTGTCACAGGAAAGTTCTATTACTTCCACTGCAAATAAAACTGAGCTTGATGGAGTAGTTTATGTAAGTCTTACATAAAGAAGGCGACTGTTTCAAGTATCTATGTGAGCAGTACCCAACGCTTTCAGAAGCAAAAGTTAAAGAACGGATTTTTGTTGGGCCTTAGAATGGGAAATTCACTTTGGATGAACAATTCAAAAATACAATAAGAAAAGTTAAAAGAGAAGGGTGGAAAACCTTTAAAGATATTATTGACAGTTTTTTCAGAAAACAATATGACACCACATTACAAAATATTGCGACTAATATGCTCGATAAATTCAAAGAGTTTGTTGTTTGATTATTTCTGCGCGGTTTTTGAGTTCAACTTATGTAGTATTTTAAATAACTTGTAATGCCTTATTTGACGTCTTTTACGTGATTTTGGAGTCCAGCTTGTATAGTGTTTCCACTATATTCAACGCCTCTCTTGATGAATTCTACACCGTGTTGGAATTCGTTATGTTACTCTCCTGCAGGTAACGTGTTCCATTTGTCTGATTAATCTTTTGAGTTCTTCCATACTTCCACCAAATGGAATTGATGTTTTCACACTATTTGATCTGATAATCATATAATTGCTGAATGATTCCTTTAGCTAGTTATTTATTACGTTAATTGATTCAAGTTATTTCACCATCTGGACAACTTCATTTATAGATGTGCACCTACTCTGATTTAGCTGCATATCTTCATCCACTATGACATTTATTAATTGGTGACGAGCCAAATAATCCATTATTTCAAATGGAGCATATGTATAATAGAAATGAGAAAGTTTTTTCATATATTTTGAAAGTTCAGCTAAGGTCTCATCTTTCTTTCTTTATTCTGATCTAGAAACTTCTTTGTGACTGACACCCCATATGTGTTTAATAAATTAGCCACTAACGCCGTTAAGTTAAAGTTATTTTAACTGAGCAGAAAAATGAAGAGCATGTTGTTTACTATTCCATTCATTCACCTTGAAATTATTTCAACTCTGTCTAAAATACCTCCTGTCATAGCACCTGTCATATAATGTCTTGATTTCTCGATTAGGTGAAGATGTTGCTCTGAAGTGCTAACTTTCACAATCTAATGAAACAGTGGCGTAGTTGTAATAATCCAAAAAAGTCCTCCAATCGTAAGCAGCACAACATTAGTGATAACAAAAATAGTCCAAATGGATTTTCCTTTTCTATATTTAATGGTATTTAAGGTTGGAATTTTTGATTGATACACAAAGAACTATGACTGGTCTGATACTTACATTTTGGCAATCCAGTTTCCAAAGTTTTATACTGGTTTTAATGTTTATCATTTCTATTTTACCTTCACTCCTATCATTTTGTACTCCCATGTTTGCTTCGTCCACGTCCATTTTTATTTCATCTACGTCTTTATTTACTTCTTTAATACTGTTCTTATAATTAAACTGTATTTCAATTACGTCATTTTTACTACTTTGTCACTTTTTTGATGCCTTGTTTACATTCATTTTGTCTTCATTCATGTATTTTTTACTTCTTTGAATTCGTAGTTATAATCGTGTTGTACATTTTCTGTGGCTTCATATCTCATGTCTCATTATGTAATTTATCTCTTACGTTCTTCTCTATTTCTTTTCATTCTTTCAACTTTATTTTAGATGTCATTAAAATTTTCTGTAACTTTCTTCTTGATCTCATTTTATTTTTTCTAACATCTTATTCCTGTTTAATATTCTAAACTTCTCTATCTATTATTCTTTCCCTTTTTATCATTTCCATACAGTTTTCAACCTTGCCTACAGCGCGTGTCGTCGTTTCGGAGTTACCTCTTGAACTGTATTTTATTTTTACCAAAATAATCCCGCTTCTTATACCTGAGCCCGACACGTCCAAGTGGTTAAGGTGTTCGACTCCTAATCTGAGGGTCGCACGTTCGAATTCTCATCACGCCAAACATGCTTGCTCTTTTAGCCGTGGGGTAGTATAATGTAATGATCAATCCCGCTATTCGTTGGTAAAAGAGTAGCCAAAGAGTTGGCGGTGGGTGATTATGACTAGCTGCCTTCCCTCTAGTCTTACACTGCTAAATTAGGGATGGCTAGTGCAAATAGCCCTCGTGTAGCTTTGCGCAAAATTCACAAACAAACAAAGCTTCTCATGTCACTCAGGTGTTCTAACTTTCTATTTCTGGACACATTCTTCTAGATTATTCGTAAAAATAGTGCAAAGTTCAGTATACAAACTTATAGCTTAGCATTTTTTTACACCGAGCTAGTTTAACTTATGATATTAATACATAAATTTTATTTACTTGCTGGTATTTCACGTGTGTATGACACTTTCTTGTATCTCTAATTCTTAATCAAAACAGAAATTACATATTCACAAGCCTGAACTAATTGTCTCACTGGAAAAGTAACAGACAAACTCATTACCTTAAGAGTCAAGTTGTCCTATGTGACAAATTCACAAATAAATAATAATCCACTCTAGCTCAACTTTGTGCTTTTACACTGCTCATTTCCTTATCTGAACAATCATGAAGATTCTAGTTACTAAACTACGCCCATCTGGTCAAACAACAATAAAAACATATATATTAAGAAAACATTGCTTATAACAAAGTATAGCGTTGCCGACAGAATAAAGATTTTAGTGTTCACGAACTTATTTAGTAGTTTAAACGTATTGAATGTTTCTACCTAACGACTACTACACGATTATTGCTGCTAGATATCAAAATCTGCTTGAATAAATTGTTTCTAAGCTGACACAGGATAACAAAGTAAAACAATAAAAGATATTACTGTTCATCCACTAATAGACCAAATCTACTTTAAGTTTTGAAAAAGTTAGTTTGTAGAAAATATATAGTAGCATTGCATCTGAAATCTTTGTTGCAGAAAACAATCAGTAAAGTTGTATCGAAATCTTTGGCTGTGAAATATGCTTAGTAAGGTTGCATCTAATATCGTTTTGTATCAGTGATGTAGCCCTGTTATGTCTGAGATCCTGATTTGGAACAATTATTTGTTTTAGATGAATTAAATCTCTTACGTATCTTGGTTCGACTTGAAAAGGATTTGCATCATCCATTTCTACACTCTGCTCATTTTCAATAATGCACAGTGCTGCTATCTAGTATTAATTTAAATAAATATATTTTGTATTTTTATTGAACTTTTAATATTTAGTTTAAATATCAATGCTCAGTTCAATAGCTGGTTTGACGACTTATAAATAAACACAACTATCGCCCACTTTTTCTTCTTATAAAACAAAATACAGAAAATCTAAACTCAGGACCTTGTAAAACAAATGGAACGTTTGACGCATATGAATGTGAAAAAATATCTTTACGTTATTGATAGAGTCGGTTATGTGTGGGATGAGTTTCTTCTTTACAAAAAAAATTTGCATCCACATACACTGGATTTCATATTTTATGAGGAGGAACCCAAACTTTTAGTAAATCAAGATTGGAGACGACTGTAGTGGGTAGTGAAAGAAAGTATTGCAGATGTACAACAGTTTATCGAGATGTTGTATGTTTATAATAAAGGTTTTTTCACTGCCCGTTAAAGCCGTCTTTAAATTTTATTATATACTGAGTTTGGCTTTTGTGGCTCAAATAAAAATAGCTATACCGAGGAACTACATTTAGAGTTCTTGGCGTGTAGATGATTCAGTCTAATTATAAGGATGTAATATATATATATGTCTTAAAACAAAACACAATACCTCGGTGATCCATCTTCATCGCATGCGCAATGCCCTAACCTACCGACGTTTGTTTATGATACTGTTTTATTTAAGTTATTGAGACATGATCAAAAGTAAGTAAGAAATCAAAATGAACAAGGACAACCAACTATAACAAATTTGAGAAATATCTAAATGTTATAAAAGACTTCGTTTTTAAAAAAAAATAAAACCTATAACTCATTAATTTAGGAGCCTTTACGCCAACAATATTTTCCATCATATTATCAATAATATCGTGAGAGTTTTAAAGGAGTTGAAATGATCTCAGTTTCATATACTAAAAGCATACGTGTGTACACTCGTAAATAGCTGTTTTGTTGTTTGTTGTTTTTGGAATTTCGCACAAAGCTACTCGAGGGCTATCTCTGCTAGCCGTCCCTAATTTAGCAGTATAAGACTAGAGGGAAGGCAGCTAGTCATCACCACCCACCGCCAACTCTTGGGCTACTCTTTTACCAACGAATAGTGGGATTGACCGTCACATTATACACCCCCACGGCTGAGAGGGCGAGTATATTTAGCGCGACGCGGGCGCGAACCCGCGACCCTCGGATTACGAGTCGCACGCCTTACGCGCTTGGCCATGCCTCGTAAATAGCAACGAAATCGAATTTTATTTGATATAAAGTAATAAATATGAAAGTTACGAGCCTTTCCATATGAAAAATGTAATTATGCCATCTCATATTTCTCAAGGAAACATCAACAAATGCAAATATCAACATATTTTAATTATCAATGGTGACTATTTTCTCTTAGCAAAATTTAGAAAAAACGTTTCCAATGATCAATATGTAAATTTTGGGAATACTTTAAGTAGCTTGTATGGTTTTTTTTGTAGGGTATATACGCAAAATAAGTAGTCGAAATTTCAAAGCTTTCTTATAGGAAGCCTCTATACTCTCTCACCAACGGGAGGGGTAAGCACCCTCACAAACCTTCTCCCCTATTAGGCACGCTCATGTAAATCAACATTAAAGAATAATTTTCATAAGTGTAAAATTAATTCTTCTGATTATTTTAAAACTTATATTTAAGACAAATCAACGAAACGATGAAGAAAATTTATTTGCAGATAAATAAAAAAGTAAAGTATCAGCCCTGATGATGGTAACCTTGCAATACAGAAACTAGTATTTTTAATTTGTCCTCTTAATTTATCTGCAAAAGGAATAGACTACTACAATTTAGCCTAAAATGTTTACTTACTGTTCTATATTGATGTTATTGTCTACGTGATTGGGGTAATTATTGAGTAAATGTCCAAGTAATAACAGAGAAGATAGAGTATGATCGAACAAACTTGTATGAGTTGATATTCTCGTATGTGTAAGTTGTTCTGAACATTTGTTCATCAAAACACAAGGTGGTCAAGGGGCTAGTCGAATACGACAACAACAAATGTAAACTATTGCCCTGCAACAGCTAGATCTGTTGTGTATAAAAGGACGTGTCTTTGGTATAATATTTTTCAAAACAGGTCAGCGCTTTGCTCTGTATTTGGTATAGAGTCATGCATTGTCACAAACCAGAAATTAGAAGACATCAATTTGTCCACTGTTCAGGAACGACATGAAGCAAACCCACATTACCAGATCAATAAAGTACACCCATTGTACTGTATCCATAATCCCGAATGTTG
The DNA here is from genome assembly GCF_004210375.1 of Tachypleus tridentatus. NCBI lineage: Eukaryota > Metazoa > Arthropoda > Merostomata > Xiphosura > Limulidae > Tachypleus > Tachypleus tridentatus. The sequence continues at coordinate 96,847,872 of NC_134826.1, forward strand.
TCGGACTACAAGAACCTTGTTCCAGGAAAGTCTACTAGTAGATGCTAAAAACGACTGCCTGAAATGATCATGTTTCGATCAAGTTAACATGTCATGGTCGAAAGAAGTCTTGCAACATTACCATAAGACAGAAATGTCGTGAATATATTCATTACAGGAGACTGAAAAAAAACAATATTATTTTGCATAAAGGGTTATCTTCAAATCGATATTAACTAGAATTCTTCGTCATCACCGTGTTAATTAGGAAGATTGCATGGCAACTTACGGTTAGGACACTAGAAGCATATGAAGTTTTCAAATGCATTCTTTTTTCTGTGGTTTGTTAAACCTGATGGTAGCATTTGTGTTCATCATTTGCCTGGAGAACATATGAGGGAAGACTGTCTTCCCCATAGAAGATGGTGAAGAACATCTTTCGGCATGATAATAAAACCGATTTTTGTATCCACCACAGAAATGTCAATAGTGCCTCCTACAGGCATTGCATCGAGACAATATTGCTTATATTTCCTAGGGCAAGGTTTAGCAATAATTTGTGTTCCAGGATGACATTACCACTGCCCATAGTTTACATACTGTACAAGATTATCTGTACGAGGAGAACTTTACAAGTTTGTCATGACAAGCAAATTCCCCAGATTGTATCAATTAACAACTATTGGACAGAAATGAACCTAAACACTAACAATAACGATCTTAAACCAGCTACATTAGCTGAGATTCAGTGCCTTCTAGTGATAATTCAGAATAAAATCATGGTAAATTACATCAATAACCTCATCGACAGCATGCCACATCGCCTTGTGGAGGTTGTTACGTAAAAGAAGTAAACAAAGGGTAATATGGGTAATTAATATGTTAATTAACAATAATTTTAACTTGAAAGGTAATGTGTTAATTATTAACAAATGTTGCATAAAGGATAATATGGTAAACACCAATCAGTTTTGCTTAAAAGGTAATGCAGTAGTTACCAAAAATTGCAAAGTTATAAAAAAATTACAGAAAATCTCTATGCTTCTCTAAATTCTACAAAAAGCATTTCAATCAACCCAAATGAGTTAGACGTACTAATAGAAATAATTATTTTTTGATGTTACATTATTCAGAAAGATTGTTTTGGTTCGAACGAAATCAAAAACTTCGCCGAACAAAGGGAAAATGTATTTCATTTTTGTAAATAAAACGTATTATTTTATTTACTCAATTGCTACGAAACGAGCACTGTTTACAGAAATACTTAGTTAACATCCAGCGCAGTTTCCACAGCATGCGTGGTCAAGGGGCTAGTCGAATACAACAACAACAAATGTAAACTATTGCCCTGCAACAGCTAGATCTATACCACACCCAGTATTTTGAGCAACTTCATAACAGTTATACAGATATGTACTGGGACAATAAAAATAATATATCAACTAATACTTTGAAACTGTAAAGTGGATGAGAGAAAATTAGAAAATGAGGAGAGATAGCTTTGTTTATACTTGTTGGCGACCAATTGTTTACACTGTGTAATAATGTTAGGAAAGGTAATGTAAAAAATGCATGTAAAACCGCAGAGTGAGAGTGAAATGATCACGTTTCGCTTAGTCGCAACAAAATAGTTGGAAAACTTGTTAATAAAGACACTTAAAGACTAGTTCCTGCCATGAAAAGTATTCTCACTTTATTACAGATCTAAACCAAACAATTTCATTAATTTTCTGCCACATTACATCGTTTCACGAAAGATGCCCGAAAGCCAAACTTAAGAGGTGGTAATAGTATTTCAACTTGTGTTAATACTGAATTAATTTCAACGAAACGTCACTCATGAAATAGCTTGTAAATGGTTAGAATAAAATAAAATCAGTAGTTCGTAAGGCCGATTTTTAGTGACCATGTGTTTTGCTGACTAAACATTTTTGACCACATATTAATGTTCAAGCACTCTGTTACTTATAATTAATTTAATTAATTGTAACAAACGTTAGTGTTCTTCTTTGACTAACATGAAAAGAAAATGAGTTATCTAATCAGTGTTAAAATGATACATCAATTCACAAATGTGCCCTTTTCTAAAACTTAAAAGGATATTTTTAATATGTTAAATAAATCGTTTAAACCGGTTTGTTTAGAATTTTCACACAGATTTACACAAAAGTTTGTTTGTTTGTAATTAAGCACAAAGCTACATAATGGGTTATCTGTGCTCTGTCGACCACGGGTATCGAAAACCGGTTTTTAGCGGTGTGAGTCTCAGACATGCCGATGTGCCTACACGAAGGACTATTTGCACATAGCAGTTTCTAATTTTGAACTGATAAACCATAGAGAAAATAAGTAATTATAACACTTCCCCACCTCTTAGTGGGGTCTGAACGTCACTTTTATAACGTATCCATGGTCTTAAAATCGGAAAATGTTTTTGTAGAAACGGGTAACAAAGCATGAACTCCTTGATTCACACTCTAAGTATACTAATCACCAGACCACATTCTAAGTATACTAATCACCAGACCACACTCTATGTATACTAATCACCAGACCACACTCGACCATGTTTCAAACGAATTGTGTTTATAAAGTGGCATTCATATCAAGCTACATTTGGTTTTCTTTTTCTTTAAATGATCCTTTATTACGCATCAAACAGTGCAGTTACTATTATAAAGAATACTCTATTATTTTGCATTAATAATTACAATAACTTATATCTTAACCAAAATTATTAACAGTAATTTTCAACGTCGTTTTGAGATTATTTTATAATTCTCACATAAGGCTAAGTAGAGGACCGTCTGTGTATTATTCTCTTTAAATTTGAACTGATAGACTAAAGGAACAGCAAAAAGTTAACATCATCCATCGCCAACTTATCTGACCGAATTTGTGGGATTTAACTTTCACCTTTATAATGCTCCCTTGGTTCCAAACTTTTGTAGCACGAATATATATATATATATATATATATATTTTACAGTAACGGAATACAAATTATAGACGTCTAGATCCACCGGTTATCACACTATCCATGCGGTCCCCCGTGCCATGGCACAGCGGTATATTTGCGGACTCACATCGCTAGAAACCCGATTTCGATACCCATGGTGGGCTGAGCACAGATAGCCAATTGTGTAGCTAATTGCTTAATTTCAAATAATCAGTCAAACTAGTCATATGCTCACACTCGTCCTTTTGCCTCGGTAGCATATAATTGTATTTATCATTTTTATATAATAACTTTTTCTGTTGAATTTCTAGCACTCATCTGTTAGTTTTTTTAACTTCACAGGCTATGATCGAAATTTTTGAAATGAAGAATGAGGCTATACATGTCCACTTTATTAGATAAAATAATGTACACGTTTTAGAAAATATTAAATCTACATCTATAGGATTTCTTAGAAATATGTATGTTTAATAATTATTTTTAAAATACTTTTAAATCACTTTTATAACTAATGTTACATTGTACCGCATAAAAGCATAACCTTTAAAAACGTTTTTAATGTAGGAATTACGATGAAATATTGTGAAAAGTTTCATTTCTATTACAAAAATTACTTAATATTACAGACGATATTAATAGATTATGACTTATCCTAATATACAATGAAACAAGTTCAACATAATCGAATTACTTAGGATTTCAAATAATTATGTACAAAGTAAATTACTATTTCAGTAGATGAGGATGTTAATAAACAAATAATTATGAGCATAAGTGATAACGAATGCATGTTAAATTATTAACACTTACTAATATTTTACAAATATACGTTTCATGACTGTGAAACATGCTGACACAATCATCATTAGTTAATAAATGTATGAATAATTAAAAGCTCTCGCCAGTGGCTCAGCGATAAGTTTGAGAGCTTACAACACTACACATCTGAATTCGATATCCGCCGTAGGCAAAGGGACAGATAGCCCCTTGTGCAGCAATGCGTTTAACAATAAACAAACCATAAACTGTTTTATGGACGCTGCAAATTTCCACATACACTAAACCTTATCTATTGATCAATATGTTCAAAATCCCAAATATTATTTTAAAACAAAAACTTATCGATATTTGAAAAGCCCTGTCACTAACCTGTCTTTACGAAAAACCAATATTTATCTAAAAAATAACGATTCTTTACAAAACTCAAACCAAATCCAAAAATACTTGATAAGTTAAAGTAAAAAACAACTCAAATAACACATGCACATTTTTAACAAGTCAAGGCTATTTTTTTTTTAATTTCGCGCAAAGCTACTCAAGGGCTATCTGCGCTAGCCGTCCTTAATTTAGCAATGTAAGGCTAGAGGGAAGGCAGCTAGTCATCACCACCCACCGCCAACTCTTGAGCTACTATTTTACCAAGGACTAGTGGGATTAACCGTACATTATAACGCCCCCACAGCTAAAAAGGCGAGCATGTATGGTGCGACGGGGATGCGAACCGCGACCCTCAGATTACGAGTCGCACGTCTTAACCCAACTGGCCATGCCAGGTCCAAAACTATTTAGAAACACAAACGAATTTACACATGTTAATATCTATTTATGAATATTAATATCTATACAAAACCCTAAAATATGTTTACAAATATCAACTCATAGCTGTACAAAACAATAAAAACTACTTTGAAATGATAAAAAAATATTTTAACGAAACCAAAAACTCTGCTTAGAAACATCAATCCAGTACAGATATCCTAAACTATACTAACGAACACTAACCTTAAAAACGTACTTGCAAACACTAATACCTATAAAAATCCTAAAATCAACTTAGGAATATCAAATATAATCAGCTTACAAACACAAAGTACTTCCTATACAAAACGCTTAAAACTGCTCACAGCCACCAACTGTACAATCTATTTCAAAAGTTTTTCATATCCATGAAAAAGTATCTACAAACACTAAGGATTTTCTATACAAAATCCTAAAGCCTACTTATGAATGTGAATCACATGTTTATGCAAAAACATAATTTTTATTTTAAAACCTTGATCAGCATTCATATACAATTTTAAGCTTTATTTACATATACTTGACAATATTTATACAAATAATTAACGTACACAGTTAAAAATATATATATATAACCTTAAACTTCATTTGTATACAACGATCAATACCTACTCAAGATCATAAACTCTAATATACGTATAAAAGTTAGACAATATTTACACAAACCCGAAATCTGTTAACAAACACTACCCAATATTTACACAAACCCTGAACTCTGTTTACAAACAATACCCAAATCTACACAAACCCTGAACTCTGTTTACAAACAATACCCAATATCTACACAAACCCTGAACTCTGTTTACAAACAATATCCAATATCTACACAAACTCTTAACTCTGCTGCCAGGTGCTTAGTTCTAACAACTATTGGGATCCTTATCCCACCAGTTACTTGTTTGTAGTTAAGCACAAAGCTAAACAAATGGCCATCACGGATATTGAAACCCGGTTTCTAGAAATTTAAGTAAACAGACATATTGCTGTACCACTAGACGAGTTATATACCCTTGGACTTGTCACAAGGGATCCACAACTAAAACAAATACAAGGTTCAAAACGATCCAACTGATACAAGAGTACTGAAGGTGGCGAAAGAAGACCAGAATAATGAAATTATTGGAAGTGAAATGAAGGTATCGTTACGTATTGTAATTTATATTGAACGAGCCTCCGATATATTATGTTACGTATGTTACATAATAATATTTCAAATAACTGGAAATTTGAATTTAGAAGTTAATTAAATGTTCATATGTATCAAATTTATGGTATCTACCAACAAGATTGATACACACAATATTATTTTTAACACAAATATAGTTAATATACAAACAACAATATAATTTATAATAATGGTTATTACTAACAATTATTACAAATGATAACTTACATATACAGTTTTACAAACTTGTTTTTGTTTGTTTGTTTTTTGAATTTCGCGCAAAGCTACTCGAAAGCTATCTGCGCTAGCCGTCCCTAATTTAGCAGTGTAAGACTAGAGGGAAGGCAGCTAGTCATCACCACCCACCGCCAGCTCTTGGGCTACTCTTTTACCAACGAATAGTGGGATTGACCGTCACATTATATTATAATGCCCTCACGGCTGAAAGGGCGCACATGTTTGGTGTGACCGGGATTCTAACCCGCAACCCTCGGATTATTAGTCGAACGCCTTAACACGCTTGGCCATGCTGGGCCCTTTACAAACTTATAAACACTACTGAGTCTTCTATCCGGTCTAGAACTGAACATTTTATCGACGATCCAGGTCCTCGACGAGTAAATTATTTCTCAGTTGGTATTGGCACACCTAGCTTAAGCTAGCTAGCGTGATTGGCCTCATACTCTTACAAGCTGGCTAATGTTCTCGTAGAAATAATAATGTTCGAAATTAATTCACTGAAGTTAAACGATTCATAAGGTTCAAAATCTACAACCAATTAAAAGGTGTTAACAATTATGTATATCAAGGCTTATATCACAGTGACTATAGCTGTCCAATAATAATCTTCTGTCTCTCGACCAGCCGCTTTTTATACGAATCACGCAAGTTGTAAAAATGTCAACAACGTTCTAGCGCGTTTTCGTAAAAAAAATATTGTTGATTCTTACTCTCAAGAATCTACTGCAAATTTTGAGAACAGGCGGGGCTTTATCAAATACACAGTCGTGAATATACGTCACGTTCAGAAGATAAAACTATACTGAAACAAGCATAGATATTAAAACAAATGTATAACGGTAAATATTTTGCAGTATGCACAGGGTGTCCAAAAGCTCTAAAACCATTAGCAGCTAAATGAATTTTGCAGAACGTGTTTTAGTTGAATTAAACCTAATTTTCTGCCTGAGTATCATTTACTGAGAATGTCGTGAAGTTTTAGTAGCTTACGTTCAACATTTTATTAAATTACTTTCTGTTTATATTATATCAATTATTATAGTATAAAATAATATCTAATCATCCTTATTTTAACAATATATAAGATTAAAGCTCTTAATTTTATGTGGAAGTATTTTAAAAATCCTGAATTTCTTCTTGTGTGAGACAGGTAACACATTTTTTGTCACAATTCCTCTTCTAATTTTATTCACCACCCTTCCAATAAGTACGAAATTTAACACAAATTACTCACTATAAGCTCTTCATTACTCAAAAAACAAACAAAACATAATGCTTATAGCTATCAATTTTATTTAGTTATAGAGCCATCAAATAGAAAATCAAAACCCTCTTGCTACACCCACCTGTCACATCCTCTCTTTCAGGATTTGTTAATAGTTCTCTCTTACGTTTAACTCTATATAACTAATCAATGGAAAGCCGATGTCTTTCATAATTAAATGGTATATTGTAAAACTTGTTCTGAACAATTTCCCTTTTCGTAGAAGCTTTGTTTCCATAAGAAAGATAATGACTAGCTTGGATAAATTTGTAACAGCTTTGTCGGATAGTTAAAAAGCCAAAAAACTGTGATAGTTAGAAGAAATTGTCTGATCGTTGCGTGTTGTTATTTTGTGTTATTTAATGTAGTATTTAGCTATATAAATATTATTAGGTGCATTATTATCTTTAGTATAAAAGAGTAGGGTTAAGTGTATTGTCAGCCGACAGGACTTTATTTATTGTTTTTCATATTTATTTCTTATTTATTATAATAAAAGTAGCTCAAGTGTAATAATATGGGTCTGTTTAGGTTAGTTAAGGTTAGCTTTGGTAAAATAAATTATAATATATATAATAAAAATGCTTCGCGATGCACGCACGCAAGCAGACCTGTGTAACATAATTCAACAGCGTAATGTGAGAGGACAATTTAGGTTTATTTCGATTTTATTTTGGTAATTACGAGACTGATCAAATTGATCAACTTTTTATAAAATAAAGGTAGTGAAAATAACAGATAAAATACAATGATTTCCTGAAAAAAAACTGATGTATATTCAGAAGGTTCTAGAGATTACACAAAAGAAATTTGAGATGAAAAGTATTTTTGATCTTAACATTAAAATCATTTAGACTATTCAAAACAAGTAGTCCATATAAGCATGGGCTAATCTTTTTTACCTTTAAAATACTTCACAAAAAGAAATATAAATTTAGTATGTGGAAGACTCATAATGTTTACTGAAATACTGCCAAATTTCGTGTAGATATACACACTATATTAAAAATTAGTAGCATCAAATCTATGCAGACTTCAAACGAGTACAAAAAAGACCGTGTAGCTGGTCAGAATCTGTAGTTATATTGAGAGAGTTAATAATGAAGAACGGGTTTTGTTTGTCACTGTGGTTAACAGTCGATAAAACAAATGTACCTGCTCATGCACTTTACATAAATATTAAAAATCTATTACTTTTGATTTATATTTGCACTTATATTTCATGTTAAGAACAAAAACTGTAATCTAAACACCTAAGAATTCGAACTTCTATTTAGAAAAGTAACCTTAAATTCCCTGTGATGTTAAAAAAAAATCGTGTATCCTACAAAACTGAACTGAAACTATGTATCTCCAGACGGCTGGTATGAGTATTAAAACTTTTATTAAAATAAAGTAGAGAACAACGTTTCGACCTTCTTAGGTCATCTTCAGAATAACAAAGAGTTGCAAACTCTCTCTTTGTTAACATGAAAAAGGTCGAAACCTTGTTCTCTACTTTATTTTAATAAATGTTTTAATACCCTTGCCAGCCATTTAGAGATACATTTTTACTTCAAGCGGGTTTCTCGTCATCATGAACTAAAACTAGCAACTGAGAGATAAAAACGTATGAATACTATTATATGGCCTAAAAATGCAAAAAACACCCCAGTGGCTCAGCGGTATTTCTGCGGTCTTACAACGCTAAAATCCGGGTTTCGATACCCGTGGTAGGCAGAGCACAGATAGCCCATTGTGTAGCTTTGTGCTTAATTCAAAACAACAATAACAAAAATGAAAAAAATACATTTTCTTATAAAACATTAAAACTTCATTACATCTAATAACCAATGACTATATATTAATTACAACTAAGACATGTTCCAAATTATTTATTGTTTTCCATAACAGGTATCTAGTAAACTTCTCCATTCCCTTACAGTGAAACAATGTAAATCATCATTTTATTCTTTAGGAGAGACAAGCCATCTTAAATATCTCATGTACATTCACAAGGAAATAACAGGTATGCTGCGGTTGTTTCTAATTAATAATGAAGTAAAGATAACACACATTTGCCAACATAGGGACAAATTATTATTCCAAAGATCTGGATCATTATAAACATGTCATTAGTGTTCCATGTGATGAGCCAAAAATATATTTATCATGTTTATAATCCAATATAATATTAACAATCATACATCAAACCTTACAACTAAAAAAAAAAAAAAGATAGCCTGAATGGCATTGTTTATTAAATATAATGAAACAAACAGAATCAGAAACTACATTCAATAACATCAATGATAACTTTAAAAATGATTATTAGAAGTTTACGCTGAACATGTATCTTCTATCATATAAAATCTCAGAAAGGAGAATTGCTAGGTTGTGATGTCGACAATCCCAGTTAAACTGCTCATACATGCGTGATGTTGGATTATGATGAAAGTATCTGGATAAAAACATTATATGAACTAGATGTTCATGATTTTGTTGAAAACATACATTTAGTTTGCTGAAACGTTATTCTCTACAGTATCCCAGAAGGTTTCCGTAATAATTAATTACAAAAGCAAATACCTTAAATCGAAAGAAATAGTATGAAAAAGATAAATGTTATTAACGTACTATCTGTTTTCACCTAGCATTGCACCCATAACAATGTGCCTCTGGTGTTGCTGCCATAATTCTATTACAACACGCCCTCTACTGTTGTTGACCTACATATATCTTATTAAATTTCAGTCATATTTTTCCTGAATAAAGCTGTTGATATCAAGTTGTAGCTCAGGTTTTTACCAACTTCAACACCTTGACTGTAATTTCGTTAGTGATACAAAGAGATGTGTCTAACTTCATTAAAATGTTTCTTTTTAAGGTTTGAAAGATGCTCTTTTGTAACCACAGTCTTTACTTTGTGAATGATGTTGCGGTTTCGGTGTCCATTTCTGCATACTAAGCGTTCTATTATGCAAATGTTTATGTTTCCATAAAAATTATCAAGGGGTGTATTTTAAAATTTCCTGTTCTTTGGCTCTATATCATTTAACAACCTCGCCGTTCGAATATACTTAGAAATAGTTGTAACACGTCATAAGTCAATATTTGGTTAAATTGAATTGCTGAATGGTCCTGAACTTTCCATTAGCCAAGTTTATAGATAATAAACATTTCGCGATGTAGTACTGCTTTAATATACCCCCCCCCCAGTAGCACAGTGGTATATTTATGGACTTAAAACGCTAGTAAACGAGGTAGGCTATTGTGTTGCTTTGTGCTTAAGTACAAACAGCTAACAAGCATTAATAGATACGTACACATTTTTATACAGTTCTGTTAACACTCCATATGAGCTCTCTCTAAAAGCAAAATATTTTAATGAACATATTTAACGACGAGGATTTTCTAACTTGTAACAGGACTAACATTTTATAGGTTCTAGAACGAAGTTATAGCTATTCTGTAAAACTACGAAGTGAAAAGCCAGACAAAACGTATAATCGTATTGAAACAAAACTATTCATTGATTTTTACATTTATGTCTTTTGTTTTTACATTTTCTGAATAAAGAAGAATGAATGAGATGTAAATTGGAACTCTGGCGACACATTAAACAATATGTATGGCCAGAGTAGCTATAGCTGTCTTATGAATAAGGGCTATAGAAAGTTACTTGTTAAGATCAACCGTACTCGAAAATATCTTTGGGCACTAAAGGCTGTGATTTCAGAGTTATACTGATTATTACTCAGAGCCCTTGAGCCTTTGTAGTCCAATTAACTTGGCTATAAATAAGTGTTTTGATGGGGAATTCGCTGCCGTGCGAACATTAAACACCAACTCAACTAATAGAATATTCAAGTAAGGTCTATTGAACCATTACTATCAATTTGTAGGTTAACTCCTTTGGGGTTGCACTTGTATAGGTTTTCATAAGGCGTATAAACATATATATACAGTGAAAGTTGTTCTAGCCCAAACCTACTCCAATGTTAACCATGAATCTCAAGCTTTAAAGATATTTAGTTAAAAGAAAGAACAGATAGAGACAGAGAGATAAATGAGTAGGCTGACTAAAGAATAGTTAAGTAAACAGATAGACTCCACTGACGGAAGGAAAAACAGATGAATGACGTGAATAAAACATGCAATAATGGGTTCTATTAATAATACTACCAGATAAAATGTTGTTGGTGATGTTAAGTCAAAAGACACCTTGATCTGGCGTAAGATAGCGCTCTCTAAGTATTAACTTGTTTTGTAACTTTAACCCAATATTTGTATGTTAAAATTTATTACAAATTTGAAGCATATAATACGTTTTCTCAGTTTAATGTCTATTCTCGAGTGAACTTTGTTCTCTATCTGCTGTTCAGTAATTTTTTTACCCTGACAGATAGTATTAAATGTAACTTAGATCAAAAGTCATATATTCTAATTATGTTGAGAAAATCAAAAATATTTGCATTTTCTAAGTAGACCTGTAAAAAGTAATTTCATTGCTTTTATAATTTGTTTTTGAATTTCCATCTCATTAGATCGAGATGCATTGAATATTTCGAAAGATCATTAGAGTTAGAATATAAACTATTACTCAAATATGTAAAGCTAGCAACAATTACTTGACTTCATTTGTTATTTTCTGCTAATTGACAGAAGATTGACAAAAATGTTATAATCATGAAGGTCAATTCCACTTTTCGTTGGTAACTGGTAACCGAAGAATTTTTGTTTGTATTTTAATTTCGCGCAAAGCTACACATGGGACTATTGCGTTAGCCGTCCATAATTTAGCAGTGTAAGACTAGAGGTAAGGCAGCTAGTAATCGCCATCCACCACCAACTCTTGAGCTACTCTTTTATCAAATAATAGTGGGATTGATCATCACATTATAACTCCCCCACGGCTGAAAGGGCAAGCATGTTTGGGGTGATGGGGATTCGAACCCGCGACTCTCATATTACGAGTCGAACTCCTTAACCCACTTGGCTATGCCAGGCCCGCTCTTGAGTAGCTTTGTGCGCGGTTCAAGACACCAGAACAACTGACTTTACACACTTATCAAATTATATAAAGTAGGATCTATGATTTAGTGGCAAGTTTATGTTATTAATTTCTCTGAATTATTATTTTTGAAAGAGAAACGTAAAGCTCTCTCAGCGTGTGTTATTGTAATGTAAGAAATACAACAAGCTAACAAAGTGGGATTTTGTGTTCAAACTTTAATGAGTGACTCGGTACACACTGTGTATTATCTGACTACTTGAAATGGTTAACTAATATCATTCCGCCGACTTTTCAGTAAGATCAATAAAGCATCTACATGTTTATTCTTCATACTTATAAAGGAATCATCTGAATTTCGTTCTCTGGTTAACTGAAACACTTAATTAACATCGCACCGCTATCTCTCCAAAGAAATTAACACCGACGTCAACCTACAACTATTTATTTTTCTCAGTAATTTATATGATGCCTCTGACAAGCATAATATTTTCATTTACAGACACAACTGTGTTCTTTTTCATATTTAATCTGATTTTCACCATTTTAAAAGAACATATTTACTGCATTAGGCTAGAAAAATTTGATGACTAGTTTTAGCGCCGCAGGTAACAAGGGAAGGAAAGTCGACCGAACAACATTTTTCCATCGGATAAAAACGAATCTTAAAAACTGCTCTAAAATTTTGAAAATAAATGTAATTTACAATTCCCACGAGAGAACAGGCAGCCCTGCTACCACGGAGAACGTTTTTTTTAAAAAAAAAACTAATAATTCTTCCAATCAGAAAGTGACATTTTTCAGTAATAATTTATAACTAGTAAGGTATTAGATTCGAGATGGAAAGGGAAAACCTCCAAGACAGGCTGCAAACAACTTAAAAGTGCCAAACAGAGAGATTTCATCCAATGACAAACATCCGGTGGAATATGGGCATCTTTAGATCTCAGAGTTTAAGCACATGCCTCTCAAATAAAATATTATTTAGCACTTAGTATCCAAATAAAAATAATCAAAATTAATATTGCTTTATTCTTTCTGTCTGCTCAAAAAATGACTTCTCGTCAGAAAACTGATAATTCTAGACAGTAAAGCTTCTCAGGCGAACAGCATGTGCTGTAATAAGAAAATTTCTAAGTAAGAGAACACAATGTTGCATGTGTTTAAAAATATTTTTTTAAGATTTGCGAGCTCATATCATTGTAACGCAGTCCTTATGTGCACCAATGTCTCAAAGGGTATGCTAATAACTCCAGAAACAGTGATGGGATTTTCTGAACATATTCTTCTAAGTAATTTACACATGTTGATCCCATCGTTCCCTATAAGGTGTAAGGTACATATAAAAATTTAAAGAAACGTTCCACGAATATCAAAGTTAATCCTATTAATTGCTGTTGAAGTCTAGTGTGTATTTTGCATAGAAAAAAAAGATGTAACCATTTTTAGTTCTTTACACCGAGTGTCTTAACAGGTAAGAACATAATGTTATTCAGTACAACACAATATGTAATGAACTTTGTAACAAAAAAAAAGGAATTAGATAATTTCGGGGTTAAACATTTTCTATTGGAGTAACTTCATTAAACGCTTCCAGTCTACGTATATATTTAGAAACTAATGGACAAGAAATATTTGCCAGGTTTGGGATCGAAAGATCCAAGTTAGAAAAACGATGCAACTGTACACAAATCGCACTCCCAGTAGTTGTAGTGTTAGAAAAGTGATAGCCGATCAAGCTTAAAATTCTGGAAAATCTTCTAGTTGCAGTGTATATAACTGACAAATTACCTTCCTCTTGCTCAGTTTTATTCAAGGTTAGAGATGAGTAAACCGAAACCACACGTGCCTAAACAGATAGGTCAAAAACACGTATTTTTCCGGTTTAATGTTACCTCTTTCTTTCTTTGTGAATCTGACGATGACCGAAGAAGGTCGAAGCGTTGTTCGCTCTTCTACGTAAAATATTTTCTCAACCCAAACGAGCCGTTTTTGCATATAGGTTTAATGTTCCGTCTATACTGAGAATTCCAATTATCAGCATATAATTTACCCATATTAAACCTTTCACCCACCCATCTCTCAGATCGTCTGGCAATGATTTTCTTTTTCTATGTTTCCCATCGTTTGTACATAGATTCTTTGTTGTCTCCCCATATCCTTTGTTCCCCGAGAGAATTATAACAAATCTCACAAAGTCTACAAGCCATTCGCCATTTTTCACAGATTACCTTGCCTAAGATAACCAGTTAGTTTCTAGTCCTTCTCTGACAGTGTTCCATCCACACTTTCCGACTTCTCGATCTACAAATCTTTAATTTTCACTGTCATCTTACTCCTTCAATATGTCAGAAAAATATATTTATTCACACAGAAGTGTGTCAGAACTTTATCGCTCTTTCAAATCTTTTCAGAAAAACATCATATCAAAAATCATATCTGTTGTTATGTTTTTCTCTTTTAAGACTTTTACAATATTTATTGATAAAAAACTGGTTATTGAGTAACTGGAACAATAACCTACAATAAAAATAAACACCTATATTAGAATGATATCATAACATAAATATTAAGTATTACGTACCTATATACAAAGCCCTTAGAAACAGCACTAGTATTAATAATGCCTTTACTAACATGTACAGATAAAGCCCATACTGATAAAACTTTAACTTGGAATTAGCAATGCTGTTAATAGTGTCTTTACAAACACGTACAGTTAGAGATCTCAGTGAGAAGAAACTAAGTCCTAATTGTTGCTCAGAAAAACATGGCAAAGAAGATGCTTATCAGTGTAACTGAAGTTAGGAGCAAAAAATACAAACTGTTGAAGTTTAAGAAAGTATTTGGTAGTTCCTACTAACAGGAACTATATTCTCTTAGACAGAATGGAAGATTGAAACAAGAACTGGTGCTAATTCCCTGCAAAGAACATGACTTACCCTGCTACTGTGGTCTCTAGTGGGTCTAGTCCTAGTGATAAATACTAGTGTTTCATAGAGAGCAGAGTAACAAAAACTGGAGTCGATCCTTTCCTCGAAACAAAAAAAAAAAAGAAAGAAAAGGATGAAAACTTTAAGCACAAGTTAAGCACAAAGCTACACAACAGACTATCTGGGTTCTGCCAACTTAAGGTTGCTAAGCCCGGTTTTTGGTGTTGTAAAACTGTAGACAAGCTGCTGTTTCACTGAGGTAGGAACTAGGGATATATATGTATTTAATTAAGGGAGTTATTATTTCTAATTTCCAGTTTGTTTATCTGTAAGTCGCCAAGCAATAGTAAATACAGTTTCAAGTACACCGATTGTGATGCGATTATACAATTATAACGATTTCATTTATATTTTATTCCTCATTCGATCTTTAATAATCGAAATTAAAAGCGACGAAGTACGTTTGGTTACAAAGAATTTTCTATTTTCAAAATGGTTATTGTATATTTATTTTACCTGGGAATCAAAGATAAGGCGATATAACTATTAATTACACCAGGCAACACTGAAAAAAATTCCTTCTTAATTTATGGCAAAGACAGATATCTGGATTGCCAGACATTTTGCTATTTAGAACTTTAAATTAATTTGTGCTCACAGCTACTCAGCGTTAACGGCTACTGGAAGTTACCCTTAAACAACTGTTTTATTTTATACCTTAAGTGTTTTTTTACAGTTATTCTACTATAGAATACCCTTAAATTAACAGTTGTTCTGTACAAAATAAGTGTTTTGTCATGTATTTTAAGCCTTTCTCACTGTCATTCTACAAAGAAGAACTTTTGAACCAATGTTTGATACAAATAAAATATCTTTCGATTTAAATATTTGTAGCATTTGTTTTTACACTTAGTTTACAACGAAATATTTTAAAAAGTACTGGTGTGCGTTTTATGGTAAAGCTGTGTTCGGGATATCTATTGTATACCCCCAAAGGAAATCAAATTCCCGATTGTAGCGTTGCAAATGGCCCGCATGGCCAAGCGTGTTAAGGCGTGCGACTAGTGATCAGAGGGTCGCGGGTTCGCATCCCCGTCGCGTCAAACAAGATCGCCATTTCAGCCGTGGGAGCGTTATAATGTTACGGTCAATCCCACTATTCGTTGGTAAAAGAGTAGCCGAAGAGTTGGCGGTGGGTGGTGATGACTAGCTGCCTTCCCTCTAGTCTTACACTGCTAAATTATCAACAGATAGCCCTTGAATAGCTTTGAGCGAAATTCAAAGACAAACAAACAAACGAAGCATTGCAAATCCATAGTTTTATCAATGTCCTACTGGCGTGGAACAATAATGATCGCTTCACATACAAAAATGCTTTTATTTTAATTTGTTTCCCTTTTTTATTTAGAATTTCACGTAGAAACATTTTAAATTACAGTATTCCCTCGCTATTCGCGGGGGTGTATCTTTGTTTTGTTAACAAATGTTTCAGTGATACTTAAGTCTCGTTTTACTATCATAAATTAATGATAGTATATTTGGCTACGGCAAAACATAAATTTTATATGATAAAACTATCATTGGGAACTTCTATTAAATGTTCAAACATACTTTTTAGAAACTATTATATATAATAGTCATACAAGAATAAGTTATACATATAATTTGAAATCTGATCTTTAGTCAGAACACTAATCTTATTGAATATTTATGAAAATTAAACATAAAGTGTGATAAATTTTTTCAACATAGAAACACGTGTAATACAGTTAAATGTATAAATTACAACTATAAACATAAGTTGAGACAAGTTGGAGTCTGTATTCAATTGTGTGGAAGCATAGTAACATTGTCACCTATAGAAAACCCATCTGTGTTTGTAATACAAAATGAGAATTATAAAGTAACTATTAACATATCTAAAATGAAATATTTTCTCAATAAATTCATTCAATGTTATATGCAATACAATGAGTAAAAATCTTAGTTATGTGTATGAAAGAATAGCTTAAGAATATATTTAATCCATAAAGTTAAACAACTAAACGTGTGTATAAAATAAAACATTTAGGTTGCATGTTAATCTTTAAAAAGTGATCTATCTTGACCATGTTTCAGCGGACTAGGATTTTGTAAAATACAATCATATTTCAGTTATAATACATTATATATGTATATACATTATTACTGCTTATAAATAAGATTTTAAACTTATTTTTCTTAAAACGTAGAACAACAATTAAAGAAGTAAAGCAAAATATCTCTTCTAGTTACGACTTTGGTACTTGGTTGCTGTTTGTTGAAGGTTGCTAAGCCTTAAGAAGTTTTGCACGAAGAGGATGGGAAACTAAACATTTTATTATGTTTTATACATATATATATATATATATATATATATATTTGAATAAATAAAAATAATACATTATTATATCGACATCATAGAAATTCATTACAATTTATCAAGTTTAGTAACGGAGCTATATACGGATCAAAAAACATTCTAAGAGGCTAAAGACTCAACATATCTAAACAAAATTTTTTCTCAAAAGAGTGACAGACAAAAATTGATATTTAAGAGTGCTTTTAAATATTTATTTTTAAATTTAAAAATCAAATAATGTATAATATGAAAATTTAAATTGTAAATCTACGATTTTATACCAAACATAATGATATTAATTTATAAAATAGTAGCTGAATAGACTTTTGAAAGCGAGTCAACAAATACGATAATATGACATTTGATCCGTGACGCGTAACATCAGAGTATATAAATTTAAAAGTATATTACCATATTGATTAAACAATCACTTTAATATTCATTATAGTTATTTTTAGAATAACAGAGTAGTGTACTTGTGTAAAGTGCATGAATAGATAAATTTGTACATTCAAAGTCCGTTTGGTTTGGTTTGTTTTGAATTTTGCGCGAAGCTAAACGAGGGCTATCTGCGCTAGCCGTCCCTAATTTTGCAGTGTAAGACTAAAGGGAAGGCAGCTAGTAATTACCACTCACTGCCAACTCTTTAACTACTCTTTTACCAACGAATAGTGGGATTAACCGTCACATTATAATGATCCCATAGTTAAAAGAGCGAGCATGTTTGGTGTGATGGGGATTCGAACCTGCGACCCTCAGATTACGAGTCGAGTGACTTAATCACCTGGCCATGCCAGGCCCACTTTATTGTTAAACCAAATAAAACATACAGAAATTACATCTAAATGCTACCCCTTGAATAAACTTGAATAAGACAGCTCAGATTGTAAGATGATGAACATTACTGTTATTTCTTTACGTGTCTAAACCACTACGTTCACAGGAAGTTACACTTTTGGATAGATCTTTTTCAGTTCCATTTGTAAAGTTCTGCTTAAAAGACAAACATGTGATTTCTGTATTGTTATGTAAATTGTGTTTTACTGACTGGTAACCTCAGTGAGATACAAAATCCGTTTATTATTAGTAAACCAAATACAACATTTATCCATACAAAACAATTACTGTCCAAATTTGGATCCAGTGAAGACGATAATGATATATTTGTTCATATTTTGTGACAGGGCGATTCAGTTTAAAACACCTTTACTCTACATTTTATGTAGATATCTAATAGAGATATTAATAATATATTTATTCAGACTCTGTTACAGGAGACAATTTAGTGTTTAAAAATCACTTGTATTAAATATTCCTTTTTATGTATACAAAATATAAAATTCCTTATTGTATTATGATGAATTAAGTGTTTTTATTAACATTTACAAAGTGATGTGTATTAATCTTTCTATATCACAATGATGTCTTATGTAGATAAAACAAGATCAATCACACAAGAGAAAACTATGTTTACATATATCACTTCTATTGATTGAAAGTTTTCACTTCTAATATTTACAATGAGCATCTACTAATTGATCTTTCTTGCAAGTTTACAACGAGCATCTGTTTATTATTAGGGAATGTTGGTCTATGATCATAATTTGTTGAAGTTTTACAGTATGTCTTATTTAGAGTTTGTGATTTTACTTACGTTAACTGATGAGACTCGTACTATCCAGCATTATGCATATAATTTCAAACAAGCAAAATATGTGAAAGAGTTTTACATAAAATGCAATTTATATATATATAAAAGTGAAAACTATAATCACTTGCTACTGTACGCTAG
The DNA here is from genome assembly GCF_004210375.1 of Tachypleus tridentatus. Lineage (NCBI taxonomy): Eukaryota > Metazoa > Arthropoda > Merostomata > Xiphosura > Limulidae > Tachypleus > Tachypleus tridentatus. The sequence continues at coordinate 96,867,155 of NC_134826.1, forward strand.
TAACACTATCCGTCTTTGTGAAATACATGATATGAACATAAATACTGAGTACAAAATTAATGTAGCCCCTACACATGTGTTTTTATATAGCTTCTCAAACCAGGACATGTCCTGCTTTTACTCAGCTGGTGTTTTCGACGAGTCAATCCCCTAGACACTTTATATGCGCTTCTCGAAATTGGGTGACGGTCATGTTTGTTTACTTCTGACGCCATACGACCATATCTACTATTTGTGATGATTTGATTTGGAATAAAAGATTCCATAACAGAAAAAAAAAACAACGTGTGGTAATATATATTTCTAATTGAAAGATATAAAAAGAGTTTCATCCAGCACCATATTATTTCTCCTAATCAATGGCAAGTTTAAGAATTATTCAGTTAGGAATGAAGTATAGTTTTGTCTAAGCTATTGTTTACTTAATCAGTTGATTATCAACTCATACTTCTACAACTTACACTTCACACAATTAAAAAATATGATTTCTTCGGTTTGTTTCGTTTGTTATTAAGCACAATGTTACGCAATAGGCTGGCTAGCTGTACACTGCCCGCGATAGATATCGAAGCCCGAATTGTATAATTGTGAGCTGTGAGGTTCAGCCAAATAATATGAAAATTTATTTGTGTCGAATTTCTCAAGATTTAATAGAACCACCACTTAATTTTTCAGAAGAAATAAATATCTGAAGAGGAAACAGGTAACATCTGTGAGGGTTAAATTTCAATTGTACTAACAATGTTAATTTTTGAAAGAGGTGTATCTTTCTACGATGTTATGTTCCCTGCTATCATCTAGCTAACACTAGCAAGAATCTAGAGCTTCGGGATGTTTGAATGACGTAGCTAAGTTGTTGTTACACTCGAGAAAAATGCAAAATAATTTGGTTATTAATTAATCTATGTAGACGCTTGGATATTAGAGAATCTATGTTGATTATTTAGTTATTAGTGAATTTTCATAGGTTATATGGTTATTAATGAATCTGAATGGGCTGTTTGGTTATGAGTAAATCTATTTTGATCATTATATTATTAGCAAATGTGTGTCGATTAATTACGTATTAGTGCATATATGTAAATGATTTGGCTATTGGTGAATCTATGTAGGTTATTTAATTATCAGTGAATTTGTGCTGATTATTTGCTAATTCAAGAACTTATGTAGGTTATTTGTAAATCTACATAGATTATTTCGTTGTTGGTGAATTTACATAAATTATTTGATTATTAATGAATCTACATATATTAATTAGTTGTTAGTGAACCTACATAGATGTTTTTGGTTATCAATAATATATGTTGATTATTTGGTAATTAGTGAATATATGTGGGTTATTTGGCAACATCATTCGTTTGGTTATTGGTGAACCTGTAAATTGTTGTTGTTGTTTTTGAATTAAACACAAAGCTACACCATGGGCTATCTTTGCTCTGCCCACCATGGGTATCGAAACCCGGTTTTCAGCGTTGTAAGTCCGCAGACATACCACTCAGCCACTGGGGGGCATGAACCTGTAAAGATTATTGGACTATCTGTAAATCTATGTGAATTATTTGAGCAATGAATATATGTAGATTGTTTAGTGATCAGTTAATCATTTTAGATTGTTTGGCTATCAGTAAAAATGTCAGTACATTGTTTGACTCTCAGTGAATCTTTTTACTTTGTTTGGTTATCAGTTAATCTGTGTAGACTGTTTAGTTGTCAATAAATCCATATAAATTAGTCGGAGAAACAAGCGATTGTCTACTCAGTTTGCGAATATTTAGTCAGCATTCTGTCTTGTAGAAGAGAAGTTCGTTTGTTTGTTATAGTTGTGAAATGCTACACAAAGAATGCCAGTGTCAGTGCTAGACATCTTAAATTTGAACTGATAGGCGAAAAGATATTAACAACATTCACTATCAGTTATTAACTACTCTAATCAAATAGTTAAATTTAATTGTCACATTTATAATGCACCCGAAACTCAAAAGTACAGAGCCCATTTCTGTGGAAACATGACTGGCATTCCATCATAATAACCTCTTCTTAGAATAGTTATTCTTAGTTCCTTTCAAAGTTTGGTTATATAGTTTCATTTTTGATAACACATAGAAATAACTTTCATATGTGGTGGAACACAAATAAAAAACTGATTTAAGTTGAAAGCTATTTAGTGATGGAACAACCAATTATGTGATACTAAGACATAAACATATTTTTCTCATCCTGGTTGGATTTATCAATGAAAAGTTATACAGTTGTATTTTTAACAGATGTAAGTATCTATCGGAACACCCTAGTATCCAACGGATGCTACCTCATGCGAATTGGCTGCCTCACGTGATTGGTCAGGGTTAAACAATGATGTCATAGTGCCGCATACAAGAGACAATTGTATCATTGTTCCACGAAGTGACAACAGAGGAGGCGTTGCTAGGAGTCATAGTTCAATGAAATTGCACCAGAGGGCCGGATATTTTTATGATGCCATGACATTTAATGATGAAAATTTTCTGCTGCCAAAGAATGTATTGCTGAAAGATGTCATGTGGCATTTTAGTTCAAATGTGACTTCAAGTGGAATATAATTCTAAAAATTAATTACCATGCATATTAAAGTGGTCATTTTTTTTCAGTATTGTAATCTCAAATTGATTTACAAATAAAGATATATCTCTCCTTTATGTAAAGTCAGTTTATAAAAGCATTCCAATCAATTCACGTACTTATTTAGAGTTTGTGATTTTACTTACGTTAACTGATGAGACTCGTACTATCCAGCATTATGCATATAGTTTCAAACAAGTAAAATATGTGAGAGTTTTACATAAAATGGAAGTTATATATATATAAAAGTGAAAACTATAATCACTTGCTACTGCACGTTAGTAACACTATCCGTCTTTGTGAAATACATGAATACTAAGTACAAAATTAATATAGCTCCTACACATGTGTTTTATATGACTTCTCAAACTTCTCTGCTTTTACTCATTACATACTCAGCTGTTATATATATGTAAAAAACGGCTGGTATGGGTACAGAAGACTCTATGTAGAGGAGCGAATAACATTTCGACCTTCTTTGATCATCGTCAGGTTCACAAAGAAAGAAAGAGGTAACTAACCGATAGCTGACCACATGTTTGAAGGTGATTGTGTAATTGAGTGTAGGAACGTAGAGGGCGTGCTTAAATGTTGGATTACATTTATTAACATAGGTATAAAGGTGTTCCTTTTTATTGGTTTATTTTGGGCTTGAGTTGTTCTATAAGTAAGGCTTCTTTAATTTTGCGTTTGTTTATGTTTGTTTCTTTGTTTAGTATTTGGGCGTTTTCTATGGTTATGTTGTATTTATTTGATTTGCAGTGTTTGAAAACGTGTGAAGATTACTTTTAGTGTTCTTTGAATCTGGTTTCCATTTTTTTTCTACTTGTTTCTCCAATATAGAAGTCGTAGCAGTTATCACAAAACCAACTCACCGACTCACGCACACCACAAATACAAGGCATCCCCAAACCTCATAAATCAGATTGTCCACTACGACCAATAATGTCGACATGTGAATCGTTTAATTACAATCTTGGTAAATACATAGCATGGGCATTCTCCAAATATGTAACATCAACCAGCTCATTCATCAAAGCCTCTTTTAATTTTAAACCTAACCTTAATAAACTTAATCGTAAAGCCTTAGTAGCTAGTTTCGATGTCATATCCCTCTTTACAAAAGTCCCAACCGCTGAAGCCTGTAAGATAGCCTTAGAACTCTATATCCGAGATCCTAACCCATCAATAGACATTCCTAGCAACCAATTAGCAACCCTCATAGAATTCACCACGACGAAGACAAACTTCATGTTCAACAACCACAACTATATACAAACAAATGGCCTAAGCATGACAATTCAGTATCAACAGTTCTAGCCAATAGGTTTCTGACACAAGTTGAAACAAAAGCAGTTCACACAGCATTACATCCACCACTATACTGGTACAGATTTTGGGATTTATATCTACAGAACACACACTTAATTTTTTCAATCAGATTAGCTCTATACATCTCAATATTAACTTCACATGTGAGCAGGAAGAAAGCAATCAAATATCATTTCTTAACCTCAAAATTACAAGAACAATTTAAAAGAGAAATCCACCGAAAAATCACCCATACTGGACTGTACATTCCTTGGGACTCAGCACATGAAACAAAACAAAAACTCAACATACTAAGAAACCAAATAAACACAGCCATAAAACTATGTTCACCAGATAAAGCAGATAAAATTAACGACGAATCAGACAAAATAAAACACTACTTCATCAACATCAGTAATTTTCCTCCACAAACAGTAGAAAACATTATACGCACACACCTAGACAAAAAGCAAAATTAACTAGCAAAAGTAAATATACCCCACTAGGGTGCGTCAGCGGATAAAGGATAAAAATTAAAATGTCCCAATTTTTTTGCTCAGTTGCTCAGTTGTGCCACTGGATGAGAAAAGAACATAGACAAAGTTTCATTTCAATCACGAAGTATTTAGGGGTCGCGCATCCCTCGCAAAGTTCACTATTTTCCTTAAATTTACCCTACATTACATTGTTAATGGTAATTAAATTATTTAAAGAAATTATTTAATATTTATTGATTATACAATTAGCAAAAACATAAAAACTTGAAAGAAAAATTTATTTCATTGAAGTTTTATCTTGCCTGCCCCCTTCGCATTATGTTCGCCGATGTTCTTTTGCCACCTGAATCATATACTGAAATTGATCTTCGTTCTTGGTGCGGCCCTTTGCCGTAAGCTGTTGAATTAAAGCTACTCCTCTTTCAGCTGCGTCATTTGTCACAAAAAGTTTCTTTACTCTGTCCTTTCCTTGTTTGTACTCTTTGGAGGCGCTCCACTCTTTCGGTGGTAATGATAAAAATGCGCTACTAATATCCAGATGGTAGAAAATTTTCTTCGTTGCCGAGGTAAAAAAATCTGGAAGTTTTCTGGAAACAGCATTGCTTGCAGCATCAACTGTTAAACGTGGAGTTGGCCTAGGAGATCCTTTCACGGTATTCATATTTGCGACCATCTTGAGTTTGTCGCTATTCGTTACACCGTCATCAAAGAGCGCAAGCCCAACTGCAACCTCAGATAAATACCATAAATGCCGATTCATTGCCTTTGTACCAACTTCCTTAATCATATGAATTTCATGCAATGCAAGAACCTTGAGTAGTGTAAGGTCCCTTCGAGCTGCCACGGAAGCATCCTTAGCTGTAAACCATGAGAGCAAGTAATGTTTAGTTATAAAGACACACAAATCGCCAAGTTTGCTGCAGAAATGTGCGTCAAATGAAACACGAGATGAAGCAGGCCGTGGTTGCAGTCTACCAAACTCCTCTTGGAAAATCCAAATTTTTAGAGAATATATTGCTCGAGCCATCCATCGTGCACGATGTACAGCACCAGAAGTACGGAAAGAAACTGAAAAACGTCCGTGTGGAAGAGATCCAAGAAAAATGACAGCTAATTCCAAGAGCTCTTTATAATCGTCCCGTGGTTGATGAGATTGAAGGAGATTCTGACAAATTTGAATAATATCATCCTTCCAAGGCTGTATTCGGAGTGGCATTGCTTCTACTGCTGTTATGTACTTAGTTTTATTAATTTTAGGCCAACAATTTATAAAATTTAAAAACAAAGTAATATCTGGACTTTTTGATGTCTCTATCACGAGAGTAGAGAATACAGCACTCAGAAGAATCTCTAAAATGTGATGTCTACAGGCAAGGTGCAAGAACTCACGTTCAAGTAACATTTCAATCCTCAGACAGACGCCAGATTTTGATCCTGTATTGGTCGCCGTGGTGTCAAAGCAAAGCGATTTAATTCTGTCTTTTGCATTCCATTCTACTAAAACTGATCCGATCTCAGAAGCTACTGAATTTGCATTCTCACTATCAATCTTGGGCACTAAAAGAATCTTCTCTACACCTTCACCTGAAACTAAAATTGCCAAACGTTCGATCTTCTCTCTGCCAACCAAGTCAGGCATCAGCTTACCATCCCAATGTAATGTCAAAGGAACGTTTGGAGAAAAACTTTTCTTCAATTCAGCTGCTAGAAGAGTACGGTTAGTAATTCGTTTCCTCCTTATGGAACTTGGGCTAATAGCAAGATCCTCGATATTATGTCCAATATGAGCTGCAAAAGGAAACAAAAGTTGCGAGGCTTTTCGGTCACTGATCTGGGTTCTGTCTAAAGCCGAAGCTAGCCTTTCACTAATGCCAACATTTCGTTTGGTTCCGGAAGCACGTTGTTATTTTGTGCGCATTGCGCAACCCCTAAATATTAATGTATTTGATTGATTTTTACGCTAGCATATTTTTTTCATTGAATGGAATCAAATTATAAGCAAGCGACTGAGTGTCACAACGTTTTGTTTTTTGACGCACCCTAATACCCCACGATTTAAAAAATCACTGCTGCATACCATATATTCCCGACATCAGCAGAAAAATAAGCAACATTTGGTAAAAACTAGTAACAAAATATGACATTCCAGTTAATATCAAATTTATTCAAAAACCGGGCACAAAACTGAGGTCTATACTATGTAAAAACTACACTGACAAACACCACACCAACATTATTTATAAAATACAATGTGATAACTGCTACGACTTCTATATTGGAGAAACAAGTAGAAAAATGGAAACCAGATTCAAAGAACACAAAAAGTCACCTTCGCACGTCTTCGAACACTACAAATCGAATAAATACAACATAACCATAAAAAACACCCAAATACTAAACAAAGAAACAAATATAAATAAACGCAAAACTAAAAAAAACCTTACTTATAAAACAACTCAAGCCCAAAATAAACCAATACAAAGGAACACATTTATACCTATATTAATAAATATAATCAAACATCTAAGCATGCCCTGTACATTCATACACTCAATTACACAACTCCCTACAAATATGTGGTCAGCTATCGGTCAGTTACCTTTTTTTTTTTGTGAACCTGACGATGACCGAAGAAGGTCGAAACGTTATTCGCTCCTCTACTAGTGCTTTCTCTATCTATACCAGTCGTTTCTACATATATATATATATTTTTCTCTTCAAGTGGGTTTTCTCGTCATCACGAATACTCAGTTGTTGTTCAGTTACTTAATTTTATACATTCTCACGACCCATGGAGTAGATTACGTAATTCTATTATTCTACCTAATATTTTGCACATGGTGTTGTTGTGGGTCAACCTTCTAAGCATGTTATACGAGCTTCTAAAATTGGGTGAAAGTCATGTTTGTTTACTTCCGACCCATACGCCCTTATACTAGTGTTGTAAGTATCTTTAACACAAATATAAAAGTTAGGATACCTATAAATAAATAATATTAAAAAAGTATCAATATATTGTGATTTCGCTTTGTTTGGAAAACGACAACAAGCAAGAGAAACTTCACATACAAAGTGTCGAGATAACAAGGTTCGTTTAGTTTGATGGAAAACAGCAACATACAAACAAAGCCTTGATGAGTTTAATGTTTGTACGTCTTCATAGTAGTAATCACCCTTCCATATATGTACATAAATACACAAAAAAGCAGTTAAATCCAGTGTCTTATCTGTTCTATTTTCTGTTTATTTGTTCACATAAACACAGAGTTTAAAACGCAAAGTTAGCGATGCCTGTGGTTTAGATATAATTTTGAACTTGACGGCCAGAAATAATGATAGTGTCAATCGTATAATGGAATTGACTGTCACCCTTATAATGCACCTGTGAGTACAAAAGATTTAGTAGCTAGCACTACTTCGAGAACCCGAAACGCACAATATCTTCAGTCCGATACGGTTACTATTAGGCCACGTTTGTCCTGTTGTAGTTTATAAGCTATGCCTAATTTTATCGTAGGTGTTTACAAGTTTTTTATTTGTTTTGATAAGTAAATATGTCTGTCAAAATTAAGTATAAGTGACTTGAAAAAACAAAAATCAGGTTGTATGTAATTTATGAATCTTTCCCGCTTCTGTGACTGTTTTTTTGTAATAAAACACATAGAAACAGAATGGGTTATCTGTGTCTTACTTACCATGGAAACCCTATTTTTAGTGTTATAAGCCTTCATACTAGCCGCTGAGCCATTTGGGGGTTCATCAGACCAGTGGAAATAATTTTTGAAAACGTGATATTTTATTACATTTTTCTATCCAAGTGCGAATTATTCTTCCAGTTTGTTCTGCAAAACTAATACGTTATAAAACTGTTAATCATGATTGAAAATAAATTATGGGCGGTCTGTAACTCACATAGTAGCTGATAGGTTTGTAGTAACGTCAAAACAAAGGAACAGAACATTTGTAATACCAGTACGCTGTGTGTCGTCAACAGCAGAATAGTTTGTACTGATTTACAAACAACAAAAAATTTAAAAATGCAAAATGTTTTTTCGTATACTCAGGAAAATACAGTGGAAAAATATATTCGTTCAACTTGATAAATGTTTTTCTTTCATGGTTAATCAGTTATGAACAAAGTAGAAAGCTACAGTGAAATAAAATTATTTTCAGAAAAACCAATTTAAAGCATGGCGGTCCAGTTCCGTGAGAATGAAACGAAATATTCTTATTGCTAATGTGTAGGTTTATTACAAAGTTATACAAAAAAAGTTCTTTAATAAGACTAAAAAGAGCGGTTTTCTTAAATAAATTTCTCTTTTGGGCATAAAAATCGTTTTTGTAGTGTTTGGTACAGATAATATATTTTATAATAGTTAAAAGAATAATGTGCTTTTTATTCTTTCCTATACTCTTAAGGCATCTTTTAAAATAGTCTGTTTTCAGCTACGATTATTTGAAATTAATTTTAATAAACATAGATATATAAATTTTCATGCTAAAGAGAGTGGATTTAGTCAGTTAAATAAAGAAAACTGCTGGAGGCTATTCAGTAAGAAAAGAAATTATCTCGAAGTTTATGTTTAAGTTTTCAAACAATGAATACGTTTTCACTGCACATGCACCCTCAAATATTTATTATCCACTTTTTAAACATTTGCATTAATAATTATGATTAACCCTGTAGAATTAATGATGGCGATAGTTCTTCGCTTTCTAACCATTTTGTAACCTGCTCATGCACTACATTTTTTGTGCTATCTTTTTTTATATAAATTCCCTCTAAACGTACTTTACTGTAAATCGTCGTTTCTCTTACCTATTACTGCCGTCTTGACATACTTTACTGTAAATCGTATTCTCTGTAATCAGTAAGTTCTGTTTTAATATGGCTTATTAGAGATACTCCTTTTGTAAATTCTTTCTCAATATACTTTATTGTAAATCATCGTTTCAGTCATTATTAATTTCCTTCTGAACATACTTTAGGGAAAGTCATCGTTTCTGTCACCTGTAAGTTCCATCATTACATATATATATATATATATATATTATAAATCGTTTCCATCACAAGTAATTACCTTCATAACTTACTTTACAAAATCATCGTTTCCATTACCGTTAATTTCCTTTCTAACGTATTTTAATGTAAATAATTGTTATTATCTGTTCTGAGGACTGTCTTTACAGAGATTACAGTAAGTCATGGTTTTTATCACCCGCAAACTTTACCAGAAGTCGTCGTTTACTTCGCTTATACGTTTCATCTTAACTAACAGTATTGTAAGTCATTGCCTTTGCCACCCGTGAGACGTGTGTCAATATATATCATTGTTTGAGTCACCCATAAATACCATATTAATACACTTTACTCTCAGCCATCGTTTCTGTCAAATTTAGTTTGGGCTTAACATATTTCACTCTAAGTAATTATTTCTATCATTTGTAAATTCCATCTTACCATACTTTGCCATAAATCATTGTTTCTCCTCACCAATCAGTGTCGTGCCAGCGTATTTTTCTTTAAATAACACTATGTAATAAAATTTTTACTTTTTCTTACTCCTGGGCAGAAAGTGTTATTTCCTAATTGCTTATACCAAAAGTGAATGGAAAAGGCCTATTTTTCTCTTCAAATTTTGCTTTTGTGACCTGGGAGCGTATAGCGAAAACATGATGTGAAACTATATTTGGGGGCTGATACGTGAAAGTGATTTACATTACAGTCGCAAATCTCGAAAACCTACTCATTCAAAACATTTTTGTATAACTTTAGTGTAAATACATGTAAATCTTGATTCATATGTTGTTTTATTTAGATCTTATGTAAATGAAAACGTGCAAATTTGCCCGTTTTTACATAGAAAATAGGTTAGTTTCTAAATTTCATTATCCAGGTCACGAAAGCAAAGTTTAAAGAGAATAATGGCCATTTTCTATACTTTTACAACGTAATCAATTAAGAAATAACACACACTATCCAGGAACAAAATTTGTGTTACATAGTGTAATCATTTCTGTTACCTTAAGTTCCTTCTTAGTACATTTTCCTGTAAGTCATCGTTTCCATGATTTATAAATACAGTCTTACTATACTTTATTCTAGATCATCGTATCTATCACTTGTTAACATATTGTAAATTATTGTATCTGTAATTTGCATAAATTGTATGTTAAGATATTTTTATGATGTCTATATGCTTGGAGTGATTATCGAGTAATGCCTGAGTAGTAACAGTAAACGTATCATATGATAGACAAATATGTACGAGTTGTTATTCTGATCTGTATAAGTTGTTTGAGCATTTGTTTGTCAAAATACACATGTATACCTGTTTTGTATAAAAGGGTGTTTTTGGTATAATCATTTTCGAAACAGATAAACACTTTGTTCAAACAATTTCTCTTGATGTAGTTTCATGCTTTCTCATGTGCCAAAAGTTACAAAAGTCAAAATTTGTCTAACTGTCCAGAAATTGTATAAAGTTACCAAACATTTCTAGAAAAGTGGGGCACCTACACTGCACTGTGTCCAGAATCCTGAAACATTATCGGATTACAAGAAACATTGTTACAGAAAACTCCAGTGATAAACATTTGAGATAACGTTAACATGTCATGATCGAAAAAAGTCATGCAATAACACTTTAAAACAGGAAACTATATTCATTACAGGGTGTCCATACAGAAAAACAGTGAATAGAAGACTGATGAAACATTAATTTGGAAGAATGATTATCTGTAAACTGATATTAACCAGTATTCACATTGTTACCATGTTACTTGGGCAGCCAACATGCCAACTTTCGGTTAAGAAACTGGCGACATGTCATCTTTTCAGAAGAGTACTGTCTCCATCTTGTTCATACTGATGGTAAGATTTATATTGTGGTTTACAAAGAGAACAGACGAGATAAGACTGTGTTTTCCACAGTGAACAGTAAGCAGCTATTCATCAGTGAAAAACTGCTCTTCATATCTTTCAGGAAAACGTCAACGGCGTCCTTTACAGGCATCATATGTAAACGATATTGCTATAATATCCTAAGGCAAGGTTTATCAAAACCTTTGTATTATAGGAAGACAGTCCCATTTCCCACAGTACGCGGATTACACAAGATTAATGTGACAAGGATGGCATTACAAGATTGTAATTGTCAACAGAATCTCCAGATTTAATCCCATTAAGAACTGTTAAACAGAACTAACCCAAGAAAATGCTAATCAGAACCCTAAACAGTTACTGTAGTTACGTTGCAGTGCCTTACAGTAGCAAATTGGGATGGAATCACGGGATTACATCAATTACTTCATCAATATCATGTCACATCTTCTTGCGTAGGTTATCATAGTATGATAAAGATCAACATATAACTTAATGTTTAATATGAACTGATATAAGATTACAATACGCTGTTTATAATAAGTTTATTTTATATTTTATCATTATATATGTTTTGTTCAAGTTTTTGTTGTGATAAGTGAAATTTTGAATTACACATCTTTCTACAGGTGTCTGACGAAATTGTTTGCTTTTCTATTAAATTCTTCTTGACATCCACAGAACTTGTCTAATTATACATATTACACGTGTAGATGTTTACTATAACACACATTTCTCAGTTCTGACGGTGCTAAATGTATTTGTATTCCATCTTAATAATAATGGCCTTATTCGTTACAAAATATGCTTGTCTTTTGGCCATGATTGTACTTTATTGAAAATTGTTATATTTGTCACTTTTAAAAGCCTCATTAACATATGTGTATGTGCCGTCGTAATACATTTATTGTAAATCACTATTTTAGTCACCCGTAAGTGCCAGCTTAATATACTTTACTTTTTGTTTGTTTGTTTTTGAATTTCGCGCAAAGCTACACGAGGGCAATCTGCTCTAGCCATCTCTAATTTAGCAGCGTAAGACTAGAGGGAAAGCAGCTAGTCATCACCATCCACCGCCAACTCTTGAGCTACTCTTTTAACAATGAATAGTGAGATTGACCGTTACATTTTAACTCCCCCCACGGCTGAAAAGGCGAGCATGTTTGGTGTAACGGGGATTCGAGTCAAGTACCTTAATCATCTGGCCATGCCGGGCCTGATACTTTACTGTCAAACGCCTTTGCTGTGATTTATCTTAATATATTTTTCTCTAAATGGTCGTTTTCCTTACTCGTAAAATCCATCATAATATACTTTACAAAATCATCGTTTCTACTACTATTAAGTTCCATTTCAATATATTGTATAGTAAATAATCATTTCCCTCACCAGAAAGTGTTGTCTTCACATTTATCTTAAGTAATTGTTTCGCCTTTAAGTGCCATGTTAACATACGTCATTATAAATCATCTTTTCTTCCACTTATAAGTATCATCTTAACATATATTACTACAAATCATCATTTATGTCACATGTAATACCCTTTAGCATAATTTACTGATACATCATCGTTTCCGTTACTTGTAATTTCCGATCTCAAATACTTTACTGTAACTACTTTTTTCTTTAACCTTTAAGTTCTTTCTTAATATATTTTACTTCAACATCACAAGTAGGTTTTTCACTTTATTGTAAGTCATCGTTTCTATTATGAGTAAGTCTTGTCTTATCATACTTTAGTGGATTTCGTCTACCTGTAATTTCTTTTTAAATATATTTTTCTATCACCTGTAAGTACCGTCTAAACAAACTTTACTGTAAGTTGTCATTTTCCTGTAAATACCGTATTAACACATTTTTACTAATATATCATTGTTTCTCTCAGCTGTAACTTCTGCTTTAATATACCTTATCGGAAAAAAACTAGTTTATTGTCTTTGACGTTTAAAAATTAAGTTATTAAGTTATTTTATTCAAAGTTAAATATATTTAGAGATTAAACTTTATTACTTTAGGGTAAAGAAAAGTAGTAATAAAAATAACATAATTGGTTCTTAAATGTTTGGTTAAGTAGTAACAGTGTTAGCAATAGGCTACTGGTATTTCGTATTGAATATTTATTTTCAGACTATAAGTTAAAATACAATGGTTAAGACTAGTGTAGAAGTTAAGAATTCACAGTTTGTTAGGTGTAATGGGAGCAATGAATGGGTTTTATTCAGGAACTCGAGACTAGCATGTACTTCTAAGGAAGCTAATAATGAAGATGTGCAAATTTTATGTAGAGTTTGTAGGTTGGAGCAGAAGTTGGAGGCTATCCTAGCTAAAGTAGAAAAACTTGCATCTACTTTTAAGGAAGTTAGTAACGAAGATGTGCAATTTTATGTAGAGTATGGGAATTGCATAATTTAGATATAATGACCTTATTCTGTTGAGCAACAAGTTTCAGCTCTTGGTTTCTGAAGAAGAGGAACTATTGGAGGAATGAAAACAAAAAGGTTAGAGAAAGATGTGGATGATAAGACCTGCTAAGATGCTAGACCTGCCTTGTCCCCGTGTAATGTATAATGTAACGCCCAATTCCACTGTTCGTTGGTAAAAGAGTAGCCTAACCGTCTTCCCTCTAGTCTTACACTGCTAAATTATGGATGGCTGGCGCAGATAGCCCTCGTGTAACTTTGTGCGAAATTAGAAAACAAACAAATCCTTGACAAGGCATGTGGATAGAATAGTCTGTGAGGTAAATATGGAGACAAAAAAACAGATTATAGTACCCAGGGGCACATATTGAGAATATAACTAACAGCGCTTGAGATATAATAAAGGAAGCCAGCAGAGATGTAGATTTTGTGATGCATGTAGGGGCTAATGATATAAGAAAATATAGGTCAGATGAAATAATTGATAAGTAGATGGGTTTGGTAACGGCAATTAAAGTAAAATCCTATAACAGAATTTTATCAGGGACACTTTCCATTATTAACTGTAAGGATGAAGTTATAATTTTCAGTTTAATGCATGTAACGTATATTATTAAATGTTTATTGCAAAATTCCCGCCTGTTTACTAAATTTGTAGAAAATTCCCGAGTGTAAGAATCAACAATATACGTTTTACAGAAGCACTAGTGTATTGCCAGTGTCGTTGAGCCAGTTGAAGTTTTTATAAATTTGACTAATACTTATAAAACGTAACTTCTGCGGATTAACAAAAGACATTAGTATTTTTATGAAAACATTATACAACTTCAGCTCTGAAAAACTCATCCGTGGTTAGTGAGGAGCTAGCTAGCTCCCCCCTTTAAGTGAATTGTGCTTATACCAACTCGAAATTAATTCGCTAATCGTGAATCCTCAATATGATATCAAGGAAGTTCTGGACCAGATAAAAGACTCAATATTTTTGTAAAGCTTTTGTATATAAATCATTGTTTGTAATAACTATAAATTGCATTATTGTGCATATAGCAAAATGTGCTTGTGTTAACAAATAAAGTAATGTGTATCAATGTTTTTGGTAAATACTCTAAATTTTATACATATCGATATTTCATTCCCCTCTAAATCCCAATCACAATTTAAATCAGTTTGACGCTATTTCAAATCGTAATACCTGACATAATAAATTGGAAGTTCGTCCAAGATGAATTGTGATATGTAAGAGTAAGGATGTGTAGATCGGTTAGTTGGATTTGTGGGATCGGTTCAGCAGAAAAAGGTAGCTTTTAGGAATGGATGGTTTATATTTAAATAATGTTGAGGCTAGCTTATGAGCTGAGGCTGTTAACTGAGCTGTAAGGGAAATCTTAAACTAGGGCTAGACAGAGGTGAGGGTCACGAAACACCAAAGGCAAAAAAGAATAAAGGCAGCGAAAAAGTTTAGCATGGGAAAGGAGTGTAGAAATAGTTATAAAAATAGGCTTAATAGAAGTATGAGAAATAAAATAGATGACTTTAGAGCACTGGCAGGGATGAAGGATTTTTTATATAATAGGTAATAACTGAAACATGGTTAAATGTAAGTGGTTTCGATGATAGAAGTTTCTTTGAAATACAGAGTTACCGGCTATTTAATAGAGATAGAATAATAAACAAGAGAAGAAGTGGCTTTATACGTAAAATCTGAGTTAAATTATGTTGAAATTAAAGGTATGAAGGATAATATCAAGGAGATTGAATCCATTTGAGTTTCTATTAGTTGATATGAAAGAAAAAGACCTTTATTGGGAATTTGTTACAGAGCACCAAATGCTACCCATGAAATTAGTATGAAACTATACAATGAGGTAAAGATTTCAGCTGTTAATAAAGTAATAATTATGATATATTTTAAATTCAGACATGTAGATTGGGAACTTCTAGAGTCAAACCATAAGAGAGAAATATTTTGGAAACTGTTCAGGATGGCTTTCTTCACCAGTTAATCGAGGAACCTGCTAGAAACAATGCTATTTTAGAGTTTTTATTTATTAATTTCAAATATAAAAATTATCGAGAGGGTAGAAATTGGAGAACATCTGGATGCAAGTAATCATTACTTTTTCGCATATGGATATTGCAGTAGAATAGCATTAGCATCAAAATCGCTGGCATTAACAACTAATGTGAAAAGCTCATCAAAGTCAGGTCCGATCTATACAGCATAAGTGTACAATAAATATATGATCTGTTCGAAAGCAGATTGACATTTTTTTTCTTCAGTAGGTTTGTTAATGGTACAGTAACGTCATCAAAATTTCTACAAAGTTTTCTCTAATAACCAGCCATTCCCAAAAATCTCATCAAACTTTTGTTAGGTTTTCTGACAAGGCTTATACAACTCAGAAATATTTTGCCTAATTTTTGCTCAATAAAACTTATAATTTTGCCACATGTCTTGTTGACACTGAATGATCGTCCATGGGGAGTTAATAGGCAATTTTCAATATTTCAGAACGATATGCCTTCGAAACAATGACTTGATAAACTACAGCACCTTCCTCTGAAGCTGGCACATTTGGTGTTCTCCATTTTCTCACAAGCACACCAATTTTGAAAATCTAACCATTTGGAACTTTCTGTAGTTCATCTTTCGGGAGTGCATGTTTAAATAGTAAAGAGATCTCTGGATCCTTTCCTTGCTCAGCGGTCAGTTTACTTTTAGCAAACGTAATTTCACCATGTGAGCCAAAACCTTCACACTCATTATTTTTACTCACTAAGGAATCGCCAGTAGGGCAATTACTCACAAGATCCCCATTGGATCTAAAAATATGTAATACAATTCTATAATATCATCCTCTGAATATGTGTCAGTCATTTGTTTTGGCTTAATTTCTTAGCTTGAGCTAGAGATATAAGCACATGAGAGGAGCGCTTCTGGATTCTCCTCAACGTAAACATCATAATTGGAAGAAACAGTATCTAGCTAGCTAACCCTTTTGGTTTGGGCAAAAACTTTTTTCCTAGCCAAATACTTTTCCAACAATAATGTTACATCATTAAATGACAGAGTAGCTCTTACTCTAATCTCAACTGGTCCCGAAACTACGCCTGATGCTAAATAAATGTTATGAAGAGAAGCATTAACAAAGTCACCCTCAATTCCCTGAACAATAGCAAACTCACCAGTGGCAGAAGTCGAATCAAAAGACAATATACCTTCTAACAACAAAGTTTGAGCCATCCCAGTATCACGAAGAATGCATATGGGTTTGGTATTGGCAGTGTCATTTACAAAGAACCAACAAACACAAAAAGACTAAATTCTTCCCTGACTAGATTATCCTTAATATCAGTGGTCGAATAAACAACATTGTGTGATCTGATGAAACTATGCCCACATGTGAACAAGAATGCACTGGGTGTTTCCTCCTTTTCTTTTTCAAACACCATCAGTCAGGCATAACACGATCAGGTGCTTTTCACAGAAAATAGCAAACATGTCTTAATTGTTTTGATGAAGATTTATCCTGACTGTCAGAAAATTTCAAACTAAAGGAGTTGGATATTTGCTGAGACATGAGAAATTTTATTTTACATAAAAATGATTTTATGTGTTAAAATGTAATCATCAGAAAGAGCAGGTACTTCCTATAGTGTTTCAACTTTCTTTTCATCTAAGTTAGTTTTAAGGATGTCACGTGTAAAACATTTAAATTTCTGTTTATTTGGGTGTATGTTTGTCAGTGATCAATAACTATGAAGAAAATGGATGGACAATTAATAAGTCTGATTGTTTGTAATCAAGTACAGAACAACACAATGGGCTATTTGTGCTCTTCCCACCACAAGTATTGACACCCACTGTCTAATATTGTAAATCTGCAGACATACTGCTGTGCTACTGGGGAACAGCAGTAAGGCATTCGTTTATTACTTTTAGTACAGATGTTACAACATGTAGAATAATGGTTTTAACATAACTAAGTCTAGTCAATGATCATAATATTTAGAAATACTGTTACAGCATATTTGTTAAAATCTTACATATGCTTGTTAAAATAATAGTAACTAAATATATGCGTATGTGAAAGTCTACCTATGTAAAACATGTAATAATGTAACATGTGTAAAATATTATGTCTAGGCATAAAGCCAAATTAATAAAAGTGTTATTACATAATAAATGTTTGGATAATGGTGTAGTTGTTTATTTAAAGTCAAATTAGTAAATGTATAAGTTTCAATTAATACATTATATTGTCCTTTTTAGGGTAGTTTAAACCTACACTTATGTATCATGGCTGTACACTACTTTTGTCTTAGCATGGTTTTCTGTAAATCATCGTTTATTTCACCTGTAATTTTGTCTGAATATACCACTTAAAAGTGGAGTTTTACTGTACTTATTTTGTAAATCATGGCTTGTGTCACCTGTAAATGCCATTGTAGCATACTTTAATCGCACATAATCATTTCTGTGACTTGATTTACATGCTTTACCGTAAATCGTCACTTTCTTTCACCTGTAAGTCCGGTCTTAACATACTTTGTTGTAAATAATCGTTTTTGTCATTTACAAGTACCGTATTAAGATATTTTTACTATAAATCACCGTTCCTGTGTATGAGCTATATTTATATACTATTCTTTAAATCATTGTATCCATCATGTTAAATTCTTTCTTATTATATTCCCGTCGTTTCCTTCACTTAAGTGTCGTCTTAACACAATTTACAGTAAATCATCGTTTCTGTCACATGTTAAGTTTGTTTTAGCAAATTTTATTAAAGCTTCTTTCCTTTCTTCCTTACTTGTTACTAAATCATCGTTTTCGTCATCTGTAAGTGGAATTCTAACGTACTTCACCGTTTCATCATAGTTTCTGTCACCTGTGTGTTCCCTCTTAACATAATTTACTGTCAATGATCGTTTTCGCCGC
Organism: Tachypleus tridentatus; assembly: GCF_004210375.1. Classification (NCBI taxonomy): domain Eukaryota; kingdom Metazoa; phylum Arthropoda; class Merostomata; order Xiphosura; family Limulidae; genus Tachypleus; species Tachypleus tridentatus. The sequence goes on from NC_134826.1 coordinate 96,885,806, forward strand.
CTTTAAGCTCTGTCTTAATGATATTTAACGGAAAATCATCTGCAACTTGTGTTTTTACAACGATGATACAATTCATTTCTATTATTGTATTTTAAAAACTGGTATATTATTGTCAGCTAGATTCCGTGAATTACACGCGCTGCTTTAAGTATGTTAAGATCGAACTTTCTTTAGTAACCTAGAATAATGTTCTGTATTAAGTTTTGCTCTGCACAGCTTTGTTTGGTCTTTTCTCTCTCCGTTCATCATAAAAACAAATATTTGCTATATTTGTAGTTACGAATGACATCTTAAACATGCAATAGAGCCAACATTGTTTACATATTTTATTAGAGCACTATCAAAGTATACTGTAAAGCTCACGATAAAATACTGGTATTCTAATTGGCAGTAGTTTTACATAAAAACATGATATCTAATATCTGTAACGCGATTCAATTCACAAGTGATTTACCATCATTTCTACATTATACTTTCTATTATTATATTATATCGATTTACAGATGTTTCCTCGCTATGTGTATGGTACATAACTATATTTGTATAACTTGTCATAACGGTTTCACTGTGAAATGTACTTATGATCCCTTGTTACATCTATAGTAGGTAAATATATCGTTATAACTCTGTTTGAATGCGAATGTTTATCCCAGAACACGCAAATGTATCTTTAAATTATTAATTATCCAACTAACTAAGTAATTATATTAATTCTTACGTGTCACATGGCTTGTAATAGGTGTGCGTCATACACGGATTACATTTTTAACAGTCATTCACATAAATAACACACACTGACCAGTTAAATCATTAAATGTATTCAGACCTATTGTTTCTAGAAAAGGCTACGATATCTTCGATGTATCTTCTTCACTACTTAGTTTTGACTATTTCTATGTCTTTGTGTTTTTTAATGTTAGATTCGAAATCCCCCGCGATTATCCAATTAGATTCTATGAAAACGATTAATCGATTTCCAGATATGAAAACTGTTGAAGACTTAATATAAAATATACGGATATAACTTGTTCCTAACTACTATGTAGCAAAATTTGACATATTTATAAACTACTTTCTTTTGTTTATAATCATAACAATAATATATTAACATACTTATATTTCAGTTTTATGCTTAAAGGTTAGTTGAACACAAATATATGTTATTTAAAACAAGAGAGAGAAAAAATATTAAATATTTCAAAAACAAATTGATTAAATTTAATAAAGTATATTTAGAAGTGTCAACGTTCTACAAGCTGACGTTTTGATCTATGTTAGCCATCAATTTCCTACTCATTATAAAACTATCCATTTTCATACAATTTAAATCAACTCAAAATAAGATAATCTTTAAACGCATCACATACTAATCATTATACAGAATTGATTCAAACAGATATTTTTCAAAATACCTGCAGTTAATTTTATTTTATTTTTTGGTTGGACATGCGCTAAAACAAGGTAAACACATTATGTGCAAGTGTTTGAATACATGAAAATAAAACTTCTGAATTCGATATCATTTGTTGAACTAACATGTATAGAGACTGGTGAAGATTCTAACGAACTACATAAATTTTCAAGTCACCAAAAGTGTTAAAGCCATACTTACAGTGGAAAGACTATGGCTTGATTTTTAACATGACAGGCTCTAGTCAGAAGGTGGCACTTTAAACTTTTGTATTACATTGTTATTTCCTTTCGTGTTGTTTTAATTGTAATTTAATTGTTATTAGGTACAGCTATACATATATATAAAATAAAGAAGCAGTTGTTTTATGTTGTTTTTTTGTAGTTGTTTGAGACTAACACTTCATGGTATTTTGTTTGGAAACAAGAAGTTTCCTCGTAATGTCACTATTCTTACGATGCTACTTGAAGACGAGAGTTGTTTTTTTTTATACTGTTGATTGGAGATGAGAAGTTTGATTACTAATCATTCCTAGGCCCTGAAAATAGAGCAAAGCGTAAAGTGTTCGTACTGAAAAGGTTTTATCGCTGACAAGAGTCTTCCAGTACGTCATGTTCAAGGTTCTGAAGGTGCCAACCAACCGTGATAGAAGATTTTCTTCTTAAACTCAAATAACTCTTGTATACTAGAGGCAATAAAAACTGAAGACTCCTTCTTGATCTATTAAGAAGTCTTGTCGTAGGTTCGAACAGGAAGACTAAATACAGTCACAACACAAAAACGGATTTAGTGAGAACATTATAAAGCTTGCAGTAGCGTCTGATGCACCACTTTAATGTAAGTTAAAATTAGTAAAATATTCGCCTTTGTTAATGTTTAGATATGACACAAACATTACCTAGTTGCTTACTTAAATGTCAGAAGACTTGCCAATTAATAATGGTGGAAAAGAAAGAATAAGGAAAATCATTGTTTCTAGTATTAAGTACGAATATATATATCACTTACAACTGAAAGGATAATCAAGAAAAGGTCCCAAACTGACAAAAAAATACACAATACATGTGTCTCATTTTATATACATCGAAGTCACACTTCCAAAAAAACTCGTAATGCACTAGATCTCAGGAAACCACCATCTCGATAAAATATAATACCTGTACTCAGCCTTTGATTTAAACATGAACTGTCGTATTTGTAGTGATAACTGCTTGCCAGAAGATCCTAAGAATACAAACAGACGAAGATGTGTTCTGTGTATAACTGTGGAGGTAAAGCACTACATGCTACTTGGTATCAATATTTCCACCAAGGTCTTGATGACAGCATTCTCTTTCACGTTTCTAATTTGCATCTCCTGCTAAAAACTCTTTTTTTTTTTCAAAATCTCTGATTACACAATGTAACAAAAAGTTTGTTCCTGGATAGTATGCGCTATTGCTTATGTTGTAAATGTACAGAAAATGACCATTATTCCCTTCAAACTTTGCTTTCAAGACCTGGATAATGAAATTTAGAAAGTAACCTACTTTCTTTGTAAAAAGGAGAAAATTTGCACATTTTCATTTACATGAGGTTTGATTTGTTTGTCTTTGAATTTCGCTCAAAGCTATTCGAGGGCTATCTGTGCTAGCCGTCCCTAATTCAGCAGTGTAAGACTAGAGGGAAGGCAGCTAGTCATCACCACCCACCGCCAACTCTTGGGTTACTCTTCTACCAACGAATAGTGGGATTGACCGTCAAATTATATCGCCCCCACGGCTGAAAGGGCGAGCATGTTTGGCGCGACCGTGATGCGAACCCGCGACCCTCAGATTACGAGTCGCACGCCTTAACACGCTTAGCCATGCCGTGCCCATAAGGTTTGAATAAAATAACATATGAATCAAGATTTACATGTATTTATACTAAAGTTATACAAAAATGAACACAATTTTTTAGAAGTGGGTAGTTTTTCGAGATTTGCGACTGTAATGTAAATCGCTTTCACGTATCAGCCCCCAAATATAGTGTCCTATCACGTTTTCGTTATACGCTCCTTGGTAGCGGCGTTCAAAGTCCAGTATATCTTGGTGGAAGCGCACGCCTTGATCCTCTGAGTATGCTCCCATGTTCTCCTTGAATTTATCAAGATGAGCGTCAAGGATATGGATTTTCAGGGACATCCTGCATCCCATTTTGCCGTAGTTCTTCACCAGAGCCTCAACCAGTTCCACATAATTTTCGGCCTTGTGACTGCCAAAGAAGCCCCGAACCACTGCGAAAAAGCTGCTCCAAGCTTTTTTCCTTCCTACTGAGCTTCTTGGGGATTTCTGTGCACTTCATGATCATCTTTATTTGAGGTCCAACTTTGACCTTTGCCTTAGACAGCTTAGGGAAGAAGTCTCAAAAGTACTTGAAGGATGTAGACTCCTTATCAAGAGCTGTGACAAATTGTGTCATAAGACCCAAATTTATGTGCAATGGTGGGAACAACACCTTCTGGAGGTTCACTAGTGGCTCACACTTGACATTGTGCCTCCCCACAAAGAACTCAGTCCGTTGTGGCAAGTATTTCCTGTTGTAGTGAGCTGCGGTGTCCCTGCTGTCCCAAAGGCAAAGATAACAAGAAAACTTGGTAAAGCCTCCTTGGAGATCCATCAGGAATGTCACCATTTTGAAGTCTCCGATAACCTCCCAGCCATACTCATCATACTTCAAGGCTTCTAGCAAGGCCTTGACGCTTTTGTATTCCTCTTTGAGGTGCACCGAAAGAAAGCAAGCAAATATCGCTCTTATCTTGATAAATTGGCCACATACATAGCAGAATACGTCTGGGGAATGCTGCTACATTTGTACCACAAACATAATGTTTTAATACAAACCCATTTACGACTGATTTTATAGCAAACTTTTAGAGCGAGAAATACTTCAACTGTATGAACTTTTCACTTGTAAGAATCTTGATCAAGAACATAAAGGAGAAGCCGTTACATCAAATAACCTCAATGTATACTTGCTTTTACACTTTTCTTAGTCGATAACACACCTATATGATGTTGTAACTTCATGGTTCAATACAATAAATCCTGGGTTTGTAAACATCGTAACTTTTTATTTTAATCAACTATTACATGACAACATAAACCATTTCTTATGTTCTAATAATAAACAATATACTCTAGGTTTACGTCATATTTTCCTTACATTTATTAATACATATTTTTATTGTATTAAACCTGTCTCCTACACGATCTAGATCTTAAGTAAAGTCAGTTAGAAAATCAAAAATTGAATGATGAACGTCCAACTTAGTGACGTGTGACAAACTATTTCTTTTTTCGTGAGTACCAAGGAGTAACGTGTTACTTTTTAAAGTAAATGTTCTCGCAATTTGGTACAGATAATACACACTATACAGTAACATTTTAAACTTTCAACTGTTGTTAATCATCACGTGAAATCGCTATCTCACGACACTAGTGGCGATAGCGAAGGGTTGAAACAGAAAGAACAGGTGGTTAGGCTTACCGGTGCAGTACACAGGTGCCGTTTTCATGGTACAAAATCGGAACCGGAACAATTCTTCGGGCAGTTGCGGCCGCCCGTGCCATATTGGCGGCATCCCACTCTGCCGTCACTTGCCGTTTCCATTTGTTTCGGCGATTCTGAAACCAAATTTTCACCTGAGTTTCCGTGAGATGAAGACCTGCTGCTAGACCCGCCCTCTCAGAACTTGAGAGATACCTCTTCAAATCGAATGTCGATTCCAGCTGGAACACCTGGCTTCGCGTGAACACTGTCCTCGTCTTCTTCTTTTTTCGGCTTTTCTCGTACAGCGATCTGTTGCTTACGGGCATCTCGATAACGTCCTCCCCTCGACTGTTAGCGTCTGCTGTGTGTAGAAACGCGGACCGTTTCGACTGTAAACTGGTCGAAATTTCGGAAACCATAAATTCGTTAGCTGTATTCAATAGATGTGAAGAATTAGTGATAGACTGATTGTCTCTTTTTCCTAAAGACACAAAAGAATACGTCCTTATTAGAGAGACGGGCCACAATCAGTTACATTAAAATCAAATCAGTTTTAGGCTTAGCTTCACTCTTATTCTAGATATTATCCCGAGATCTTTCAAATATCTGTTTGATTTTCAGCCTTCCTGGCGAAAATAGTAAACAAATTAGGAATAAAAAGCAGACATTTTTATCAAGACACTCTCACACATCGGATAACAAAAACTGATCGAACTTAACACTAGTATTGCTTACATACAACTTAAAACCAGTGGAAGAGTTCTGGTATTCCTCACAGGCATTACAATATTTTAACGTTAAAAATCTCTGAATATCCATTTTAGACTGACTAAATTCGACGTTATAACTATAAATACATTTAATGTGTATTTAACCCTTTAAAAATCAAACTCGTGCATTAAGTTACCATGAAAAAAGAAGCTTAGTACAAGTATTATGTCAAGATATATAAAACAAGTTGACCTCACATTCTTTAGGCAGCTGAACGTCAAAAGTGACGAATTCAAATTACAGTTCAAGAAATATTATATATACCTAGCATTTTTTATGATATAGTGTGTATAGTATTTTATAATATATTAAAATTAAAAGTCAGGAGAAAAAAATTATATAAGTTATTGCTTCATAATACATAAATATGCGTACCCCATCTAATTAAACCGTTACCTGACAAAAGCGTGGGTGTTTTCTTATAGTAATGTCACATTTGGCTATCTCCTGAGCCCACCAAGGGGAACCGACCCCCTGATTTTAGTGTTGTTAAGCGAGTGCTTAACAAAAAAGCCTTTGAGCGTTTACGTATATCTGTCCTCTTGTAATGGGCGAATTACTCGACCGACCGTCACTGAATACGATATCCAGCCTTAAAAACCCAGAGGCTCGGCTAGATATTACGATTTAGCTCCAAATGTCACCTTCCAGAGCCCGTCCATCTTCCCCGAGAATTGAACGGGAAGTCCATTCGTGTACCGCTGAGATTAAGAAATTCGACACTAGTCCAATACTCTGTAATATTTTATCTTAAAATCTTTACCAAACTGATTTTGTAAGCACCGCATCCATCAAAAACAGTCGATGAACCTTTAAGTGAAAGTAAAACATCTTTAGTTCTTCCAAGTGTTAAATAGTTTTCATTTGAATATATTGTGAAAATTTTCACTCACTTTTGTAATGACACCAGATGTACAGTTTAATTACAATTTATAATTTAATAGTGATATCAGATAAATGTACACAGTAATTACAATTTATAGTTTGAAGTGACACCGGATATACACAATAAATATAATTTTATAGCGACACCGGATATACATAGTAAATATAATTTATAGTTTTATAGTGACACCACGTATACATGATAAATACAATTTATAGTCTTGTAGTAACACCGGATATACATGGTAAATACAAGTTATTTTTTGTTTGGACAATGGGTATTCCATTAACAAATTTTTGCGTTTCTTTAAAGCCATGTTTATCACTTTATCATTGTACTCCCAAAATTTTCTGATACTACCTGTGCATCATGTAAATAAAGAACATAATATATCATGGCATAAAATTAAATGTCCCGTCACACCAAACGTGCTCGCCCTTTCAGCCGTAGGGACGTTATAATGGGACGCTCAATCCCACTATTCGTTGGTAAAAGAGTAATCCAAGAGTTAGCGGTGGGTGGTAATGACTAGTTGCCTTCCCTCTAGTCTTTCACTGCTAAATTAGGGGCGGCTAGTGTAGATAGCCCTCGTGTAGCTTTGCGCGAAATTCAAAAGAAAAGTAAATTGCATATTTAACCATTCATACATTAAAAACTTACATTTTGGCGAACAACCAGAAATATGTCAATATTCATTTGATATTATAAATCCAAACTTCTTGTCCTACAAATTCTTTTACAACATTTTTGAAGCTCTATATTCACTAATAGTTATAATTTGTCAATCTCATTAATATATATATTACCTACATGGTTACGTTCTCAGCACGGACATGTTATATCCTGTATTTTTGTCCCTTGTCTTTCAATTTTATTCAGCTGTTTAACATATCACAGAAACCACTAGTTTTCTTTATAACTCACTCAAATTTACTACCTCCACAACATCCGAAGGCAACTCATTCCATAAGCCAACTAACCCTATTAGAAAAATAAAATTTTCTTTTCTGAAGACGGCTTCTACCTTGCCTAAATCTATATTTGTGTCTTCTAGTTCTATAGTTCTGTTGCTAATTGAACTTTCTAGAACCTCACCTTAAAGTTTATAAATGGCAGTACACAAAGAGATAATACAATATTGTTAGTCTGCTACTATACACCTAGGGAGACATAATTGCGACAAACGTCTATTAATCGGAAAACTACAGCTATTTGACCAGGAACGTATATAGATTTCGAACATTACAAATTTCAGCGACTTAGCTTCGGACGTTAGTATTTCTGGAAGGATATTAGATATTGTTGCCGATGAAAAAAACTTGTGTGCTTTACGCTAGCTAGCCGTCGAGAGAAGTGTGCCTATGTATCAACAAAGAATTAATTCACTCTTAGCGAATGTCAGTAAAAGATTCAGTTCCAGATCTGATAGAAGACTCAGTGTTCTTTGTAAGTTTGTAAAACTCGTGTGTATAAATCATTATTTGTAATAACCACTATTATAAATTGTATTGTTGCTTGTAAACTAAAATATATTTATTTTAAGAAACAAAACTGTGAGTGACAGTCTTTTAGCAGATATTATAAATTTGATACATATTGACATTTAATTAACTTCTAAGTTAAAATTAAAATTTACTGTTATTTTAAATCGTAATATGTAACATAAAACAATAAATAGGAGACTCGTTCGAGATGAATTATAATACGAAATACTTTTCAGACGCTCTTAAGGTCGTTCTTATCCAAATTATACTTATAATATAAATAATGACAATCCACACACAATTTCTTGCATTTTCATAATTAAAACCCATCTGTCATTTATTTCCTCAACTTACTAAATGATCTATATACTGTGGTAAATCTGCAGCATTTTTTTTACAGCCAGCAACACCGAAGACTTTAATATCATCAGCAAATGTAAGTAATTTTTCGATCATTCCTTTTTCTATGTTATTAATTTAAAGCAAAAAGAGCAATGACCCTCCGAATAAGCCATGCGGTACACCACTTGCCACATTAATCCAGTTTCACTGAACTCCATTTATAACAACCCTCTGCTTTCTTCCATCAAGCCAGTCTTTTATCTAATTAGTTAACTTATTCCCCATTCCTATAAAAGCAGGTTTCTTTAGAAGCCTTTCATGTGGCACTTTGTCAAATACTTTCTGAAAATCACATACATCAAATCCACACAGTTACCCTCATCTACACACAATAACAGATTCAAAGCATCTCAAAACATTTGTAAGGCAAAATTTTCCTTCTGTGAAACCATGCTGACTATCCGATAAAATAATAAACTAATCAGCCTGTAATTACTGGGACAACTCCTACCGTCAAGGGAGGTAATTTGATAGAAAAGTTTTGTAAAATCTGATAAAAGATACTTTTCAAAGTCATTTGTCAAAGTTTAGAATTTTATCGGATAGTTAGCATGTTTTCACTTCAGGAAAATTCAAGAACACTTTATAAAAATTGTGGCAAGTGATTTATACATTCATTTCTTGACCTCCTTTAAAACCATCAGGGAAATAGTATCCGGATCACGAGTCTTATTGTTCTTTAATTACCCTCCAGTTGCACAACGGAACGTGTGCGGACTTACAACCGGGTTTTGATACCTGTGGTAGGTAGAGCACAGATAGCCCTTTGTGTAGCTTTGTGTTTAATTACAAACTTGTTGAATGTTTGTTTTCGTCTATCAGCTGTTTAAGATAAGGAACACTGTTTAAGACTTCATTAGTAAAAACTGAAGAAAAATAATAATTTAATAAACTAACCATTTCATAACCATCACGTGCACGCCTTCCTTTAAGGGTACGAGCCCCATAATAACATTTTGTTTACTTCTAGTGCACTTTTAAAAATCCTTATTATTAATTTTATGCTTTCAGCCAACGTTTCTCATGCGTCCTTTACGATGTCCTGATTTCCTGTTTGACCAACTTCATTGATCTTCTATAATACTTGGTGTTCCCCAAGTAGCACCCTTTCAACCATTTCTGTCTTTGATATTAAAAATAAATTTAAAATAGTGTTATTTCTAGTAAGTTCCTTTATCGATTGGTGAAAAATCTATCCTGAATAGTTTATAGAAATACTTTTCCCTCATGGTTTGACTCTAGCATGTTCAAATTAATATTCTGAAACTAAAGGATGGAATAAGTTAATCCGAAACGTTCGAACCTTGTATATAAATGTTTTATTAACCGTCTTCATTAAACCTCAGTTTCCCCACCATGAATCTACCGATAGTATTCGTATACATAATTTGAGTTTTTCAATTCTAATGATGTACCTGCAAGTTTAACCGTCTGAAACATGCAAAGTCAAATTATTCATGTTTGTGGGCATAATAATAGTATTAAAATCGTTCGTGTGTGTGTTTTCTTATAACAAAAATACATCGGGCTACCTCCTGTGTCCACCGAGGTTAGTCTAACCCTTGCGTTTAGCGTTGCAAATAATAGTATTAAAATCGTTCGTGTGTGTGTTTTCTTATAACAAAAGTACATCGGGATACCTGCTGTGTCCACCGAGGTTAGTCTAACCCTTGAGTTTAGCGTTGCAAATCCGTAGACCTACCGCTGTCCCAGCGGGGGACTAAAATCATTCGTTGTGCCAACAAACGTTATATGATTATTACAGTTTAACAATGCTTTCACGAAACATATAATCGTACTTTGAAGGCGTTTATATATCTTAGTATCTTTATTACTACTTCAAGAGAGTAAGAGAGCGGTAATAATGCATGTATTTGCTGTTACAAACAAACAAGCTAAGGCACCCGTCGTAAGTCTAGGAGCATAAGGATTTAACGTAAGACTTGAACTAATTAATTATATGAAGAATTTGTATTTACACGCATAACTTACTTTACGAGTAGTTTATTTTACACTCACTTTACTCCAGAATACTCAAATGGTATTTCAATTACTTTACGTTATTATTTTTACTAATCCCTTTCTGCGGTCTTATTGTGTGTTGATACTCCGAGTGTTTCTTGATAGACCACATTAGAAACTTCCTCCTTTCTGAGTCGAAATAATGAAATTCATTGGTGATCCTACTCTTGAACACCCAACATAGAAATGATCATGTGAAAAACAAGGGGTTTTCAGATGTAGCCCCCTGCCAATCTAAGTGTTGACATTTTGTTTTTGGTTGTCGTTTCTTCTGAAAAAAAAAAATCGACATTTTCCAAAAAAACTAAAAACAAATTCAAGAAAACCTCAAAATAAAAAATTATAGGAATGAAAATTGGTCCAAGATTATACAATCATTTGCTAAACAAATATATTTTTGCTGTAACACATGCATTTTGGTCCAGTGTATCATTCCATCAGGTTTTATTGAGATTGATCCAAAGACCACGAAATAATTTGCGAACAAATAAAGAAACAAATGGTTAACTTTAATAAATGTAAATCAGAATATTAATCGGTAGTTTGTGTGGTATTACACAATACAAAAGACATAACAAATTCTCTATAATTTTTCTGGCCTTGAAAAGAGAGACTTAATCAGAATTATCAGTTTTATAGTGATGTAACGTCATGCAAACTACAAATATATAAATAACGCTTCGCAAGTACAAATCGTTATAAACCACAATGAAAAATAGGTTATTATTGTGTATTTTGTGCATTGTAGCTTCAACCACTTTGAAATTTAAAAATATGAGACTTGAGAGTAACTTGATTTTCTACGGAAAAGTACTACTTCAAGAACGCAAAGGACGTTCAAACAAAGTAAACTGTGCCAATAAATTAAAGAAAATCTCTTATATATAACTCGCCTACATAAATCAAATAGTTTGATTAGTTTCATCAGATAGGATAAGCTGCGAAGGCAATTTTATATACAATAACTTTTCCTGAGTTTCTTATTTGTTGTTGTTGTTATTTTTTTAGAATATCTGATTCAGTTCTGCTATCATGGTTTACTGAAATTCTCACCCTTAATATTGCTATTACACTGTTTTGTAACAAAATATAATCCTAAATTTTAATCTTAATGTGTTTAAATGAAATAATGCCTTGAACCTTGATGTCATAGTACCTTAACAAAATAACACCTTCAACACTTATGTCATGGAATAATAATAAAATAACAATCTGAATATTCATGTCATGTTAACTTAACAAGATACCTCCTTGAATCTTGTTGTCATGGGATCATAACACTTTAAATTCTGATACCATGAAATAATAAGAATATGAACCGTGATGGCATGACATTTTAAGAAATATCACGTTGAATCTACTTGTTTTAGTATCATAACAAAAATATTTGGTAGAACATTGTTAAATTGGGCGTAATGATTAGCGTGCTGGACTGTGTATCCGTGTGTACATGGTTCTTGTATCGTTATCGAAAAAAATTATCCTCCGCACTTTGAGACTATAAATGCATTCTAAGAGTTAAGGTAAATTCATTTATTTGGTTAGAGTAGTCTCAACGTTGATCGTGGGTGCTGTTGACTGTCTGCCTTCAATTAGTTTAAAATTAATCATTTGAGTATCCTTGCACGAACAATCTGGAAAATATCAAACCTGGCTATTTTTCGTCAAGCTACCATAATAACATGTCACCCTAAGTATTTTAACACTAAATCTCGTTGTTATTAGCAGTATATCCTGAATTCTGTTCATAATATTCTGATGATATTTCTTCCAAAATCCTAAGCTAAGGTTTCGTAGTAGAATACCAACTTGATTCTTAGTTTCATGATATCTAAAAAAATATCATTATTAACCCTACTAGGTAGCGACCTTGACAAAATATCACTCTTAACTCTTTGTCAATCCAACCTTCACATTGATCAGATTTCATAGTATTCTAACAAAATACTCCATTGAATCTGCATACTAAAAATATATTAACGGGTTAACTGATAAAATATGAAGTAGTAGCATTCAGCGGCATTCCATCTCGAACAGCGAGCCCTCGATCGACAGGCCCAACATGTTAATAACGAGACAAAGCACGACTTACGACGACAATGAAGAAATTATATTTACGGATAAGGTTAAAAATATACAAATATTGTCCAAACGTTCATTTGTCGTACTAAAGAAAGACATAAAATAAATAAGCATGTACACAACATGGCTAAAAGTATCTGGACACCCGACCATCACACCCATATGTGCTTGTTGAACATCTCATTCCAAAACCATGGTCATTACTATGGAGTTGGTCTCAGTTTTGCTGCTATAACAGCCTCCACTGGCGGCTGGCTGTTGTTACTCCTAGACATCTCCACTTCACAATAACAGCACATACAGTTGACCAGGACAGCTCTAGCAGGGTAGAAATTTGACGACTTGACTTGCTGGAAAGGTGGCATCCTATGGTAGTGCCACATTAAAAGTCACTAAGCTCTTCAGTAAGACCCATTCTACTGTTAGTGTTTGTCTATGTATATTGCATGGCTGTATACTTAATTTTATGCACCTGTTAGCAATTGATGTCGGTGAAATAGCCGAACCCACTAATAAGAAGGGGTGCCCACATAATTTTGGCCATGTGGTGTATATTTCTATACTGATTAAATAGAAAAATGCGAATGTTATAAAATAAACGTTCCTCTCTGGCACAGCAGTAAATTTATGGATTTACAATGCTAAAATCAGGGGTTCGATTCCTCTCGGTGGACTCAGCAGATGACCCGATGTGGCTTTGTTATAAACAAATAATAAAATAAAGAAATTAGAATTTAACAAAAAAATCGCATTTAAAAACTACGATAGTAATTTATTTACTTCGGGACGTTTAGAGCAAACGATCATATTCAAGCCAGATACATGCCCGTCGGTTTACAATAAGAGGAATGTTTTGAAATGAATCAATACATGCAAACAGATAGAACTAAACAATATAATAAAGCTGGTAAATAAAAAAATATTAGAAATAAAGAACAACTTTTCGCAGCAAAGAAAGAAATTACTTAAACATTTTTAAGGTAATCAAAAAGGGTATTTGAAAAATTATAAAAAGTGGAACCGCTCGTTAATACCCAAATAGCTTAAATAACTCAATTTAAAAATTATTTATTTTCAGATTGTGGTTATTTGATTGTTTTTGAAGGTGGAATGAAGTAAGGTAAGTACTTTAAAGTGCCCAAGAAAATGATCAACTTTGTTAAAGTGCTGAGCTACAGGCTTATCTCGGCCCTTAATCAAGATGTTACTGTTACGTAAGTGTTTTCATGTATGTTAATTGAGTGTTCAGCTGATTTTTCCTACGTAGATTTGGCCCCAGTTGTTACAAATAATACAACAAATTAAACATTTAGATATGTTAAATGGCTATTTACAGAATATTTGAATTAGGACCTCTAACAGATCACTTATGATTAAAGTAAGGGCAAGTGTGCGTCTGCTAATCTCACAACTGTACGTAGCAAGTGATAATCGTATGTCGTTCGGAAGTTGACTATTGACAAGTAAATATTTAATGCTAGTGTCTCGTTTATAAGAAATTACAGGTTTGTTAGGGACCATGTGATCCTGTGTTATGATGTGGAAGTTTTCAAATAATATACATGTTATTTGTGTGTTTAATTGGTGAAGGTAAGTGTGATGTGTAGACGATCAGTAAAAGTAGTAGTAGGTTTGTTGAAGCGATGTTGTACGCGTGTAGTCGGAAGTTTTGAATTGTATACGGTGTTGGTGTTATAATTACTGATATGATTTAAAATAAGGAATTTCTGGAGAGCTAAATTCGGATATTTATTTTTAGTGTGCATATTATCTTTTAGTGTGATGAAGAAGAGAAGTTGGATAGCCACGTTTTTTCGAAAAACTGGAACATGTGATAGATTTGCCTACACAATCTGCTGAGATAAGATTTGGGAATGTTTCTATTAACATATTAAGGATGACTGGAGTAAAAAATGTAAATATTTATGTTTGTCCATTGTTTTGTCATGTGCAGACGTCACAAGATTTCTATCATCTGTCACGGAAATACTAATGTCAAGAAATGAAATGGTTTGATGAGAAACAAAATGTGTACTGGAGCGATGGTGTGAGGATTGAATAAACGGAACAAAACGATCGAGTTTTTAATCAGCGCATATAGCTCTACCAAAAACACTATCAGTATGTCTACATAATAAAGATAAAAGAGGATTGGTGTAGTTTTAAAATATGCAATCTTCAATGTAACCAACAAACATATTAGTATAAGAAGGACCCATTATAGTACTCGTGGCTATATTATTCATTTGTAATGGAAGTTGGTATCAAAAGAAAAGTCACTTAATATATGTAGCAGAGTTGGTTCTAATGAGGTAACAATTATTAAATACAACGTCGTATTGTTAATTGTTATTTTTAAATGTGACTTGTCAATGACTTGAATAAAACGGATAATAATTACAGTTCTTTGATTAATCTTATAGCATAAAACAATACAACGTTTTGGGACATCACATAGGACCTATTTGTAAATGTTTTTTTTTTAAATCTTAAAGTCTCTCCTAAGGCGTGCGACTCGTAATCCTAGGGTCGCGAGTTCGCGCCCGCGTCGCGCTAAACATGCTCGCCCTCCCAGCCGTGGGGGCGTATAATGTGACGGTCAATCCCACTATTCGTTGGTAAAAGAGTAGCCCAAGAGTTGGCGGTGGGTGGTGATGACTAGCTGCCTTCCCTCTAGTCTTACACTGCTAAATTAGGGACGGCTAGCACAGATAGCCCTCGAGTAGCTTTGTGCAAAATTCCACAAACAAACAAACTTAAACTCGTTTAAATGTTCTACCTCTACATCCTAATAATTGTTATTCATGAACATTATATATATATATATATCAAAGTATTAAAAGGACCACCAGATTCGAAATGCTGTATTTTTTAATATATTTAGTTGATTGCAATTGCTTTCATAGCTTACACTACTTTGCAGCCAGCATTACCACCAACTGATATAATGGGACCTGGCATTGTACGAAAGGTCTCGTCAGCATTAGATATGGTAGATGCAATGTGGATGACTTATTAAAGTGTAGGCCAAACTCTTTACGTACTATTCTATATGTACGTTGTTTTCTACATGCATGAAGTAATTATTGAATAAATGCCTGAGTAGTAATAGCCATTTTATGATTGACAAAAAATGCGCGAGTTGTTATTCTGACCTGTATAAGTCGTTTTAAGCATTTATTTGTTAAAACAAACACATAAACCTGTTTCGTAAAAAGCGGATGTGCTTTTGATATAATCTTTTTCGAAACAGATCAAAGCTTTGTTCAGAGAATTTTCTGTACTTGGTATAGGGTTATGCCTCGTCAGGTGCTAGAAGTTAAAGCCTATCATATTGTTCAACTGTCCAGAAATCGGACGAACCAAACGGACATTTCCAAAACAGTATCGTACCCTTAATGAACTTTATCCAAAATCCTGAAACGTCATCAGACTACAGGAAATATTGTTCTAGGAAAGTCAAATGGTAGACACTAAAAACTGCTCCCGAGATGACCGTATTTTTACCATTATAGAATAATGTCAAGGTCGAAAAAAGTCTTGCAACATCTTACAATAGGAATGGCATAAACATATTCATTACGAGGTATCTAGAAGAAAAATGAATAGAAGATTGACCAAACAAGGTTATTTCGCAAAAAATCTATCTGCAGCCTTATATTAACCAGAATACATCGCCATTACTATGTTACTTGAGGCAAGACAACATGCCAGCTTACACTTAGGACAATGATGATTTGTCGTCTTTTCAGATGAGTCCTGTTCCCGGCTTATTAAAGGTAACAGTAGGATTCATGTTCGTCATTTGCCATGAAACCAGATGAAGGTTTCTCCCATAAAGAACACACAGGAGGTGGTGCAGTTCATCTTTGGGCAACTATTCATCATGATGAAAAAACTGCTCTTTATATCTTCCAGAAAAACGTCAATGGCGACTCCTACAGGCATCACATGTGGACGATACTTCTGACATGTACTAGACCAAGGTCTTGTAATACTTTGTGTTCCAGGATGACAATGCCACTGCCTATAATATGTGTATTGTACAAGATTATCTCGATCAGTAAAACAGTAAACAGTCTCCAGACTGTAATCCCATTAAGAAGTATTGGGCAGAACCGACATAAAAAATTGCTAACTATGACCATAAACAGTTACTGCAGCGCCTTATGGTGATAAGTTGAAATAAAATCACGGGATTACATCAACAGTATGCCATGTCTCCTCACGTACTGAATGTTTAAAATGAACTGATATAAGGTTACAAGATGCTATCTATAATAATGTGATGTTATATTTTGTCATTACATATGTTTTGGTAAGGTTTTGTTGTGATAAGTGAAATGCTGAATTACATATCTTTCTATAGGTGCGTGATAAAATTGTTTGCTTTTTTCTTAAATTGTTCCTGACATCCACAGAACTTGTCTCCTTATGCAAAATATACATTTAGATGTTTATGATATTTTGTTTAAAAAACATTTTCTACATTTGCATGAGAGTTTCTTATATTCTATTTTCATCTACCCAAGACTCCTTTAGACTTTAATACAGTTGTTATATTAGTGTAATCTTACCTAATCGAAACATATCGTCTATCGTTGGATAGATAAAATTTATACAATAGTGTATGTTAATTTAAAAATCTGTTTTTAAATTTGGATTATTCCAACGATATTGTAATCGTATTTAAAGAAACCTCTTACCTTGATTAAGAATCTTACATTATTGTAATTTCACACTTTCAAAACTATATTCCAGCTTTCAATAAAATTGCTGATGTTATTTTAACCTCACATCTACACAAACGTTTTACAGCTTTTTACAAAATTTACTGTATCAATGCTATATTAGTTAAAAGTTTTGTTCTAGCTTCGGTTAATATCAACTATATTATTATAATAGTGTTCAAAAATTTAGTTCTAGCTTTAGAAATAATTTCTTATATAATTATAATTTTGTTTATATAAGAGTTTTGTTCTAGTTTTGGATAACTTAATATTTTTATATAAAACTTTTGAATACGATATACAACATTATTGTAATCTAATCACTAGCATTAGCTTCCATTTAGTTCTGAGTAAGATCAGTTTTGTTGTAGTTTAATTTTTTGAAAACCTGACGTATAACTTTGAATAAGAGTTATTACATTCTAATCTGTACATGAAATTCATCTCTATGTTTGTATAACATATGTTGTCGTAATATCATTTCTTCAAAACATTTTGTCTCACTGAGATAACACTTGTGATGTTAACAGAACCGTATCTACAATGTATGTGTTATACAGATTTAGATAACATTCCTTGTATTATTGTTATCTCGCTCAATCAAAGCTGCTATTCTAGAATCTGATAAAACTGTTTACATTTTTATAATGGTATCTAAATAAAATAATTTATTTAGTATCGAATATTTTTTACGTTATATTTCAATATAGTCCACACAAAATTGTACAGAAAAAAATAAGAGCCATTCTATGAGCCGCTATGCCGAGTCTAACAACATATATAAAAGTAAAGTTTCTTAATATAGCTTGATGTGTAGGAAAACGATTGAGAAGGACAACATCGGTAAATGAAATATTCCATAATACAGTGTGGTCTCTTTTAAAAGAAACGATACAAATAAAGGAAAACTTCCATAATATGCCTTTATCCGTTTTAAGAAGAGAAACAAATAAAAAAGTTTCCTCCAAAATATAGCTAGATCTGTTAAAACATGAAAATACAGATAGAGTGAAAGTTCCGTAATATGACTTGATGTCTCATATGAAGATCAATACAAATAAAGGAAACGTTTCATGTTATGACTCCATTTGTAATAACAACACCAATAAAGGGAAAGTTCTATAATATGGCTTGATCAGCTCTAAAAAGAACACATAAATGGAATGTTCTATAATATCACTTGATCTGTGATGACAAGAGCAACACAGATAAAGGGAAAGTTCTATAACATAAATTATTATTTTCTAATAAAACAGCACACATAAAGGCAAGGTTTCTTACTGTGGCCTGATGTATGAAAGAAGATTAAAATAACAGACTCAATGAAGGGAGAATTCCACAATGTGGTTTGATCCCTGATAACAAACACGACACAAATAAAGGTGTTGTTATTGTCATAACAGATCAAATGAATAGAATGCCCCATAATATGATTCGATCTGTTATTACAAAGACAATCGTGAAAAAGGAATTGTTCCATTGGTTTGCCTTCTTATACCAAAAGCAACACAGATAAAGGAAAAGAAGTATAACAACCCTTGAGCTGTTATAACAAGAACAACAATAAAGATAAACACTTATTATGTAACTTGATTTTTTATTAGACGAATAAAATCGATAAAGAAAATGTTATTAATAATACTTGATTTGTTATAAGGAGAACAATACAAATAAATGGAAAGCTCCTTTATTATGGTTTGAAACAAGAACAACATTAACAAAGGAAATATTCTTTAATATGACTTGATTTGTTATAAAAAGAAGAAGAAAGGAAATGGAATGTTACATAATACAGTTTTATCTGTTATAAGTTAACGAATATATCTGTTATACGAAGTTTAACTTCGATAAACAGAACTTCTGTAACATGTCTTCATATGTTATTTGTTTGTAGTTAAGCGTAAAGTTGCACAATGGGATATCCGTACTCTACCAACCACGGCTATCAAAACCCTGTTTCTAGCGTTGCAAGTCCTCTGTGCTACTGAATATCTGATGTATTGTAAAAAGAACAACACGGGAATATGGAAAATTTCATAATATGGCTTGATATGTTATAACAAAAACAGCATCATTAAAGAGAGAGTTTCTCTATTGTTTAATCTATAGAACAAGGATAACAAAAACAATGTAAAGAAATCCAAATTTCTTTTATTAGAGTGAATATCAAAACAATGAGCAAGTTATGTGGACAAAAATGAAGTACCGTCATCAGAAGCTGGCTTACCATTCCCAATAACTTTCACTACATAACCAAATACATTTATTCAACTTTATAGTACTTTATTACTACTAATGAGAGTAATTAGGATGCATTTTGCAATTAAAAAAATTATAAGTATTATAATAGAAGGAAATATAGATATTTTTCTTTTTTTAAATTCTTATCTGAGGTTTTTTTTCCTTACTTTATGTAAAAGTTGGTTTTGAACAATGACAAGCAGTTGAATACAGGTCGTTTAAAAACTTATAAACCCTCATTTTACTTAATTTTAATTGTAACTGTTTTTCCATATTACGATTACTTTTTATTAGTCTTCCATATTACCTGACGGGTTTTCATTGATTTTCGATGCTATGGCCGCATTAGCTAAGCCGAGTTTTTAATTCAACATTGAGCATGAAGGTGAGTAAAACTAAATACACGGTCTACTTAGCTAATGAATGAGTATTTTATTTAAAATTGTTATGAATGCAATAAGAGTAGCTATAAGCCTGACCGCCAATTTCGATTTTATTCCTTTAAGTCGAACGCTCTATCCTTTTTTGACCGCAATTTTTTGTCAAACCTAAGGTGTGTTTGATTAGATAACATAACTTTTTGTCAATACACTTCAACAAACCACAGCAAGTAAAAAAAATGCTACTATATAATAATGAAGTTTAGTTTTAAGGTTGCAACCCTATTATTCGGAATAGATGTTTACCTTACAGAACAAACCAGATCCTTCAAAATATATAATTGTAGTTTTTCCTCTCTAAAACAGTTCTAATTGCTTCCTTTATAGTAACGCTATGGAATTTAGATTAACAGTTTCTTGTTATCACCCCCATGCAATCGGTGCAGCCGTATCAAACATCATTATTTATGCTAATATCACGTGCCCCCAGTGGCACAGCAGAATGTTTCGAGCTCACACTCCTATAAATCAGGTTTCGATACCTGTAGTGGGCAGAGCAAAGATAGCCCATTGCTTAGCTTTGTACTTAATTCCAAATAATCAATTTATCTAACATCACGTGACCAGTAACATTTTTTTAATTAAAATAATTTAATGAAATTTAGTAAATTTGTTTTAACAACTTGGAAATGAATAGTAAATAATAACCGTCCATCCGTATGGCTCTTTAGAAAACTTGAGCTAGTAACTGCTAAGCTAGTTTGTTTGGCCTAACTAGTTGAAACTGTAGCAGAACATTCCAACTGGTCGCTCGGGTAACTCTTTCTATAGCTGTGCGCAAGTATTTTGGTCAAAAGTGAGCGATTTTTATTGAATAACTTTGCACATGTGGCTTACATTTAGTCCAAATGTGAAAAAGTAATAGTAGGCTGTAAAGATCTATCATTATGCAGAACTTGAAAAACAATCCATCAAAGATAAGTATGTTTCTTCTATCAAATAATGTTTTATTATTTTTAGTGTGAAGAAAAAAAATTCAATTAAAATTTGATATTTTATATCTCGTGTATTTCTTAATAGATTGCCTTGAAATTTGGTGTATGAAATTAGGGTAAAAGTCCAGTAGGACACATTCACTGAAAATATGTGTTTGTTTGGATTACCACAGTCCGAGAAACAGAAGATACCGTGTTTCTCCGAAAATAAGACAGGGCTTATATTAATTTTCACTCCAAAATATGACACTAGGGCTTATTTTCGGGGGATGTCTTATTTTGATATATTAAAAAAATGAAGTTACAAAGTAAAACTATTAAACTAACCATTTAAAATAAACTATTATTAAACTATTAAACTAACTGATTAATACTTAAACAAACTAATTAACTAACTATTAAACTAATTAATAAATTAATTTTTTTATTTCTTTCCTCTTCCTGCCACTCTTAACTAGGGCTTATTTTAAGGGTAGGGCTTATATTAAAACTATCCCCAAAAATCACATTAGGTCTTATTTTATGGGTAGATCTTATTATCGGAGAAACACGGTAGAGAACCGTTAAACTATTTCTCCTGCTGGTTGTTTAGGCCACACTACAAAATACTGTGAGTTTCGATCGTTATTTCAATCCACCACTAAATGTCGAGAACTTGTTTAATAACAGTTTTTGTATGATATTCTCTAGTAATAGCATAGAAGAATGACAGGTTTTAATTTCTAGTCTAACATGTAGTGTGTTTCGAGTCAAAACCATCAAGACACTTAAGCCTTAAGACGACTGCAACTGTTCCACTTCGTATTACACAGAAAAATAAAGGCGTTAACATCAATAAACTTGTATTTAACAAGTGCTCAAAATAGTGTAATCTTAATTTTTCTACTTTTTTTAATTTGTTCATTTTGGATTGCACAAATAACATTTCAGGAGCATCTTCTGTCTCTCATAAGTCACTGCCCAACGTTTTTAATGTTTCGCCAACTTTTGGCTTTAAAACCGAAATGTTTTTAAGTATTATACTCTATACATAAATAGTGTTTCAGAAGACTGTTTTATTTCGTATTCCA
Organism: Tachypleus tridentatus; assembly: GCF_004210375.1. Taxonomy (NCBI): domain Eukaryota; kingdom Metazoa; phylum Arthropoda; class Merostomata; order Xiphosura; family Limulidae; genus Tachypleus; species Tachypleus tridentatus. The sequence continues at coordinate 96,907,793 of NC_134826.1, forward strand.
GCTCAACTGACGATTCCTAGTATTATATGATAAGGTCTCTCGAGCAATAACTTGTTGAAGATAAAAGATATATTTGAGATGCTATTTATACACTCTTCTGATTTTGGATCCACAAAAGACAAATCAATAGGAATAGGGGAACATCTATATATATCACTTTACTTAATATCAAATTTCAAATATATTAGTTTCCAATTCTTCGCCAGCTTTCGACGTTAAAATGAAACACATATTAACTTATTTTGCTAACGCAAAAACGCTTCCCACAATAGATATATGACTGATCTGTGTTAAGAGAAAAAACGACAATGAGGTACAGAACTGTATGTAGGTATTACACATAAGAAAGTTTTGAGTATCATATCTTGCTCAATATATTGTGTTTTAATATACAGCTTTAACTTTGTATTTATGCCCAATTTAGCTTGAGTTTGCTCAAAAGAGCAATTTAATCTAAATATATGTTAAAGAACGATTCTTATTTTGTTGTGATATTTATCTGAAAACACTTTAAAGTGATTTTGTTCTTCTCATGAAACTGCTGTTTTCCTTTAAAAGCAACATTATATTTCTTCCACATACTATTATTAAAGTATAAAGAGGATTTTAAAACTTAAAAGAACAACTTATTTTTAATAGCTCTTTCAGTTCTTTATCTACTTTTTTAAGTATTATGATATTTCAGTAACCACTAAAACATGCATATTTAAAGATCTGGTTCCTTAATCCAGTGTAAATAAGTTTTTTTGGTTGTTTTTTTTTTAATTTAGCTCTGGAAGAGCAGTTAATCTAATTGTATACTTAAGCTCGATGTTTCCTCGTGACTTATACAAAGTGAATCATCACACTGTGTGACTGAATGTATCAAACCTACTTTGACGTGCATATCTAATAACCAAACACCCAGCAAACCCATGTATGGCAAACGTAACAATAATTAGAAGAAACGTATAACTAATTTAAAATGAAACTGCGCTAATAACTAAATATTGTTGCTCAGTCATTAAATTAAATTAAGTACATATTTATACATAATTTCTAATCAATATTTAATTATCGTTATTTGAGAAAAACATTCAGCTTGAAATAATAGAATCGCTCATACACACACACACTTAGATATCGTGATGTTTATTCATGTAAACAAAACTAGACTTAGTTTATACGAACCAACCACAGGTACTGTGATTTCAGTTAAGTATAACTAATCAAGACTATATTTAGTTCCCAATATCTCACAAACATACAGGGTGTTTTTTTCAAAAAAATGTCACATATTTTCGATGGATGTGTTCTACTGGACTCTTACGTCACGTACCAAATTTTAAGGCAATTCATTAAGAAACACATGAGATATAGCATCTCCAATTTTGATCGTTCCTTCATTTTTCTTTTCTTCGTATGGAAGTAAATAAACTTTATTTGATAGGAAAAATTACTTAACTTCGATGGATGTTTTTCATATTTAGTACATTGATAGATCTTTAAACCTACAATATGAAGCCTTATTTGGTATAAGCCACTTATGCAAAGTTATTCAAGAAACTTCGCTTAAATTTAACGAAAAGTTTTGCGCACGCCTCCGTGATCTACCAGTCTTAAACGTTTTGCTATAATTTCAACCAAAAGCAAAATAGGGCCGTTTTTGCTTTTCTATCATTTGGATCAAAGATGACTGATATAGAGCATTAAAACAATAAGGTGATAAGATGAAAGGGCGCGTAGATACATAACTATTGGTTAGGCTAAACTAGCATATTAGCAGTTTCTAGCTCAAGATTTCCAAAGAATCATACGAGTGAACGGTTATTAATCATTATTCGTTGCCAACGTTACAGCACAGATTTACTAAATTTCATGAAATTATTCTAATTAAAAAGCGTTTAGCGTCGCGTGACATTAATATAAATAATTATGTTTAATAGGACTGTACCGATTGCATAAGAGGAGTGACAAGAAACTGTTAATCTAAAATTCATAACGTTGCCCTAAAGGAGTCTGTTAACACTGTTTTAGAGAGAAAAACTACCTCCATATATTTTAAAGTTTCTGATTACCTCTGTCAAGCAGAGTTTTGTTCTGAATATTAGAGTTACGATCCTAAAATTAGTGTTCGTTACTTTCGAGTGCCAGTATTATTTTCTGTGTGTATTGACAAAAAGGATTGAGTGTGTGACTTATATTACATATCATAACTTATCTCAGACGAGCTTCTATTTTATTATGTTACGTATTACTATTTCAAACAGCCTGAAACTGAGTTAAATTCTTATTTAAATTTAGAAGTTAATTAAATGTCGAGTTGCAACAAATTTATAATATTTTCTAACAAGATTGATACACACACTTTTATTTCTTAACTTATATGTATTTTATTATACAAAGAATAATACAATTTATAATAATGGTTATCATAAATAATTATTTATATACGAAAGTTTTACAACCTTACAAACAATATTGAGTCTTCCATCTGATCTGGAACTTTCTTGCTGTCCTATCGAGGGTTCACAATGACCGAATTAATTTAGAGTTGATATAGGAACAATTCATTTAACGGGGAACGAGCTAGCTCTTCACTGATCACACATGAATTTTTAACAGTTAAAATTATGTAATATGTTTGAATAAAATAACGTCCGAAGTTAATCCATTTGTAACATTCGAATTCTATAAACATTCTGTCTTAAAGTAGAAATGAATATAAGTAAAATAAATACTGATCTACAGTGACGCGAACATTTTTCTGGTTCAACTTTAGGAACCTGTAACATATAATAAACCCAATATCTCCACATCCATAATAACATGTGATATATCCGCATAACTTTTCATTCCAGTATATTCACACCCCTATAAAATGCTATATATCTTTATAGATTCACGCTCCTATAAAGTGATACATAAGGTTTATAAATTCAACATAGTTCCATACGCATACAACATGTTATATGACTGCGTAGTTTCACGTCCCTATAATATGAAGGGAAACAGGCAGTATCCAGTAAAAAGTGTTTTTTTACCTTGCAGCTCTATCGAGAGGTCGACACCTTGTCTGACAAAAATCCATGAATAATGTATTGCTTGCACAGTTTTACTCTCTTATGACATCTACAAACACAACATTAACTTTTTTTTCCAAATTAAAATGGTATTATACTCCCATACTTCCAAACTGTGTTCTTTTATCTCGTACTTTGCCAGACCTCTGTCTAAATGTGAGTAGAGAAATTAAGCACATGGTATTCAAGAACTCCATAATAACATTATGGACCATTTTAAAGAACAATAAATAATATAGAATTTTTGGTGAACTATATATGCACAGTGAAAAATATGCTTATATTTCAAACTTAGAATTGTTTTTTCAAATAAACTGAAAAGACAGTTTTATGTTAATCAATGTTCGAATGGGTGGGCGTGGATGTGTGCTTTAACAAACACAGTAGAATGAAGTGAATCAAAGAGGTAGTGCATAGGCTATTACCTAAAAATATAATTTAAAGTTTCACAGCACAATAAACTGTTTCTTTTGGTGTCAAGGTTAAACTACGTATAGTATTCATGATTAAAGAGGTAATGTTAAGGGTGGACATTGATGCTAACAGAATCTGGAAGGTAAGTAGAAAGCGTTTAAAAGAGAAAAAAATGAACGTCTTTATCACCCAAAATTTGTGAAATGTAAGGCTTTGAGGGAAAATAAAATAAAGATGAAGCATTTGATCGTTTCGGATATTTGCACAATGCCACACAAGGATTATAATCGTTAGTAGTTCCTAACTAACCAACAGCATCCTCTTCAACTTTTGTATTAATCTCTGATCGAATAGTTGAATTTCACAGTTACTCTTACAATTCACTCACTGGTTCAAAGTGCGAAATAAGATTTTGTGAAAACGGGATGCGAACAATGGACCCTCGAATTCGCATTTTGTCACGCTATCAACTAGGACACACCCGACCCGAAAAATAAATAACAAGGAATGCAAAGAAAGACTTGCGCGTTCCGATTTTCAAACGAGAACAACATAATACCATTTTAACCACGTAAACTGTTTATAAGTATTGTAATTTCTTGACCAGCTTTACTATAAAATCATAGCTTGATGAGAAATTACTGCAACTACTTCTACTCACTCATTCTACTAGACCAAAATTCTGTAAACTGATGACAACACTACACTGATACAGGAATGTAAACGCTCAATCAAAAACCAAAACACGCATTTATATTTTTTAAAAAATGGACGTTGAACGAATACATACACAAACTTCACACTTATTAAACTGCGTCCAGCATGTTTCACATCACTTAAAAAACCAAAACAAAAGTTTTTTAATTTTTCTGTTAAGCACAAAATTTCACAATGGACTATCTGCACTGAAGTCATAAAAGTATCGGAACCAGGTTTTTAGCGTTATAATTCATCATAAATACCGCTGAACTACTAAAAGAGAAAACAAAATGTAAGACAGTTTTATAAATTGAGCTGATAACCACAGAAGATCCACTGCCGAGATATTCACAATCACCAAGTTTAAATGAATACACAGACGTGATGATTGTAAGAAGAGAGAATTGTTTGTTTGTTTTATAGCAAACCCATATTGGATTATGCAATTCGTTCATCGCGGAGAATCGAACTATCGTATTTTAGCGTTATAAGTCCTTTAATTTAACGCAATCCCAGAAGAGATTGAACGACAATGTTCTAGGACACTGGTTAAAAATTGTGAATAACCGATTAGTCATATCAAAGAACATATATTTTATTGTTGTCATTAACGAGATCTTAACTTTTTGTGTTTTAATAACATAGTGCTCTCATTAAGCAGCCTCTGACATTAAACGATTTGTTTGTTTATTGTTAAGCATAAAATAAACAATGGGCTATCTGTACTGGTATCAAAACTCGGGTTTTACCTTTGTAAGCCTTCAGAATTACCTCTGAGCTACGGGGGAGTGTATAATTAATAAACAGCGTTATTAACTGAAACTAAACAATAACAAAATTACATGTACATGTGTTGTTACAAGGTGCGGCTATATTTATATATATCAACAGTTATTATTTCTACCTAATGGCCAAATATGGCCTAATTGTTATCGTGCCGGACTCTTATCCGAATATTCGTTATTCGCATCATATTGTTTCAAAAACGTGCCCTGCACTTTTGGGGTCTTAAGTGCGCTATAAGAGTGATAGTTAAATTGCACTAACAGAACAATACTTCGGAACGCATAATGTTCACGAGCTTCTTTCACTTTATCTTCATTCCATTAACTCAACAAGACATGAAAATTCTAAAATAATCAAGTCTTTTACATGTCTGAGAGTAAAGCCAATTGCTTGACTTATTTGATCGTCATTATCTTGTGCTACGTTGTTTTATACAAGTAGCTGTTTGCTGGAAGACGTTGGCTCAGTATATCTGCATTATGATGACACACACGTTGGGTTTACTTCAACTGAAACATATTTTTGCTGAATATAGTTCATATTAATAGAGATTTAAAAAGAATGGGCGATGCTGGATTTGAACTATTAAGAACTGGTACTTGGTTTGGTTTGGTTTATTTTGAATTTCGCGCAAAGCTACACGAGGGCTATCTATGCGAGCCGTCTCTAATTTAGCAGTGTAGGACTAGAGAGAAGGCAGCTAGTCATCACCAACCACCGCCAATTCTTAGGCTACTCTTTTACCAACGAATAGTGGGATTGACCGAAATTATGACGCCCCCACTGCAGAAAGGGCGAGCATGTTGGTGTGACGAGAATGCACGTGGTACTTGGTACCTGAATAAAACCTTACCCAATACAAGAGCTAAACAGTCAAACCAGAGAGAGGCTTAACACTACAGTCTATAATTTGCCCCTATTCTGGTCAACGCTAAACAGTCACATAAACTGTCTGGTTATGTTTAATCAGATAATGAGATGGAATTCCATAGTTTTAATGACACTACAGTTGACAGTACGGAGCGCCTTCGCGACTCCAAGTTTAGAAAATCCCGTCCCCAACCTGGCATGCTAATTACAATGCTACGTCATATCTTTTATTAGATCGAGATGAGGACGACGTTTTGAATATTGTATTGAGATTTTAACCAAGTCTGATCGAGTTTTTACCCTACAGTGCATTAAACCATTTCACTTACATCACATCAAATAAGACTGACTGAATAATGTTAATTACATCATCTTTAATTAACTTGTTACAGGTCTTTATGATCGACTGATATAAGTAGTGTTTCATTAATTAAATTAATAAATTTATATACCACCTTAATATACTCTCCTAGTATTCAACGAAATATTACTTAAGAAGGAAAAGTGTGGTTGAAAGTATATTAATACTGTAAAAACAAATTAGGCCAGGTTGAGTGTTATACATTATAAGAACGATTATGCTAATTTGGAAGTTTGTTTCGTGAACAAATAATGTATATGTTTTATCAATAGTAACTTATTTTAAAATTCGTTAGTAATAATATATTAATGAATGGCATCCTAAGATTTGTGATAACATATACAGCTGTAACAAATAATCATAAACCGAGTTCTTCATGTCAGTAATCATGCATTTCCTAAACACTGATTATGGTCAGAATGAGAGGTTGCATTCTTCCAAACATAAAAAGTTGTTGGGTTTTTTTTTAGCTCGGTTGGACTCCATGCTAACGCAAAAGACCAACGTTGACACAAAGTCACGTGGTTTGCAAATTGAAATTAGATGACCCAAGCTGTTGCATCACTTACTTTATAAGTAGCAGGTTGTTTTGTATTCAGTATTGTTATCGACGCTCCACAAACTCACCTACAGTTAGCATTAGTTCATGTTCTGTTGTGTGTTGTTGTTTTAAATTCCTGATGAATAAACACACTATGCAGTAAACGTTTTCCTGATCTCGTGTGATTTTTACAAATAATATATATATATATATATACTAATATGTCGCTTTGCTCAACCTTTTCTATGCGGGATAGCTGCATAAAATAGTCTTGTACAGAATTAACTTGCTCTTACCTGTCTCATAAATGTAGCTCCTAGACACATGAGTGGTGTAATTTGTATCTGGTTGTGACCATGGGCACCACGGTAAGGCTGATGATGGTTTAGGAAAATGTTCGATCTGCAGGGGCAGTAACACCTGTGACTGGGTAATGGTAGGGAAATGAGAGTCAATGAACAACTTGGTTTCATCGGTCATAACAGGGGCATTACGTTTATTTAGATCATTTCTACTGAGAATGCTGCTTATAGAAAATAAATTACGTGAAGAAGGTGGGCTAGGTTTAAGAGATTCATCTTTCCTTGTTGCCTTCTCTTCGTCTGTATTATCTCTATCAATGAATTTTAGAGCGTTATTCTCTGCTTCCTGAGTCATTATTGTTTTCGTCGCTGTTAAGCTTTTATTGGGTTGTTAGTAAAATAACTAACTACATATGTGGTGCCTATCTCAAGGAAAATGCAAAGTTAAGCCTTACTGTCTTTCATAACGAACAATACATTTGATCCCACTTTTCAACCTTATTAAACTTTTACAAGTCACTAGCCGGTCGCTAACTATACTAACAACCAAAATATCCCTTTGGCACGGTATCATCGGGATACGCTTTACATTCGTGCACGAACTATTAAGCAATCTCGTGATTAAGCTACTGTAGAAAAACAACTATTCCAGCACCTGAAAACCACTTAATTCAAGTACATTGACGCACGCGATTGGCTATGGACAAGCTTTAGCTATAGTTCTGAATGGTGCGAAGGAAAGAAACCACGCCCTATACATTATAGTCTGTGGAGACAACAAACAACCGACCGGTTAGAAACGAGTGATTGTGGCAATCGTATTTTTATGACAACTCAGATCAGATTTTCAGGTGGGTTCGCCTCAGTTGGGTAACGTTTTTTGTGGATTAATCTCTGTATCCAGATACTACTTGTTTCTTAGAATGATCAGATGATCCCAACTTTGTAAGTTAACACAATATTTATAATAGTAATTTGTAACTTCACACAAACGACACTACCTCGTTCGTGATAATCCAACACGTATTAATGGATAGTAGTTCCCAGCGGCTTGACACGAAATACAGTGTCTTATTCCTGTTAATTTGATAAATGTAACTATACGTATAACAAAAAAGAAGTCAGGTCCTCTTGCGCATGACATGAAAGTATAAAATCAAAATTCACCAACACACTAGATACTGATGACAACGCTGCCATCAGTATGCTGCAAATTATACACACTTGAAAGTTTTGTATATATATCTCAATGGTTAGATTTCGTTGTACAAACAATTGTAACGCGTTGTCAAAATTCTTTGTAAGTTTAACCATATTTTAATTGAAAACTACAGAAACAGTTCCATAAACAGAAAATGTATTCAAGAATTTCCGGAAAATAATTGTGAACTAGAGTTGATAAAATGACGTTCTAATGTTTTTCAAATATTATTGAGCACAACTATCACAATGGTGTTGGAAATGTTTTCGAATCATATTCAAAACGCGCTCCACTTTAAAAGGTATAGTTTTTCGAGAAAACCTTGTAAAATAACATGCTATAGGAGTTGCTAGTTACAATCACCAAAATTGTTATGAGTGTTATAAATACATATATATGTATACCGATTACGCACAACAAAAGGAATTCCTTCAACATCAGATTTTGATTGATAAGAATCGCAAAAATTTATAAAGGATAAGTATTCTAAGTATAATTAAGACATTGAGAATAAGTGTGGAGGTTCTCAGAATTATAGAGATTAAATTGAAAAACTCGGTAATAGTTCGGAGTTTTGCAGTTGCAATTAGATTTAAATCCATAAAAGGTGTATGGTTTGTGTAACTGTTTCTTCAGTTTTGTAAATTCATTATGGCTGTACTCGAAAACATCACTAGTAATTCTCAGGTAAATAAGTTATGTTTACCGACAACCCAAAACAACTGTTAGATCGGCAATGTATGGTTGTGCACGAAAACATCTCCAGTAATTCTTGGTAAGAACAAAGCTATACAATGGGCTATTTGCGCTGTGCTCGTCAGAGGAATTGAAGCCAAATTTCTGCGTTATAACCTCTGAAACTTAAAACTTATTGCTGCGCCACATGAGGAAAGAACTTTCAGTAATCTAAAACAAACAATGAAATTTTGATACTTTGTAACATTATTATGATAATTAAAATCAATAATACTATTAAAATAACTTGTAGGAATTACAAAATTTGTTCATGTGATTACACTGGAACTCATATGATAATGGATATGATTACGAATTAAATAATCAGATTTAATCTTTAGCTCTGGCTAAAATAGCTTCAGTTTGTGATTCGTGATTACTAATTTCCTTGATCAACAATTTCAATTTCGTACTTCCATAATACTCTGAGAACTTTCAAACTGGCTTTGTTAATCTAGTCATTTGCACTAGTATCATATTATTTACGTATAGGGAAAGAGAAATAGTCAAAGATGTGACTGTTTAAAATCGGTTTTATCAATAATATTGATTTTTCGTTAGCTTACATTGCATGTTTCCTGTGTGTAGAATTGAACGTTTCTGCACGAACCGTCTCCGCACGTGGAATTACGCTGAAAAATAATTGAGTGTCGCGAGAATGACTGTGATATGTCCGGAATACTTATAACAACAAAGTATTATATCTCATCTCTGTTATTTACAGTAACATATTTGGTGAAGAATGACAAATGTAACTGTACCTTCTGGTAGGTAACTGTACCTAATTCAGTATAGTTTATTAGGTTTTAATGTCAACATTGGTAAACAATAACAAACAGAAAGATCGTATAGTGTGATGATAGTTGACACTGAGATTATTCTATTTCATAAACTCATGTATTTCAAAAGGCAGATATTACTGTGAACGGTCAATCCTCATTGGCTCATTGATGTTGCTTGGGTTTTTATCTCTTTTACAGATATTTAGTTGAGCAGTCAACCCTCATTGTCCTGCTAATGTTGCTTGAGCTTTTATCTCTTTTACAAACGTTCAAATGAAAAAGCAGTCCTCGGTGTTCTATTACCATTGTTGGAGTTTATAATTTCCTAAGGATATCCGAGTTAGTAATAATACTTTAGTATTCTGCTAAGATTGTTTGGGTTTGTTTACAGATATCCAAGTGAAATCCTGTTAATGTTGCTCGTGTTACAGATATTCCAGTAAGCAGCCAGTCCTAAGTGTCCCATTGATGTTGTTCGTGTTAATCTTTTTATAGATTTTTCAGGTGAGCAGTTAGCCCTAAAATTCCTGTTGATGTCTTTCGAGTTTATTTTTAACAGATATTCAGGTGAGTAGTTAGTTCTCAGTATACTTTTGATACTGTTTGTGTTAAGCTTCTTTGGACATTTACGGAACTCAAGTTATCTAACAATCTTATGATTTATGAACCTGTCGATAGATTAATTTCCAATAACGAAGTAAATATCATATAAACGCTTTTATTTTTAAATCTGATCGGTAGCCAGGCCTTCTTGGAGGGTGTTTTAGAATACAATAAATATAAATCTATTTTGGTCCGTTAATTATTCAATTTATGAATCTCAGTAGTAGTATTATCTATTACCTAATAGTATTATTTATTTCAACTAAATGTTGTAAATAACAAAACATAAAAGAAGTAAATTTAAATATTTATACAAGTTTTAAATATCAATTTTGTCGTCACGCATGTTTCAGTCTGGTTTTTCATCACTCTTGTTGTAAATCAATTAATCGGTACAACGCAGGCGCCTAATGAGCCAATCAAGATCACATGTACGTTATTATGAGAGTCTTTAACGTACAGAGAAGGTAAGGAAAAATGTAACCTGTCTGATAGCGTAAGTACGTAATATGGTATAAAATAACGTTACCTTAAACTTAAAGGTAGTGTTTAGACGGTCAGTATAAGAAATTAGCCCTGTTTTCCAATGTACGGAACGCGTAGATTCCTCACATATTTAGAAAAGTTTCAACAAAGAAATTTGATAACGAAGCTTTGTGGGACACTTTGCTGTGACATTATTTATATATAAGAAATTTGCACTTTAAAAAGTAATCTCTGTCTGACGAGAAGAAAAGATGTAATATTACGTTTATAGAGATGAGAGATAACAATGTTTCTTGTGTAGTGCACTAAAAAATATGATGTTATTGGTATACGGTAAATAATATTGTATGCAATAAAAATAATAATGTGTATATGCGTGCTAGCTTACACGAAAACCCAATATTCTTATTGGTAATTAATTGTACAGTGATACTTTTATGTTTATTTGAGTGCAAAAGTAAACGACATTTAACGTGCATTGTTCTACACGAGTTCGAAACTACGACGTTTATAATTTAAATAAACACCCAAGGAAACATTTGTTTACCTTTCCATGGTTTATAAATAACACAATACCCTTGTATTTCAACACAAATTTCAACAGATGTCTAAAAATTGACAATCAGGTGTAAAGTTTAATTACACTTCGTACGCGAAGCACGAATTTACATGCTATATAATACACGGTAATTAGTCTTAATAGCCACAACTTCATTCATTTACGATGCTCTACAGTTAACACATAACTTGAAAGAAAATAATAACGGGTTTCAAATGATATAAAATTGTGACTGAGACAAATAGACATATGAAAATTTACAAATATAAACAAAAACATGACGACAGTTAATTGTTACACTTCTCGATACTAATTATAAAACATTCACTATTTGATAACTACTTTACATTTCCAACCATCTCAATAAAAGCACCCAAAAATTGACAGTTAGGCCTAAAGTTTAAATAAGTTTCGAAAACGAAGAACGAGCTTACTCGCTAAAAGAATAAAATATTACACCATTTCCGTTTGTGGTGGTAGTGGGCCCAACGCTTTGTTAATACTTTAGGGTAGAGTAAAAAAAAAAGAGTTGATACCATTGTGGAATGGAAAAAATAAGTGACATAACGAAGAATAAAGACAGTTGATTTTTACACTTCTTGATACCATAATAAAAATATTACTATTTTATAACATCGCTTTATCATACTTCCATCATGAAAAACTCTCAAATCAAAGACGGCGATTATCTGCAAAGACAAGAAGTTTATACACAATATGTCATGTACAGAGTTGTATTTCACGTATAATCATTTCAACTTTTTACATTTCTTTACTTTAAATACAAATAAAAAAATTCCGTATTCTGTTTGGTAGGTTATTGTTTCATTCATATCCAACTAAATAACATAAAAATAGAATTATTTTAAGGATTTATGTATTTAAAACATAGACCCTTCTCTTATACCTTTGAAGTATTATATTTAATAATGCTGCACATGTGAAAAAAAGAACAGCGAAACTTTTGAATTTTGTCTCGTCTGACACAGGACAAGCTTTACATGCAGGAGGTCAACGATTTAATTCTGTCTATATCAATTTTGTTTTCTTGCTAAAAATGTTTCAATAGCCAAATAGTTTTATTACGTACATCATACGCAAAGAATTAGTTTATTCCCTAGTATATACTTAGAACCTTCGGTACATGGTAAAACATCATAATTACAGAAATGAGGAGAAAAGTTAGTTGTCTTTCTTTTTCTCAATTATGTAATATAAGTAAAAGTATCCGTCCCTGTTGACGGAAAAGTCTAATTTAACCTAAAAATTTAGATTATTTCATGGACTTTAAAAAGGTTAACTGTCTTGCACTCTCTGTTTCACTCTCTGAGCTACTTATACTGTCTGCCGTGAAAAGCAATTATCGAATATTTCACTCATGCAAAGAGCCGCTCAGTAATAACATATGTTAAATATATTAAACCTTTATTTTTATTCTTTAAGTTAAAAGTGATTTATTCCTAGCAATTTAGTGTAAAATATCCTAGTTGTGAAACAAAATATGGTATCAATATTATGCATGTCTGTTCTCCCGCTATTTCAAAAGTAAATTTTGAGTTTTTGCCTGCGTGCGAAGCTTCTCAACTGGAAACAGACGAACGCTCGCACAGACACCGCAATTATGTAAAATTATAAAACATTAAACAGAACAACTTAAAATTAAAGTAATAAAAACTCACAAAGTTAAAAATAGATATACTATTAAAAACATTTTAAATTCGAAAGAGTTTATTGTCTCTAAAATGTTGCCATCATCAGGAAAGAGATTGCAAGACATAATCGTGCCTTAATTGTACCTTTTTAACTAGTCATGTGTCCTGTTATAGGTTTACTATTTCTCCATAATTATTAGAGAACGTCCTGCCACAGTGGTACACAGACAATCACTGGACCTTCGTCTCTGTTTCGTAATTCATCATCTTTTATTATACTTTATTATTTCCAAAGATCCACACACGTTATTAGCTGTAACGCCCTTTCATTGAGCAAATATCACTGTTATTTTCCATAATATCTTACGTTGTGGTTTTTATTCATGCTCTGCTCTGGCTGAATTTTCAATCTCTGTCAAATTTTAAAAAATGTCATTGTTCAAAATACCGTTTGCTACCTTTTGTACTTTTCGATCTACTAGATAAATCTAAAGAATTATTCCAATGTATGTAATAATTAATATCCTTAGAACAAGTAACTTTTCTTAACATAGATACTAACGACTGAGTAACGAGATTTCCAAAATTTACAGGTAGATTTCGAATTAACATCAACTTATGATAAGAAATTTTACCTTCAAATATTTTGTGAGAGTAGTTATCAACTGTAATGTCTGATGTTTATATTAAGGCGACTGAACGAACAGAAGTGCTGTGAAAGACCTGGGATTATGGTATTTAGTCTTGATTACTGGGGCTTGCTTCAATTTTCAGGCTGCTGAAAAGAAGTTAAAGTTATTTCTCCCTTTTTTAACTGCTAGCTTTATTCTGCGGACTAAAGATTTCTCATCCACTTTTGAATCCTGCTTCTAAGACAGTTATCACTGACTTTCCAGTTTTCTGTTTGTGAAGCAATATTGACATATATGTTTATCATCGTTCTGTTGTTGCCTTATGATAGAAAAGAAGTACAATATATTAAGAGAAAACGGAACTACCGATGCGTCTTGAAGACACTGGGTATCATACTAGTTTTAAAACTATCGATTATTCTATACAAAGAAACTGGTTACTTTAAATATTAAAAATCGTAAAATATTACTTTATTCTTCTGTGATACTTGTTAGTAGTCCTCGCATTTTTTGACAATTTTACTTAAAACTTGAAGAATGATTTCTTGTACGTGATAAGTGATGTAGCAAAAAACGAATTAGTGTTTTCGTTTATTAACAGATGTGTTTGTTTTAGAATTTTCACCCACGGCTACACAATGGGTTATCTGCAGATAACAGTCCCTACTTTTGAACGCATAAAGTGATGAAAGGCAGCTAGTCAACAGCACCAACAGACAACTCTTTATCTACCCTTGTCTGCCAGAATAACTAGTTTTCACCTTCAGTATTATAACTCAACCAAGGAGCACATGTTTTTTACAGCCACAGGCTGCATATCAGGAACCTTCAGATTCACAGTCTAAGCACGTTAACTACTATAGTCTATGCCCGGCTAATAACGCAAAACGTAAATTACTAACAACATACTGCAAAAACAAAACAAAAAAAAATGTCAGCAAAGCAGAAGAACAAAGTTAAGATAAAACCATTTTAAAGTCGCTTTATAAATCACTGCAAAAAATATCATAAAATAACAACTACAAAATAACACGTTTTTTAGATTTCAGGGTAGTTTCTTGTTTTTATTTTTCATACTTATTACCAAACAATTTGCTTTCCAAGCTTTAAGGACAACTGTAAAAACGAGAGTTTTTACTACGGTAAAAAATGATATTAAAAGAAAAACAAATGATTGCTTTTTCTTCTGTAATGACATCAAGATTCATTTAAACTTTTTACGTGGATCCACTGCGTTAAAAGAATGTTCTTGTTTCTTTTCCCAAGTCTTTGTTTATTGTTTCACACAGACAAATGGATATCGTTGTATTTAGTTCATCCAAGCTGTACTCCTCAAACTTACAACTGGAGTGCATAAAAAGTAGTCACGTAAGACCTATTTAGCGTCAATTCGTCAATGACTGGTTTCTACAAGATCCAGTCAGCCTAACTTGGCCAGCAGATAGTCTGTTTAAAGCCAGATGGGAAAAGGATGGTGTCAGGTTTCAGCAACACGAAGATCCTACTGCGTCATTACCGGCCATTAGTAGAATGGTATACAGCGGACTCGAGCTAATCCTACTGATGGGGTGGTTATTTTACCGAATCTTGACTTTCACTTTGCAGCAGATTAGCCTCTTCCGAAGCCCAATTCTCTCAAGTCCTCGCTGTGTAACATACGCAAGCTTTATAGTGGCCAGTAGCTCATTAAAAGCACTCACTTTTCTTCGGATGCTTCTATTAAATACCTTATGTCAATGAATGAAAGAGTAAACACCATCATTTCATTCAGAAGGCTTCAATAAGCCTGCCAGCCTGCGATGACTAGCTTGTCAGCAGGCTAATGGGTGACTTGAGCATTTGGCGGGGTACACCGCCTTTAAAAATGAGCTTCATTCACTGTCTTGGCTAATATTACTTTCTAAAATAGAGAATTTATTTTCCATATATTTTCGTGGTTTAAACGGCAAGAAGACTAAAAACGTGAACTGTAAATTATCCTTGTCTTTCTAGAATTAAGTTTAACTATTTTAAAGAGTTGCGAAATGAATCACTGTAATGATTTTTCAGTGTTCAAAAGGTTAACCAATGTGTCAACATTTGGAAATTTGTTAATGATTAAGTAGACAATAAGTGGAACTAGTTTCAGTCAGATATAGAAAAAGCGAGGACTGACCCAATGTTTCTTTCGATATTTTGTAATCGATTTTTTAAAGCAATCTGTAATGCATGTGGACTCGACTACCCAATCAGAGGTTCAAAAGGATTTTGGTACAAATGTCCGTAATTTTGAGCTACTGACCAAAGAAAAGGCAGCAGTTAGCAGCCCATACTGTCATAAGGGCTTTGTTTAGACCGATCAACCAAATAATAGAAGTGACTAACACTGCACTAAAGCTCTCACATGACCCTGAAAGCGCTGAGCTGTTCAGGGTCATTACGACTCGAGCCCAGGACACTTAGATCCGCAGCCCAACACGCTATCCACAAAGTTACATCAAGCTATTATTAAGTCTTTATTTGTTTTCTTTCTCTTTTATTTAATTTAATGCAACGCTACTCGGTGGCTGGTTATCTGTATTAACTGTCTCTAATTATGAAGTAATAGACAAGAAGTAAAACAACTAGTTAATACTACTCATCATAAACTTTTGAGTAACTCTTTTAACAGCGAATGGTGAAATTGTTCGTTTGTTTGTTTGTTTTGAATTTCGCACAAAGCTACTCGAGGGCTATCTGTGCTAGCCGTCCCTAATTTAGCAGTGTAAGATTAGTGGTAAGGCAGCTAGTCATCACCACCCACTGCCAATTCTTGGGCTACTCTTTTACCAACGAATAGTGGGATTGACCGTCACATTATAACGCTCCCACGCCTGAAAGGGCGAGCATGTTTGGCATAAAGGGGATGCGAACCCGCGACCCTCAGATTACGAGTCTCACGCCTTAACACGCTTGGCCATGTCGGGGCCCTGGTGGAATTGACTATCATATTTTAATTTCGGCCCGTTTAGAAAGTAAAGCATACTTAGCGCCAGGCTACGATTATGCGAAAACCACAGAGTGCGAGTGTAGTGCGCTACTCACTAGACCATACCAACCAGATGACAAAAATCATAAAAATATTTTACTAGTAATTAAAAAGTTACAATTTGTAAACAGTGGTAATAAGATTGGTATTACTGATGCGTGTGTTTGAAATTAAGCACAAAGCTACACATTTTGCTATCTCTGCTCTGCCCACCACGGGTATCGAAACCTGATTTCTAGCGGTGTGAGCCTGCATACATACCGGTATGCCACTGGGGACAATATTATTAATAAAAATGGCTAAATAATGACTTCATTATATCAAATTCGTCAATAATATTCACTTAAAGGTTGATTTGAATGGAAACTTTTAATTCCAGTAGAGTTAAAGAACATTTTTAAATTCTTATAACTATCTGTCACGTTTGTATTTCATCAAGAAAATATGTATCTAAGCGATTTCAGAACGGAGTCATAATATTCCTACAAAATGTTAGCAGTTGTTTGAGAAACTGTTCATAAATAGGTTATACAAATTAAGTGTTCACGATCTATGAGAACAGAAGAGGGATGGGGGAGCACCAGTACTTTACTTCCCCTTCCTCCACCATCAATATTACTTTGTGAGATAACCCTGGTCATGGACTATTGCTCTGCTAGAGTTTTCCACTGCAGGAAGCTTGTCGTGGTCAACGTTTTTGAGGTCGTGTTACCCTTTTTCATATACTTTCTAAAGCCAAGAACGAACGACAGCTTTTAAGAGCTCCTAAGACACCCAAGGGCAGAGAAGTCCATAAGAAATATCTGCGAATCGCCAACCACTAATTTCTGTTGTTAATTGCATCTTGCGGTGTACTGATACACTTGCATGAATATGTGTGTGAATCTTTTGTACCAATGTTACTTCCTTGTGATGTAGCAATGTCAGAAAGTTAGTTTCATTATGTACTTCCTCGTGATGTAGCAAGTCAGAAAGTTAGTTTCATTATGTACTTCCTCATGATGTAGCAATGTTAGAAAGTTAGTTTCATTATGTACTTTCACGTGAGGTAGCAATGTCAGCAAGTTAGTCCAGTATGTAGATTTAATCTTGATATTTATAGCTATAACCGGCAACTACTATTAACTCCTTGGTTAAACTTTCTTGGCGTGTTCTGTAATATTTATCTAATGTAATCAGTTACACTGACCTTTTACACAGTTAAGTAAACAAAACATACGATTATACATTTGCATTTGTCATATGACAGATATCTTTAGTACATCTCTTTTACAGTTGGCCAACCATTTGGCTTTGTGCTTTGGAAAGAGTTTATGAACGTGGCTTTTGTATTTCTTTTACAAAGTTAAATCAGTAGAAATTATGCTGTCTACAATTCCAAGAAAACTTCTAGTTTATCAGCAACTGACTGTTGTTACTCATGGGTACAAACTGTTTTCATTTTTCCTTACTTCCAGTATACTTACTTTAATCGTGTATTTCCCGCTTAATCAGTACGGTATGATGCATGGATATCGTAAGGATATTCGCTTCTGCAAACACAAGTATCCTTTTTTTATGATTAACTAGTGAGTAGTGTGTTGAAGATTAGTCCATTTTTAGGACAATTTAAGTTAGCTCGGTAATATTGGGAGGTGAATAAAAGTTTCGCACTACATAAGTTTTTACCAACTGTCAGTACTTTTCTCCCTATGTGTGCAATGCTTCAGAGATATCTCTTTTCAACCCTGATTTTGTTGATATTCTTCTTAGCATATTTCAAAGATTAACAAAAGCTGACTGCACGGTTTGAGAAATGAACATCAAGTGTTAATCATGGTGAGTGTTGGACTGTTTTTCTGTTTGCTTTCTTAATTTCGTGCAAAGCTACACCAGGGCTATCTGCGCTAGCCGTCCTTAATTTAGCAGTGAAGACTAGAAGGAAAACAGCTAGTCATCACCACCCACTGTCAACTCTTGGGCTATTCTTTTACTAACGAAGAATGGGATTGAATGTAAAGTTATAATGCTCCCAAGGCTGAAAGAGCGGGCATGTTTAGTGTGACAGAGATTCGAACCCGTGACTCTTAGATTACGAGTCGAGTGCTCTAACCACCTGGTCATGTCGGGCCATGAGTATTAGAAAGGAAATATGATATATCTAATTAAGTCATGCCTGAAGAAGGTAATAGTGTAAAGATCTGGTGATTATGGCTCCCAATCAGTTAGACCTTTTTCTACTTTTTCTCCGTCTGACTTGTGACTTTTGTTTTTTATGTACATGATTTAGAATGAATATAGCTCGTGACTTTCGTTCATTAAAAATAAATTCATAACATTGATAGTAGTTTATCTTGCCCGTTATTATTTCCTGATCTGTGGCAATTACTTCTATTGCAAGCTTAGTCTGATTCGGGAGTTATCACTAGTAAAATTTATTGATTGATTATTTAGAATTCAGCATAAAGCTACACAATGGGCTATCTGTGTTCTGCCTATCAAGGGTATTGAAACCCGGTTTATAGCTGTGTATGTCCACAGACATACTGCTGTACCACTGGGAAACCATTAGCAAGGTATTCAGTAGAGTTGGTACAGGGTGTCAGGCTCCCCTCACCCACCCACGCACACACACAAAAAGTTCTAAACTTTTTATTGGCTCTTTATAATCGAAGGCCAGAAATGAATATAAAGGAAAAGAAAAATATGTGATAAAAGAGAAAATCTCTTATAGAAGTGTATACAGTTTACTTGTGTCTGAAATGTACAATTTAGCACAGTTTTTTCACCTTTAATATATAAATGTCGAATAATGCTGAAGTTACCATAAAAACTAAAGAGCAGTTTCTTAATGTTTACTTGTTTGTTTGTGTTTAAATGCAAAGATAGAAAATGGGCTATTGGCGCTGCCCCCATTATGAGTAATAAGCTTAATTTATAGCGTTATAAGACCTCATGTTTGCAGCTTAGCCCCTGGGAAAGGAAAGCGTGGTATAGAAGAGGAAAATGCTTTTCGCTTTAGTCTGGTTGAGCACCAAATCAATATAAAAGCTTTACCCAGACTATTCACGTCTATTTTAGTTTCGGCTTCTATCGAGCGTCAAAAAGTGTGGCGAATTTTGAGTCCAGGAGTTCAGGGCCAGTGTAACTTTGCACCAGAAAAACACACTCTGCACTTTGGAGGTATGGATGAGTTATAAGAATGATGGTTAGTTCCCATTATTCGAAATTAGGGACAGCTATTCGCAAATAATATTCGTGTAGATATTTGGGAAATGTCTCAAACAGAAAACACTTGTTGTAGTATTTTATAAACATTAATTTAACGTGTGTAATCATACGCTGTCTGCTTGATTTAAGGAAACTAATGAAAATAAAAAAAGCACTCTAACAGCAAACGATAAAACTGGTTGTTTTTGTATTTCACCAGAGCTACACTAGAGGGAAGGCAGCTAGTCATCACCACCCACCGCCAACTCTTGAGCTACTCTTTTACCAACGAATAGTGGGATTGACCGTCACATTATAATGCTCCCACGGCTCGAAAGACGAGAATGTTTGGTTTGAACTGGATTCGATCCCGTGGCCCTCGGATTACGAGTCGAGCGCCTTAACTACCTGGCCATGCCGGGCCCGATAAAACTTATTATTTCCTCAGCTCTTCGAATCTAAGCTCTATTTCAGGAAACAGCAAAAGTCTGTAATTACTGAAGTAACTAACAACTTTAATTATTTACGATTTTAAGTTGCAACAGTCACAACTCAATGCAAAACGCAGCACGATGATGAAATAAAAGACTGACAGATCATTTTGCGGTTATTTGTAGTGTATCACTTGGTATAAACTAAGCCTAACAAATTCACACTAATGAACTATTTAACTTCTGAAGTACAGGAATTGTTAAAATCTTAAATAGAATGATTTTATTAGGGACGTTCCTAGCTATCATTATTTAATCATAAAAGCCTCCATTCTACCCGACAAATCAACGAACCAAGTAAAAAATAAATGTGTTATTTGAGCCCCTGATGTTCTTAAAGCCGTTTTCCTGATCTTCGTCACCTAATACTGGCTTTATTAGGTTAGTGAATTAAACCATAAAATGGAAGTACACACTCAAAATTTGATTAAATTGTTCTTTCTTCAGTTATCTCCTAATACCCAAGTTTGTTATAAATATATCTAAGAATATTCAATAAAAAATATCTATTTCTTAGTAAAACCAAAAATTAGAACCTAATAAAAATAAAATAAATTAATGCTTTTGCTATTTTCCAGAAATTATGCTATACCTGAAATTGTAAAACTTTGTATTTCACATGAATCTTACACTTAAATTAAGTGTGCTTTTTTTTACCTAGAGAACTAAGATTCGAATAGGTGTGTTAACCGTACTTAGTTGTAAACTGATAGACTAGAAGAAAAGCATTTTGTCAACAGCGCCTACCAGTAATTCTTATGCTACTCGAACCAGATAGTGAGATTTGACTATCAATCTTAAAAGCATAATGTCCCCAAAGTGTGAAGCGCGATTTTGTGGAATGAGCTATGATGAAATCATGGACCTTCAGAATTCACAGTCAAACATCTACCTACCTTAACTACTAAACCACGCTCAGACCAGAGCCAAGACATTTATTTCCGAAGAGGACGGACGTGGAATATAACTGCTTCATTTTCTTTGAATAGCTCTAAGAAGACAGAAATATAGAATATAATTGATCATATCGAAGAACTTCCAAATCTCATTCAATAAATAGCTGCACGAGAATTGCATTTTTGAGTTATTTCAACTTTTATGACTTCAGCTACTAAGACAACATTACATATTTTTAAAACACACACCGCTCTACTTTCTTTATATATCTCTTTTTATTCTTGTTAAAGAAAAATGACGTAACTTAAACACATATGTTTCTATACTTAATGGAGGAAATCGGTGAAAACGTTGCTAAAACACACACCTTCTTTCTGTTGTGGGAAAAATAAGATCGGTGAAAACTTGGTTTAAACACACACCTTTCTTCTGTTGTGGGAAAAAAATAAGATCGGTGAAAACTTGGTTTAAACACACACCTTCCTTCGCTTTGGAGAAAATTATTACTTTCTTTCTAAAAACGTTTTTTTATTCTTGTGGAAGAAATATTACTTTGTTTAAACACACTTTCCTACTCTTGTGTTTAAAAATTGGTGAAGACTTTTATAAGAGAAAGATAGATGCAAACTGTTTTAAACGTACATTTTTCTACAGTTTTAAGAGAAAGACAGGTGAAGACTTTTTCATACATCTTTCTACTATTGTGGGATTAGTGAAAACTCTAAACACACTTCTTTGTTTGTTTGTTTTTTGCATTTCGCGCAAAAATTTATCTGCGCTAGCCATCCTTAATTTAGCAGTGTAAGGCTAGAGGAAAGGCAGCTAGTCATCACTACCCACCGCCAACTCTTAGGCTACTCTTTTACCAACGAATAGTGGAATTTACCGTCACATTATAACGCTCTCAGGGCTGAAAGGGCGAACATGTTTGGTGTGACGAAGATTCGAACCCACGACCCTCAGATTAAAAAATGCTTCTATGCTTGTGTGAGAAATATCAATTAATATGTTTTTATGCACACGATTTTTTAATTTTACTAAGAAAACATTTTTACGGTTATTTAATTTTGCATTAGAATATATTACTCGTTGGTTGTTTCCTTCATTTTGTAATGATGAGACTCGAAAATGAAAAATATATTTACTCTTAAGAACTGAAATTTTGGTTCGTATCAGTTCATAAATGATTTGTCTCAACTATTTACCAGATTGGAATTATTCTATCTTTGTGGTTATTATAGTTAGTTACTTTCATGAGTTTTAAGAGTAAACAATTTAATCAACGTTTAGTGTGTACTGCACTGCCTTATCTGTCTAGCAGCGTTAGATGAGTAAAACAAACCTGTATTTGGAGAGATGAAAGTTATGTAAAACGTCAGATGCTTCTCATGCTGAATAATCTACAAGAATCTTTATTAAGTTTCGAAGATTTAAGCAAAAAACTTAAAATTATGTATATGAGAAGAAAGCCGAAAATATTTTAAAGATGTAAATAAGATATGACAAACTAAAAAAGGCAAACACTTAGATGGCTTGTTTAAAAATGGTAATATTTAAATTTATTGTGCACATGTTGCTTCAATGTCAATGTTGCACGTGTGAGATTTTCAGTAAAATACTTATACGTTTAGCGATTTCTCAGGACGTAAAATGTTGAATAAAAAATCTCATTACGTGCCGAACAGCTTTCCAAATACGTGTTATCATTATTCTTTCGCTTAGTTTATACGTATTCTGTAAGCTAGAAATTACACTAAATTTTTCTTTTGTTAAAAGTTCTTTTCGAAAAAAACCACAATTAAATCCACGTAATTTTATAAAGAATATAGTATCTTTTTACTTCTAGTCCCTCTAATAAAATACGTTGCATGGTTTGATTAATTGTTTTCGACGAACGTTTAATTCAATAATTATTTCAGGAACAATATAATATTACGTGTAGAAAGAAATGTTAACTTTTACTTTGAAACTTTCTTTTAAACTTACTTGCTTTATTTCGCGCACAGCTATATATGAGATTTATCTGCGTTAGCCGTCATTAATTTTGAAGTGGGATTAGAAAGAAGACAATTAGCTATCACCACCCACCGCCAACTCTTGGACTACAGACTGAATAGAAAGATTTGACTGACCACTTATAAAAGCACTCTCGACTCTAAAATGCAGAGTGCGAATTTTTTTTTGTTTTTCTTTTCTGTATTAACGAGACGCTAACCATGAAACCTCAGCTCCAGGGTCCGTCACGTTTGGCCATTTTTAAAAGAAGAAAAAAGGGTTTTCCTCTCATTCCTTCTTGTTCGTCACGATAAAGAAATAGTGAACTGTTTGAAACAAGTTCCTTAAAAAAAATATACGTGTGTAACATTGAATGACAGAAAAAAAAGAAAGTTATGACAGCTTATTTGTTTTAGCTTCGAGTAAAGAACAGTTATCCAGGTGGTTAGTTCAAACAATGACTTCTGTAGTTCCTATCCAGTTATGATATTCTTAAGTTATACAAGCTGAGGTACTCGTTCTTTGCCAAGGTTATGAATTTAAAAGATGTGGGTTGGATGCTATGATAAACAACTCCAAAAATCCCAAATTTTGTACAATTTGTTTATAACATATTATATTATTACAGTATTCATTACTAACTCACAGTAAGATTTATATAAGATTTAAGAACTCAATGTGTACATAATTAAAACATGGTATACACTGTATCTCAAGGCGAATGGTATGGGTATTAAGACTTTTATTAAAATAAAGTAGGGAACAACGTTTAGGTTTCTCGTCATCACGAATGGTATACTTTGTACGATGATCAACATCGCTTTGTTGGAAGAAATAATAGTGAAAATAATGACAATAGAAGTGTTTTCTGTTATTCGTTTCAACATACAACTCTAAATGCCCTTCAACGGTGTTTCGCGTGATTAATTAAATTGATAGTCACTAACTGGTCAAATATCTTACAGGTCAAAGATGAAATGTCAGGGATCAAAGTAGGAGGTAGGTATGACTCAAGGAACCGCTCTTCATGACAGCCTTTTTGAGTGCATTATCCCACTCTCTTTGAGGTATATAAGATGTCCGTATGCCTTCTTCCCACACTTTATGTATGTTGCATTATAGAAAATTTAATATCTTTTAGCAAAGAAGGAGCGCCACCTATAACTGTAATTAACGTTAACTTATGTCAAAGATAATAAGTGTTTAACAACAGCCATAATAGGGGGTTCATGTGGAAGAGGTTGTTATCCTACCATTAACATGGCTCTTGTTCCAAACTATCAATCAACAAAGTTTGGTTGAGATTGGCTCAGCAACCTAAGAGTAGTTAGGTAAAGGACAATCAGTGTTTGTGTTATAAAAGCATATAACTGTGACTGTAACTTGTTATTTTATTCTTTTTTCTATGATTCAAGAACGTAGCAACTGTTACAATATTCTGAATTCTGAAATAAAAATATATAATTTGCACTTTCAACGCCTGGATATTTTTTGTTTTGTTTTTCAAAACAAAGTGATTGTTGAACATAATTTTTCACTAAAAGTTCCTTAAATATTGTAATTTATAGCCGATTCATTTCAAAATAAAATAACAGAGAAATCTAGCTGTCGCCAATAACATGACATTTGGTTTTTGTTGGAATTTCCTGTTGATCATTTATAATCTGCTTGTGTTAATTATCTCTAATTGACAATTTTTTATTATTTCTAAAGTAGAATCATATCAGACATTTGTAACTTATAAAAGAAAGTTGAATATATTTGTTTATTTCGGAATATCGGGCAAAGTAACACACTACCTATATGCGCATAACCGTCTAGAATTTCAAATTGATATAGACTAGAAGGAAGACAACTAGACGACGGTACCTTTTGACTGTTTATTTGAAATAAAGCACAAAGCTATACAATGGTCTATCTGTGTTGTTAACCAAAAGAGTACATTACGGATAATTTTTTGGTAAGACCATAAACCAATAGTCAAAAATTACTGTGGCTGCTGAACTGGCGATATGCCGTAGTGAATACGCACTATTACAAGTATATTGCTTATTTATAGGCGATACAATAATAAATTGTACATATTCAAGAAGCAATACCGATACTTGACTGGCAAAGAAGAACTACATTTCTGCATTATGATTAGATTCAGTGCATGGTCGAATATCTAAATATAGAGGCAGTTTGAATTTTTCTTTTCCACAAATTTTCTGAAACTGTCATATTGTCATAACATCAATAAAATACCATCACATGCCAACTTTTTTTAGCAGCTAGTATATCCTTCAAAATGTTAAACACAATCTTCCGTATAAAACACTTCAAGTTATCAACAATGCAGATATCAACTCTAACATATATTGCTACCAGAATTCACAGCAATATCTCCTTTGTTGAACATAGGTGTCTATAGTTTGGCGTATTTCATCAGCAGTATATGAAATAAGCTTGTTTTAACCTTGGCTATCATATCTATTCTTCGAATCAGTTTAAAAACTTTATTATTGCGTGTTCACTAAATATTTCATAAATCCTTGACTAACATAATTAACAGCAGTTATAGTAATATCCAGGTGACTGTTTGACTGCTTATGCTTTTATCATTCATAGTTGCTTCCCATCTTTCAAGTACGAGAATGTTTTGTAAATTATGTGTGCTTGTCCCTTGCAAACGCATTGCTGAACAGTGGACAAATGTGACAAAAGGAATATTTGGTAAGTAAGATGAAGGAGCTTCAGTTTCTCTCTATGTGAAATACTGTGGTTCATAGAATGAATAATAAACATTCCCAAGTGTGTGATTCTGGAACCCCTGAACAGACTTAGCATCCACTGATTGGAAATGACCATACTAAAAAGAAACAAATAACAACATCCGGGACTTGTCTATCAGTGTTTACCCAACAAAATAAAATAGATCTGATGAAAATTTTAGATTTGGATCAAATATTACATGTGTATTTTCTTATAGCAAAGCCACATCGGGCTATCTAAGCCGAGGGAAGTCGAACCCCTGATTTTAGGATTGTAAGTCCCGAGACTTACCACTGTCTCATAGAAAGATTCAAATATTGCGACAATGTCACACTCTAATGGCCCGCATGGCCAGGTGATTAAGGCACTCCACTCATGATCCGAGGGTCGTGGGTTCAAACCCGAGTCACACCAAACATGCTTGCCCTTTCACCTGTGGGGACGTTATAAAATGACGGCCAATCCCACTATTCGTTGGTAAAAGAGTAGCCCAAAAGTTGGTGGTTGGTGGTGATGACTCATGCTTTCCCTCTAGTCTTACACTGCTAAATTAGGGACGGCTAGCACAGATAGCCCTTGAGTAACTCTGCACGAAATTCAAACCAAACCACAATCTAGTTATCCTTCTGTTGAAGATCTAGCCTAATTTCTAAAACTTCATTCTTAGAAAAAAAATTGTAATAATAGAACTGTTAAAATTGCCTGTACAGTCATCACTGGAATCAAGAGCCTCTACTTTCTTTCGAGAAAGAACAGTAACTGTGGACTCGATATCGTCATCAGTCGACATTTCTTCTTTTTTTTACCTCGGTTTTCACTTCTGTTTTTACATTTTGTTTTAAACTAATCAACTCTAACTCACTGGAGACTTCTTCGAGACTGTTGGTGACGTTTGACAGATCTAATGTTATATTGCTTTCTATTCTGACTCTCGTTTGCGGATAATATTTGTGTCATAAATAGTTTTAATTAGCTTACATCAAACACTGTTTTCCAGTATTAGATGTAAAATCAAAATATTTTTGTAACGGTAATTAAACTTACGAGCTTTTATTTTTTTACAAAAATTGTAGCCCCTTATTAGTATTAGCTAGGTTTGTCAATAGATTCACTAGTTTTGTCATTAGTCGCTAGAGCCTTTATTTTGGTCGCTATACCAAAATAAAGTTCGCTGTCGTTTCTCATCCTATCAACTTCTCAGAAGTTTAGCCGGTGTTACCATACAATGAAATGTCTATACTCTTTGGTGCATTGGGAAGATTTCTGGTGCTTGATTCGCCATGTAAATTTAAATTTGTTAAATTTGTACCATAATTTTGTATTATAGTGTTTTGTTACAATTGTGTTGTTAACTTTGTACCATAATTTTGTATTATAGTGTTTTGTTATTTTGTTATGATTTTGCGATACTCGCACATCGCTTTCCTGTTACTTTTATTAGGTTTTTTTCTTATTTATATCAAAAATTAACCAATAACAAATTTAAAAAATAAGTTTATGTTTAGTACTATATCAATAATACAAAAAAAGGTTTATTTCCAAATTTGATTCTTAATGACAACATATCTTCCTTTGCTTCTCTCTCATGGCTTATTTTTTCTCGCTCATCTTTCTTTCTTTCTTATGTGTTAATCTCCTTGTCTTCAGAATACGTCAAACACACTTATTTTACTTATATCAAATTCAAACGTCTCATGGTCATAGGGATATTGTAGTTATCAAATCCACTTTTTCACTAATTTCCTAACAACTTAGTACTGTATTGGCCCGGCATGGCCAAGCGTGTTAAGGCGTGCGACTCGTAATCTGAGGGTCGCCGGTTCGCATCCCGGTCGCACCAAACATGCTCGCCCTTTCAGCCGTGGGGGCGTTATATTGTGACGGTTAATCCCACTATTCGTTGGTAAAAGAGTAGCCCAAGAGTTGGCGGTGGGTGGTGATGACTAGTTGCCTTCCCAGTAGTCTTACACTGCTAAATTAGGGACGGCTAGCACAGATAGCCCTCGAGTAGCTTTGTGCGAAATTCTAAAACAAACAAATAAAACTTTTTTTTCCGTAATAAAACATGGCTATTTGCCACATCGTGGATTTACGTCTCATTTGTACCTGAGAAAAGGAAATTTGAGTTCCTTATTTGAGCGACTCTTTGCACTCAATCTGACTGAAAGAAAATACAGAAAATCGAAAAGTTTATGTATTAACCAAGTCTTGTACCACAATAGTCTCAGGCTCTGATCATCAAAGTATTTTTAAAGACCAAAATCTTAATTTAAATTATCCAACCTCTTCTCATTTAATGTGCTTTGCTCATGTTCTTCATTGATTCTCTGTTTTATTTTCTCAGTATGAAGTTCAAACTATTGTAACTCACTATTCTCTGAATTTCCAGTTAGTGAGTTCTGATTACTTTGAGGGAAATCCGTGCGCTGGAAAACACCACTCTTTCAATAGTTCTGCCTCATCTACTTCATATAATAACTAGTACCAACACTTTGTTTAGTCGAAAGATAATAATTGCGTAATCAAGCCTAATATGAAGTATTTCTGTGGATTAATGATTTTTATTTAGGTAAACCTGTCAGTACATTAATAAACAAGTGAAATTAAGTTTAAATGTTACAGCTTCTCTTAACATAGAGATTAAAACAATAAAATAATGAAAAGAAAATTTAAAGTGTTATAGAGAACACGTCCAATAAATCGAATGAAGTGTGCCTAAGATAGCTGCTGTTTACTAGAAAATCTTGCTAGTAACATAAAACAACAACTGCTAGCGAGATAATTCTTACTAGTAACAATAACACAACAACTGTGACTAAAAATTATTGCTGTTAATAGAGATACAACAAATACTGATGATGTAATTACTGTTAGTAACATTATCTCAACAACTGTTGACAGTATATAACTCATACTTCTATTTTTCTACATTTATATTTTTAGAACTGTAAGTTATGTTACGTTTATTGTTTTTTATTCAGAATTAAGCACAAAGCTGCATGATGGGCTTTCTGAGCTCTGCCCACCACTGGTATCCAAACCAGTGTTTTAGCGGTGTGAGTCCGCAAACATACCGCTGTGTCACTGGGGAGCATTATGTTCCTTATCGATCACAAAGTTCCATTTAAAATAACAATAAATATCACAATACGGTAAAAATGTGCAATAAATTTATCTGAGAACAGATATTAAAGAAAATCAATCCATTTGTATTTACAGTACACATAATATGATGAGTAGCATAATTATTCATAAATTCCACAATACCATAATCCATTCGAACGTATTTTATCTGAAAATTCCGTTTGAAAATAAGCATACTGCTATGTTTTTGTTGAATTTCGCGCAAAGCTACACAAGGGCTATTTGCGCTAGCCGTCCTTAATTTAGGAGCGTAAGACTAGAGGGAAGGCAGCTAGTCATCACCACCCACCATCAACTCTTGGGCGCTCTTTTACGAACGAATAGTGGGATTGACCATCACATTATAATGCCAACACGGCTGAAAAGACGAGCATGTTTGGTACGACGGGGATTTGAACCCGCGATCCTTATATTACGAGTCGAACACCTTAACCCACCTTGCTATGCCGGGTTAGCATACTATTAATTGTTGTGTGTGTGTGTTTCTTAATCTGCGAGCGATAAATAAATTTCATTCGTCATACTTTCTATCCAGAAAAAAAAGCAAAGCAAAATATTTTTAACGTAAAACGTAATCAATAATTTTTAATCTACGTGAATTAATCTTTCAAATTTAACATCTTTCATTGAATGTAAAAAGAATATAGTCACAATAACATAATAAAGACTGCTGGATGTTCTTCATATTCGCAAAAATATAAAATTCCATAAAACGAACAATCCCATTAATCTTTCATTTCTAAATTAGGAACGGCTATACGTAAATAACTCTCTAAGAGCTTTGCACGAAATTCAGTAAACAAATAGCTAATCCCTTTAGTCTGATTCTCCCAGGATTTGAAAAGGATCTAAATCCTGATGAAAAGAGAATCGCTAGTTTGTCAGAGCCCTCGAGTAACTTTGTAAAAGAATTACGATGCAAACAAATAATTGATCTTTCTTTGTTTTGGTGTCGTTTTTGTTTGATACTTTTACTTTACTTTTGCTGTAATTCCTAGTTCTTTTCAGCTTGGAATTTAAAAAGAATAAAGTCATGAATTTGATTGGCATCGGTATTTTATATGCTACTATATTCTAAGAAATTTCTGTTTAATTTCTATATAATTTTGATTGCTTTGTTCAGCTTCTTTCGATGGCTCAATGATAGGTCTGTACGTTTATAACATTAAGATTTGGGGTTCGATTCCTTCTGTAGGCACATTCCAGATATAGTGTTGTGTAGTTTTGAGCTTAGCAATTGACAATCAACTGTTTGTTTTGTCTTGGTTTAATGCACTTGTGATATTATAAAACAGCATTTCAGATTATTCTGGGTTGTGATATTATAAAACAGCATTTCAGATTATTCTGGGTTCATGAAGTATGTCTAATGGAAGTTGCTGGTGTCTAAATGTGAGGCCACGAATCTTTTAAAGAATTTAATTTTTTTTTGTCTGATTTCGAATGTGATTTATTGCGGCATAAAGACTACAACTGAAAGCTAAGGTCGTTAAGTTTTTATTTCGCTCTTAAGAAGGAAACTAGTCTAAACCACCACAGAAAATTACTTTCAACTGCAATATATAAACAACTGTAATTACTTAGTTACACTTAATTCCTAAGAGAGAAATCCATCTTATTCCGAAAACAAAAAACCACTTTCGATTAATCGCTTCACTCTTAGGTCATTATCTTGCATTATATGCTGCATCTGTTTTAATTTACAGTAGGGCGCTTGCACTTGTATATAATAGTATGTGTATATATTTATATATATACACACACTAATCAAGAGAATCGTTTAACATTTTATTTTTAAATAGACCTCATTTGGTTTGTTGTTTATTTCCTTCCTTTCCCCTTTTTATTTGTCCTAAACTATTTCAAAATAAGTTTATTTATTGATGTTTTTCTCGATTTATTTCTTTAAGTTTAGTTGTACGTACCCTATATTCTTACCCCTTTTCTTTGGAAGATGGTTATGCTTTATCCTTGGCGTCTTTGACCTTACTGCTGATATCACGTGTCACTTAAAGTGCCGTCAAGGTTGAAATTTAGATACGTTTGCTGTAGAAAGGAAAAGGTTTTATTATTTATATCTCAATTATTTTCGGATCCTGATTTGTAGCCTTGTGATTAGTGTATTGGACTACTGATTAAAGTGTCCACGGTTCGAGACGTGATGATATTTTACACACTTCGAACTTTCAACTGTAGACAAGATATAAAATGGGTTGTAAGAACTGGCCTGACCATTTAGGCTACTGTTACGTATTATAATTTATTTCGAAGGATTCTCCAATTTATTATGATACGTATGTTACGTGTTACGATTTCAAATAGCCAAAAATATATATTTGCTTATAAGATTCATTGACAGAGTTTTCTTTTTTAACACAAAAACATTTTAATATATAAAAAAAAAACCAACAACTTATAATAACGATTATTAGTGATTGAGTTTTCTATCCGAACTGGAATTGAATATTTTAACAACGGTCCGGGTAAACGAGGTGCAAATTACTTTTGTATTGATACGGAGATACACTTCACTTGATGATAGAGCGAGTTATCTCTATTCTTCACACGTGAGTTTTTCTGCTGAACTTATGCGATGGCTTCGTAGAAATACTGACGTCCGAAGTTGATTCACTGAAATTTGTAATGTTCGATATCTACAAACATTTTTGGTATTTATTTACATGTAGTTTTCCAACTAACAAGCGTTTTTCACAATTACAACTTCTGAGATTTATAGTATACTGTTACGTAT
Source organism: Tachypleus tridentatus (assembly GCF_004210375.1). Taxonomy (NCBI): domain Eukaryota; kingdom Metazoa; phylum Arthropoda; class Merostomata; order Xiphosura; family Limulidae; genus Tachypleus; species Tachypleus tridentatus. The sequence continues at coordinate 96,939,707 of NC_134826.1, forward strand.
TGTAATTTTAAATAACCGAAAATTTGAATTTCAATTTAGAAACTCATTAAATGTTAACATGTACTAAATCTATGTTATTTGCCAACAAAGTTGATACACAGGTTCTAATATACAAACATAAAAATTGTTATTATTATGTTGTACAAAAATGATGTTTTATATACAGGGTGTTCGGAAAGTCACTATGCAGTTTTGTAATCATATTTTATTCAGTCTATTTCAAGCCAGCAACTGATAGCGGTGTTTAGAAACAAAATAAGAAGGATCCAGACCTGTATTGATGCCAACGGGGGTCACTTTCAACATTGTTTATAATTGTCATTTATATTTACCTCCTGTATTCTATATTGAAACATGTCTGTTAATAAATATATAAGTGCACAGTGACTTTGTACAGAAACACCCTGTACAACAGTTTTACAAACTTACAGATAACGCTGACTTATAACCGGTCTAGAACTAATTATCTTATCGATGATCCAAGTCCACGACGAGCAAATTAATTCTGAGTTGATATTGTTAAACCTTGCTTAAACTAGTTCAGTGGTTCTTAACCTTGTTGGAGGTACTGAACCCTGAAAGTTCCGTACTTGCATTCACTGAACCCTTTGTAATTGTAAAAATAACATATGATATTTTCAAATTCAAAACATAAGTACATATTTTATTAGTGCACAAAATGGACCATGCGTAAGTTGCGCACAATATCACTGTGTTCAAAGAACAAAACCAACAAAACATGAATTTCACACAAAAAAATAACTCAATGAATATTACTGCAAATCAATGCGACTCTTGCTGTTGCCTTTCAGAGACAAGTTCAGAAATGCGTGGCTTTACCTTGACAAGTACCACTCTCATATCATTTTCGCAACAAAGTCTGTTCTTTTTCTTCGTTTTTATGTCTATCATCCTCGAAAAGATACGTTGTAACAAACGGTATGAGTATCTCAAGGGCTTTCTTAGCAATAAGAGGGTACGCTACGATTTGAAGAAACCAAAACATTGAAAGCGTTGTTGTTCTGAAAAGTTGCTGTTTAACCTGGCTCTGCTAAAGTTCAATGATTTCATCGAGGTATTCATCATTGACATCTTCTGTCGCAACACTAAACGTGCACGGCTGTCTCACCCATGCTGAATATGACTCTCTGGTGGGGAAGTATCCGTCGAGAGACTTTGCGAGGTCATCTAAGCGCATGGCAATTGTTTGCTTCAGTTCCCCGGGTACAGAAATGTCTCCGATTTCAGACACATCTTCGACCTTACTTACACAGTCGTCCAGCAGAGGAAAGTTAGCGAAGTTATCATTCTCTGTTCGTCATTTCCATAACGGTAGTGGTTTTTTTTGAAAAACCTTCAGGTTTTCTTCCGCTTCGATTATGTTGATTGAGATGATTGAGAGCACTGAAGATATCGGCCATGTACAATGTTGGTGCTCTCGCAAAAACAGGGCTAATTCCACATGCATGGCAAAAACACGATTCAGCACCTTTCCCCGGGATAACCACCGAACGTTAGAATGGTACAGAAGTACCTCGAATTCAGAGCCCATTTCATTACACAGCTCTTTGAAAATGCGGTGCTTCAGGGCACTATTTCGCACAAAGTTTATACATTCCACAACAATTTTTAATACTTCTGCCAGTTTGGAAGGCAAGGTTTTTGTTGCCAACGCGTGCCTGAACAGAACACAGTGCGTTACAAATATGTGATGTGCATCGGCTTTAACCAGCTCACCAAAACCAGTTTCGTCCCAGCACGACTGGAGCTCCATCAGAACAAACTGCAGAAACCATATCCCACGAAAGATCGTTGTCTCTGAAGAAGTCATCCACAAGTTTCTTCACGTCAGCTGCCTTAGTTGTTGTTGTAAGAGACTTATAAAATAAAAAAATCTTCTTTTATCTCGTCGTTCTTTACATAGCGCACGAATACAACAAGCTGGCTTAGATTGGACACGTCGGTGGTCTCGTCGAGTTGAAGGCTGAATTTTGCTGGGCTTGAAATCAGATCTGCAACTACTTAAGCCAAGATGTCATCGCTTATGTCATCTATTCTGCCGCTGATGGTGTCATTTGAAAGAGGAATTTGAGATAACTTATTTTCAGCAGCTTTTCGCCATCTTCAACGCAGCTGGTTTTACGAGTGCTTCACCAATGGTGTGTGGTTTGCCCTGCTTTGCAATCAAATACGCAACTTTGTACGATGCTGTGAGGATCGATGGGTACAAAGCCGAGAACAGACAAAGTAGCCTTTTCATCGAACTTGGCTCTCTTTACCTTGAATTCAACAAGCGTTGTGTTCTTGTATTTCCCATCTCCATGCGGCTTTACGGAGTGTTCTCTTAGTTTTGGCGGTGCTAGACTAGAATTGCTCAACTTGGCATTGCAAATCATGCATTGAGGGCGCTGACTCCCATCATGTTCCGTTATACACATGAATCCATATTGTACATATTCGTCCGACCACCTTCTCTTTTTGCTCGACATAGTTAGTATGAAGGGATTGAAAGATTAGGAAAAAAATCACAAATGACGCATGATTACTACAGTCACAGGTTGACTGCTAAGCGCACGAAGTTCACTGCGGCACAGATATTAAGGCCAAGTGGTGTGACGTGATCAGCTGCAGCCAATGATGGCCAAGTGGAGCATGACGTCACGAATCATACGAGTGGGGTGAACGGAACGGACACATACACAATGTGTGTGTCTTGACTTTCGCCGAACTCCTGAGACTGACTCACCAAACCTCTGGGGTTCGATTGAACACAGGTTAAGAACCACTGAACGAATTAGCTATTTCCTGATTGTACTCACGCCGAGTACAAATTGACTCTTCCAGTGAAGATATTTATATCCTCGTAGAAATTCTAACGTCCGAATTAATTTTCTAAAGTTGAACGATTTGTAATGTTCGAAATCTGTAATGGTTGTTGTCCACTTCTGTAGTTTTCCGATTAATAAACGTTAATCACAATTATAGCCTCCTTGCATACTTGCTATAGCTGTCCAATAATATTCTCTTCTCGTCTCTCGACTAGCCGCTTTTTATAGGAATCACATCAGTTTGTAGATCTTTCTACAATATTCTCGCGCGCTTTTGTGAAACAAATATTGTTGATTTTTACACTTTCAAGAATTTGCTACACATTTCGAAAACAGGTGGGACTTGTGCAATACACAGTCAAGAATGTACGTACATGAAAAAAAATATACAGAAACAAATAGACAGTAAAATAAATGTACAATGGTAAATCCTTTACAATACTGACTGTAGCAACCAAACAATATTCTATTAGGGTCTCTCGGCATCTTGCGATGGCTTGCTTTTATACTCATTAGGCAAGATTCTAGAAAGTTTAACAATGTCGAAATACGCTAGTATTTTCGTAAAATATATATTGTTGATTCTTAAACTTGAGATTTTTTTACAAATTTAGATAACAGGCGGGACTTGCATAACACACATCCAACAATATTTATCACATGCATTAAACTGAAACAAACGCTAGTATTAAAATACGTGTAAAACAGTAAATCCATTATACCTCCTTCTTTTATAGAATTGAAAATTGTCTAACGCCAATTTTTTAACTAATATAGTACATATATATGATAACAATACATTAAATGCAATGCATCATCAAAGAATTATTCAGTTTCAAACATAACAAAAATCAATACAAATAACCTTATGATCATAAAATTACATAGCACGTGAAAGTGCATCGGTAAAGATGCTATCACCCCTTTGACATGAATTACCCTCAAATCACACTCTCGTAATGTTAAACTTCAATTTATCAGCCTGCCATTTTTCCTTTTATTTGGTTCAAAAACGTCAGTGAGTTGTGATCAGTTTAAATGGCTATAAGTTGTTGAGAGACAGATTCATAAACATTGAAATTTTTGAAATCTAACATTAAAGTCAATGTTTCTTTTTCCATAGTTGAATAGTTCTTTCGGTGACAGTTAATATATTTAGAAAAAAAACAAATAGTGTGTTCAATAACTCTGTCGTCTGATTGTAATAGAATGGTACTAGAACCACAATCAATGACACCAACAACTAATGCGAAAGGCTTATCAAAGTCAGGTGCCATCAATACAGATTGGTGTGTTTGAGACCACTTGAACTGGGATAAGAATTTGTCTTTTTTAAAGCATTCACTTTGCGAAAGTCTGTCCATATCATTAACATTTTTTAGTGTGTCTTTAAGAGTTTTAATAAACCAAATTACTTTACAAGGTAAACATTTAGAAACTTTTTTTGGGAATTACATGGATATATATATTAAGGTATTCGTTTTTTATATATTTAAAGCTACGAAGTAAAAACTAAGTATATCATAGAAGACGATGAACTTTATTATCGTCTATCGAGGTGTCTTTTTTTTTTTCAATTTGATTTGCTATGAAGATGTTCAGTCGATGGAAGTTTATTGCCGAAGGTCGATGCAGCGATAAATACGTTTTTGTTCATATCCGGGCTTTCTTTATAACACGTTACTACCTGTTCTCCCCCTCACACCCACCCACCCAATATCTTATCTGCTTGTAATTCGAGATTCGATTTCAACGATGAGCGCTGTGCAGTTTTACTCTTGAAACAAATTTACCATTATCCTCGGCCTGGCATAGTCAGGTGGTTAAGGCACTTGACTCCTAATCTGAAGGTCGGGGGTTCGAGTCCCCGTCACATCAACCATGCTCGTATTTTTTGCCTTGGGGACGTTATAATGGAACGCTCAATCCTACTATTCGCTGGTAAATGAGTAGCCCAAGAGTTGGCGGTGGGTGGCGATGACAAGCTACCTTCCCTGTAGTCTTACACTGCTTAATTAGAGACGGCTAGAGCAGGTAGCCCAGATGTAGCTTTGCGAGAAATTCAAACAAAATTAACCGTTATCTTATAATGTTTAACTCTTAATATTTACTACATTGTTTAATATTAAACAGATTAGAAACCCATGGTAGGCACGTCACAAATGAATCTTTACGTAGCTTTCTGCATAAAACAAATGTACGAATAAACTTATCAATAAATAAACAGATACTTAATCCAGACGTTATGCCGTTTTATTACATAAACAAGAATAAACTAAAGAGTACAAGGTTGTCATTAGTAATTAGTGGATCTGCGCTTTACAGTATTACAGGCAGAAATACTGATGCATTCGTTTATCTAAAAAAATGTGAAATTTGAGCTTGTTGTAATACACCGTTCAATCGAAAACCTAGATGACGGTATCCTGGTTGATGGAACGCTTTCGCAGAGAAAGCTCGAGGATATACCACATATGCTCGATAATATTAACAACCATCGCTTCACGACTCGGAATACATGTGTTTTCTTATATAGCAAAGCCACATCGGACTATCTGCTGGGCTCCCCGAGCGGAATCGAACCCCTGATTTTAGCGTTGTAAATCCAGAGACTTATAGCTGTACTATCGGGGGGCGACTCGGAATACATGAGGAATATCCTCATGTTTCCAGAAAAATACGCTCCGCACTTTGGGGCCGTGAGTGTGCTATAAGAGTCGTATTCTACTAGTTGAACAGGTAGATAAAAGTAGTCCTAATATAGTTGTTAGGTGGTGCCTTCTCTCTAAGTTATCATTTTACAGTTAGGGACAGCTGTGAGTAGCTTTGCGCGAAAATTCTAAAACACTATTTTTGACTGGTTTATCCTGTTTCTTAATCTCGGAAATGTTAATTGTTGTATGCCATACACGACTGTTAGAAAAAAAAATACAATGCCACAGACTGACAACAAATAATTATTCAATTATAATTCAAACTTGCACATTTTAAAAGGGAAATTCCCCTGTCTGATATAATTTTATTGTTTGGGAAATATTTTATCTACTTATTATACAAATGTTGGTGAAGGAACATTATTATAGAATAATGTAATAAATGTGAGACTATTTATTGTCACGTATTTAATGGGTAACACTACATATGTTAGGTTGTATAGTGACGTATAAACATTACAACCTTCTCTCCCATTCTTCCACGCAGGGGCGTAGATCCTGGGGTGTATAGAGGGTATACATCCCCCCTTCATTTTAGGCGGAGGGGTATGTTACATACAATCATCTCCCCCAACAGTTTCATCTGTTGAATTGTTTTATTGCATCACAGGCCTACAAATTGTGTGGTTGTTCTTGTGATTCTCGTGTTCTTAACAATCGAATTATATAATTAGGCCTAGATGTAGGCTTTTTCAGTAGTCGAAATATACATCTTTAATATCGGCGTGCTTCTAAGCTTTTCGATCTAACCGATAGTTCGTAAGTATCAGTTAGTACGCCTAAGTATACATGCAAGTTTCGTGGCAACAAGATTACTCTGTAACTGCATGTTCACAGCTTTCAGGTTCACATAATCAGAGATTACCAATTTGCAAATTGAACAGTCCACATAAATGGTTGCAAAAATCATCCCCCCCCCATCGGGTGTATAAAATCTCCGCCCCTGCTTCCACGTATGAGTTTATGAATGCGGAGAAGTGTTGTTTACAAAATAACAATGAAGAGATCAACAATTATACAATACTTACAAATTCATTACGGGAATTAAAGGGAAGCTATTCAAATATGTAGGCCTATACAGTGTAGCAGTTTTATACATGTGCAAGTGTATTTCGAACAATTTTAAAATGATAATAGACTAAGATGTCTTTTTCCTTTTACTTTTTTCTATTGGTTCTCTTCTCTCTGCCCCGTAATGACACAGTAAAATGTTTGCGGACTTATACCGTTAGAAACCGGTTTTCTATACCCGTGGTGAGTAGAGCACAGATATTTCTTTGCACAGCTTTGTACTTAATAACAATCAACATCATAAATTCTTCCCTCTTGGCTTTGTGGAGCGAAGAAAGCACAGCTTGTAAATCGTTCGCAATGCTTCCTATTACAAGGTATTGTCCAACCACTGTTTTGTTTTCTCATTTGTTGTTTGACTTCACAAGAATAAGCTCACAAGAACAGGAACACTGAATCTTCGCATAAGAGAATTCCTTGGACCTCACGGAATCCACAGCCTTCCGCGAAATTTATTTTTCTTTACACAATGCACTGTTGAAAAGCAGTGGCAGCCTGATTTTGGTTGTCAGAAAGTTCAGACGTACATGAACTTTGCTCAACAAAAATCGTTGAAAGAACCGCTTGAGAAAAAAACAAAACAAACTGTTATAGACTAATACTACTTGCTGTGCCTTGTACTTATATAGGCGACCCACTTGGAAAAACTGTGGCGGACAAAGAAGAACTTTCAAAATTAAACTAAATTTTGCAAGAATAAAAAAACAACAGGAGAACATTAGTGAAGTACGTAATATCGTTGTACACCATAAACAAGAGGAATAACAAAAAGACGATACCAAGCATCTCCGAAACTCCAACTTTACTAATCCTTTACTTCAGTGGTGCACAAACTTTTTGAGTCAGGGGCCACAAACAGACTTCTCTTAACCTTTGGGGGCCACAAAAAAGTGAAGATTAAAATCGTCCCACAGTTGTTTCACACAAGATAGACATCACATTTAAGAACACACAAATAACAATTATATCAAAGAGTTTGCACATTATTCTAAGAAATGTTATGATACGCCAATTGTCACAAAGTCAGTGCGATGGATGGTGCTGCAAGACTGCTTCCAGATTATCATCAGTCAGTCAGTTAATTGCGAGTGTTGTTTTTGTTCAGTTTTATATGCGAGAAAGCCTATTCACAGTAGTACGTGCTGCCAAACGTGCTGGTGTGGACAAGTGCGTTCTCTTTCAGATTAGCAAATGCATCAGGCAACGTTTTGTAGAAGTCAAACAAACTGTTTTCTTGATAAATAACATGCAGTTCATCAAATGCCTGGAGATCAGTAAGTTCGAGCTGATATTCTTCTGACAAGTCATCCACTGACACACTGAATGGATCAGCAAAAAGTTTCATCAACAATCTGCATTGGTTAAAGTCATGAAACCGTGAGTTGAAGGATTGAATCAAGGTATCTAGTTTCCCAACATAAACTTGTGTGTCAATGTCCTGATTCTTCTGTAGCTGTGACTGAAAAGTGGGAAAGTACACGAAGTAGCCTGATACTGCTTGCTGCCGGAACAAGTGCAACTTTGTCCTGAAAGCTGAGACGTGATTTGCAAGCTGACAGACAAGCTGATTTTTGCCTTGCAACTTCAAATTCAGATCATTCAAGTGTTGTGTCATGTCGACCAGAAAGGTCAAATCAGCTTGCCATGCTGGATCAGTCATGGAAATCACTTGTGTCTTTGTTCTTGCTTCTGAGGAATTCTATCACCTCATCAATCAACTCCCAGAATCTTCTGAGCATCTTCCCTCGACTCAGCCAACGTACTTCACAGTGATACACAAGGTCACCATAGTCTGAATCAATTTCTTCAAGAAGACTTCGGAACTGACGGTGATTATGCCCTCGTGATTTGATAAAATTAATGATTTTCGTCATTAATGCCATCAGTGCCTGAAAAACAAGTTCTTTACTGCACAGGTTCTGTTGGTGAATAATACAGTGCAACTTCTCCAACTGTCTGTTCTGCTTTCCTCGATGCTTCATCAACAGTGCTACTAGCCCGCTACTTTCTCCAGTCATGGCTGGTGTTCCATCAGTTGTCACACCAGTTTTGTGAAATCCAATGAAACACTACTACGCAGTCGTACTGTCTCCTCAAATAGAGCAGACCCAGTTGTCTGACCCTTCATGGAACCCATGCCGATTAGTTCCTCTGTGATATCAAACGATGACGACACACCACGAACAAAAACCAGTAGCTGAGCTGTTGAACTGATGTCAGTCGACTCGTCTGCTGCCAAAGAGAAGTAGACAAAGTTAGCTGTTTTATTTGTAAGCTGCCTTGTCACGTCTGCTGAGAGGTGTGAAATTCTTCGTTGAACTGTCATACGATTCAAAGCCACCGTCTGTAGCTTGCGAACTGCTTCCGAGCACAACTTTTCCGATGCAGTAATCATACATTGCTTGATAAAATCACCATCAGTAAACGGTCGGCCAGATTTCGCTATCATCAACGAAATATCGTAACTGACCTCACATGCTGCACCTAAATCTGCTGACTGCTTTGAGAAAACGTTCTGCTGGTGATTTAGCGACCGCCGCAGAGATTCAATTCGAGCTGTTTGTTCATCACCGACAACGTTGTGGAAATCTTTATACTTCGACTTATAATGACGCTTTATATTGGATACCTTCGCTACTGCTATTGTCGAATGACACAGCAGACAAATCACGTTCTTCTGTTGTTGAACAAAACAGTATTGCGCAGTCCAATCATCATGAAACTGCCGGGTTTCGTCGTCAACTTTTCTTTTACGATTAGCTGCCATTTTTGTTACGAAATAATATCAAAATAGAGCTCATAAGTAAATCTCGAAGAACAATTGGAACGCGAGAGATTTCGTAATTACATAAATATTGCGTCATTGCGCCAATGATTAAATGCCTATGCATTAACGAGATTTGCTCATTAAATTTTCTTTATTGCTTAACACAAATATAGAACCATCCAGTATCTAATCTAATGCATATTCTTCTACAGCGCTTAATCTTTGCGCAGGCGCGAACTCTCCATGTCTGACTTTCTCGTTGGACATCGCGGGCCACTTGGCGTCTCGTCGCGGGCCAAATCCGGCCCGCGAACCAGACTTTGTGCACCACTACTTTACATCACGCGATATTTTTCGTAAGTGTAGTATAGGTAACGCTAGTAATAAGAATAAAACAAACTAATTAAAATTACCGTAGGTAAAACAAAAAAGGTGTGCACAAAAAGGATTTAACGTGAGACTTAAATAAATTAAATCAAAACTGGCGGTCAAACTGGTAACTATATTTATAGCATTGATAATAATTTTACAGTAACTATTCATTCGTTAATTAGTTAGACTTAGTTTTTGTTCATCTTGAGACATGATGATAGGTAAAATAAAGGTTCATTACATCTATGCGAACATACTTACAAATTTTCAGTCTTGGAATTTTTATAGGTGTTTTTTGTCACTACCTTACCTCCTGTGAAAGGCTCGGCATGGCTAGGTGGGTTAAGGCGTTCGACTAGTAATCTGAGGGTCGCGGGTTCGAATCCCCGTCGCAACAAACATGCTCGCCCTTTCAGCCGTGAGGGCGTTATAATGTGACGCTTTATCCCACTATTCGTTGATAAAAGAGTAGCCCAAGATTTGGAGGTAGGTAGTGATGACTAGCTGCCTTCCCTTTAGCCTTACACTGCTAAATTAAGGACGACTAGCGCAGATAACCCTCGTGTAGCTTTGTGCGAAATTCATTAAAAAAAGACTTCCTGTGGATAGATCTTCACAACATTTGGTATGGAAGTCCACTGTATTCGTGGAAAAATACATAGAAATTTTCAATTTTTCATTTTACGGTTTTATAAGCGTTTTGTGTTCTCACATTTACATATAAGGGAAGCAACTTTGCATATCTTAAGGTAACCTTTTATTAATCATTGATTTACATAACTCTCATCTAATGAACAAGTACTGAATAAATTAATTTGTGGTTGAACCCTGATTATAGCGGCGAGTTTGTTTCACTAGTTAATCGGGAGAATTTCATAAAATTTAGCAAATTTGCTCTTAAATGTTGGTAATGAATAATGAATAATAACCGTCCACCCGTACGATTCTTTTGAAAACTTGAGTTATATACTGTTATACTGCTAGTTTAGCATACTTAGTCTAGCAGATACTTGCGTATCTCTAAATCAGCAGTTTTCAATCCGAATGGCAAAAGTCCGTCCGTGCTCTTAGGTAAAGTTGTAATAATGTTTTCAGAACGACAGCTCATCTGACTTTTTTACGAAGGCGTGAGTAAAAAGTTTGTCAAAATTGAGCGGTTTCTCTTTAATGACTTTGAACATGAGGCTTACTTTTAGACCAAATTTAATATCTAATTCTAAGTTGTAAAGATTTATCTGTACAGCAAATTTCAAATAATCCATATAAGTTAGACATCTTTTGCTATCAAGAAAATTTTCCTTACTTTCTATACTTAACTGAAGTTAAGCACAAAGTTACACAATGGACTATCTGTTTTCTGCCTACCACGGATATCGAAACCCAGTTATCCGTCGTGAGTCCGCAGACATACCGCTATGTCACAGGAAAGATATTTTCCTCAATTTTGGTGCGAAGAAAATGGAAGAATTTCAATCAAATATCAAGATTTTATATAACTTGCATTTCTTAATGAATTGCCTTATAACTTGATAAGTCAAGTAAGAGTCCAGAAGAAAACTACCATCAAAAATATGTAAGATTGCGAAACTATCACAGTGTGCAGGTCGTTTTGGCCACACGACACACTACCGTGTGTCTTAATGCACAGAGCTTTGTGTGTATAGAGCAAGAAAAGAATTTACCAAGATTGTTAAGGAAAGGAAAATGTTTGGAGATCTATTGATAGCTATATTATCCTGATCGTAACATGAGCGGTGAATGGATAGTGGTTAACTGTCCAGAAACTATAAAATCAAATTTAAATGAAACACACACAAATACTACCCTGGTTGTAACAAAACACAGACAACGACGGTTTTAGGCTTGTCACTAAAAAGGAACGGAAATCATCAATGAACATAAATATAAACACACATGGTACACGCAAGGAACAAATATGCAATAATAATAGAAGACATTTCAGATACTTATGAAGAATCGGAATCGGCTCCCGAAATAAGAAGACATAAACCGAAATCAACGCCATTAAACGCTCAGACAATAACGACATTCTAATGAAAGTAGCAGAGCCGGCTGACATAAACAGCTTACTCCAAGATGGGTCAAAAGGTGCTTTTAATCCAGGAAGCATTAACATATATTTAGCAGGGATTAAAGTCAACAAAAATTATTCATCATCAGAGAAATACATCACAATATTCAGATACAACAAGTACAAGAATTAACACAAAAAACATCTAATTCATAAAAGTTGAAAAACTCACATCAAACAGAACACAAAAAAGCAAACATTATCAATGTACATACTAGTAACACACAAAATATTCAGAGCCTAACATCAAATGATATTATACTATTCTATCAGAGATTCCAGGTGAAGAAAACTAAAACACCTGATGTGGTTGTGATGAAACATTACAACTGATAACATCGTAGACATGTGGCTGCAGTTTGTAAATATCTATCACGTTGAGTGGTTTTTGATGGTAATCACCACATTATACTCTATCAGAAAGTACACGAAATCTCTCTTTGCGGTAACTATAGACAATAACGTACAGCCAGTTATAAAGGCTGTCAAAACGATAAAGAAATAAAAGAAGAATCTTTAACATAAACCAAAACGTAACAAGAACTACCTCACAATACACAGGAGTGAGCCAAACACAATAAACACATTAACATATTACATATTCCAATACCAACATTACAACCAATATCTATGCAAAAACAAAACATATGCTGCAGCGATACAAAACCAGTCACATAATAAACACACAAATAATCTAGACACAGTGTCACAGTCACAAACGAAACTAAAAACGAGAATAGCAAAAATACCTTTCAAGCAAACACATAACAACAAAATTAACAGTCCCAAGAAATACAAAAAACACCAACTACCAAAAATATAAATGCATTAAAAATCCAATAATACAAACAATAAAAAACACATTCGACATTATCAAAGAATTTCAATACCATAAAACATGTAAAACTGTATTACTATACTTATCACAATAGCCAAGAAACACATAACATTCATCATTCCATAGTTAGTACAATAATTCATGGGTAATGTTTTAGCCCACAAATTCACAGTACAACAACAATATCCAAGGTAGTTTTACTTCCAAGAGGTACGAGATTGAAGACTTAATAGCACAAACAGTTATTAATGCATTGGTTATAACTGAAATTATTCTAAATAAGAACACTTTTTTAAATTTACTGGCTATACTTCAGTTACAATAAACAAATTAAATAGAAATAACCCAAACAGTATTTCAGTATTATAGAAATCAACCCTGTCTGTGACACAAATAACGGTTGAATGAAGAAATGAATGTATAATAATATATATATAGATATATATATTCATATATTAAATAATAATTGCATCACATTAGAAGAAATATATAGTTCTATATCTAAAACAGTAGATATAAATTCACTAAATAAGTTAAATCAATCTGATAAAAGCTTAATAATAATAATAATAATAGGAGATCTTGATAACAAAGATTTCGGTTGTGACGACACAACCCAAAACGGAAGTTACTGAAACTTTTACTAAATAGTGACTGTGCGTTGTTGAATCATAGTATTAATACACAACACAAGTAGTCTCCAGCACAATTCTAGTGATATCTTGGATTTTAGTATTAAATTATCACAAACTAGTGATAAGTGTTATAGCTTTAATGTTGGACTTGATTTTGACAGTAATCATTTACCGATAACATTAACCAATGAACCCCACCATAATAACTCTAAGAGAAAACCAAAATTTAATTATAAAAAACAAATAGGTAGAATATGAAAATTCTTTGATCACCCATTACCATAATCGTCAACAAATTCACCTCAATAGTGGCTTAGCGACGCTACAGAGCATACCATACCAAAACAAAAAACAATACATAGCTCAAAATAAATGCCAACCACATGCATAAATTATACACATCATAAAAGAACGTTGTCACCTAAAAAGACAACATACGAATTCTAAATACTTGTACATCAAACACATATAAGATAACATTTACTATAAGAAAACACACACGCTCATATTGTAGAATTTTAATTTTTCACGTGATAAATGTAAAAATTGTGTATTTTCATACATGTTTAAACAGAACTCTATAAATACAGAAAATATGATAATTGCAGAGTTTGTTAAGTGATTAGTACTTAACTGATTGATTATAGTATTTTGAGTAAGTTGATAAAATATTCACGTTGATATTAATTGTAAAATTCTTTTGACTTCATCCTCCTTAAGTCTTGAAACAAAAATTCAAAGTTTAAATAGAGAAATAAAATTAAATAACTGTCATTTTTACGTCCGAAAGGTATGGTTTTTGAAAGAAATATATATTTACTTTATATAAATGCGAATCCATTTAAAAAAAAAGTTTACTTGGATATTTACAATCTGAGAAACTACTTTTAGGTATTTTATACATTTCCAAAACTCGCATTTCTATTTGTTTCGATTACATTAATATTCTATGTAAAAATTCTGTTATTTCTTATTTGTAAACGAGAATGAGAACTTCATTAATCCTTCCTTATTGATTGGCTTCAGAATAAAACAATATACTAGTATTTACCCAATTCTATGGACGAAGCCTCAAAAACTTGTAATAAGGATGCTCTCTTGAGAAAAAGGATTCACTCAGCAGTAGGTATACACCTTCTATGATGAAATTTCATTTTTATTCGCAAGCTTCACGCGTGAAATGGAACTGGAACTTAAAATTAATAACATATAAGTGTTCAGGTATATAAATCCATCAATCGACCACAATCATTTGTGGAAGCCAGATAGAAGATGAAAATATGAAATGATAAAAATGTAGAATAAGGTTTTATTAGTTTTGTAGGTAAGGACATAACGATGTGGTTTTAACGACATTTCTGTGTTGAGGTGATCACAAGGGTCGAACTCCGAATGTTAGGATTATAATCACTCATGTTTGCCGCTGATCCACCAGATGGCAAAATAAGTTACTGAATAGAGACAACTTGGATATCATGAATGGCCCTTATATCATGACATTGGTGTTCCTGTGTCCATTATGGTCTCAAATCTGTATGAACAATGTAGCGAAGATGACTAGTCCCCCCCCCCAAAAAAAAGGAATTTGGATTTTGCCATGTTCATGATCATTATGGAGTCAGGAATTATGTTTATATTTTCATTCTCTTTAGCTCTTTGCCTGTGGGAATAATCTACTTTATTTAAGACTGTATACAACAAATGCAATGACTCAATGAAACTGTAAGAACTACTTGGACTAGTTGTTTCTATAATAAATTAAGGCTTGCTATTGGTTTGTCCCCTGTAACTCTTGGACTAATCTTCTGTTAACACTAACAGAGAATATCAATTACTTTTGATGAAATATTGTTCATAGATCTCTTAAGACTTAAACGCATAAACATTGTATTACCAGCTACATAAAGTATGGCCTACTTCAGTTAATATATTAAAAGAAAAACTACAGTTTAACAATATTGATGTCTCTTCTACCATTTAGTCCTTGTATTTAGTTTATTGTGAATAAAATATTTTAGTTATTGTTGATAATACGAGAGGAAGAGATTAATAAATTGTAAATACAGGAAAAAAAAAGTGTATAGAAAAAAATGTTAAATTAACCAAGAATATCGTCAGTTGGGCAATGAAAACATCTGCAAATAGAAAAAGCATAAACTAAGCATCCAACTAAGTCTGAAAGGATATTGTCTCTACATTTACACTGAAATGTACCTAAAGATTCGCATAAAACCAGTCCCGGACTAACTGGTTTACTCAACACAGATGTCACTTCGAGCAATGAGAACATCCCTCCTGTCACATAACATGCATCATTAGGGGATGAAATGCTAACAAAGTGGGTTCTAAGAGTAACATTTTCTTCGCTTAGTGCTTTTTCTGTTTGTAAAAGTGTAGTTTCACGTTAAAAGCTTGCAGAGTCGGTTTGCGTGGCAACGAATAATAGAATTAGTAGTAAGAAAAAGCGGTACCATAATGGCTCTTGAACTGCAGAAGATAACTGAAATGAATAGTATTATTTCTTCCTTTTGTTCTCTGGAGACCAAGTAAATCCGGTTACTGAGTTACAACCCTTTACCTAATAACAGATTTACAGCTATTCAGTTACAGCAGTATTTCCTGCCTGTGATAAAACTTTCGTACTTTCTGTAAGCAATTACAGGTGACAACTCTTACTTAGCAACTGGTTTGTCGAAATCTCAATTGCGACAACAACAATTATTATTTGAAATAGATAAACGCTAATATCTATTCCTAATTTTGCTTTTCTTTTAATTTGGTTTGTTTTGTTTTGAATTTTGCGCTAGTCGTCCCTAATTTAGCAGTGTAAGACTAGAGGGAAGGCAGCTAGTCATTACCACCTACTGCTAACTCTTGGGCTATTCTTTTACCAACGAATAGTGGGATTGAGCGTCGCATTATAACGCCCTCACGGTTGAAAGGGCGAGCATGTTTCATGTGACGAAGATTCAAACCCGAGACTCTTGAATTACGAGTCGAGTGTCTTAAACCACCTGGCTATGCTGGGCCTTTTCTTTTAAATTTTATCTTGTAACTAGGTGACAACTCTTAACAACTGAATTAGCGAAATTTTAGTTGCACCAACAACAACTATTATCTAAGAAACAAAGAGATTAATAGCTAGGCCTAGTTTTACTTTAATTTTCCTAGTTTGCTCAGTAAATATTTGATAATTCTTTATTTATCAAGTGAATTAGCGAAACATTAATTATAGTAACAACAGTTATGTCCAGAGAAAAAATATCCTAATATCATATGCCTATTTTGGTTTGCTTTCCAGTTTTGTTTAGAAACTATAAGTAACAACGCATTACTTGCAAAATGAATTAGCGAAACTTTAATGATAACAACAATTACTATTTAGTTACGCCACTAGTCCAGCAGTATCTTACTGTTTGTTTTGGTAATAACACCGATCCATTTGACGTTACACACACGAGTACACACACGAAGCCGAGTACTTTTGCTGGTGCGTATTTTTCTACTAAGCGTGTAAAATGAAGCAATCTTATACATATATATATATGTTTCTTATGGGCAACAATAATTTGTACACACATATGGATACATTTAATAAAACAGATAACGTTCATCATATCGTTTGGTAAAAATATCTAGAACACTAATTGGACATTATGTGAGTCTATATGTGACCACCATAGCTATAGGAAGAAAGAAACTAAAAACCTAAAATTTTACACCTGATTATTATTACTTATTCACGTGCGTGTGCATTTTTATGAGGTAAGCTGGCGAAAAAACACACACAAAAGAAGTGTGGCCGCCATAGCTCCAAAAGGATAGTACCTAGAAACTTAAAATTTTCCATCCATGCAAAGTGGACCCTGAGGGTATGCACCCGGGTATTATTCATTTCATTTAAATGCATGCATACATGTGTGTGCTCATCTTTTTAATGGTAAGCTAGCAAAAAACACTTAGAAGTAGTTCTATATATAGCAAAAAGAAATCACAGACACACACACATGTGAGTGAGCGCATGCGCACATTTTTAATGAGGCAAGCTAGCGAAAACAATATGGAAAAGAAAAGGTTCTTTATATAACAACTTGTAATACATAGGAAAGCCAGTGTGTTTTAGTAACAGTGCGTTTCAACAATGGCTTCTATGTCATGTTGCTAAGCAACAAACGTATTACCTAATATTGTAGTTAGTCTTGTACTGAAATAATAACAAATATGTGTATATATTTAAAGTTGCGTAACATACTTCTAATTTGTTATAGATGAGTAATTCAACCTATGGCTTTATTCGTAGAAGACACAATAATGTAAGTGAAAAGTAGTGACTGTCAATTATCATTCTGTCCTATACACATCTAGTAAAATTTTTTCTCAACTTATCTCCTGTCTCTCTAAATATATCAACCGTTTAATAAATTACCTTTCTGTTTGGCAGCACTGTCTCAGTATAATTTACTAATGAACTAGCTTCCTGCTTTATCAGTCCAATCTTCAAACGAACTGGCTTCCTGTCGTATTGGTTTAACATTTCTTATGAACTACCTTCCTATCTCATCGGTCCAACTTTTTGATAAACCAGCTTCCTGTTCGGTTATAATGTATCAGTCCAACTGCATAAAGAACTAATTTTCTATCTCATCAGTCGAGCCTTTTGACAAACTAGCCCTCTGTCTTATCAGTCGAACTTTCTAATATCGTTTACATACGTTATGAAAAGGACAGGGCTAACTACTTCTCCCTGTGAAATTTTTGCATCTAGAGTAAAAATATTCCGAGTAGACGCCCTCCACATTTTCCACTGTCTAAAACGTTAGAAACTAACGTATTACATGTGTCGGTAAATCCTTTGGTTCATTTTGTCTCTTAAGCCATTGTGCTGTACAGTGTCAAATGCTTTTTCCATATCGAGAAAGTAGACAGTGCATTTTGTTTGGTCTAAACTAGCTATTATAGTTTAAATTGATCTATGTAAATGATGTGACGTTTGTCAAAATTTTCTGAAACCATTATGAACTTCAGGAAATTTTGCGTTGATCTCCAGAAAAGTGGAGATCCGATTACTAATTATCCTTTCTACAATTTTTCCTACACAACTAGTAAAATTAATTTGTTGGTTGGTACTTGGTCTATTTGTTGATTTTCATTCCAACGAATATCATCTTTAAGTAAATCCATTTGGTTCACTTGGTATCTTCTAACTATGTCATGTTGCTTAGCAACAAAAGATAATACTTGTAGTGTGTATTGTTTTGTGTTATCCATTGCTACGATGTAACTAGAGTTTAAGAGATACATTGAATAATGTTGTTAGGTAGTTAAATAATTTCTCAGAACCTGGAGAATGGCTTTCATACTATCCTCATTCATAGCTTTGTTTTTTATATGTTTCAGAGACGACATTACTTCTATTTTCGTTATTGAGTTTGTGATTTGGCTTGTATAATTATTATTACTTCTTTGTGAATTGGCCCGGTATGGTCAGATGGGTTAAGGCGTCCGACTCGTAATCTAAGGGTCGCGGGTTCGAATTCGAGTTGTACCAAACATGATAACCCTTTCAGCCGTGGTTTATAATGTGACGGTTAATCCCACCATTCGTTGGTAAAAGAGTAGCCCAAGAGTTGGCGGTGGGTGGTGATGACTAGCTGTTTTCCATCTAGTCTTACACTGCTAAATTAGGGACGGATAGCGCAGATAGCTCTTGAGTAGCTTTGCGCGAAAATCAAAACAAACAAACAAGTGTGTGTTTCAAGTGTGTTCACAATTTTTTTTGGGCCGTGCGTTTGTTTAATTGTGAGCAATAAGTTTTCCAATTGCTTTGTTTTATTTATTTTATTTTATTTGCAATTTTGTTCCTTAGTATATTAATCTAAGTTTTGATGTACAAGTATTTAGAATTCATGTATTGTTTTCTTAGGTGTAAATGTTCTTTTATGATGTGTATAATTTATGCGTGTGGTTGGCATTTATTAAACGATATACAAAATTTTTACTTTTTCTTGTTCCTGGGCAGAAAGTGTTATTTCCCTATTGCTTATGCCTAAAGTAAATAGAAAAGACCTACTTTTCTCTTCAAACTTTGCTTTTGTGACCTGCGTAATGAAATTTTCAAATTTACCCATTTTCCAGAACATTCCAGGTAGATTCAGTGCTGAGTTGCTGAAAGAAAATTTTCTCGAACTTACAAGAATTTTTAAGAACTTTCTAGAGTAATATATATATATACAGGAGCTTACCACTCACCACATCAGTTTAGTTTTAGCTCCCTAAGTGAGCACATGGATCTATCTGATTTTATCAGAGATGGCATTAGGAAGCATCAACCATTCTCCAGACGCTTTTTGCTATATATTTAGCCAATTTATCAAGACAGGAGCGAAAACGTACTCTGTGACAGCATCTGCTAAAATGTGTGAAGCCTATAAGGCATATTTCGGCATGCTTGTCGGGTATCAAGACAAACCCTGAACACCTCATTTTACCTGCGAGCACTGCAAAAAACTCCAGTTTGATATACAAGTATTTAGAATTCGTATGTTGTCTTCTTAGGTGACAACGTTCTTTTATGATGTGTATAATTTATGCATGTGGTTGGCATTTATTTTGAGCTATGTATTGTTTTTTGTTTTGGTATGGTATGCTCTGTAGCGTCGCTAAGCCACTATTGAGGTGAATTTGTTGACGATTATGGTAATGGGTGATCAAAGAATTTTCATATTCTACCTATTTGTTTTTTATAATTAAATTTTGGTTTTCTCTTAGAGTTATTATGGTGGGGTTCATTGGTTAATGTTATCGGTAAATGATTACTGTCAAAATCAAGTCCAACATTAAAGCTATAACACTTATCACTAGTTTGTGATAATTTAATACTAAAATCCAAGATATCACTAGAATTGTGCTGGAGACTACTTGTGTTGTGTATTAATACTATGATTCAACAACACACAGTCACTATTTAGTAAAAGTTTCAGTAACTTCCGTTTTGGGTGGTGTCGTCACAACCGAAATCTTTGTTATCAAGATCTCCTATTATTATTATTATTAAGCTTTTATCAGATTGATTTAACTTATTTAGTGAATTTATATCTACTGTTTTAGATATAGAACTATATATTTCTTCTAATGTGATGCAATTATTATTTAATATATGAATATATATATCTATATATATATTATTATACATTCATTTCTTCATTCAACCGTTATTTGTGTCACAGACAGGGTTGATTTCTATAATACTGAAATACTGTTTGGGTTATTTCTATTTAATTTGTTTATTGTAACTGAAGTATAGCCAGTAAATTTAAAAAAGTGTTCTTATTTAGAATAATTTCAGTTATAACCAATGCATTAATAACTGTTTGTGCTATTAAGTCTTCAATCTCGTACCTCTTGGAAGTAAAACTACCTTGGATATTGTTGTTGTACTGTGAATTTGTGGGCTAAAACATTACCCATGAATTATTGTACTAACTATGGAATGATGAATGTTATGTGTTTCTTGGCTATTGTGATAAGTATAGTAATACAGTTTTACATGTTTTATGGTATTGAAATTCTTTGATAATGTCGAATGTGTTTTTTATTGTTTGTATTATTGATTTTAATGCATTTATATTTTGGTAGTTGGTGTTTTTGTATTTCTTGGGACTGTTAATTTTGTTGTTATGTGTTTGCTTGAAAGGTATTTTTGCTATTCTCGTTTTTAGTTTCGTTTGTGACTGTGACACTGTGTCTAGATTATTTGTGTGTTTATTATGTGACTGGTTTTGTATCGCTGCAGCATATGTTTTGTTTTTGCATAGATATTGGTTGTAATGTTGGTATTGGAATATGTAATATGTTAATGTGTTTATTGTGTTTGGCTCACTCCTGTGTATTGTGAGGTAGTTCTTGTTACGTTTTGGTTTATGTTAAAGATTCTTCTTTTATTTCTTTATCGTTTTGACAGCCTTTATAACTGGCTGTACGTTATTGTCTATAGTTACCGCAAAGAGAGATTTCGTGTACTTTCTGATAGAGTATAATGTGGTGATTACCATCAAAAAACCACTCAACGTGATAGATATTTACAAACTGCAGCCACATGTCTACGGTGTTATCAGTTGTAATGTTTCATCACAACCACATCAGGTGTTTTAGTTTTCTTCACCTGGAATCTCTGATAGAATAGTATAATATCATTTGATGTTAGGCTCTGAATATTTTGTGTGTTACTAGTATGTACATTGATAATGTTTGCTTTTTGTGTTCTGTTTGATGTGAGTTTTTCAACTTTTATGAATGAGATGTTTTCTGTGTTAATTCTTGTACTTATTGTATCTGAATATTGTGATGTATTTCTCTGATGATAAATAATTTTTGTTGACTTTAATCCCTGCTAAATATATGTTAATGCTTCCTGGATTAAAAGCACCTTTTGACCCATCTTGGAGTAAGCTGTTTATGTCAGCCGGCTCTGCTACTTTCATTAGAATGTCGTTATTGTCTGAGCGTTTAATGGCGTTGATTTCGGTTTATGTCTTCTTACTTCGGGAGCCGATTCCGATTCTTCATAAGTATCTGAAATGCCTTCTATTATTATTGCATATTTGTTCCTTGCGTGTACCATGTGTGTTTATATTTATGTTCATTGATGATTTCCGTTCCTTTTTTAGTGACAAGCCTAAAACCGTCGTTGTCTGTGTTTTGTTACAACCAGGGTAGTATTTGTGTGTGTTTCATTTAAATTTGATTTTATAGTTTCTGGACAGTTAACCACTATCCATTCACCGCTCATGTTACGATCAGGATAATATAGCTATCAATAGATCTCCAAACATTTCCCTTTCCTTAACAATCTTGGTAAATTCTTTTCTTGCTCTATACACACAAAGCTCTGTGCATTAAGACACACGGTAGTGTGTCGTGTGGCCAAAACGACCTGCACACTGTGATAGTTTCGCAATCTTACATTTTTTTGATGGTAGTTTTCTTCTGGACTCTTACTTGACTTATCAAGTTATAAGGCAATTCATTAAGAAATGCAAGTTATATAAAATCTTGATATTTGATTGAAATTCTTCCATTTTCTTCGCACCAAAATTGAGGAAAATATCTCTCCTGTGACATAGCGGTATGTCTGCGGACTCACGACACTATAAACTGGGTTTCGATATCCGTGGTAGGCAGAAAACAGATAGTCCATTGTGTAACTTTGTGCTTAACTTCAGTTAAGTATAGAAAGTAAGGAAAATTTTCTTGATAGCAAAAGATGTCTAACTTATATGGATTATTTGAAATTTGCTGTACAGATAAATCTTTACAACTTAGAATTAGATATTAAATTTGGTCTAAAAGTAAGCCTCATGTTCAAAGTCATTAAAGAGAAACCGCTCAATTTTGACAAACTTTTTACTCACGCCTTCGTAAAAAGTCAGATGAGCTGTCGTTCTGAAAACATTATTACAACTTTACCTAAGAGCACGGACGGACTTTTGCCATTCGGATTGAAAACTGCTGATTTAGAGATACGCAAGTATCTGCTAGACTAAGTATGCTAAACTAGCAGTATAACAGTATATAACTCAAGTTTTCAAAAGAATCGTACGGGTGGACGGTTATTATTCATTATTCATTACCAACATTTAAGAGCAAATTTGCTAAATTTTATGAAATTCTCCCGATTAACTAGTGAAACAAACTCGCCGCTATAATCAGGGTTCAACCACAAATTAATTTATTCAGTACTTGTTCATTAGATGAAAGTTATGTAAATCAATGATTAATAAAAGGTTACCTTAAGATATGCAAAGTTGCTTCCCTTATATGTAAATGTGAGAACACAAAACGCTTATAAAACCGTAAAATGAAAATAAAACGTCAAGAAAATAAAATGTAGAAAAGAGTCAGTAAGATGGCAAACTTTGAACCAAAGAGTCTGTGTGTTTCACCATGTAATATGCTAAGGCGGTAAAATCAAAAAATAAAATAAAAAATGTTGTGTTATTAAATCTTACCATAAAAACTAACTAGTAAATGAGTTGAATAAAATTTATTATAGTTACAAATCACTTACTTAATCTGATTCACAACATAACATCAACTGATTTGATTCGTGCTTATTTAATAAACGTATATTTGGAATAAGTAAATTGTAACTTGTTTTAATAAGTATATACTTGTAACGCGTAGGCCCACCATAGCCAGGTGTTTAGAGCGCTCAACTCGTAATCTGAGGGTCGCGGGTTCGAATCCTCGTCACACCAAACATGCTCGCCCTTTCAGCCGTAAGGGCGTTATAACGTATGATCAATCCAACTATTCGTTGGTAAAACAGTAGCTCATGAGTTGGCGGTGGGTGGTGTCGACTAGCTGCCTTTTCTCTAGTCTTACGCCTCTAAATTAGAGAAGGCCAGCGCAAATAACCCTCGTGGAGCTTTGCGCATAATTCAAAAACAAACAAACCCACTATTCGTTAGTAAAGGATAAGCCTAAGAGTTGACAGTGGATGGTAATGACTAAAAAAGAAATATAATAAGTAAATTATGACTGGTGATTTTTAATAAGTGTATATTTGTAATAAGTAAATTGTGACTCGTGGTTTTTAATAAGTACATATATCTTTTGTAGAGATCACTATTATTTCTGTTGAGTCCCAACTAACTGGTCTTATGAGCCATTGTATTAGCACTATGTATGGCAGATGTATTGGTGTTAAAGTATTATAACATATTTTCCTTTAGTATATTTAAAAACTCTTAAGCTCTTCTAAATTTTGAATTGGAAACATTGTTAAATGCAGCTTGAAGATTTTATTCTTTGTGGCTTGATCGTTCAAAGAATTTATATGCTATTTCTATAGTTGCATAGCAGTCTGTTTTCCGTCGATTTTCATGTTACTCGTCATAAAAAAATGTCCTTAGACATCACAGATACGTAGTCTATACTTTCAATTAAGAAATATTTTCTGATTGGTGAGCTTCAAAGGAAAGATGTTTTGTGAAAGAGATTTTGACTGGGAAGGTGTATTCCGATCCTTGAGAGGAGCAGTCCTTTTCCAAAAAGAGAGGCAACACTTGTTGTAAAAGTCCATTGTTTTTACCAGTGATCACTTACCGTGTGAGTTATCTACATGCAGTTATTGCAGTACAGTTCATCTCTCGTCTATTAGCAACATTATTTTTATCATTCATAGTTTTGCCACTTTGACGATAAACTATGCTGTTCTTTTTTCTCTGTTTCATAAAATAAATTATATTTTACTCAGATTTTAACATCGCATCTCGGTTTTTTATTTCACCTGCAACAAATTGTTACGCCTCTCCTTTCACGTATTAGTTTCAAGAGCCTTCGTTTGTTTTTTGTAGAGATTACTTGCCTGTATTAAAGCATGACCCCATAACTTTTGAGATTCATGCAAATAAGGAAAGAAGGACTTCAGGAAGCAATATTCCAAAAACCACAAGACATGTCCCTCAAGTTCTAACGCCTTCTATCTTCTGAGACTAGTCACTATCCAGCTGATCCTCATTCAATGCACAATTTTAAATTATTTTTATGAGCCTTGGATCCATAATAAATCGTAACAGGATCTGTAAAATCATTCTGGCAGGCCGTAGTAACAGAAGTCATTCCAATGGACGTTCTTATAAGTGGAATTTTCTCAAACGAGATCGTGGCTATTACTATAAGGGAGACAAAATGGTAAAGCAAGTTTATCAGGTTCACTGAAAATTTTTATTTTATTGTTGGATAAACATGGTTTTATTTGTACAGTTACAATATTTCAATTGTTTAATATAGCATCATCGTATGCATCGACTACAATGAGTGAACTCATAATCTAAGAAACACGAAAAACTAGTGTATGAGTGAAGTGGTATTTTATTGGTTGGAACAATTATGATTTACCGTTTATTCTAGTTCGTAGATGTGCTTAACTCCAATTAAATATTAACGTTGGTTGGTTTGGTGTATTTTGGTTTGTGTTTTACGTTTTGCACAAAGCTACACGAGGGCTATCTCCGCTATCTGTCCCTAATTTAGTAGTAATAGACTAGAGGGAAAGCAGCTTGTCAAGATCACCCATCGTTAACTCTTGGGCTATTTTTTTACAAACGATAGCGGGACTGACCGATACATTATAACGCTTCTACGACTGAAAGGACTAGCACGTTTCATATAATAAGGATTCGAACTCGCGACCCGCAAACTGCGAGTCGAATCCTTAATCACTAGGCCATGCCAGACAAACTTTTGTTGGAAACAATAGTAGGATCACACGGCCACTCATATTTTATTTTTTGGATTAAAATAGTCTAAACGTTACTATAATCTAGATTCATCATATAAAAAATATGTACGAATACAACCATTCTGTGATTTTATACAACGTAAAACTCATTTCATCCTTCACAGTTTATTTGATATACGTAATCAATGGTATTCAAATCTAAGGTAAAACATGCTCTAATTTTCTGGCAGCCAAATTAATTTGATACTTGTGATTTTCTTCTCCCATTACCTTTCGATTAAATATGACAAATTAAGAATAAATAGAATGATGTAATAAATAGAAAGATCGTAAATATACATTATTATTATTTTTGCTGAGACTTTGGATTCTTTATTTAGTGTGTATTTGTTAGTTTGTAGCTACGCACAAAGCTAAACAATGGGCTATCTATTGTAAGTCTGCAGACATACCATTGTGCCACTGACAGTTTCAGTGCAGAGAATATTTTCTAAACAGACTCCAAAGGAAAATGGTTTGGGTTTAATAATTACGTTTTCAATACATTTAGATTTTATTGTAAATATTCATTTCTAAAACAAATAGTCTTAAGTCAGTTATGTTTTTCATGGTACGTAATTTTTGAGAAAGTATGTACAAACTGATGTAAGTTTCTTTATGATAAGTGGAGGTATAGAACATATATCGTTGTGTCTTTTAACAAAAGCACTAAAAAAAGAAAATATGTGTTTTTGTCCCTTTTTTGTGGTCGATGTGATGTCAAAATGGATATGTTTCGTCTTTAAAAAGAACTCTTCGATAGATGACGAATTATGAAAATCAGTATGTATATTTTAAACATATTTTACCCAGGAAAAGTGGTAGGTAAAGAAACATGAAAATAGCTTGATCTGCCATTTCAATCATGAATATGTTGGCGAGAACAGGAGACACAAGTTTCTCCATACAAAACTCTTCAGTCTGGTCATAAATGAGAACTTCATACTAAAAGAGGTTGCACAAGTTTCATAAAAAGTAATGATCTAAGGGTAGGATCTTTCCTGAAACAATCAAGGAAGCAAATTAATGCTTCAGAAACAGGTACTTATGTGAATAAGTTTTTTACGTCGAAACTAATGGGTCAAAATGTTTTCGCCTTATGACAGTTTCTTCTAAATTATGATAAATAACGAGACAAAGCTGACTTAAGGAGAGAAATATCCAAGTTGTACTTTTGCTTAAGTTTAAACTAAGGACTTAGTTTGCAAATATGATGGGTCGAAGAAGGAAACCACATTTATGAACTTTGAGAAGACCGTAAGTTTATGAATCAGATGGTTTTTGGTAGTTTGACACTTCGTTTGAAAGAAAATCCAGTTTTTTTTCTCTTTTTTGTTTTGTTTCAACTGTAATAAAAAGTATGTGTTTCATTTGTGTTCAATAAGATGAAATGAGTTGTATCATGAAGGATTTTGTTAATTTAATGACATAATCACTACAATCCACGACTATAACAAAATTACCTTTTTCTGTTTTTAACAAAATTATTTTGGTGTTCGTTTTAGATATCTCAGAGCTTTAGTTCTACGAGTTTCTGTATTAATAAAAAGACTACACAATGGACTATCTGTGCCCTGCCCGTCATGACTATTAGCGTTATGAACCTTCAGACTTGTTGCCGAAGCATTCTACGAAGATCAAAGATCGATTCAATTTTGTAGAATTTGTTTTGACTTTATCAGATTTACTTCATAAGTTTACAAAACTCAAAATAGCGGAAAAAGAAACTTACAGTGTTCATCAGTCGAATTTTAGAGATTTACAAAACCGAGAATAATCCGAAACTTTTGTTCTAGGTTGTCACTCCTCCACCTTAGCACTTAGATAAATAGATGCATATACATACGTCCTTTATTTATCATTTCCATATCTTTACACAATACGTCATTACATTTTGATTGAAAAAAAATTGCATATTCCCTCTTTATACCATGTTTTATTTGTACTTATTTTACAGTTCCCCAATGGCAGGCCCAGCGTGGTCATGTGGTTAAGGCACCCGACTCGTAATTCAACATGCTCGCCCTTCCAGCCGAGGGACGTTATAATGTGCTGTCAATCCCACTATTTGTTGGTAAAAGAGTTGCCCAAGAGTTGGCGGTGTGTGGTGCTGACTAACTACCTTTCCTCTTGTCTTACATCGCCAAATTAGGGACGGCTAGCGATGTGCGAAATTCAAAACAAACCAAACCATTTACCCCGTGGCACAGCGGCAAGACTGCGGGATATACAACACTAAAAATCGGGTATCACTATTCATGGTGTGCAGACACAGATAGCCTATTGTATAGTTTTGTGCTTAATTACAAACAAAACTTATTTTATAAATAGCAACCTTTTACTTTATCGTGTGTTTCGAAATTAGTTTGTGATGTAATCGCTTATCAGTTCAATTCTGCCTATTGCAAGGGCTGGCAGGTTGTAAGTTTTTACGTGTTTCATAACAGAATACGTATGAATCCTTGCGTACACGGGTACCACTTGCGACGCGATGATGTCAGATTTAATATTTATTTCTAATTCATATCTTTCAATCCAAATTATTAAATATTTTTTGTTGTTTTTTTTAGTTGTAGGCTAAGAAGTATCTAATTTTTATTCGACCATTGAGCATGGCTTTTCTCAACTTTAAGGCACTTCTACATGTAAAGTCCACTTACTTTAGTTACTAGTCTATAATTATAGCACAGATAAACAGTGTACTTTAGTCAAAAATAAAGATTTCCCAATATGTTTTTCTTCTTGTTGTTTTTCTTTCCATTACTAATACGCTTACAATCGCAGCCGCCTTGATTAAACAACTTTATAACAAATGTTAAATGTTTTTAACTGTGAGTTTCTCAGGTTTCACACATACAAAAAAGTAATATCTTTTCAAATACGCACCATGCTGCAAGAGTGAGAATGATGCAATTCCGAACTGTCACACAGAAATACCACCGATTAGGACCAGCGTATATGTCGAAGTCTGAAGTGCGAAACAGGCCTGAGAGTGGAAGGTCACTTTCGGCCAGCACCATATCAAGTCAGAATATGAATGCTGTCGAAAAAAATTACTGTTTCATGGAAAATATGTTATTCAACAACATGTCACCTGTAAGTAACGAAAACTGAAGATTAATCAAATATCTAATAAGCATGAGTGGGTTCAGCTTATATGAGAAATATAAATAACCAAACATGGCGTAAATTCTCCAACTGTATCCGAATTTTAAGCTTTTCTTTTAATGAAAGCAAGTGTAAAGTGTAAGGAAGATCCAAGATGTTCCTAATTCAATTAAATTCTCTTGCTGTATTATCAAACTGATAAGATATGTCAAATTCTAGTTTCACCGTGCAAAATACTGTTTTGAAAACAAGACCAGCCCTCATTTTAATGTTGTTGTTTTTTTGCGATCATCTTAGCAAGAAAAATTTTCTGTTACATGAGATAGATATAAGATACCTTATTTCCTTTCAGCATGAATTACTGACACCATCAAGTAATTTCTTACTGATTCCAACCAGGGACCGTGCTAAAATTAGGGCGAGAAGGAGACTTATCCAAAACCATACTAAGAAAAGAAATCGGCTTGACACTAAATAAGAAGCAAAGGAAAAGTGTATAATAATGTAGAGAGAAAAAAGAAATGCATATTTTGCTAAAACAAGAAAATTTGGTCACTACAACGTATAGATTTTATTTAGCATTATAAGATGCAAAAGGTTTTGATCTATTTAATTTTCATTGACATTTTAGCACATCAGAGAGAAAATTCAAACTATAGACATTTCCTTGTTATCAAGTAAAATTGTACAAATCCAAGTTATCAGAACATAATACTTTGTGAAGTAATATGTTTTCGTTTTTTTTTAGATTAAGAACTACATCACGTAATTATCTTAAAATTAGTCTTCCATATACACAGTACACTTAAATTAAGTGTTACTGACTTTTTGGTTATACGTGAAATTTAGGATGTCTATAACCAAACTTTATAGATCCCTGACCTAGCCGTTTAGCCCATGTGTCGCATAAGAAAAAGGTGCTGCATCCACATTTACAATAAATACTAAGTCACCAATTAAAAGTACCACGCCCGTCACAAAAGCTGGCATATTACATTTTTCAATCTCAATTCATCTTTGGGCCACTGAGTGTGGGCACATTCCAAAATTCATCGCTAACATTCAGATGGTGCGCACTATTTCTATATCCAAATTTTGAGATTGTTCACTTATTGTATTTCTCTAACGCTGACAAATTCAACAGCCCGAAGAAACATTGAGGTTGAAAAATTCAACATGGCAGTTTCTGTGGAAAGACGTGACACTTGCGATAGTGACTGCAATTGTAAATGTATCATTATTTTATTTTAAAATAAAATAACTTTAAAAATATAACGATTATACAGAAGCAAATTTATTTTATCTAGCAACATTTCGATTACTTCTGACGAAATGCGAATCAAACACATTCATCTTCATTGGTTTTTACAGTGCTTTCAGTTTATTATAATTATCTTAAAATGTCATGAAAATTGCATTTCTTCTGGAAAACTTTTTTTTATTTTGCCTGATGTTCACCTTGGAAATGTCAACAAAGTCTAGGAAGGTATTCCAGGTTTACAGTCATTCTTGAAATAATCGTGACATAAGAGTACTTACAATTCTTATTAATACCTTTGAATGCTGGTACGACCTGTGTTGAGCCGAAGTTGAAGCAACACCGAAATTGAACAGCGTCACTCTGTGACCAATGTTCCATGACAGCAATGGTCAGCTGTCATATTCAGTTAACATCATAATCAGTTAAACAACGATATTTCGATGCCAGCTAATCTGTTCAATCAGGATTCTAAATACAACACTGAAACCTCTCTACTGGTATAAGGGATATCATCTATTAGAGAGAGCAAAGAGCGAAGCAGCTAGAACAAAACAATGTTAGCGATTCTTTGGACCCCCTGTTGCAGCCATGACAGTGCGACAATAATTGAAAGAATTCTATATTATTGTAGAAAGTAGAAGACACATGATATATCCGCATATCACAAAAGTGCAAAATTTGATATTTGCCATGAAAGAATTGAATGATATATTGTTGTATTAACAGTAGTTATTTTTCCAGTTTATACCCTTCGGTACCGCCTACTTTTATAAAAGCACTATTAGATTATGTTTTGGTAGCAAAAACAGATACTTATTTCTACGTTTACAACTTTTCAGCTATAACAAGAAGTACTTTATTATAAGTCTACACAAAATTTTACTATAAACACCAGTATAATTAAATACTGAATAAGATTATCAAGAAAAAAAGTAAAAATTTACCTCTGTCTCTCCTTAACACTGCACTTAAAATAAACCTGTAAAGTAAAATTAAATTAGACATATAAAAAATTTGTTTGAATTTAACGAAATGATTTATAAAGATGTGGAGATTAGGTAAAGGTTAATCTACTTCGACCCTCATCAGCATATTTGAATTTAAGTTTAATTTAATTGATAGTACTGGAAGAAAGAACGAACGAATAGATATATAAGAAAATTTATGCTTACTACTGTGTTATATCCTCTTGCAGCCTTATTCATCAGAGAACCAAGTATACAACTATCACTTTCTATCAAGTTAATACCTCCAATTTTCGTTGTTCCGCTGTAATTCTCCATCCTCTCTGGCCCGGCATAGTCAAGTGAGTAGGACACTCGACTTGCACTCTAAGTGTCACGGGTTCGAATCCCTATCACGTCACACATGCTTGTTATTTCAGCCGTAAAGGGCGTAATAATGTTATGGTAAATCCTACCATTCATTGGTAAAAGAGTGGCCCAAGAGTCAGCGGTGTGTAACGATGAAGTTGCCTTCCCTCTAGTCTTACACTGCTAAATTAGGAACAGCTAGCACAGATCGCCCTCGTGTAGCTTTGCGCAAAATTCAAAACATTTGAAATAGAACATGACGATCGTTAGACATAGTGAAAATATCAGAACTTGAATTCCAGCAGAACATTTCTTCTGGTTAAGAAACTCGATTCTTCCGATATCCACCTTTTATCAATTTCTGTCTTTATGGACTGTCTTTGATCATAACTCATCCTTATTATATCAGACTATATAATAGTACTTTTTAAACATATGAGGCATAAATATGTACATATATATCTTTGTTTACCTGATTTTTGAACTCCTTTAATGTTTGAAAAACCAACATTAAATTTTAATAGGAGGGCTTTGATCGTCAAATATTAATGAACATTTCTTCAAGAGTCATGAAAAGGCCCAGAAATAACAAAGGATGGAGGATTTGAGGATTTTCAGATTTAATTTAAACCATTTATCTGTAGATGTTCAAAGCAATAATGTACAGTCAGTTATTTAGGAAGTTTTCAAGTTTGAGCTCACATATGAAGGTCAAAATGGTTTGAGCTTCTCGGACTTGATTGACGAATTTACTTGAAAATTGGTATGAATGTATCGAATATTCAAAATTTTTGAAACCTTCATTATGAAGTTTCTAATTGGTAAATTAGTTGGATATGGGGGATAATTAAGATCAACTGTTCAGATTTACATGAGAATTGATGAAATTGTTTAAGTCACTTGTCATTCAAAATAAGATGTACATAAGATGTACGTTCAATCCCACTATTCGTTGGTAAAAGAGTAGCCTAAGAGTTGGCGGTGGGTGGTGATGACTAGCTGCCTTTCCTCTAGTCTTACACTGCTAAATTAGGGACGGCTAGTACAGATAGCATTCGAGTAGCTTTGTGCGAAATTCAAAAAAACAAACAAACAAACCCTCCAAGGATATCGAAGTCCGGTTTCTAACGTTGTAAGTCCGTAGAGGCCTGGCATGGCCGAGCGCGTAAGGCGTGCGACTCGTAATCCGAGGGTCGCGGGTTCGCGCCTGCGTCGCGCTAAACATGCTCGCCATCCCAGCCGTGGTGGTGTATAATGTGACGGTCAATCCCACTATTCGTTGGTAAAAGAGTAGCCCAAGAGTTGGCGGTGGGTGGTGATGACTAGCTGCCTTCCCTCTAGTCTTACACTGCTAAATTAGGGACGGCTAGCACAGATAGCCCTCGAGTAGCTTTGTGCGAAATTCCAAAAAACAAACAAACAAATAAACAAATAAGTCTGTAGACATTCCACTGTGCCACTGGGGAGGTGCAATTGTTTTCAAATGCCACGTACATACATTTTGATGAATGTGAAGGTGCACATATATATTTATATATAGTTTTGAAAAAAATGTTATTTGTGCTTGACGCTTTGTACTTGATGATATAGTTAAAAGTGCCAGTTGTTGTAGTACATAATGCATAAAACCAGATTTATCAGAAATTTAAGAAGTCTTATCATCAGACATAATTTTTGCTAGTAAGGAAACTTCTCGACACTTGGTGGCGATGGCTGAGATTTATGCTTGTATTACTGTACCGTAAAGGTTGTTCGCAGAGAAGATATGGGCAAGAATAGTTAGAAAGGAAGTGTAGAAGTTACAGTTCGGCTGTCGTTGCAGAATTAAACTTTCAATGTGGAACATTTTAACTTGTTGGTTTAAAATATTAGTACCGATTTTCCTTTCGTTCGTATTTATTGTGTTGGTCATAGTTTCTGTTGGGAAAACGTTAGGAATGAGACAAAAATACGTGGAAGCATTACTGCGTGTATTTGAAGTAAGCAAAGGTTCAATTTTTGATTTTAGTTAACGTAGAACAGTATACTTTGACGTTTTTAACAACTAATAGTGTTGAGTTGGTTTGTTATCGCGATATCTATTTAACTTAAGTGTGCTGTAGAGTACTAACTAGTAACTGCTATAAATATAATTTAACACTAGTCTTTACTAAACTTGAGACTTGTCAAACAAAATAAAGCAACTCGATGATTGTTTAAATACAGTAAAGTCTAATTCTTAAGTATTAAAGTCATAAATATAATTCTCAAATCGTAAATTGCATGTTTTCTAAAATGTCCAAAAACGAACAACAAAAAAGCTTGTAAGCATAATTCACATCCAAAATGTTACGATCCATAGAAAAAATGCGAAGTGCAAGTCTGGCTAATTTCGTGGAACTCAACTAATTAGTTTAATAGTATTACTGTTAGTAATAAAAACACTGATTGAATGATTTCCAAATTTTACTTTTAAAGTCTATGTCTGATACTGTTAATCCATATTTTACTGATTTATTTACATACCATTCACGTTAATTGGAATCCAAATACAATCGTACAAGCTGAGGTACCTGTCCTTGTTTATGAACTCAAAGAAACGTGGGAATGGATACTATGATAAATAACACAGTAATCCTAACTTTGAAACATTTTATTTATAACATATTATTATGGTACTCAATATTACTTCACAAAAGTTTTGTATAAGCTATAAAACGTAGTATGTATATACTTAAAATATTGTATAAGCTGTGAAATGGTCAAGGTGGCTTTGTAGGAAGTGATAATTAGTGATGATAGAGGTGCTTTCTGTTACCTGTTTTTAACAGCTAGCTCTTATTGTCCTTCCACAGTGTGTTATGTAATTAATTAATTGAAAGTCATTGCAAAAGCATCTTATTGGCCAAGTTTGACAGGTGACTGGTCAAAATGGAACTGCATATAACTCAAAGAAACCTCTCTTCATATCAACCAACCTCATCTGCATTTATGTGTTATTGCTATAGTGGTGGCCATTTCTTTTCATTGCATTCCTCTACAGAGAATACTGTTGTGTCCCTTTGAGATATACAAGATGTTTTTATGCCTTTGTGTGTGTGTGTGTGTGTGTGTATATATATATATATGAATGTAGTTAATAGTAACTTACATCACAGACAATAAATGCTCAATAACAGCAATAAAGGGAAGTGGAGGGGGTTGTGAATGTCACATTAACATGCCCATTGTTCTACACTATCATTCCTCAAAGTTTGGTTTAGTTTG
Source organism: Tachypleus tridentatus (assembly GCF_004210375.1). Classification (NCBI taxonomy): domain Eukaryota; kingdom Metazoa; phylum Arthropoda; class Merostomata; order Xiphosura; family Limulidae; genus Tachypleus; species Tachypleus tridentatus. The sequence goes on from NC_134826.1 coordinate 96,974,235, forward strand.
GCACAGCGACTTAGAAGTAGTTAGGTAGGGAACAGACAGAAATGCAGATATATATGTATGCTGGTCATATTGTCAAATGTAAGAAGTTTAAATTAGTAGATGCTAAGATAGAGTAAAATTTATGGATATAAGAAATTAAGTTATTGAAAATGACTTACGAGAAACAGCTAGCTGATAATGTCAAAACTGATGGTATTTCTTCTTGTTTTTTTATTAACTTTGTTTAAGAAGCATAAAGTGATAAAATGGGGATTGAGCTTTTAAACTTGTAGGAGATGCTAATGGTAAGACTTCTTTTAAAAAATATTAGATAACCAAGCTTTAAGTTTTTATTTTTTGTTTGTTTCTTCTGTTTTTACAAGAGAAGATGTTTGGTAATATTTCTGTCCTGTATCATTATATGGGAAATAATGGGACGTACCTGTATTATGTGCATGTTAATATTTGGTAGTGAAAAAGAAGATTAAGAGTTTAAGAAATAGACAAAACCAGGACTAAACAATCTTCTTCCCAAGGTTTTGAAATAGATCAAAGATCATATGTGAAAGCTTCTCTCAAACTTAGTAGGTTAACAGACAGTGGGCATATACCTAAGATTGTAGAAATGCTAAAGTTACTCATATCTTCAAGGTTATGATAAGATTTGCCCTTGAAATAAGAGACCAGCTTGTCTTGCATCTGTAATCCATAAAGTTGTGATAAAAGAAACTTTGCAGTGTCATCTCATGAAATTTGTGGGCCTGATTACAATTCTCAGGAGGCTGAATAAGAGTCAAGTTAATTCAAATGGGGAAAAAAAAAGTACAAATAGCATTTCAACCATGATTTTATCTTTCATATCCCAGCCATCCTGATGAGCTTTGGTATTGGGTGAAAGATCTTTCTGGCATTGTGTATAACAGATAAAGCAAGGCTGACATATTATTATATTTATTTCTTTACTTTCACTACTGAGTTCTTAGAAATACTGTACATTGCATTTGTGGATTTTCTTTCTTTGAGAAGAAATTAGGTATAGCTTTTGGAAAGATTTACCGTTAAAGGTACAAAATTTCAGATTAATGGAGAAAATGAAGGAAGCAAGAGAGGAAATTGGTAGAGTTAGGGTAAAGATTGTATTGGGGTGCTGAGTTTACAATGGTGCACAGTAGTAACTTTAAGGTTATAGAAACAGGTTCAGTTATCATGCAAATACAAATCTAATAGATTTGAACCTTTGTCTGTTTGCAGAGGTGACTAAGAGGTTTAGTAGGGAATTTTCTCATTAGGTACATTAAGGTATTTGTAGTTGGGAAATGAAAAGCATGAAAAGACAGACTAAATACTAAAGTGCAAGAAAGTACAAACTATGTAATTACTGATACTAAGGACCATTCTCTTTTTGTAGTGCATGCATGAGCATGTGATTTTGGAAATTCTGTCTGAAAAACCATAAATAATTTCTTCAGTGGTTTGAGAATAGAAACGTAGTTCAAAAGTATTCCCTTAAGTTAAATGTAAACTTAAATGAAATATTATCATGGATACATTTAGAGCAATTGTTAGGCTAATTAAGACCTGAGTGATAGCTTTCAGAGTACAAGTGAATCATATACTAGAGGTATGTTCCCCAGCAGATTAGGTAATAGGATGTTTGGGGAAGGTCTAAAGATAAGTCATTCAACATGATTTAACCTGAACTTGCACAGTGGTGAGGAAGCACAGTAAATTGTGAATAAAGATTGATAGGATAACTAAGGCAATGAGATATTTGGAAACAGACTAATAGAATACATTAAATAATACTTTTGAAGATAAGTCTTTGAGGATTAATGATATCATAAACTTAGTTAATATATGAATAAGTTTAATTCCTATTATCCCAAAGATTGGGGCAGTAGAAACAAATCGGAAGAGTATAGGGCTTTAGTTACTATGGAAGATATGATAAAATGGAAATTATTGAAACTTGTTTAAGTGCAGAAAATATTGATAATAGGAATTATTTTGAAATTTAAGTTGGAATTTATTGAATAGTAAGACTAAAAGGTAATGAGTGGGATGTTTCTCTATATAAGGAATTAACTGTGGCATGTTGAGAAGGAAAGCATGAAAAATGGTAATCAAGGGATTGAACATATTGAGATTTGTGCTGTTATTAATAAATATACTGATGTAACAGTTATGGAAAACTTGTAATTCCAAGCACATTGATGGGGATTGTATAGAGACAGTTAGTGGGATAGAGAAATTTCTTGAAGTAATTTTGGGTGGTTTTGTATGCCAAATGATTAATGAGCCAACCTTTAAAAGATTAAATTGTGGATATTTTATTAATTAGTAATGAGGCGATTGCAAGAGCTAAAGGGGGAGGGTATTTGAAGACTAGAAATCATAAAATAATTGTATTTGATGTTTTATTACATGTAAAACTGGGTGATTAGTGGAATTTGATAATTGATTTGCACAAGACTGGTGTGGTTGGCATAAACATAAATAATAATTTTCATTAATGAATTATTTTCATAAGTCATGGCACTAATCAGTTAAGCTGAGTAATCTGAACTAATAAAAAATAACTGAGAAATTATAATGGCAATATTTCAATTACTTACATAGTTAGAATAATTAAAAATATAGATTTTGTTAAATTGATTCTCATTCAAATAACCAATTTAATCTTAGTTTAGGTTAGTTGATTATACATTACTGATTGATTTAATGGTTTCTTATGAGTAATTGATAATCAAGTTAATCACTCATCTTTAGTTACGTGTTGAGATAAAAACAATATTTTAGCTTCTAATGTTTAGGAAGATAGTTTTGATGTCGTAGGTCAAAATTTATCATAAGTGAACTGGGATAATACGTTTTAGTGGTGTGAGACAGATTTGTGTATTTTTAAAACTTCACTTGCCTTCAGTTCTTGACACTAGTTTTTCCCTGTGATTTGTTGTGAACTGTTACTTTAAATTTTTCTGAGTTATGATTGAAAATTAAATACTACATTTAGTTTGATTTTAATATTTTTATAGATGAGAGGTGGCTTATGGATTACATGGCCTTTTGTTACCATGTTCTTTTCTTGTCTGATTTTGTATAATAATGAAAATTCTTTGGAAAATCATACTATAATGGAACTCTTGCTTATATGATACTGAAGAAACGTTTTTATTACACAATGTGCAGTCCCCAACTTCACAAAATATTTATTCTGTGTGCATGTAAATTTGCAATAGAGGCCCCAATTTTCTTGTTTTGCCTCCTGTTCCATCATGGAGAACTTTATTTTCCTCCATTCTGAACTTTCAGATATGATTTCATGAATACATCACATGCAGATCTAATGCACTGGCACCATCTATACAAATATAGTATTGTCTGTTGTATGTCCATGCAAATACTTTGTAGGATGTGGATGGATCTTCACCAAAATTGATATCAAGGATCATTAGGCCCATGGGGAAAAACACAAATTTTCAGTTTTTATTAATTTTTTTGCAGGGTTGTTTTTTTTCCACTACTTTGCTCCTGTTGAATGTTGATGGATCTTCAAATTTGGTATGAAGGTTTGTTGGGTCCATAAGGAGATACATGCAAACTTGCAGTTTCACATTTTGTTTTGCTGTTTTTTTGGGGGCATTTTGGTGGTGGTGTTTTTTTTTTTTAATTATCTATAAAGAAAACAACTTTTGATGTCCTAAGATAAGCTTTCACTAATCACGAATTTACATAACTTCCATACAAGGTAAAATTCTTTATCTTGACCTTTTCTTCTCATTAATATCACAATTCTTGTTACAAATTTCTGGTTAGAAAGCTCTAACATAGCATACATGTACTTTAAATATTGCAAAAAATGCATTGAATTGAATTAAAATGTTTTAAATAACTTTTTTCAACAAACATTGAATCTTTACCCTTGGTTTATATATATAATCTTTTTTGCTGCTTAGGCAAAGCATATTTTGTGTCTGAAATGTACTAAATGGTAGCTTACCTGCATTTAAAAATTGTTTTTAGTTTTAATGACATTGCAACTGTTTTATGTTCTTCTGTATTATGTGATTTTTTTACAGTCCACGTGTGCAGTGCATGTCATTTATAGATTGCAAGTTTCTCAAGTTCAAGGCTATTAATTATAGTAGGGAAACTGAACACAGTACTAGAACAAAGTTCACTGATTTGTGTGAACACTGTTTCTGTGTGATTTTTCATGACTTAAATTACTTATGTAGCTTTTCCAATCAGTCGTTAACCTTTGGTTTATGTAGGTGATACTCTTTTGAAGTGATATATCTCCAGACATCTTAGTACCTCTACTATGTCTCAAACCAGTTTATCAGTGTATTATCATTGTGATCATTAGTGTAGCTTTGTATCCAGTCTTTCATGAGAAGTTTAGTTGTCTTTACTGCTTACCAGTATCTAATTATAAATTCATACCAGTCATTATTGTATAACCATAGTTTTTTAACAGTCATCGATGTACTACCATGGCTTTGTTACCAGCCATCAGTCTATTATCATAGCTTTGTTGTAAGTGTTGATACTGCAAGTTTGTTGAGTATTATTTGTGCATTAATATAATTTTTCTTCCAATCATCAGTCAGTGGTGTTACCATATCTTTGTCACTAGTCATCATTATTGTACATGCACTGCACTGTTGTTTTTAACAAGTATTAATTTTTTTTATTCAGTTTTATATTTGGTAGAAATACAGAAACATTCAAAGTGGGAAAATTGCATATTCATATTGCATGTATTATCAGTATTAGTAAATGATAATGAAAGATTGACTTGCAGAAAATTTGTTTCTTAAAAATAAATAATTTTTTATGAAGAAAATTAGTAAACCTAAAAAAATTGTCTGTTAATTTTCCTGCAAAATATATTTTAAGATCATTACTGTAGGAGCTAGGTAAAGACATTTTATTAACAAGATCAACAGTAAGTTTCTAAAGCTTTTAATTTTCAGGATCCCTTGATAATATCTTCCAGTAGAAATTCTTGTTGAGTCTATGTATAAACAATAAACATATATCAGGTAAATTTATTCTAAATATAATTATTTTCTTCCACAATAATTCTAGATTTGTTATAGGATTTCAGAGTTTCAAACTAATTTATAATGATCACAATTCTGTTGGTATTTCTATCATTTCAAGTGTTGAATAGCTACTAGTAAATCTACTGAGAGTTTTTTTGAAAAAAAGTGGGACTTGTACCAGTTCTATAATATTTACCACATGATATAGTCTTCTGGCTAACTGTACAATATAGTCTTTTACATTTACCATATTTCATAACTTCTAGTATGGTCGAGAGAAGATTGAGAAAGTTGAAAGAAGTCACAATTACAGTTCTAGTGAGGAAGAGGAAGATGTTTTTCCAACTATACCTCTTCAAAATGGATACTCCACAACAGGTAACTGATGAAAGTTGGACATTTGAACATAGCTTTTCATATAATTCATTTAGACTATGTTAATATTATTTCTGAACAAATAATATTTTTTCCTTGTAGACATTAGTAACATTCTCCAGTTTTTTTTACATTTAATAGTCATAACCCGAGAAGGAGTAAAGCTTTTTCCAGAGGCTCCAGTTGAGGAGGAAGTCAACCAAAGTTTAGAAACTTTTCATGACCAAAGGAAGGATTTTCACCTTACACATGCCATGGATTTTGTAAAAGCAGGAGTGGAGGTAACTGCAATAAGTTAAGTTACAATTAGAAACTCCTTTGCAGTACCTATCTTCATGTGGTAGAAATTTTAATAATTTTCTAGGGTAAGATGAAAGATTTTTTTTATTAGTATTGTCTTTTCAGAGTATTATCTGTGGACTGTTTAAGATTCCAATTTCAGGGTGTTATCTGGAACCTGATTTGTAAGATTGTCTTTATAGGGTTACCTGAAAGTCCTGATCACTCTAGTTTTTTTTCTATGGTATTACATAGAAGTTTGGTCATGATGATTATCTTTAAAGGTCATTATTTAGTGGATATTTTCAATTGACAAAATTTGATAACATTCAACTAGTTTTTAACTGATTATTTTGAACATTAATATTACCTAAATATAAATTTACTTTTAGGTTTAAAATTCTTAGTGTGCATGTGTCGATATTAATTAGAAGTTTTATTTTGGTACTGGAAGAAAGGACGAACGAATAGATATATAAGAAAATTTATACTTACTACTGTGTTATATTTTCTTGCAGCCTTATTCATCAGAGAACCAAGTATACAACTATCACTTTCTATCAAGTTAATACCTCCAATTTTCGTTGGTCCACTGTAATTCTCTATCCTCTCTGGCCCGGCATAGTCAAGTGAGTAGGACACTCAACTTGCACTCTAAGTGTCACGGGTTCGAATTCCTATCACATCACACATGCTTGTTATTTCAGCCGTGGAGGGCGTGATAATGTTATGGTAAATCCTACCATTCATTGGTAAAAGAGTGGCCCAAGAGTCAGCGGTGTGTAACGATGATGTTGCCTTCCCTCTAGTCTTACACTGCTAAATTAGGAACAGCTAGCACAGATCGCCCTCGTGTAGCTTTGTGCAAAATTCAAAACATTTGAAATAGAACATGACAATTGTTAAACATAATGAAAATATCAGAACTTGAATTCCAGCAGAACATCTCTTCTGGTTAAAAAACTCGATTCTTCCGATATCCGTCATCTTTTATCAATTTTTGTCTCTTTGGACTGTCTTTGATCATAACTCAACCTTGTTATATCAGACTATATAATAGTACTTTTTAAACATATGAGGCATAAATATGTACATATATATCTTTGTTTACCTGATTTTTGAACTCCTTTAATGTTTGAAAAACCAACATTAAATTTTAATAGGAGGGCTTTGATCGTCAAATATTAATGAACATTTCTTCAAGAGTCATGAAAAGGCCCAGAAATAACAAATGATGGAGGATTTGAGGATTTTCAGATTTTATTTAAACCATTTATCTGTAGATGTTCAAAGCAATAATGTACATTCAGTTATTTAGGAAGTTTTCAAGTTTGAGCTCGCATATGAAGGTCAAAATGGTTTGAGCTTCTAGAACTTGATTGACGAATTTACTTGAAAATTGGTATGAATGTATCGAATATTCAAAATTTTTGAAACCTTCATTATGAAGTTTCTAATTGGTAAATTAGTTGGATATGGGAGATAATTAAGATCAACTGTGCAGATTTACATGAGAATTGATGAAATTGTTTAAGTCACTTGTCGTTCAAAATAAGATGTACAAAAGATGCTGTGTAGTTGTTGTATTTCTTAAGTTTATACGAGTAATTTACTATTATTGCTAGTTTGTATCTAAGCGCAAACAATGGGCTATCTATATTATGCAGGGTCCGGCATGGCCAGGTGGGTTAAGGCATTTGACTCATAATCTGAGGGTCGCAGGTTCTTAGTGTGCATGTGTAGATATTAATTACAAGTTTTATATTTTGGTACTGGAAGAAAGGACGAACGAATAGATATATAAGAAAATTTATACTTACTACTGTGTTATATCCTCTTGCAGTCTTACTCATCAGAGAGCCAAGTATACAACTATCACTATGTATAGATATTAATTAGAAGTTTTATTTTGGTAATGAATTTTAATTTGGAAGGAAAATCCTAAATTCCAAGGCAGACATTTAACAAATCAAATTCACATGCAGTATACAACAAAAATTCTAAATTCACCAGTGAAATTATTGTATTCTCTGTTTTGAAATGTAACTTACAATGAGAAATTTGTATGTTTTAAATATAGTGTAGATCCATTTTAATCTATCTGCCCATACATAGCTTGTTTGTTGTATATAGTTGTTTTTATGCACATGTTCAAAAAGGAAAGTCCTTTGTTGGATTGATTTGTACCAGGAAATACTAGTTCAATTTCTGTTGCAATGAACTTCATATTTTCTTAAAATATTAATATGTATGCAGAAAATAAAATAGTATATGCACATTGTCCCATTTTATCTCTCTTCCACCAGATACTTTTTTATTATTATTTTTTATAGGCAATCATTGAAGATGAAGTGACAAAACGGTTTTCAGCAGAAGGTAGAGTATGCTTTTATGTGTTTTTTCAAACCATATGGTACTGAGAATAGGTTTTACATTAAATAATACTTCACCTGGCTCAAGATATTTATATAGCTAGAGTTAAGTCTTTTTAACTTAATTCTAGTATTCAAATTCAGTGTTTTGTTAGCCATAAAATGTTAAAGTGGTTTGATAGTGAATCTCACAGAATGGTAATCTCTAACTTTCTCAGTCTACACTGCAAAATGGATTAGATTCCTGTTTTGAAAATAAATCTCTTCTTGTTTCTTTTTAGAATTGCCTTCATGGAACTTACTTACTAGAACCAATAAAAATTATCACTATATAAGGTATGTAAGGTCTCTATCTTGTTCTGAGAGAGGTGCAAAACATGTGTGCAAATTATGAATTGTTATTTTGATAGGTTATAAATTGTGGGTGGCTTTTTGAGAAAATAGTTACTACTTTAATCATGTATAATTATGTGAGCAGTATTTCAATCGTGCAAATTGTATACATGAAAACTTTATCATTTTAACAGTATCAAATTTACGACACTTCAACATGATTTTTCATCATAAGTTACTATATATTTATTACTATGTTAAACTTGTAATAATGTTTTATTCATTACCCATTCAAGCTATCTTTAAACTTTATCTTAAAATGGGTTCCTCATCATTTAAAGTACATGTACATTGCTTCATCTTTTAAAATGTCACAGGTTAAGCAATAACTTTTTATGGTAAACCAATCCAAGCTGTTGACATTGGAAAAACTGTTGTAACTATTACTGATTTGACACAAGTTTTCTATAACATCCCATTACTTATTGTCATTGCTCATACAAACCATAACTTTTGTAGCCTTCAAATTTGTTTGATTACTGAGCTATCAAATGGAAAATCAGACCCCTTCTGTTACATCCACTCTTTCAATAGCAATTAATAGCTCTAACTTACATTTACTTGTATATTATCTATAACCAAAAGAAAGTCGAGGTTTTTATATATCAAATCATGTATAACATGTTCTGAATGGATAATAGTCGATTTTGCTCAGAGTTAAAACTTAATTCCTATGGACAAGTTAATGGTTAGCTTGAATGAATTTGTGATCCCTCTTGTCACATAGTTAAAAAGCCAAAAAGATATTTAGCATTAGTGGAATCATCTGCAACTTGCATGTTATTAGTCTTTTTTTTGGGTGTATTATTTTATTTTGTGCATACTACTATTAGTATAAGTAGTGTTAAATTCAATGACAATCGACAGCAAGAAAAAGAGAAGATTGGATGAGTATTTATTTTTTATTTTTCATGTTTATTCTTTATTTATTACTATAGAAGTATCTAAAATATAAGATTGGTATCTTTTTAGGTGAGTTAAAATTAGATTAGGTAAAATAAATGATATGATGATTTTAATGATGCATGCACATGTTTAGCAGATAGCTCGTGTAATCTGATAGCATAATATGAGCTGCATGTTCTTGAAGTGATTTAAAACTTATGGCACAGATAGTTAGACATGGCTCAAAGGACAATAAACAATAAAATTTGTCTGGATTTAAGAGCACTAAATTATATAAATTTTTTAATTCATTCAGGGCTATTGCTTCATTGTTTGACAGATTACTATCATATTTTTTAAAATTATAAGTATGAAAACCTTGGCAAAGCTGTAAAAATATATTAATTATTTGATCAGTAATTTTCTCAAAATTTACAAAAAAATCTGTTTATCGAGAGTGATAGCAAATCTAAAGCCACATGAATTATTACTTTTTTTTTCAAGGTTCATTAAAACATGTTTAGAAAGATTATCTATCACTTCTGATGTTGTTTTCAACAAACATTCACTCATCCCAGTAGTAGCTCTTCCCTGTATTAGGTTGGGCATTAAACTGTGGATTTGTGATTCCTGTCCTTTTACCACAAGAAACACATGATCTGATCTTTGAAGCCATGGATGCATCACAATAAAGAGTAGCCTAATATTTGGCAGTGGGTACTGTTGGATAGCTTTTCTTTCAATTAGGAACTGTTAGTGTGGATAATTCTTATATAGTTTTGTGTGAATATCTGAAACTAACAAGATTTCATCAAATCAGTGATGTCGGGAAACCCACTTGTTGAGAAATTTATATGTAAAAATGACTCGTTTGGGTTGAGAAAATATTTTACATAGAACAGCGAACAATGTTTCGACCTTCTTCGGTCATCATCAGGTTCACCTGCAGCCAGGAAATTAGACTACAGATATTTGTCACCATCTGCAGAAATTGGTTCAGAAGGTTTAGTCATAACTTTTCAATTCTCATTAAATGATCAAGCTTCTAATTTAACAATGGTGACAAATTTCACAAAATCCTGAAAGAGTTTTGTTCAGAGCATGCTTTATAGAATAATGATAGTTACTTGGAGAAAGAATGACATTCACTGTAATAGGACAACATTGCCATATGCAGACCCCTTCTGTGAGTGAAGTACATGTCCAGTGGCTTTCAGGAGCATAGTATTTATTAAATATATAGATTTTGCTACTTTTGGAATTTTGAATATTATATACTTAATAGAAACTTTGAACAGGGTACTTTGTATAGGTATGTAAGGCACAAAAGTCTGTCTGCTTGTCCCTTATCCAACTACTACTAGGTCACTGATCCATTCTCAACCAAACTTTGTGAGATGATAGTTTGTAATAAAGGGCATGTTAATGGGGGGAGTTCACAATCCCTCCACTTCCGTTATTGATTTTATGTACCATTCATATCTTTGACATAAGTTAACATTAACTGCTTTCTTACACCAAGCAAAGAAAAAAATTATTAAATTTTCTGTCCCCTAGTGATAGTGATAAGACTTTGGATTTACAATGCTAAAATCAGGGGTTCGATTCCTTTTGATCTACACAGTAGACAGCTCAATGTAGCTTTGCTATAAGAAAGTACACAGATGTTAAATTTTCTATAACACAGTTTGGGGGAGGGAAAAGATATGTCTGAAATATGCACTAGCATTCTCTATTGAGGAATCCAATAAAAAAAAATAGCCACCACTATTGCAATAATACATGAATTCAGATGAAGTTCATATTACAACAGCCACCATAACACTGATATTAAGAGTCATTTCTTTATTTATATCCACTTCCTGCTTTAACCTGTGACCTCAAATCTTCATTCCATAAGACACACTTCCTTGGCTAATGACATTTAATTATTTGATAATATAAGACAGTGTGGAAGGACTTTAAGAGGTGACTGTTGAAAGCAGATAAGAGAGTACTCCTGTTGTCACTACCTCTTTGTACAAAGTCACCCTGATCACCAGACAACGTATACCATATTTTAAGTATAAACAAAGTGTGTTCATAAAGTATATACAAAATTTTTGGTGAGGTGATAATTAACACTGTAATAATCTTATAAATCAAGTCTGGGAAAGTTAAGATTGTTGTCATTTTTTGTAGCATCCACCCTCCATGGTTTAAGTTAATAACCAGGTTAAAGGATGGATACCTAAATTTGTGTTTATATTTCTAAAAATAACAGTGTGAACATTAAAAGAAATTATAAACAACTAATTCTGACTAATACATTGTGAACAATTATTTAATCCTTTTTCAATGGGTCAGGGTTTAAAGGTCATGACATTGTGTTTGTTGACTTGCAATCAAAATTTTTATTGAATTGCTATTTTATGAATTTATGTCAATAAATTTTGAATCAAATTGTAGATTATAATTCAATCTTTAATAATATATACAAGCTAATTTCCTAGTTTAAAAGTAAATATTAAAGGAACAAATTTAAAATATAGATTTTAATGAATCACTTAGTATGTTGAATGTTAGCACTGTTTAAAATTAGGTGTTTGTGATGTCAGAATACTAAATCTGTAATTTTGTATAGATTAGGAACTCAGATTACTGATATTGGCAAGCTACAATATAAAATAAGAAACTTGTATCTTTTTATTTTGCTGAGATATGGTTTATGTACTGAATTAAACCTGGTGACCCCATTCAACTCTCCAAATTTTGAAATGGTCCCTTATATACTATTATTACAGTATGTGACATGTCAATAAACAATCAACAGCTTAGAATGTGTCCTCAAGGTAGTTTTCTCAGTCATTTTAATCTTTGAAAAAACTCGTGTTCTTTCAATCCAAGTTTTCAAGGAGATAAGTTGTGTCTTTAGTCTGCTCAAAGTTTCATATTTTTTAAAATCTAAATAATCTTAGTTACTAAGCTTAATAAATTAGAGTGGAATTCCATGGTATCAATGTAGTTATTCAACTGTATATATAAAACCTAAAAAAATTGATATTCTCTATGTGCAAAATTGTAAAAGGTTTAGCAACCTATGTTCAGCAACAACCAAGTACAAAGGTCGTAGAGAGAAGATATAATTGTTTGCTTTACTTCTTGATTTATTATTCTGTATTCTAAGAAAAATATTAATTTATTTCTAAACAGTAATAATCTATGTACATATATAGTCCATAATAACTGAAATGTTACTGTATATTACAAAATACTAGTCTACTAAAACACAGCCAAGACAGGGAAGACTAAAAGTCAGTTTTATATTAGTGGATATATGACCTGAGTGCACATGTGTCATGTCAGAACAAGTTATGTAATGCTAGGTAGGCATGACTGAAAGGTCAATGTAATAAGAAAAAATATGTACGTTCACATATAGCATTGAGACTTAAGCTAGTTAGACTAAATATTTGTATTTTTGTATTATAATGTGTAGTCATTCTAACATGAAAATAGCATTTATATTTCCTAATTTTTTATGATTGTTACAAAGTTAGTCAAGTGACAGACACCACATAGTTAGAATGTAGAAAATAACAAAGTCTTACAGGAAACAAATGTTTGAAATATATATAGGAGGTTCTAGAGATTATGCAAATAATATTTGAGATTTGTTTGGATGAATAATAGTTTTTTTTAAATTATAACATTAAAATCACTTTGCACTCAGTCTTATAATGAAATACTCTATTTTCACAAACAAATCTGTGGTAAAATTTTTTTTTTAAAAACTGATTTTTTGTATAAAAAATAATGCCTGTAATCCTTACTAATTCTACCAAATTTTGTGAAGATACACATGCTGTATCAAAAATTATAGTGCAAATACTTAATGTGTGTAAATGTGTAGATGAACTCGTGTATATTATACTGAGCCCATTGCAAAAGGTTAAATTGTTTTTTTTATAAATAATAGTCCATTTTTAATAACAGTTTTAATTTTGTCTTTCTAGCCTGAAAGTGACCATTCTATGGGGTATTGGTTTCTTTTTGAGATATTTTGTTTTCTTACCATTCAGGTTTGTATACCTTTTCATGTTTTAAATTTTAAAACTTTTAATATTTTATTTCAGTGCCAAAACCAGAATACCTTAATATTACACAAGAATTAGAGAAGTATGGTTAGGTTTTAATAGTTAACTTTTTGTCTTCTTTTTACTTAATTAGTTCAAATTAAACATAATTTTTACATTAAAAGTATGGAATTTTTGGTATTTTGTTTTTCTTCTTTTAGGGTTACCCTCCTATGGCTAGGTGTTGGCTGGTTAATTGTATCTAATGCTGCTATTGGTTGTCTTCAAGATGGGCCGTAGGTATTCTTGTACAATGTGCTTGTATATCAGTTATAGATAAATTGAATAGCACAGCTTATGCAGTTGACAGGTTTGAACAGTACTGAAATGTATAAAAGTGTTGATAGCTGACTAGCATGGATTAGATGAATGTCACACTTAAACAGTATTAAAATTATGTGAGAGTTGATAATTGGTTGATATGGATGGCATGAACATCAGATATAGGCAGTATTAAAATGATATGAGTGTTGATAGCTTGTGAAACTCCAGACTGGAAGTATTTTCTTAAGTAAATGTCTTACCTACTGAATTTAAATATGATTACAGTTAAAGAAATAGTAAAGATAAATTTCTAAATAGGTTTTAATTGTAATAAAGTGCATTTTAAAAATATATTCTGTCATTGTGAGTAAAATATATAGGAAAAGTATTTAAACCTAATGATATATTTTTAATTTGCAGCTTAGAACAGTATTATGAAGTAGTGACAGTATAAAATAAATAATTGCTAATCCTAAAAGTATTTAAACTAGATTGTACTATAGCAGATGTAGAATAATCGTGAGAGATAAAAATAATAATAACTAAATTTTTACTCTGCTAACATTAAAAGTAGTTCATGACAAAGTGAATGAAAAATAATTGTACAATATATAAAATAACTAACCTTAATTTCATTTGTTTTGAGCTACTTCATGATATAGCTAATATAGAATAACGAGATGAGATATAACTAAATTAAATGTTTTGTGTTTTAAACATTTACCTTCTGACACTTGTGTAGAACAGTTTTCAAGAGTTGCATATTTTTTTGCATTTACAAATATCAGATTTAACCTTAACCCTAATTCCTAATACTTATAAATCATCTTGGACTCAAAAATTAAATGACTTAAAAGTGCTGTTTGGTTAGACTTAATCATGATAATGGTGTTATGTTCAGATGTGAATTGTGCAGATTTGATGGTATGTACTAACTTTTCATTGCATCAAACATACATTCAGCCACTCATCAATATAATTAACAAATCTGGAGAAATATAACTTTGATTTTTTCTTCTCTCTGTGAAATAGACTTAAGAGGTGGGCCTATTGGCATGCAAGTTTAATGTCCTTCCGCATTTTGGCTCGGGCCCTTTCTGCTGTTATAACTTACCACAACAGGTAAGTTTATTGTTATCTTCCACATGGTTTTTTAATAGAAGCTTCTGCCAATTGAAGGAAATAAATAATGGATACTTCATTTCTAAATTTGTCAATGTTTCTAAGTATTAATAAGTGTGCTTCATAAATAAAGTCATAGGACATTCTTTTATAACCGATAGAAAGACAAAATAAATGATATATTATGTTGTTTTTTGTACAAAGTATTGTCCATTTTACCTCCAGTTTGAAAATTTCCCTTGCTGTGTTCACATTAAAGGCTTTACTAAATCTTTACAGGCTCTTATCAAATAGTTATAAAGTCAAGTAAATTATGATAGTTATAGAACAATATTTCCTTTGTGAGTGTTATGTGTTCATAAGTGCATTATTTAATTAAATAAAATCTTAATATACTAGTACAAGTGGTATAGAATATAGGCCTTTTTCCAAGTATTACTATGTGTATTTTATAAATAGCCATAGGACATTCTTTTATCTAGTAATTCTGATGTTTTGTAATATAAATAAAATTGATGAAAAATTGCACTTCACCAACTTAATATGGTTTACACCTTAAAAGTTTCTCAAACAATTTGCTAATATAAATATCACATCAACCACTTATTTTCAGCTGACTTCATGAGATCTTTAATTGGGCAAAAGGCTTCATTAGTACTGGATATAGTATGGTTGACATTATTATATGCTGTTCTTTACTTTCATTCAGAAATCTTTGGAAATCAGTACAGTATCTTTTGAATAGCTTAGAACCATAATAAAAAAATTGTACTGCTTTGAAAGTTATTGAAAGGATTATAATACATGTTTATCACATCATGGTTTTTAGTTTAAGATGTTGAAAGTAGACTCATAATATTCAGTACAGAAAAAAGGGGAAATTCTTTGAGACATTTATTATATCATGTGAAATATAATAACATAGAGAAAATCAACAAGAAAAATATTACTACTGTTCTCTCAACTTGTTTTTAAGGTGTTCTGTGTGGTCTGGACAATGGAAAGGACATGAACTTCATATTTAGATTCTCAAAAACCTTTTGATAATGTGTCACACAAAATATCAGTTAAGAAAATTGCATTTGCAGCGAGGGTTAGCTAGGGCAACTTCCCATATCTGGTTTGAGCAGTGTTAAATGAAAGACAGAGTTATAGTTACCTGAAGGTAAAGACTACTAAATTGAATTTTAGGATGGTTGGATAAGAAATAGGAAATGGTTATTATTAATGGGGCCAGTCAGACTAGACTTTTGTATTTATTGAAACACCTGAACACCAGTGTTTAGGTCTTTGCTTTTTTTGTTTGCATTAATGATATTGATAATAAGTGGATTTCTTTAAAGTTGTGAATATTTCTAGCTGTATTGAGGATATAAAGGTATAACAAAATAACTAATTGGACAAATATGTGACAAGTTATCATAATTCACTTCACATTTTTGTATAGATGGGAACCTACTCAATACTGAAAAGAATCTTTGCATAGTGAAAGGTTGATAATTTCCTGGAAAATAAAATATAATTTGTTCCTCAATAATGAGTGTGCTGTGAAAGGCATAACGGTTTTGTGAGAAAAGAAAAATAAGCACTGATTTTATTGAAAGCTACAAGATTATTCAGGCTATTAATAACATAAAATCCTCTGATTTTTTTGTGCTTTATTCTGAAAATAGTAAATATAGAGGACAAATTGAAGATTTGTAAAAGACAGGAATGGGATAGGTTTCAGTGAAGAAAATGGTATTTTACTAAGAGTTATTGCTTATGAAATGAGATGCTGTTAGGCAGCACCCTAGAAGAGTTTAAAAGGAAAGTTGGTAATTTCCTGGAAAGTAAAAGATGATTATTTCTCCCAAAAATGGGTGTCCCATAAAGCACCAAATGATTTCTTGTTGTCTCTGTTATGTCATGCTTTCTGCTGTTACTTTTGTTTTTGTCTGTACCTCCTCAAATATTTGTTGAACGTTTTTTGAGTTCTAATAATTTTATCACTTTTAACATACTAGCTTGTAATATGTTTAGTTTTGTGTTAATATATTTGATGTTTTTATGATAGTGAAGTAAAATTAGATTATGTACTGATTAAATATGCATTCAGATTTTAAATCGTTTTCATTCCAAAAAATAGGAACATTTGACATTTAAGCAGTGTATTCTTAGTTGACTACATTGTTGAATATTTGCAGTAAGAGTTCAAAAGGCATATCTGTTTCTAGGGAGAATCAGGCAAAAGGAGGAGGAATTTGTGTTGCCAATCATACATCACCCATTGATGTTGTGATGCTTGCAAGTGATAATTGTTATGCCTTAGTAAGTTATGTTGGATACAATATCTACAGTTTCAGTGTTTGCTTTTTAAAATATCTTTATTATTAATAACACAAGCCTGTGATGGTTTAACTGTCTTAAGTTTTACATATTCTACAGTAACTCCTGTGCACTGAATCCAAGATTTTTTCACTAAACGAATAGTATGTTATCTTAATATATAATATTTTATTCTTATCTCTAATGATACTTCTACTGAATTTCATATATATACATATGTGTGTGTGATTTATTTTTAATCTTTTCAGGTAGGGCAGAGGCAAGGTGGCTTTCTTGGACTCTTGCAGCGAGGATTAGCTAGGGCAACTTCCCATATCTGGTTTGAGCGATGTGAAATGAAAGACAGAGTTATAGTTACCCAAAGGTAAAGAGTTTTATTCATGTAAAGAACAATTTGTGTACTATTTATATGCAAAAACGGCTTGTTTGGGTTGAGAAAATATTTTACATAGAAGAGCGAACAACGTTTCGACCTTCTTCAGTCATCGTCAGGTTCACAAAGAAAGAGGTAACTGACCGGAAGCTGACCACATGTTTGAAAGGGGTTGTGTAACTGTGTGTCGAAATGTAGAGGGCGGTATTAGGTGTTTGAATATATAATTTTATTTATTTATTTATTATATTAATATAGGTATAAAGGCGTTCCTTTATATTGGTTTATTTTGGGTTTAAGTTGTTGTATAAGTAAGGCTTCTTTGATTTTGCGTTTGTTTATGTTTGTTTCTTTATTTAGTATTTGAGTGTTTTCTATGGTTATGTTGTGTTTATTTGACTTGCAGTGTTCGAAAACGTGTGAAGGAGACTTTTTATGTTCTTTGAATCTGGTTTCCATTTTTCTACTTGTTTCTCCAATATAGAAGTCGTGGCAGTTATCACATTGTATTTTATAAATAATGTTGGTGTGGTGTTTGTCAGTGTAGTTTTTACATAGTATAGACCTCAGTTTTGTGCGGGTTTTGAATAAATTTGGTATTAACTGGAATGTCATATTTTGTTACTAATTTTGCCAAATGTTGGTTATTTGTTTGCTGATGTCAGGAATATATGGTATACAGCAGTATATGGTTTCGTGGTTTTTTGATTCGTGAGCTGTATTTTCTGTAGTTGGTTGATTTTGCTTTCTGTCTAGGTGTGACAGACAAACACCACACCAACATTATTTATAAAATACAATGTGATAACTGCCACGACTTCTATATTGGAGAAACAAGTAGAAAAATGGAAACCAGATTCAAAGAACATAAAAAGTCACCTTCACACGTTTTGAACACTGCAAGTCAAATAAACACAACATAACCATAGAAAACACTCAAATACTAAATAAAGAAACAAACATAAACAAACGCAAAATCAAAGAAGCCTTACTTATACAACAACTTAAACCCAAAATAAACCAATATAAAGGAACGCCTTTATACCTATATTAATATAATAAAATAAATAAAATTATATATTCAAACATCTAATACCGTCCTCTACATTTCGACACACAGTTACACAACCCCTTTCAAACATGTGGTCAGCTTCCGGTCAGTTACCTCTTTCTTTGTGAACCTGACGATGACCGAAGAAGGTCGAAACGTTGTTCGCTCTTCTATGTAAAATATTTTCTCAACCCAAACGAGCCGTTTTTGCATATAAATTTCTCAACAAGTGGGTTTCTCGACATCACTAATTTGTGTACTAAAAGATCTTGAACATAACATTTCTTTTCTTCAACAGTTATTGCACTTATCTAAAGGATCTTTTTTATTTTAATAGAATTAATAAATGGTTGTGCTTCAAAGTAAGCATGGAACAATACAGGAGAAATCAGTCATTTAGTCACTGTAGATAGAGTGAAAAAAATATTGAAAGTTAAGGTTTAACATAGGAATGTCATTTAAGTTTGTTTATTAAACTCATTGTGTTTACATTAACTTAACAGTAAGTGTCGGATTTATAATGCTAAAATCAAGGGTTTGATTCCCCTTGGTGGACTTGGAAAATAGCCCAATGTGGATCTGCTATAAAAAAACGCACAAATATCTGTTTCTCTCTTGATTTCTATCGTGTTTTGGAAATTATAAATGTAATAGTTTAAAAAATTATGTTTAAAGCATAAACCAGAACTACTCTCCAACGTTTAGGTGTAACGATCATTTTACTAACATGTGATGATTTCCATTTTTTGTTTTTAATTTTACAGAAATAATAACAAATGATAGTCATATTTTTTTTATCATTACTGTTTCCTCTAGACTCAAACAACATGTAGAAGATCCAGAAAAACTTCCAATACTAATTTTTCCTGAAGGTAAGTAATTTCATAAATCTGTTCATTGCTACAATGTTCTTATTTTCTGTGCATCAAGTGGTATTATTTAGCATGGATACTGGTAAAGGTTGCTTATTATTATCTTCATATAAAATAACTTAATCGACCAACTTAGTTTAAAACATTTGAAGAAAAATGCTAGCTGTTGCTCAAGCAATATGTGATAGAATTCTGTAAAACTTCAAATGAAGTTAACGTGTCATGCTTATTATTGTATAACTTTATGTATGATATACAATAATTCATTTTTGGAGAGAGAGAGAAAATTAATGCATTATCAATTTGTTTTTTGTCTGTGCTAGTTTTTTATTAACTACAATCTGGCTATTACAGGTTTTGTGTATCACTGTAATATATTTTGCTATTTTTCCTATTCTCTGTATGCAGTGAATTCTAACTAAGTTTCATCAGTTGTGTAAAAATATGCCTACACAGAATGTGTTTGAACTGTGTACTCTTAAGCTAATGGAACTGCTATACATGTGAAGCAATGTGTCTTATTCACTTGCTTATCTGACAGCTGTAGCTTATGTTTGTAATGCAGTATTATGCTGAATAATAGGTTACCAATAAAATAAGCTACATTTCAAAGAAAAAAATGATAGATATAAAATTTACTCTTGATTATAAATAGTTTTGCACTAACCCTCTCTTAATTTCATAAGAAGAATGTATGGTTCTTACAATACCAGTTTAGTTGTATTTTACCTTTTCGGAAAAAGATAAAATTAGAATCTTTAGTAGAATTAAAATTCTAGATATATGCTTTAAAAAGCTAATAACCTACTCCATCTTGAGAATTTGTCAGTGAAGCATGTCAGTTCTTAGTTAAACCTCTTATTTGTAATTTAAACAATAAAAACGTAATAAAGCAAATTGAGTTGTAACAGCCAGTTGACATGATGGGTTAAGAGTCCTCTGAAATCCTCTAACTAATCAAGTGAAACTCTATTTTGCAAGGTGCAGTAGCTTAATTGAATGCACAATAGTAGGTTTGAATTCATCCTGAACCCTTCTTTTACTTAATATATATATGAACCAGAATTTGAAAAATATATATATTTACTATTGCCATTATATCCTAAAGCTTGTCATTCACAGTAATAAATTTAAACTGTTCGTCTAATTTGTTCCTCGTTGTGTGGATTCCTGTACATGGTGAGGGGACCTCCCAGCGAAGGTTCTGTTCTTTCAGGTTACCTCTTCTGGGATCTAAACATCCACCCACATGTTTGCCGTGTGTGGCAACCTGTGAAGGGGAGGAGAGGATCCTGGTGGTTGAGGGATTTAACCCTAACACACCACTTTGGCCTTGAATTCCTGTAAATGGGTGGCCTTTGGGTGCCCCCTTCCTTGGGTCAGTCGGCTGGTCCACTTAAGCTAGGGTCAGCCAAGTACCAGTGTAGGTAGTTCTCAGCAGGTGTTGTGGACATTGTATCTGATGCTGGTGTTTGGATATAGTGCTCATGAAACCCTGGTGTTGCTGCAGTGCCCTTGCTTGACATTGTAGTGCATCCCCTTGTAGGGCTCCATGGTGGGTGAGGTCAGTGGGTACCAACATTTTCCTTTTTTCCTGTGGATCCTCCTACAAAAAATTTAAATAAAGTAGTGAAAAAACAGTCCATAGGTAAATGACCACGTCTTGAAGACTCTGATCAGCAATCTTCACCAGTTGTACCTAATTTTCTCATCCTACATTCTTTCAGAGAATCCTTTAGGGCAAATGTCCCCCTTCTTTATTCAGAAGGGACTGGAGGGACTTGCTGACTCTCCAAAGTCAGTAAAGAAGCTTTGATCTGGAGATGTATTGTTTGAAACATCCACATCCCAGCACAGTGAATTCCTCTTGAATTCAAAGGCAATTGGGGATATACCTATTGAGGTTACCCCTCATGCTACCTTGAATTCATCAGGAGGAATTATTATTGAGAGGGATTTTAAGGATGTTCCCGAGTCAGAGATTCTCGTTGGTTTCTCCACTCAAGGAGTTTCTGCAGTGAGGCGCATCTCCACTCGCAAAGATGGAGTTACACTGCCGACAGATATCCTCGTTTTGACATTTACATCACCACGTGCACCTGCCACCATCAAGGCAGGTTATATAAATTGCAGGGTACGGCCGTACATTCCAAACCCTCTCCGATGTTTCCAATGTCAGAGGTTCGGCCACTCAAAGACGTCATGTCATGGTTCCCTGACATGTGCTCATTGTGGTGGCAAGGACCACAATGCCTATGAGTGTGAAATGGACCCACATTGTGTTAACTGCAATGGTTCTCACCCTTCCTACTTTTGTTCTTGCCCTAAATGGTTGGAGGACAAAGAGGTGCAGCGTTTGAAAACGACTCGTAACATTACTTATCCTGAGGCTCGGAAATTGCTGTCCACCACTTCATCTTGAACATATGCTGCAGCACTTTGTTCCACAATTACAGTGGGAGTGCAGACAGATCTCTCTGCCTCCAAGAGAATTGTTCTCAAAACATATGAAAAGTCTTTTGACCTCTATGGTTAAAAAAGTTGATGAATCAACTTCTACACCCATCTTTGTTCCTCCCATACATTCCAACAAACCCCAAGATCCACATCCTTTGGTTCCAGGTACAGGCATTTCTTCAGATACATCTTTATCTTCCACCCCAAGATGCAAAACAATCATTTGTTTGCATCCTCAGTCACTGGAATCCCCTTCCAACAACAATGACCTGCCCAGTCGACACAGGGCAGGATCCATGGAAGTCCATAGACCTCCTCCGAACAAGGACAGTAAGGAAAAAAGACGTGGTCGTAAACAGAAGGGTTCTCCAGCCACTTCACCTACCCATCATTAAAAATGGCCATCTTGATACAATGGAACTGTCGAGGTTTACGTTCTAATCTGGATGACATCAAAACACTGATTGCTTCCTACCATTCTGTATGTCTTTCCTTACAAGAAACATTTCTGAATCCTGCCGATAGTTACCTTTCGGCAGTTTTCTCTGTACAGAAATGACAGACTGTGTGATGGACGAGTACATGGAGGGGTGGCACTGTTGGGTTGATCAGCATGTGCCCACCCTGTTTTTGTCACTCAACACACCCTTGGAGGCCATAGTCATCCGTGTTTCCTTGGGTCATACCATCACTCTTTGTTCTCTCTACTTGTTGCCTATAGAGATCTATTATCAATCAGACCTTGATGCTCTCATTGAACAGTTGCCGTATCCTTTTTAGTCCTGGGGGACTTTAACGGTCATCATCCCCTCTGTAAAAGTGTCATTATTGATAGGAGGGGTTGCTCTGTAGAGCATATGCTCTCTGATCACAACCTTTCTCTCTTCAATACTGGTTCTTCTACTTATTTTCACACACCTAGTCAATCCTTTACTGCTATTGATCTCTCAGTTTGCTCCCCTTCATTATTCTTCCATTTTTTATGGAGGGTTGACAATAATCCATGAGGCAGTGATCATTTTCCTGTACTTTTGAGAGAGACTGGCTGTGGTCGATACCACCCCACTCAGATGCCCCGGTGGAAACTGGATCAGGCAGACTGGTCCACTTTCACTGCTCTTGCAGAACTTGATCCTGCCATTGTCTGTCAGCCATCAATAGACGATTGTGTGGCAGCAGTAACTGACTATTATACAAGCAGCTGCTCAATGATTTCCTAAGACCTCGACAAACGTTTTACACTATATCCTCGTCTGTGGTGGAATCCTGCCTGCCACATGGCACGGAAGGCTCAAAAAACGGGCCTGGGATACTTTCCGTAGGTATCCCACACTTTCAAACCGCATCACTTTCCAGCGGGCCCATGCACATGCTAGGTGGGTAAGACGTCAAAGCCAGAAGGAATCCTGGATTAAGTTTACAACTGGCATATCTTCTATCACCAATTCCAAGGTCATATGAGACAGGGTTTGAAAGGTCAGTGGGCACTACAATTCTGTCCCCAACTCTCCATCTTGCTCTTTGATGGCCAAGAAGTAGCTGATGTCTGGAATATCGCCAATACTCTAGGTGAAAGCTTTTGCCGGGTATCTATTCTGCTTGTTCCTCCACCTTCTTGGCCATCAAGACTCGAGCAGAGCGTTCACCTCTTTCCTTTCAAACTGACTGTCTCTATGACTATAATTGTCCCTTTACACTAGTGGAACTGAAACTGGCCCTTCGTCAGTCTGGCAGTACATCTGTTGGATCAGATGATGTACAATATGACATGCTACACCATCTATCTCCTGCTTCTGTTGATATTCTAATTGTTTTTAACCAGATCTGGCAGGAGAATGTTTTTCCTAATGCCTGGCGCCATGGTATTATCTTACCTTTCTCTAAGCCTGGGAAAGATCCCAAGATTCCTTCAAACTACTATTTGATTGATTTGACGAGTTGTCTCTGTAAAACCTTAGAGAGGATGGTTAATGCTCGTCTTGTTTGGTTCCTCAAATCAAACAACCTCCTCTAACCCATGCAGTGTGGGTTCCGACGACAACACTCCACCATGAACCACCTCATTAGACTTGAAACGTCAATCAGAGAAGCCTTTCTCAAACAACAACATCTTGTATCATTATTCTTTGACGTTGAGAAGGCTTATGACACAACATGGAGGTATGGCATTTTGCGAGACCTCCACATAGATGGGTTATGTGGCCATTTACCCATTTTTATTAAAAAATTTTTTAAAGGACAGGAAATTCCAAGAGTGTGTTGGTTAGACACTTTCCCGTACTTTTCTACAGGAACTTGGAGTCCCTCATAGCCTTGTTTTGAGTGTCACACTTTTCAGTATAAAGATTAATGCAATCACTGAACAACTTCCTCTTACTGTTGCAAACGGGCTCTATGTCGACAACTTTCACATCTCATGTCAGTTGTCGAACATGAGATATATTGAGTGGCAACAACAAATTGCCCTTGATCATGTACTGAAGTGGACCATGGCAAATGGCTTTAATTTTTCTCTCTAAAACCGTTTGCATGCACTTTTGCCACCAACGGGGTATTCACCCTGATTCTGAATTCCGTATTGGTGAAGTTTCACTGCTTGTGATCCCGGACGCCAAG
This sequence comes from Tachypleus tridentatus, assembly GCF_004210375.1. Classification (NCBI taxonomy): domain Eukaryota; kingdom Metazoa; phylum Arthropoda; class Merostomata; order Xiphosura; family Limulidae; genus Tachypleus; species Tachypleus tridentatus. The sequence goes on from NC_134826.1 coordinate 96,998,767, forward strand.
TTCTTGGGGCTTATCTTTGACCGTAAGCTGACCTTTATTCCACATATTAAGCAGCTATGGGTCAAATGCACAAGAGCACTGAACATCCTCCATGTCCTCTCTACCACCAGTTGGGGAGCAGATCGATGTTTTATGTTAAAGATATATTGTGCTCTTATTTGATCGAAACTCGACTATGGATCGCTGGTCAATAGCTCTGCCAGACCCTCGGCCTTAAAGATGCTGGACCCCATCCACTGGAGCATGAAAGACTTCGACTCTGCATTGGGGCTTTCCACACCTCCCCAGTTCAGAGCTTATACATAGAATCTCATGAACCTTCTTTACACATTCGCCATTTGCAACTGTCTTTACTATATTCTTCAAAACTTCGTTCCTTACCAAAGCATCTCACCTGAGGTTGAGTTTTCCTTCTTTGGTAGGCCATACTTTTTCAGAACAGACGATTTGCCATTGCTTCTTTTGGCCTTCGCATCCAGGTGCAATTGGATGAATTGGGTCTGTCCTTGGATAACATTGCAGAACCCACTGGTCAGAACATTCAACCATGGCTTATTACAGTCCCCAAATGTGACATTTCTTTAAGTCATCTGAGAAAAGCAGATACTCCTGATTGGAAGTATTGTCTTTTATTCACTGAACATCTTTCGATCAATCTTTCCATTCCAATTTATACGGATGGTTCCAAATCAGGTGACTCTGTGGGCTCTGCCATGGTTTGTTGTGTTCGGTGGTTGCCTGCAGAATCCTCTCTACAGTTTCTGTGTTCACTGCTGAACTGTACACCATTTCTCTTGCCCTGGATCATATTGAAGCTAAGCAGTACTCCAACTGCACAATTTATACTGACTCACTCAGTTCTCTACTGGCCCTGGAATCGCTTCACGTTGGTTCACACCCTGTTCTCACTGATATTCGAAATCGACTGGCCCATTTCTCATTAACATCTACTTCTATCCAGTTTTTCTGGATACCAGGCCATGTTGGTATTCGCGGGAACAAGCTTGCAGACACGGCAGCTAAATCTATCTGCTCTGGCACTATCACCACTGTGCCTATTCCATACATGGACTATGGTCCTGTATTCAAGTCTCGGCTCCATGCCACCTGGCAGTCAACTTGGATTGAGCAGCGCAAAAACAAGCTTTACCAAATAAAACCCTATATTGGACTTTGGCCATCTTGCTTCCATGAGGATCGGAAGGAGGAAGTTGTTCTAACTAGACTACGCATTGGTCACAGTTTTTAACTTGTTGTTTTCTTTTATCTGGAACTGATGTAACACTCGCATCACTATAAGCCACATTTTACTTTCTTGCCATCATTATGACTCTCAACGACAGCATCATTTTAACACTGTTCGGACCCAAGGTTTGTCCGTAACATTAGACAGTGTCATTGGTGATGGTGACGCTGTCCACCTTGATAAAGTTTTTAATTTTTTAAAGGCCTTTAATATTTTTAATGTCATTTAACTGTTTTAAATTTATACATTAAACCTTTTTTAATGTGATTTCCTTTTAAGAATCACAATCTCTAGTTCTATATGAAAAGCAGAAAATGGCCGTAACATTAAATAACTCGACACCATGACTGGAAAGGCCAAATTTAGGTGACTAATGCTGCTGTTTGAACTACCCTTTAGTCATTCTGGCGAGTTATTATTACAATTTCGCTGCATCTCTTTTAAAACTTTTATTACTTTACTTTTAGAAAATGGCCATAATGACGCACAACCCGGAACGAGGACTGGAAAGGCCAACTTCAGATGACTGACGGTGGTTTTTGTACTTACCTGTTAGTCTTCCTGGCAGGTTATAATAATAACCATGCTACAGGAAATCTTTTACATATTCTCTTACTCTGGTTTCTCTCTTAACATTGTAGACTAGATGTCAACATTGATTTTATGCTATTTATGTTTTTCAATGCTGTTTTGTTTTACCTTCATTTTCTTTTATGAATTTTACTACATTTACTTTATTTTTAACTTTTTACTGGACGTTTGGTACAGATAGCCTAGCTGCTTTATGCCATAAAACACTAAATCAACCAACCAATCATGTAATTTGTAAATATGCATCTCTTTACAACTGATCAGTTTTTACTTTGGTCAATGGGAATTAGAGCACTAACTCTACAAAATCATAATTTTCCCATCTGTTGTAGATCCTTCACAGTTTATGAAGTACATGACATTTTCTTAATGCAGACAATAAAATGTTTGATAAATAATTTTATTTTGCTACATTGTGCCAAAAACGGTGCTACTGAGTGTCATAAAAATATTAGAACAAGAGATATTATTATGGCTTGATTCTAAACTTAAAATTAGCCCTTTCCAGACAGAGCACTTGTTATCACATTTTGTAGACTTACATTCAAAATTTTATTAACCTACTATTTTGTGGATGTATGGTCATAAATTTGGAATCAAATTTTAATTGTAATTCAGATATTAATATTATATATTAGTTAATCATTATTTCAAAAATATATATTGAAAAAAATTGCAAAACATATTTTTTTGGGGTATGTCACTTAATTTCTTCTGCATTTGCTCAGCTTGTACTCTGGGTATCGTAACATATAAAGTTAACAGTTTTTAACAAATTAGTACTTAAAAATACCAATTGTGATAAGCTATGATATAAATAAGAACCTCCAACCTTTTCTGTTTACTAAAATATCATTATATTTAGTGAATCCAACACAGTGGCTCCACCCACCTCTTCCTTTTTTTTTTTTTAAATACATGCTTATCTATTCCTATTTCTCTCTAGTACGTATGTATAACCAATCAAATTACATAATTCTGTCAGGTTTCCTAGAATATTTATGTGAGTAAAGCTACTATAACTGTTGTAGAGTGTGAAAAGTGGTGATCAAGGTGATATGCTGATAATAAATAAGATTTTTTAGATCCAAACACAGCTTAGTTAGAAAGTTTGATAAATTACAGTAGAATTTCATGGCATTAGTACACCAAATTTTTTTGCATCCTCCACATGCAAAATTCAGTAAGGCTCAGCATGAAACAGAAACGTTAATAGATATAAATTGATGCATAATGTTACAAGATTTAACCTAAATATTTGTTTCCTCTTTACAAGTCGGCCCAGCATGGCCAGATGGTTAAGGCACTCAACTCATAATGCGAGGGTTGCAGGTTCAAATCTCCATCACACCAAACATGCTCGCCCTTTCAGCCATGGGGGCATTATAATGTGACAGTCAGTCTCACTATTCATTGGTAAAAAATGTAGCCCAAGAGTTGGTGGTGGGTGATGATGACTAGCTTCCTTCCCTCTAGTCTTACACTACTTAATTAGGGATGGCTAGAACAGATAGCCCTCCTGTAGCTTTGTGCAAAATTCAAAACAAACCAAACCTTTTACAAGTAATTCTAGAAGTAAAAAAGGATAATTAAGATTTATTTCCTAATATTTTATAGTGGTTATGAGGTTGGTCAAATCAACCAATCTCATGTTGTGTTAAGATAGAGAAAATAACAGATAAAATGTAGTCTTCTTTTAAAAACATTTGGTAGTTATTTAGGAGGTTATGGAGATTATGCAGTTGAAGAAAAGTACTTTAAATCTTCAAATACAATTACTTTACATGTTGGACAGTCAACGTTCTGAAGGCAACAAATTTTTAATAATTGAAAACTTTAATATTTAATTTGAAAATATGATATTTTGTGTACGAAAGCCTTGTAATGCTCACCAATAACCTGCAAAATTTTGTGAAGTTAGTGTGACTATTCTCATTTTTATTATAATGGTTACATACTTGGTGCAATGCACCTACCGGTGGTCAAGGAGCTTCTTTTTTCATTCTTTTTCAATATGCTTAAAATTGTAGGTAGTCTTTTAACTCTCATATCTTGTAAAAATAATTATTCTGATGCTTAACAGGTACCTGCATCAATAACACATCTGTGATGATGTTCAAAAAAGGCAGTTTTGAGGTTGGTGGCACCATTTATCCAGTTGCTATAAAGGTTAGTTTGTGGTTAGTCATTAATCAAAAATTTGATTTTAACTATTTGAAGAACAGACTGTTACTGTTGTGCTTTTGTACAGTTCTATTTTCACTACATTATTCTTTTTTTTCCAAGCTACAAAAGATATATGCACTAACTATAAGAAAATATATTTTTATTGTTGCACATAACTATAAGAAAATATATTTTTATTGTTGCACATAATATATAATACTGGAACTCCACTTTGTTTAATTTGCTGGTGTGATTCTTCATGAACTTTGAACTTGAAATTATAAACTAGCTGTTTTTGTTAGTTTACTTATTGGACAGGTGATTAACATCTGCTGTGTTTTATATCACTGGACTAAAGATTATACATCAGTTCTGATTTCTCTTTATTTTGTTAATGTGTCTTTGATCATTGGACTTGAACTTATGCATCAATTCTAGCTCATACTTAATTTGGTTGTAAATTGATTTGAGGTATCTGGGCTGGAAAATATGGATAAGTTTTAGTTTACACCTAATTTAGTAGAAGGTTAATTTGTGGTCTCTGGACTGAAGATTTTGCATCAGCTGTGATTTATGCCCATTTTTCATGTATGACGAGTTGAAGATATCTAATCAAATCTGTTTTGTGCTCACAGACTGGTGATTATATGTCAGTTGTGATTTATCGACTTGTGGAATAGTATGTGACCACATAGCTGAAGCAGTTGGAGTAACTGTAGATTGTGTCCTTTTGTGACCAGAAAATTTTGCACTGAATTTAAATCGTGTGTCAGAAGTAGTTTATTGAATTATTTCAATGACTGAATTTTGAATTAATATAATACATTGGAATTTGTGGTAATTTTTTGAAGTGTAAGATTTGTATGGTCTGAAAAGATAAAAATAATTTGTTTTCTATATATAACCATCATAGATTTGTTAATATATACATTTTTAATATTCTCAAACATTCAATAACAGATAGATATTTTTAACTTCATAAGGTAGAGACTGACTGCAGTGTATGTTGGAATCATGGACTAAAATAAGAATCATTCTGTATTTCTTTTGCAATAGTATGGATACAGTATAACTTTAAAATAGATTCTCTAGCCATCTGATTCTTATTTCTTTCAGTATGATCCCAGATTTGGTGATGCCTTTTGGGACAGCAGTAAACAGGGATATTTTCATTATCTCCTGATGATGATGACCTCTTGGGCCATTGTCTGTGATGTCTGGTATCTCAAACCAATGACTCGTAAGGTACTTATCATTAAAATTTATACAGTCAGATATATGTGACTGAATATATTTTAAGAGTATAGGGCTTATTCATTTGCTAATTCACTCATATTGTGTGTGTGCATTCTTTACATCAGAATTTTTTTAAATCTAAACCTTTGCTGTTTTTTTTTGTTAATTTTAATTTCCTTAGAAATCTATAGTGATGTGTTGAAATATATTAATTTTCTTTCAAATGACAATAATTTTGTCAATTAAATTTGAAATTACATAAACCACTTACAATAAATTCTCATGTAGTAAGCCACATTTAGTTTAGACAAAATCTTTGGAACACTTCTGATTGTGAATAAATTTGAATTTAAATGCCTGGCTTATCTGATTTGAAGTAAAATGCTTTGGTTTTTAGATGTATCAACAATACTTTATTACAAAAGCCTCTGGATAAAGTAATATACAATGGTTTTGAAAATCAGTGCCCCACTCCTTCCTCCAGTGACTCAGCAATATGTCTGAGGGTTCATACTGATACAAAACCACATTTCAATACTTGGGGTGGACACAATACAAACAGTCCATTTTGTAGCTTTGTACTTAAGAGCAAGGCAACAGTTATTTTTGCAACAGAAAATGCTTCTATAAGCAAGTTCTGAGCCAATTTGATAAATTTAGAACAATATCATTTCATCTAATACATAAGCTAATTAAGAATAACTTGATATTTCACACTTTAACCATTCTTTTATTGTTAAGAAGTATATTTCGTGCTACATTCATTTTCTAGTTCTCATTGAAGTCATTTGATTGCCAAAAAACTTAAAATATTTGAACTCACTTTTCTTGAGTATAAATAAATAGTGACCTGCATTTAGTATGAGGCTTATAAACATTTTTTTGGGTAAAGTTGCATCATAAGCTTTACCCAAGTATTTAATTTGCAACTCTCTCCACAGACGTATGTATAAATATTGACATGTACAATGACGTCTTTGTTTTCACACAGAACACAAACTAATCTATTCTATGCACTGTACAATATGGTGTGAACAGTCACTGGAACCTGGCTAAGTTCAATGTGAGCTTTATTAAGTCTGAGTTTCTAGTTTTAAATAAGGAAATGTTATTCAAATAAATTAAACATTCAACATTGCTAGTTGAAACCCCCTTGTTTTTGTCTGTTCAAGTGTGTGTGTGTGTGTGTGTGTGTTGAAAGTCTAAAGTGGCAAAGACTAAAAAGTTGACAGAGTTTGAATGTGGCAGAATTGTCGAGCTGCAAAAGCAAGGTCTCTCTCAATGTGCCATCACTAGTAAGATTGGGCGTAGTAAAACTGCTGTTGCAAATTTCTTAAAAGACCCTGAGGGATACGGAAAGAGAATTTCAAGTGGTTGGCCCAAACAAATTTCAATGGGTTGTCCGGCAAGACACCAGCCGATCATTAAACCAGATTAAGGCCCTTATATATAATGCAACTCAAGAATAAGATGGCATCTATGAGAGAAAGGCTTTAAAAACCATAAACATTTTCAAAGGCCACACCTCCTTCCACACCACGAAACAGCTTGGTTAAACTATGATGAGAAGCACCAAACTTGGAATGTAGAAAGGTGGATGAAGGTTTTGTTTTCTGATGAGAAAAAATTTAACCTGGATGGTCCAGATGGCTTCCAACGTTACTGGCACAATAAGGATAGCCCACTGGAGACATTTTCTACACAAAACAGCGGAGGAGTTCCATCATGATCTGGGGTGCTTTCTCTTTCCATGGAACAATGGAGCTTCAGGTTATACAGGGGCATCAAACAGCAGCTGGCTACATTGGCATGTTGAAGAGAGCATCTTTATAGACTGAAGGCCCTCACTTGTGTGGAAATGACTGGATCTTTCAGCAGGACAATGCTGCAATCCACAATGCCCACAGGACAAAGGACTTTTACATGGCGAATAATGTGATTCTTTTGGACCATCCAGTGTGTTTGCCTGAACTAAACCCCATTGAAAATGTTTGGGCGTGGATGGCAACGGAAGTCTGGATATGGATGTCAGTTCCAAACAGTGCATGATCTTCGTGAAGCCATCTTCACCACTTGGAACAACATTCCAGCCAGCCTTCTGCAAACGCATATATCGACCATACCAAAGTTATTCGCAGTGACAGCCATGCAACTCACTACTGAGACCTCTTGTTGAGCATTTCTTACCCTGTTTAGGACTTCTTTTTTGTATGGTCTTAAACTTTTGACCAGCTAGTATTTAAGCTAATTTCATAGTGTTCACATTTTCCCTATAAAATGCTAAAGAAGGTTTTTATTTTCCCTTTTCTTATTTTCATCTTTCGAAGCTCTACTCAAATAAGTGGTTGAGTCTAACAACGCAATATGCATATTTTCTCTTTATGTTCATTGGCCTTAAGATTTTGGCCAGCAGTGTATATCAGTTTGCCTATTCCTTTTGTAATAGCAATTTAGAATAAATACAACATATAGCTTCCTATGTATAGTTAACTATCATTTTATGTCAAAATTATATGATGCAAGTACTTTGCTCAAACACCATTTTTATTTAATAATGTATTCTGCATTACATTATAATCCTTATTGGCTATTATTTCATAGATATTGTATACAATGCCTCTGTAACCTTAAAAGTTCAAAATTTATATGTCTTGTAACAATTGTTTTTCACCACTTTTTAAATATTATTATAAACCATTTTTGGAACTAAAAATGTAGGATAAAAAGTAGATAAGCAGATAACATTAAATTAATGCTACAGTGACAAATGTAGATGGTAAAATATATAGAATTTATGAAAGGGAAAAATTACTTGCTCTTTGCTTATTAAGCATTCTTTTCTAGTTTTTTTAATACACATGGTAGAAGTTCCACTTTTAGATCTTGTTAACTGTACATTAATTAATGTGATAGTATTTAAAACCATTAGCTTTTAGGAAGTAAGGTAGGTTTGTTTTATTTACTAGCATTTAAAGATGTTTTGTGTAACATTTACAGAACTTTGATTTTTTTTTAACTTACTTTACAGGATATGCTCTGTTTAATACATTTTTGTCTCACTGAGTTTTCATTAATTTCAATTTAGGAAGGAGAAACTGCTGTTAAATTTGCCAGTCGAGTTAAATCAGAAATAGCTTGTAAAGGTGGTTTGGTGGACCTGATGTGGTGAGGTTTTTTTAAGTATTAGTTTTCTCAAGGTATTCTACTGTAACTTAATAATCTAAACTCTGCATCAGAAGTTAAAATTCCTCTTCTAATAATATTTTCACTAGGTTGGTCATTATGCTCACTTGTAACCTTGAAGTTTCAAAAAAATTTAAATAATTCTGCATATCAGAGGTACAGATAATCTAAGATAAAGTTTCTCAAGTAGATTTCTGAACACTAAAATTAAACAGAGAATTTATTGTATCGATCACTCAGCTGTTGAACTGATCAAAATATAGGATCAGATTAGTCAAAATCACAGATTTTTAGCAGAAAATACCAAGCTAGAAATGCACAGCTAGGAGTTACTGTTGTTAGAGTAACAATACCTATTTTAATCTTGATTTCTTCATTTCAAATTTAAAATGAACAAGTTCTTTATTTTAAGACAGTTATAGTATGTTAAAATTGAGCACAACATGAAAGATTAGGTGAATGCTCGTGCAACATGTAGCAGTGTCATTAATGCTGAAATCCCTTCATTAACGTCTTATGTGCATGAGTTTTAAACAAATTATCTCATGAGCATAAGCTACAAACTTCAGTTGAGAATCATTGCAGAAGTGTAAAAACTTCTTAAATTCTTAATGTGTTTTTGTTATGTACACATAAATGTCTGATGGTTAAAGGCTGAATTCATTTATTTTGTAATAGCTTAGTTATTTTTTTCCTAAGTGTAAACTGTAAGATTGATATGCTTGCTCCTCTCTTTTTTTTTTTTTTTTTTTTTTTTTTTTTTGGGGGGGGGATTAAATGTTGTTACTGAAGCTTACAGTGCTAAAAATTTCATTTTCCTTGTGAAATTTCTGTCTTCTGACTTTTTGATAATCCTTCAAATTTTTTTCACTTTAAGGGATGGACAACTAAAAAGAATGAATGTGAAAGCAGAGTGGAAGGCAAGACAACAGGAAGAGTATAGTAGACTTATCAAACTGGACTGAATTAATGGTTTTGCTTAATGTGTGCTCATGGAGTTATACGTGACCCAAACCCCTCTTCTTTTTTTTCGTCTGAGGATCACATTTGTCTTAATGAGATTACTAAGGTAGTCATACTCAACTGTGGCATATTTTTAAATGCATTAAAGAAATATATAAGTTGTTATTTTTTTATAGAAATATTAGAATTCTAGTTTGCTTTTGTAAATTGCTTAGTTTTAGTAATGTCAACAGACCTTTGTAAATTTGTTTTTCATGGTTTCTTTTAATGGTTGCTGTTTGAGAATTTGTTGTTAAGCTTCTAAGTTACTTTTTTTTGATATTATATAAACAACATAAAACAATTGTGCTTCCTTCAATTAACATTTTGTTAATAATTGGACCAAACTATGAATGAATTGCACTTCAAGTAAAATTTGGAGGTGGCAGTGTGTGCAGAAGGTATGTTTATGCCAGCTAGTAGTATTTACAACTAACAGAGTATGCAGTTTAAAGATTTCAACATGTATTTATTGATACATTGAACTGTGATCTTCAGAATTTGACTCTTATTAAGCAATGAGTTTTAAATTCACACTAATATATTATGAGATTAAAGTTAAGTTTGTATTCTGTGTGTTAAAGGAAGGTAGAATTCAGCAAATTAATGGGAATCTTGTATTAAGTGCATGAATATTTGCAAAAGTGAATGAGATTTTTTTTAGCAGAACAAGAAAATTTGATATATATTACATAGAATCTGGTTTTGAATTGATTTCTTGTGGTTAATTCTTTATTATTGATAGATTATTAATGACATACTTGTTTTACTTTTTTTTTAACAAGGCATTCATGTCCTCTTTATAGTGCAGTGTAAAAACTGTTCATCAAGTGAAGAATATTTTGTGAAGTATGGTTTTCAGAATTTATTATTTAACCAGCCTTGGTAAAGTAAATGTTAAAGAAATATAAAAAATCCTGAAAGTATAAAATGTTTTGTAATCATTGAAATGGGTCTCCACTGCCTCTAGGAGTCTCTGACATGCTAGTGTAGTTTCTAATATCTTGGATTGTACCAATAAAAATGTTGAAATTTAGAAATGCTGTTGCTATTCCAAAAAATGCAATAGAAATAACAGTTTTATCCAAATCTTTGATAAGGTAATATTAAACTACTTGCATGTTATGGAAACAATGTGTGTTTGAAACTAACAACCAAGATTAAAGTGACACACACTTCAAGGTGATACCAGACATTTTAATTCATTCCAAGTAATCTTGTAGTTATGTTTTTTTTTAATTAGCATGTAATCATGATGTTACTAGCAGAGATTGTGTTGAAATACCAAGCCTACTTTAACATTAAAAGTGGAACATTATATTAAATAGGTCTGTTAATATTTTCCTGGTATGTTTCCTGTATTCTTTGGTTTGCTTGTTTTAATTTTAGTTTGGTTATATCTTTGTCAAATTCAAATTTTTTTAACAAAGTCATTAAGGCAATTCTGTGGAGCTTATGAAAAATAAAAACATCTAACAGTAGATAAAAGTGATGATTAGAGGATATTTTTGCAAATAATGTGACAAGAAAAAGATAAGACTCTTTACCAATATACCATGCATATAAAAATTGTTATTTTAACCCTTAAACAGCAGGAATGTTGTAGGTAGCAGCATCAATTGATGGTCACTGTTTAAGGGTTAAACTTGCAGTTCTGCATAAATCATTCTTAATTAGTAACCTGTATGATCACCTAAGTATAATTATCAATTACTTACTGTAATTGATAGGTACTAATTACTAACTATTTTTTATGTTAGTATGTAGCAATTCAAAAAATAACTCAATCATTTGGCTTGGATAATCAGTCACATGGGTTATAAAACATAACATGATTGATATACAATTTATACCACATTACCATAAGTACTTATGAGCATAACTGAGTATGTATATCACTGCTATGCATATTTTCCAGATGATGGTATTGAGAAATACATATAAATTATTTGGAAATTTTTCTATCTCTCTAAACTTTTTCTTTCAGTAAGTGAATAGGTAAATCACATTATATTTTTGTACCTGATAAAAACTGTAGAAACTGAAAAATACTAGTTACTTCATACATACAACATATTTCTGGAATTATAACACAGAGTTGGAGTTTTTTTCTCTGTGTGGTTTACAGACATGATTTACCTCATGCACTTTATGAATGTTAGTTTTTGTTCATAATCGTAAAAGTACAAATGGTGTTATTGAAGAAAATTTTGTGAAGTTAATTCAGGAGTTTGTCATTTTGTGTGCAACTTGAAACAGTTAAATATATACTCATTAAAGCATAAGATATGTAAAATATAAAATTTTATTTTTGATAAAGGAATAATGAAGTGAAACCAACTGTTATCATGTAGATAATTTATTTATATATATATTTGTCTATACACATTATCAACATGATATGAACTATTTTCTTTCAGCACATTAAAAACATCTTTTCACCAAAGAATATTTGATATGAGACATAAGTGTCGAATGAATATTGTAGAATTGTGTTGTTGTTTTGGTTATGTAAGTTTTGGAATTAAAAAAAAATGCTGTGTCAAAACAATTATTTTTAGGGCGTTTTGTGATGATTGTGTACAAATTATGTATAGTATATATTGAATATATAGTTATGAATGCATTAAAGGCAGAAGAATAAATCTGACATGGATGGTGCATCAGATATGATGACTTGTACATGCATATTTCATATTAGGTAAATTGTGAATGACTTTTTCGATAAGTGTAACGAAAAGAAGTGAAATTTTAAAATTTGTGAGAAAGTGATTTTTATTTTACTAATGGACAGTTAGTTGTTCAATATGTAATGTTTTATTTTTAGCATTTGTTGTTATGTGATTAATAAATTTGTATTTCAAGTAATTGGAATGTTGTTTTTGCATTTACACTTAACTTTAAAAACACTAAAATCCAGAATTTAATTTCTGTGGGTGGACAAAGTGCACATGACTGTTTATGTAACACTTAGTATAAAAAAAATCACAGGTTAATGTGTTTCATTGTAGATACAAAGTACAGGATTCATGTCTTGTTGCTGCAAAAGTTGTAATCCTCACTTTAGGACATTTATGTTACGAGAATGATGGTTATATCTCACTATGTGATTAGAGTAACACAACCATTAATGGCAGTTTCTGTTTCCTACCTGACTTCCTCTAACCTGTCAGTCTTTGCACAAAGTTCTTCAGATTAATACTCTATTATAGAAATTAATTTTGTAGTTTGTGTAAAACGTTGTGTAAAAGATTTTGACAGAAAATCTTCACTCATCTGAAATGTTTAAACATGAATCTTAATTGGACCATTTTTTAATTATTACATTAATTAATGCAATAATTTTTAGTTATTACATTCATTTTATTTTAAAAATTGGTGCATTGTATGGAATCATTAGTTATGGTGTCTATCATTAAAATCGAAAAACTGGCATTAGCAAAGAACATGTAATTAATAAATCTATATATTAACTTTTAAGACTTGTGAAGTCTTAATTGCAAATTCATGATTCCCTTAACCTGTTGACTGCCAAGTATTTCAGCTGCTACGGCAGCTCCTATGCCGGGTTTTTTTCAGCGAAATTGAGTAATTTTTAAAACAGGAAATAAGCAACAAATACCATTTTTTCTCTAAGCTAAACTTATAGTAGTACACAAAATGAAAAAATGTGTACAAAACATGAAACAATAATGCACAAAATGTCATTTTTGGGTATTGAAATACATGACACATTTAATAATTCACTTTTGTGTGAAATGTTTTGAATCGGGGGTCGGTACATTCATATCTGCTTTCCCTCCTCTTGTCAGAGCACACTTTACACTTTCTAGTGGGGTACTTTTTCTTTTCTTTTTGGGGAATAAGTGTTGGGAAGTGACGTTCTATGAAGCGAAGGGGATTTTCCAAGGAAGGCCGGCCTCCGGTGGGTTTTTGGCGCTGGGTGTGGTAATCTTCAATTAGGGTACGGATGACACCGAGTCTAAATTCCAGGAGAGACGGGTTGTTTTCCAGTGATTTTTAAACTACCAAAGCATTGTACACTGCTATATCCATCATGTGAAAAAATACATTTTGTACCACTTGACAGCCTTGCGCATATTCGAATAAGCATGCAACACACTGCCACATAAGTCAACCCCTCCCATATAACGATTGTATTCAATGGCACATTTTGGTTTTACAATAGCTGCACCAGTAGCACGGTTGATTTTTCCGGTGTTTTGCATGGTATTGTCATGTATTGTACTCAACATGAAAATGTCCCTCTTATCCTTCCAGTGAAAAACATCAATACTGTCTTTTTGTGCCACTTCCATTTCTCCCCTTTGGATATTTGTGAAACATTTCGGCATCCCAATTAGATTTTTCATTACTGTCCTACACAAATAGGTGTCACAATCAAGCAATGACTTCGCTACAGTGGGACTTATAAAAAAAAAAACGATCCAAATAGGGCTTATAATTTTGTTCAAACAGTGGTTCTATCAATGTGTGTACAACACGTTCGCCCTGTCCGCGCTCTTTAGTGCTGTACTGTGTAGTAGCACCAGTGTAGATGAAAAAGTCCCAAACATAGCCTGTTACACTTTCACATAGCTCATAACATTTGGCTCCAAACCTAGCCCTTTCAGATGGAATGTACTGTCGAAATCCCAGTCGACCCTTCCATAGTATCAAAGATTCGTCAATACAAACGTTCATTTGGTACATATAAGGTTCAAAATGGTCAATGTATCTTGTGCTGTCGTTGGTCAACAATATTTTCCTGGGTATTGTCAGCAAAGTGTAGCATCGATAGCAGCAAAAAAAAAAAACCGGTTTTTTGACATGCACTGACCAAAAATGGGTGTGGCAAGCAAAGGGTCAGTACTGAAGTACATGGAAATAGTTGCTTTTCTTTCTATGCCCATTTGCATTATCAGACCCATAAATTCATAAAATTCCTTTTCATTAGTTGGCTTCCATGATTTTACTCTAGAATGTTCCTTCAAATCAGCGCGGGCCATCATAGTTTTTGCATATTTATTGGTCTCTATTACAATATAGTTGACAATTGTAAAAGGAAAAAACTTTTGAAAACAGTGAAAGGGCTTTGAATCTTGGCTCAAATCGTCGTACTGGACACCATGATTTCCTGAGAAGGGGTTTATAAATGGAGCAGCAAAGGATTCAGCACTCCAATCATTGTCATTAGGGCACTTTTTCTTGGAGCTGTTCTTACCACGATCTGCAATTTTACGTTTACTCCCTGGTGTTATCACCCGTTTACCAGTGCTGGTTGATGGCCAGTTATCATTATCTTCACTAACATCTGAGCCTTGTATTTCCGTATTTTTCAAAGAATCTTCAAAATCCGAATCTTCTGAATCGCCACTGCTATCTTCAAACTCCGAACCAAGTTCAAAATACAACTTCGTCACAAATTCGTGACGCCATTTTGGACCGAAAGTGATATAATTTGTAAGTAGATCAAATTCATATATGGTGCTGACATCTAGCGTTGACGTTAGGTATTAGTGAGAACGAAATTAACTCGTCCGTAGCACTGTGTTACCGATCGGCTTGGACGAGTTATCTCGTCTACGGCACTGAACAGGTTAAATAAAATTGTTTAATTCTTTAAACTGAACTTATAACCAATGGTATACTTTGCCAAATTGCAATTGTCACTCATTTGTAGCACAACAAAGGAATTGTAAAACTGATATTCTCCACCATCTTTTCTTAGGTATGTAGAGAACTGAAGCTATTAGATTTTTAATCCATCCAGATGATGATTCTTGTTGAACTAGATCTCCATTCTCTATTGCTTTTTGAACTTGAGTCATGATGCATTTCAATTTGTTTTCTACAAGTGATGTATCTTTTAAATGATAATTTAAGAATGCAATAAATCGTCGTTCTTCGGCAGTTTCTCCGAATTTTTTCTGTGAACCTGCACCAATTATTTGCTTTACTTTTAAAGGTTTTGTTTATCTTATTTGACCCTAGTTTCATTTTAGGTTTTGGTGCATTGTTTGAAAGATTATGTTGCTGTATGATCTCAATGTTTGTTTTTATATATCTTGATACCGAAGCAGTAACTCCTTTTCCACTGTTTTCTTTAAGCTCGGTGGTAAAAACTAGTTCTAATGCAACTGGTGCTTCATGTTTTCTACGTAATATTCTGGTCTGGGTCATGAAACTAATAACATCATTAACTATTTGTTGTTGTAACTGAATACTTTGTCATCGTTTTCTTGCTCGATTTCTTATTTTTTGTGATGCCAACTTATTCAGCATCAATCTGTACGAGAAGAAACAAATTAGGAATTGTTTGAGATGCTTATCAAGACGTGTTGTAAATAATAACAGAATATAACCACTACAAGTTTATTCAGCACTTTCTCTTCTTGATACTTTGCACATTGTCGCTTACATGCTAGTTTAGCAAGTTGAACTTGTGTGTGGCCCCGTTTGTTCTTTACTTCAGGATCTGCATCATGCTTAAGAAGTTCAATGATATAGTTTTCTAAGCCTAAAGTCGCAGCACAATGAAAAGGTGTAGTACTTTCTAGGTTTTCTCTGCAACACAAATTGCTTTTATTTTTAATTTTATTTACCATTTTAAATAAAATTTAAAAGATATAAAAATATCTCTGGTTGAAAATATAATAAAAACTGAATTTGAATTGATATGTACGTTGTTTCTAAATTTTCTCAAGAGGTTTACTTATTCATAACTTGTTAAAACTTGTGTTGATAATCGTTTTTAATAAGGTTCTTAAATTAATAATACTTAAAAATGTAATTAACAACCAAAAAATATTGTTACACATCTAGCTTTTAACGTGAGATCGACAGAAAACACAATTTGTGTATTTACTTTTTGAGAAATAAGACAGGATGTCGTATTGTTTTGGTTCACTAACTGAATCAATGTTGTCTTTACAGCTTTTCGAAGTTAAGGACCACTTATATTTAAAAAAGAGAAAAATAATCCGCTAGTTGTACAGCGAAATATCTGTTGACTTACCATGCTAGAAACCAGGATTCAGTACTTGTGGTTGGCAGATCACAGACAGCTCACAGTGTAGCTTTGTGCTTAATTACAAACAAAACAATAAAATAGATTATTGAATTTTTCTTCCCTCAGAAAATCGGATAGCAAGATACTTCCCACCCAACACAGGAGTTAATCTAGCCTCATTCTAAAAACACAAAATTAATTTTTATATGCATCCTTACTATCTTTCTTGCATTATTTTTGAAGGATTAACATTAGCCATTTCTACATTTACTTTGTTTTTTAAAAAGTTGTTTCTTACTTGCAACTATAACCTTCTTATACGATACTTAAAAACCTGTGCTAAATCAAATTTTACAGACTCCTCTAAACTCTGGAAAATAAATCTAAAGAAAATGATGTATCCCATTCAGTGTGTTAACATTATTGTGCCTATACTAGGTATATAGGTAAATGCATGCAATTTGTCATTCCTGGTCAATGCAAAAGTCTTAGAATAGGTACGAAGGAGAGAGTTATATCAACAAACAACAGCATTATTATCATACTTTCTTGCCAAACTAATAACACATAATTGCAATAATAATATCTGACAACGAAAAATATTTTCACTGCTAAAAAAGAAAAAGAAACTGTTTCTGAGTAATTACACGATATCGATTTTTGAAATGATGTTGAAAATTACTGATTGCTTCTATTTTCGAGTTACGATAGATTTATTCAAAATATTCTTACATGTCGTGAAAATAACACGTGATCATATTTGAAGGCCTCATACATACTACATAGTTTCATAAGTTTGTTTTTCTTTCATGTTCAGAGCATGAGCAACAGGAATTGATGGTTTAGTGTTCCCATTATGAAAAATACAGTTTTCAGACTAACTTTAGATGAGTCAATAAAAACTCTCCATTCTTGAAAACTGTGTTCGGTACCTAATTCTTCCACTAGTGCATCAATAATTATACAGAAACACAAAGTATTTTGCATGCTGTATTGAGAAGCAAGACTTTGATGGCGACTTCAGTAAACGGAAACTCTTATTCCTGGATCTAATAACTTTCATGTTGTAAATTAAAACCAAGAAATTTCCAATGTCGCTTAGAAAAAACACGTCACAACTCATATCTTTTAACTCTTCCTGTGTAATTAGATAAGGCAGTTTATGTTGAGGCGTCACAAAAATAGTATTACTAGACAAAGAGGAAGAAGGTGATTCATTGTCATCTTTGAAGGTTAACGCTTCTGTTTACTAATTTGCTGCTGGATGTGGCACTGAAAGGCCATTCCCATGAGATATCTACACGTTCGCTTCACTTTTCTAGGAATCTCAAATCACATTTCTGTAAAGTTGATATTTTTTGTTCTTTTTCCCAACTTACGACTTATATGCAAAATGTTTTACGTAGATATAAAACTTATAATCCAGACATGCAGACGAATTCTGTTAGAGGAAGAAAGGCCTGAGCAACGACAGTGCCAGACAAAAGATATAATTCATGAGTCAGAACCCCAAATTTCGCTCATCCTTACAGCTCTGGAGGATGAAGCCTATTATGATTTTTGACAATATCTGGATCCCTAAAGATAAAAAAATAGGTGATAGCAGTGCAAAAATATTCAGCTTAATTGTATTTTAACTCCGTTTAAAACCCTACCCACCAAAACTGGCAGGAACCAGAACTCTTCAATTATAATGCAGCCTTTCTTATATCAGTCTCCTATAAAATCTTTATTGGTTAAGTCAGGATATTAAAATTAAAAACTATGCTAGTCAAGCACTTGATCCTGTCTGTATAACAAAAAGCATTAAAATGTCTTCATTAGTTTGCTAGTGGAAGCCTTTCTATTTTAAATTATTTTGCAATGAAAAAGTGCATCAATATCTTATTAATATTGTAAACTTTCTCCATTGCAGCATATACTTGTATGAGAGGGTCCCGGATTCAATTCCCCGACACATGAAACATGTTCGTTCTTTCAGTCGTGATGGTCAATCTCACTCTTCCTTAATAAAATAGAAACCCAAGAGTTGGCAGTTGAATGGCTGTTTTCCCTCTAGTCTGTATCTCTAGCATTTATTTAAATTCAGCAAGGCAAGGAACATCAACATTTCATTAATTTTTCACTGAACACTTTTTTGTGACCATTCATATTTTTCACTTGAATGAACTTTCTTCAAAAATCTTTATTAGTCTTTATTTTTTCAAAGAACTCACTGTAATTCAAGTCAATATCAGTCCCTTTACTGTTGATTCATTCATTATATCTCTTTCTTGAGATAAAATGCTATTCATCACTGAAAATACTCTTCCAACAGGAGCAGAAGTGCTTGGTAAACGAAAAAAAATGTACTCCATAACTTGCCTGAGATTAAGTACAGAAATACTTTGATTTTTGAAGTGGTTGAAAAGTTCTACCCATTTTTTTCACAACCTATTTCTTTTGCTTTCCACTCGTCACATTTTGATGACCAGAATGATTTAACAAGAACAACTTAAATAAACAGATCATCAATATTGATTACAACATTTCCAAGCATTTCATTACTTTTTTCAGCAGCTGCGTTTATGTCAAGTCACACTAAAACACTGTGTTTTATCCAAATAAGGTATTCCCTACCACCAAAACTGTTTCCCACAGCTCAATATAAGACAGGCAGCAATCATAAAAACTGGTAAATTCCTTCTTATCAATTCTGACTGGCTTCCTCTCTCACCCTGAATATTTTTTTAAATTATATTAACAGTACCAGATATAGCATACACCGTGGTGGACATAACATTCTCATATTTACACTCAATTACATGCTATTATAATAAAATAACAAACATGCAAAAATGAGTATTCTCACAGATAACAATAACCATTCATCCCTGATTTCCGAGGACAGACCAAAGAAGACAAATGTAGTATAGAAGTGTCCTCAATTTGAAATAATCGTGACAAATACCCTTAAGTTTCATTTCTCACGTTTGTTGTGGAGTATGCAGAAGAAATACATTAGTTTGTTTGTTTTTGAACTTCACTCAAAGTTACACGAGGGCCGTCTGGGCTATTCGTCCCTAATTTAGCAGTTTACAACTAAAGGGAAAGCAACTAGTCACCACCACCTACTGCCAACTCTTGGGCTATTCTTTAACTGGCGAACAGTGGGATTGACAGTCACATAATAACGCTCCACGACTGAAAGAGCGAGCATGTTTGGTGTGATGGGAATTCGAACCCACGATCTTTAGATTACGAGTCCAGCGTCTTAACCACCTGACCATGGCGGGCCAGAAATACATTGGAAGTAAACATTCAACATATTTTTATTACTATAATTTCATTATTAACTTAGGTATAGCTATAGCTATATGACGACTCTGGTGTAGTTTCCATAGCTACGATATTGAATAGATCGTAGAACATCTTTTGTTTTTCTTTTTTGGAACAATAAAATTCTAAACTTATCTACTTAGAAAAAGTCACCAAATTTCTCTTATATTGCCTTGCCCGGCATAGCCAGGTAGGTTAAGGCGTTCGACTCGTAATCTCGCCCTTTCAGCCGTGGAGGCGTTATAATGTGACGGTCAATCCCACTATTCGTTGGTTTTCAAAGAGTAGCCCAAGAGATGGCGGTGGGTGGTGATGACTAGCTGCCTTCCCTCTAGTCTTACACTGCTAAATTAGGGACGGCTAGTGCAGATAGCCCTTGAGTAACTTTGCGCGAAATTAAAAAAAAACAACAAAAAAAACAATCCATGCTCTTCCCATTAAGGATGGCCCGGCATGGCCAAGCGTGTTAAGGCGTGCGACTTGTAATCGGAGGGTCGCGGGTATGCATCCCCGTCGCGCCAAACATGCTCGCCCTTTCAGTCGTGGGGGCGTTATAATTTGCGGTCAATCCAACTATTCGTTGGTAAAAGAGTAGCCCAAGAGTTGGCGGTGGGTGGTGAAGACTAGCTGTCTTCCCTCTAGTCTTACACTGCAAAATTAGGGACGGCTAGCGCAGATAGCCCTAGTGTAGCTTTGCGCGAAATTCAAAAACAAAGAAACAAACAATCTTATTCTAAAGTGGCTGACGCGCTTAGGATTTTCTTTTTTGAGTCATTAAAATTCAAGTGTAATAATCTTCAGAAAATCAAATAAATTTTCGAATGTTTTTATTCCAATTGTATATAGAACTTACATATTCGGATCTGCATTATTCACCATCAAGAACTTAAAAGAGTCCAAGACTTTAGAATTAGAAGTTTTATGTAAACAAACATGAACTGCTCGCCTTTGCATATTCGACGTTGGAGTATCCACTTTCCATTCGTTTTCAGTTAGTTCGATTAATCGATATATATCTCCTTCAATAGCTGCATTGTGGATTGATACAAATTCGTAAAAGTTTGAGAAAAGAGTTTTCTTTTTTAGATGTGCCACAAAAATACGTAAGGACAAATACTAGTTTATCTGAAAGTGTGTGTGTGTTTTTTATAGCAAAGCCAGATCGGGCTCTCTGCTGAGTCCACCGAGGGGAATCGAACCCCTGATTTTAGCGTTGTAAATCCGAAAATTATCTGAAGGAAAAAAACTGTATAGCACTATAAAAATAACATATCTAGATATGCAATACGTTTTATTTCTCTTATGCAAAATTACTGAAACTAGATCATATATCTCATCTCATTTTCTTTTTCTAAGTTTTTTTTTTAATTGAAGGAAGCCAAAATTCGAATGCACACACGAGAAGAAGGGCATGTTATAAATTTATGCTCAAAATCTCTATGGACAATGAGGTGAAGAAAACTGATAAACAGAAGTATAAAGGACTGAAAAAAGGGTTTTTCAACTACAAAAATCAGTTGAATGGTTGAAATTTCAATGTACGTACAGGGATCACCGAAAACACAATTCATAATACACTAATTACCCGCAACTTCAAACATCTTGTTGTGAAACCACCACTAAACGAAACCTTTCTGCTTATGTTCAAGTTACTACTCTCGTAATAAATCTCTTCAAATTCATTCAGAATCTAATCAAAATAGCCCAACTACCCTCAATGTCCAACATCGTAGTGTTTAAATTCACCACAGATAAAGCCCTCCAGACAGGTATTGGAGTTACTACTAAGTCTCTTCAACTAAACTCCGAATATGGTCAGAACAAACTAACTACCCTCATCTTCAAACACCTTCAAATATTAAAACTCTCTCTACATGTTTCAAGTTACTATAAACGCACTAAATCTCTTTAACTTTACAGAGAAGCTAATCAGAACAAACTGCTTACTTCATCTTACAATGCCTTAGTGTGTAACTACACCGAAGAACAAAACTTTCCTTAGATGTGTTCAAGTTATTACTGTGCTACTAAGTCTATTCAGTCTACTCAAATGCTAATCAGAAAAAACTTAAAACACTAAAATTGCAACATCTTAGTGTGTAACTAAACCACTGAGCGCAAAATCCTCTATACATGTTTTACCTATTACTCTCGCACTAAATGTCTTCGAATTGAATCAGAAGATAAACAGAATAAACGGTCTCCCCTAAACTTGCAATATCCCGGTGGGTAATTTCACCACCGAACAATATATTTTCCATGCGTGTTGAAATTTACTACTGTTATACTAAATCTCTTCAATCTAATTAGAAAAAAAACTAGCTACGATTAACTTTCAACTTCCTAATGTCCAACTACACCACCTAATACAACTCTAAACACGTGTTAAAGTTACTATTTTCGTGCTAAATATCTCTTGAACTCGACTCAAAATCTGATCAGAACAAACAGTCTCAAAATCTAAGATCAAAGTATGTAATAACGCCACACAAGAAAACTTTCTCTACATGTGTTCAAGTTACTACTCTCCTACTAAATATATTCAGTTTGACACTGAACACAGACCTCTCTACACGTGTTAAAATTTCTAAAATTTAACTTGGAAATCAATCAAACAGACTGGCAACCTTCAACTTCCAATACTCTAGTGTGTAACTACTACACCATCAAACAAAGCCTCTCGACATGTGTTGAAGTTACAACTCTCATGCTAAGCTTATTCATCTTGACTAAAAAGCTAGCCAGGACACACTTTCTGCCTTCAACTTCCACCATCCTAGTATGTTTCTACACCACTAATCCCCTCAGTGGTACAGCCGTATGTTTGCGGACTTATTACTCTAGGAACCGGATTTCGATACCCGTGGTGGGCAGAGCACAGATACCCTTTGTGTTTAACTACCAACAAACAAATCTACACCAATAAATAAAAATCTTTTTTCAAGGGTTTATTGGCGCAAAGCAACGTGGTAATCTGCACCAAACAACCATCAAAAAGTCAGAAATATGTAAAATATAAGATATTAAAGTAAAAAGACAATAGAAACTAATCAATAACCATGAAAAAGTAAATAGAATGAAGAAGACTAATGGCCTGTAAAAAGTTGAAAACACAATCAATCTGGAAGTGTCGCCATCACTAATATCACTGTCGAATGTCCAAGATAAACTTTTCGAAAAATATTTATAAAATGGCACATTCGTTATCAATCGCGATGACGGCACGAAACCAAGACATGGGCAGTTGTGATTTGACGGTGACAAAGGTCACATATTGATGAATCAGCCCCACGTAAAAAAAAAGATGAGTATATAAGAAAAAACGTGATCATTGCGAAGCCTACACGAGATAGCTTTCTCCCTTCGATCCTTGTGGAAACTTGACGGTCAAAGATCAACAGTAGATTTGACCTAAAAAACGCTTGTTATGAAGTTGCTCACTCCGAAACGACTGTCAGCTGGCGTGAATCCGCGCCTTGATCACAGGCACATAGTCCATATAAGGGATGGGCATAGCTGTGACAAAGCCATATCAGAGACTAAAATGCTAAGCAGAACAAACTCTCTACCCTCAACTTGTATTATCCTGTGTGTAACTACACTACTGTACACAATCCCCTCTACACATAATAAACCTACTACTCTCGTATTAAATCCTCTTAGCTTTACCAAAAGCTAACCAGAACAAACTACCTACCTCATCTTACAATGCCTTAGTTTGTAACTACACCACTGAGCAAAACATATCTATACGTATAGAACTTTCTACTTAGTAGCTAATCAGAACAAACTTACTACCATCAACTTCCTTCATCCTGCTATTTAACTACATCACTGAAGAAAACTTTCTCTACGTGTGTGAAATTTCTACTCTCGTACCAGATATCTTTAACTTGACTCACAAACCATTCAGAAGAAATATCTGAGCGTGTGAATAAACCTATTTGACTTTACCCAGAAATTAATCAGAATAAATTTATTACCTCAACTCCAACATCTTACTATGTACTTGCGCTACTAAGCAAAACATTTTTTACAAGTATTGAGGTTTAATTCTTTCCCATTAAACTTGTTCATGATTAAAACAAACAGACTAACCTCAGCTTCCATCCTCCTAGTGTATACATACACCACCGATTAAAACCCTCTGTATACGTGTCGATGCTACCATTCTCCTACTATATCTCCTCTACTTTATCCAGACACTAATCACGACAAAGTAATTAACATCAACTTCCAACATTCTAATGTGTATCTACAACATTAAACAAAAATCTCTATACAGATGTTAAAGTTACTATTTTCGCACTAAATCTGTTCGACTTTATTCAAAATCTAATTAGAATAGCTCTACCACATTAACCTTTAACCATTCTAGTTACTACGCCGCGAAACAAAACCCTCTCTACACGAGTTGAAATTAATATTCTCGTACTAAATCTCTTCAACTTAACTCAGAAACTAATCAGAAAAAGATAACTACCCTCAGTTTTCAAGATTCTAAGGCATAACCACATCACTGACTCTCAATACACGTATTGAACTTACTTCACTAGCAAAAACTCTCATCAGTTTCACTCCAAATCTAATTCAGAACAAACTATCTACCCTCAACTTTCAACATCTTAGTGCATAATAAGCCCCTTTCGACACTTGTTGAAGTTACTGCTCTCGTACTTAAGCTTTACCTATAGGGTGGCCCGTAAGTCCCTACCCATCCATATATCTTATGTATACAGTGTATCTGTGTGCTGTCCCTCATTCTCGCTGCATAATATTATGCGACGCCATGTTCTGTGAGACATTTTCCTCAACATAGCAGGGGTTATTGTTCCAAATGCCGCGGTAACAGCTGCCTTCAACTCATCATTGGTATAACATAATAATATATGGATGGGTAGGGACTTACGGGCCACCCTGCAGAATCTAACCAGAACAAACTGATCACTCTCAACTTCCAACATCCAAATATGTAACTTCATGTAACTTACGTTGAACTTTAATTACTATTTCCAGTTTCCCAGACGTCATTATCGACGTTTAAAAGGAAGTAACATGGATCTTTCTTTGGCAGTTTCGTTCCCGCCACTGAAAAATGAATGAAAAACGTTATCGTCTGCAGCTTTCTTTCTTTTATAATATTCTTAGTTTTTCACATTAATTAAGGAAGATCTTGAACAATCTACCAACTATTCTGATCAGTGCAAGCTACCTACACTGATCAAAATGCTTAACTGATTCAGTAACTTATCTAACTCATTGAATATATTGATGTAGTTAGGAGAATGAGTTTTCATAACAGAACAGTTCGTGCCCCCCTCTAGTACAGTGGTGAGTCTACGGATTTACAATACTAAAATCATGGGTTCGATTCCCTCGATGGGCTCAGCAGATAGTCCGATATGGCTTTATTATAAAAAAACACACAAAAAGAACAATTCGTGATGTATTTATGCGTCAGTTTTCGACAGAAATCCTAATAATATTTTATAAGGTTTTACCAAGTTAAAAAATTGTCCCTCAGTGGCACAGTGGTATGTCTGCGGACTTATACCACTAGAAACAGGGTTTCGATACCCGTGGTGGACACAATACAGATAACCCTTTGTGTGGCTTTGTGCTTAAGAACAAAAAATCCGCTTACGAAATTTGGGTTAGTCATAAACACTAACTTCGCAAAATTATTAGCATAAGTGTAAAGAATAAAAATGTAAAAGAAAGAAATGTATATATTCAGCATTGTAATATTTCCAGGTTTCCCTGATTTCTTGCAAAATATCCTGCACGAATCGCAAAAACAGAATAATTCGTCAGATACCGTATTAGAGAGGACTGCTTGGATTTTCTATATCTTTGATTGAGGTTTTTTACATAAAAGAAAGAGACTGGATATAAGTTTTAAATTATAAAAATCTTTATGATGCCTAAACGAAGTTCAAAACTTAAATAACTGCTTGTTATGTTTGTCACTGGAGAGAGAGAGAGATCCATTAACTCTCTCTCTCAGCAAAATGTCTTCATCTCTATTATTTCAGGCATGGCATGGCCAGGTGGTTAGGGAACTCGACTCGTAATCGTAGGGTCGCGGGTTCGAATCTCCGATGCACCAAACATACTCGCTCTTTCAACCGTAGGAGCGTTATAATGTGATGGTCAATCCCACTATTCGTTGGTAAACGAGTAGCTCAAGAGTTAGCGGTGAATGATGATGATTAACTGCCTCCCCTTTAATCTTACACTGCTAAATTAGGGACGGCTAGCGCAGATGGCCCTCCTGTAGCTTTGCGCCAAATTCAAAACAAATCAATCAAACTATTTTTACTTTAGATAATTATTGCATAATTTTAAATTTTGCCACATAATCAATGTTCATTTTTTTCGTAATCACTAAATAACTAACAAGTTTGTGACGTATAAATTATAATCCTTCCTCACACAGTTTCTTTCTTTTTTTTGACACATAAAAATCAGAAATCTAACCTCTGACAAAGGTTACACACTACAACGCTTGTTTCATAAAGCTTACAGTTGCTTTTCATTGTTAGCCCTCTGGAGGTCTGCTACTAAGGTACAATTTACCTAGTGTGTGAATATATACAGTGTTTTATGTTCACTTGTTTTTCTTTGATGTTTGTGTTCATTTCTATCCTTTGACATTTATACAGAAGTCAACATAGAGTAAACTTACAGTTGTTAATCTCGTACTGAAAGATACAAATGTATTCTCAAATAATGTTAAACATATACTAAATTTAGTCACTGCTTTACTCCAATTAATTATTTTCTTATCATATATTACATGAAAAACTTCTTAAAATTATATGTCCATAAAGGAATGATCTAACAACTTTATTGGTCTGTTTGAACATCTAAAGATTCGTATTTCTTGCTCAATTTAATCATCATTGACTCAATATCGCCTATTTGCTCATTAGAACTTGTTTGACAAATTTATACATCGTTACAGAGAATAACGCAAATTAACTTTAAAATGCTCAATGACCACTGAACAGTGTATTTTAAAACACTATGACAGCTTTAAAGCAGACAGCAAACGATGTTCTTCGGGTTGCCTGTGCGTTCTGTCCATAAGTGGAAGTAACAGTTTAAACAATATCTTTTTTTAGGTTTCTTGACAGTTTCAAAGGTGTTTCAATGTTGTTTAGTTTTAAAGATAGTTTTGACATTGTGGTTTCACAAAATATAATACGCTCCCAAACGTAGTGCTTGTCCTAATTTTCACGAACAAAGTGTCGAAGTTGTCTTATCACCGTAAGCAATACACACAAACAGTGATGTGAAAAAGTGCTAGGACAAAAGAATATTTTTTTATTCTTTCCATTTTATGGAGATAATTCTTTCATATCATTACAGAATGTAATTTTCACCATTATGGTAATGTTTAACTGATCCCTGTTGAAAATTAAATGAGCAGAGTGAAAATACTTATCATTCTGTGGAATTCCCATATACTTATACATACTGATTAAATTTAGGGTCTGAAATAACTGTCAATGTATGCCATGCTGTGTCTTAACTATGTAAAAAGAAGCTACTAAGGAACTAGCATATGGTACTGGTATTATGAAAGAAAAAAGTAATTTAATAGCACTCCGCAAACAAACCTTTATAAAAACAGTGTTTAACACTACACATTAAGTTTTGTTATCATGCCACGGCTCAAAAGACGTAGAAAATTGTTAGTAGAACAGAGAGTTCGCATAAAATCTTTACGTGATAGTCGTTGGACTCTTCAACAAATTGCTGCAGGCTTGAAATGCTCCCCAAACACTGTTATGTGTAGCCTAGATCATGAGACCGAGACATGTTCCTTTGAAAATAAGAAAAGAAAAGGCAGAACACTTAAACTCAATGATATTGATGTTAAGTATACTCGTTTATGCATCTTTTGGGACAGAATGAAGACTGTCACTGATCTAAACCATAAGATAAACAACCATGTACCAAACGACAGAAAAGTGTCCAGACCTACAGTAGCCCCTAGCGACAGTAGAAACCGGATTTTGATACCCATGGTGGGCAGAGCACACTTAAACCATTGTGTAGCTTTGTGTTTAATTACAAACACACAAATAGACTTAAAGTATTAATAAGACTCAAAGAAAATAGAATATTTGGTCATGTAGTAATTAAAAACCTTTATTTCGATCTCAAAATATTGTCAAGAGACTGAAATTTTCTAAAAAAGTACAAAACTGGACTGTTGGTGATTGGAAAAGTGTATTGTAGATAGAGGAGTACAAGTTTGAAATATCTAATTCAAAATGTAAGTTATACTTTTAACAGAAGATGGGTGAAAGATAATTAATTCAATGCCTAACCTACCATGTGTAGGCAGTGTAATGGTTTGGGGTTGTTTTTATGTTGAAGTGACAGGAGATATTTGCAATATATATGGAATAATAGATCAGCGCAAATATTATCAGATATTGATCCATCGTGGTATACCCAGTGGTTTGCGTATTAGT
Organism: Tachypleus tridentatus; assembly: GCF_004210375.1. NCBI lineage: Eukaryota > Metazoa > Arthropoda > Merostomata > Xiphosura > Limulidae > Tachypleus > Tachypleus tridentatus. The sequence goes on from NC_134826.1 coordinate 97,027,010, forward strand.
GGTAAAATATCCTGCTACCAAGAAGATAATGGTCTCAAACATTGACACAACCTATGCAGAAATCACTTATCTAAGAAAGAAGCTGCTGGAGTCATTCAAATGAGGCAGTGGCTCCCACAGAGTCCCAATCTCAACCCAACAGAGCAGATCTGGGATTTGATAGATCAAACATTTGACAAATCAAAAGTTACTTTCAAAGAAATTTTATGGAAGTGTATTATAGACATTTTGAGTAAAATCCAAAGGGCATTTTGATTAAATATATTGCAACAATGCCTGAAAGATTGTCTGGAGTTATTAAAGCAAAAGGGGACACACAGAATATTAAGTGTTTGCAGCAATCAAGCACTTCCACCGAGTTTCTGTTGTGCTTAATATGAAGATTAATAAATGTTGATGTTTAACCAGTAATTTACTTTCCATTTTTCTTTGAAAGTAGCCAGAAATCTCATTTTTGACTTTGTCCTAAGACTTTTCACAGTACTATAGATTTTGCAATACTGCGTTCAAGTAACCCTTTGATGATAAGAGAAGTAGAGCGTCTGTGTTATCTCTAACTGTGCGTTCGTCATAATGCTTCTTATCTGTGTAATAACAACCACCAAATAAACATTGTCAAAATGTTAAAGAATTTAAAGGTTTCAACAAAAACGATTTGTAGTTTTGAATATGAAACGTAATAAAGCTACAACAAGTTTTGTAGTTCCAAACATTTCTAAATGTGCATGAAAATAAATCTTAAAAATCACAAGACTTAATTCCTTGACTATTTTACTTCAAAAATAATATTTAAAGATACTGAAAATAAGTAAAAAACGGAAGACTACTCTCATTTATGCCTTAGAAACAGAGATAATTAAAAAGAAATACCATCGAAATGCAACATTTCTAGTAAGTATGCATTATCATTTCCAGCTCGCATCCGAAAAAAGTGTCTGGACTGGCTGTAAAAATGTATTATATTCCAAATATTACTGTACATTTTTCATTTTGTAAATCATATTTGCAAGGGTGCTTTCATTATAATGAACTGCGTACATTATTTATTTCGTTGTTGTTGTTTTTAAGTATGAGACTGCCCTATAAAAAATTAGGTCATCCCTTATTTATGTACTTTACCCGCATCTACAGTGCATAATTATGCAATCCTAATCTTCAGTCTTTTTAACAATATGTAAAGTTCGTGATAAAACAAACACGTGTAATTTGACCGTATTGTTGTATTTATTATCAGAACGTTATTTCCATTTATCGCGTGATTCGATTCAATTCAACATTTTCCCCTTTAAAACAATATCGGGAAGTGGGTGGGTGTTTTCTTAAAACAAAGCCACATCGAGCTATCTGCTGAGTCCACCGAGGGGAATCGAACCTCTTATTTTAGCGTTGTAAATCCGAAGACATACCGCTGTACTAGCGGGGGACATTACAACAATATAATAGAACTAATTATATCAATATACTAGTAGTATTAACCCTCCCCTAGACGGAAGTTATGATAAATTTATGATTAATAAAAGGTTATCTTAACACCTGAAAAATTTCTTTCCCTGATATGTAATTTTAAAAAAATTGCAAAAACGCCCATAGAAACTTTAGAACAAAAATGAGAAATCGCAAATCCTCCAGATCTCCGCATGGACACAACAAATCTTCATGCCAAATTTGGTAGAGATCCAGCAACAGGAGATGAAATAGTGGTGGAAAATGCAAAAACGCCCGAAATGCCTAAAAACGCAAAAGTGAAAACTGTATATAGCTCCCTAGAGAACCAATAAACCTCCAAATTTCATGAAGATCCATCTACAGGGGGCAAAATAATGGTAAAAAACGTCGGTAAAAACTGAGGCAGAATGACTTTCTTAAATAGGTTGAAACATTACAGACACTTGTTTTTTCAAGTTAAACAGAAATTATTTGATAAAACATATATTTGGCCTGGAAGAGCTATCTTATTTCTGGTATTTCGCAGAACATATATATAAGAAATATAAAATAATAACGTTGCTTATGATATATATTTTCCAAATAATTTCAATCATACCTTGCACGAATAGTTTCAGGTTAACTGACTGATACTTCAAAAGCAGGGGCGTCACCAAGTATGTCCCGGCATGGCCAGGTGAGTTAAGGCGTTCGACTCGTAATCCGAGGGTCGCGGGTTCGAATCCCTGTCGCACCAAACATGTTCGCCTTTTCAGCCGTGTGGGCGTTATAATGTGACGGTCAATCCCACTATTCGTTGATAAAAGAGTAGCCCAAGAGTTGGCTGTGGGCGGTGATGACTAGCTGCCTTCCCTCTTACACTGCTAAATTAGGGACAGCTAGCGCAGATAGCCCTCGTCTAGTTTTGCGCGAAATTCAAAACAAACAGTAACGAAGTAGAGTCACGTTGTTCCTTTTGAATCTTAGCTATATTTTGATGTCCACAGAAAATTCATTTCAGTACAGTAAAACTAAAACTGCCAAGCGTGATGTAATAATTTTATTATTGTGATAACCCTTTTATTTGGCTAACATTTTTCCTCAATTTAATAGGAACCTTCCTATGAACCATGTTCTAAACTGCCACTTGCTCATTGTTTATATGCATAGGTCCCCTACTTCGAAAAACTTCTGACGATGCGCAAACCTAAATTGTTTTAATTTATGCTGAACTGAATTCAATCTACCAAATAAATATTTTTTATAATATTCCTGTTTCAAATATGAAATGTAATTATACACTTCACGTACTGTAAGTAGTTAATAACGACGTTATATGTGTGGTTTTGTTTAGTGCAAAGCCAAGCTGGGCTAACTGCTGTGGCCACCTTAAGAAATTGTACCCCAAGTTTTAGCGTTATTAAGTTCGTAAACTTACTGATGACCTACTTGGGAACATGATTTTATATACGATTACTAAACTAGTTTAAATCTGGGTAAAATAAACAACAAAAACTTGTTTAACATTAACTTTTATTTTCAGAGCTTAAAATACATGTCCATAAACGTATCATTTGCAAAAAATGTATAGCATTTAAAAAAAATTCAGTTACTTGTCTTAGATTACGAGATTTTCTACCTCCGTGAATTACTCTTGCAAAATTATTATGAACTACCTCATACAGAAGACTAAGGACTGTTGTTGATTACTTACCGAGGTATCAAATGTCAGTTCTTAACTGTTTAAATTTAGATTTTTGTCCATAACGGTAGAAATTAGACATTTTATAACTTACAAGTTTGCTTTGGCTGCTTAGTTTTCAATAGCCTCATGCTTAACTAGTATAGGGTTATTTCTACGGAAACGTAAAAATAGGCATTGTTAAGAATAAAAGACATGAAATAGATGTTAGTGTAGGCTTAAATACGGCGATAAGTAGATGTAAAAACAGATAGGTGATAATTTTTTATTTCACAATATTTTATTTCCCAAACCTTTCATCAAATTTTCTGCGTATGGACGAATACAAATTATGACCAAAATCTGGAAAATTAACTAAAATTAACTGTAAATAATAATAATAAAAACGTTTCGGTAGGAGGGTCAAAAACTGAAAGCATTGGATCCAATAGCCCTAGTTTGGCATACTCTTCAGAATGATTAATCATCATTCGTATTTGTTTGTGACATTTGAAGCCACAATTCTAAAACATCGTACAAAGACATGGTTAAGATTTAATTTTACTTAACTAATTTCTGACACAACTACGACTTTAATTCCCTAATCCAACAAAATAACCACTGGGTTGAACTGTGTGTGTGTGTGTGTTTTTTTATAGCAAAGTCACATGGGACCATCTGCTGAGCCCACCGAGAGGAATCGAACCGCTGATTATAGCGTTGTAAATCCGCTATTTGTCAACATCACTTTTACACTTATTTCTAACACTAAGTAAGAGTGTAATAAAATTGGCAATATTCATAGTTTATATGGGTTGAAATGCACAAAACATCATATTCTGTGCCATTAAGCGCTATATTTTAAATAAATGTAAAGAATTATTTTGACATTTATACAGCTGTGTAGCATGCATAAGTCCTCATGTAATGAAATATGTAGTCCCATTGGTTTATTTTAGAATTTAAAAAAATTCGAAATAATTTCCGTGAACATCTTCATTGTTTTCAATGGTAAACAAGCTATAATATGACTGCATTTTTATTTTTTATTACAGATCTGGTAGGCCTAAATCTCATAGTAATACAATACCAAATCGAATATTGTTAATGTCAATACCTGAAGTGAAATCATAAAATCAGAAGTCAACAGACTAGACTATAATAGGTACTACTACAAGTATATTAGTATGAAATTTGACATATGGGTTGTAGCATCTATCTAACATTAAAGCCAGTACAGGTCACGTCACGCTTGATTTGTTGAAAAAGGATGAGTCATAAAAGTCAAAATGCCAATTATGATTTTAGAGACGGAGAAGCAAGGGGGAAGGGGGAAAGGAGGCATGAAACCTTATAAGTGTAGAACTGTTGGTATAAAAAGCTTATAGTAAAGACTTGGTGTGAGATTACCTAGCTTAGAGCCACGTCATAAAATTTACCATGAAAGTAAAAATATCTATTTAATTTTTAATTTAAATTGTTTCTTAATTACGCATTTTGCTGTTATATCACCACCGTTTTTAATAACACACAAACCTCTTTATTCAACAGAAACTTTCAAGTTTTTTTAAAAAAATGAACAAATAGTTCCCAGTTTTGTTATCTATACATTCCGTTTTGTATTTTCAGTTCATAGACAAATAAAAACACTAAGTCGTACTTTCGTTGCTAAACAACATGACATAAAAGCTGCTGTTGGAAATTATTGTTATGAAAACACACTGCTTGTTAATCTAACTAATTATTACCAATAACTATTCAATGAGTACGCCACGAATTCATTTCATGAGTGTGTGTGTTTATTCTTATAGCAAAACCACATCAAATTTTATACTGAGTCCACCGCCATTTCATAAATAATCGTAATTTGATTAGCTCACATTGGAATTTACTGACGTTTGACTGCCTTTAGTTTTGGTCGAGCTTGATTTCGGAAAATGTATTTATTTCATTTAGCTGTGAAATGTAATGTTACGATTTACTATGAGATGGGAGTGATAATACTTGCCCCATAATCCTTAACGGGCTATATGCTAGTTGTGAATACATATTTTTTTTTTATTCAGTTATGTCTACTTTTTAAATTTTGCTGTCCTTGTTAAGTTTTTTTACTAGATAACATTTCCTAAACCTATATTTTTGTACTATCTTTAGGCTACTTGTTGAGCATCAATGTACTGAATATTGTGGATTAGCTAACAAAATAACATTATGGTGCTCTAATTAACGGATTTTTTACTGCTTTGTTTATACTGAACGTGTTTGTTTTTTCTTCATTCAACTCTCTGTTACTGTAATATTTGTAAGTTGTGCTCATGGAAGCATACTTTCAGTGACTACATAAAATTTACAATACAGATAAGGTAGCTGTGAAGTAAGGATTGGATCAAAGTACGGAAAAGTCTATAAGGAGAAAGAACCCTTCTGGACTCAGAGTTTTCACTGGCGATTTTCACATTTTTGATCTACAGTGAGATTGATTAGTGCATAGTTTAGCAATCCAGGTCACTTCTAAGCCACCTTAAATTGTTATTCCTCGTATGAAGAAGTATGTATAAGACAGTAAAAGAGTGTTGTAGTTGAAAAAAGTAGCCTCAACATCCTGAGACTTACTGATGTTGGCTCCACTGAATTTTAACGCGGTCTTTGATGAGCCCAGGTATTTAAAGGCACTTAGTTGTTAAATAAAGTTTAATAAGTTTCATTACAAGGCTGTGAGGAGCAACAAGTGATATCTCGTCGTTATTCAGAGGGTCTTGGAGTTAATCATGATATTAATAGGCGGGCAAAGCACACCGACCACGCCTCTTACTCTAACTCGAGAAAGAAAATTCTTTTTTTTTTTTTCACATATTATGTTGTACAAAAATATTTAACAAAAGTAATTTGTTCCTTTATTAAATTAAAAAAAAAACAGGAGAAAGAAATATAAAATATTTAATAACTTCGGGTCAACTAAGATGCCATAACAAACCATTAAAAGGATAAGAGTGAGAATTTATAATGTCAAAATTTCAGTACAAAAAATGAATACAATTTTGAGAAAATAAGAAAAACATTTAATACGATAGCGTATTTGTAATGTCATACGACAAGTACTGTTAATTACACAAAATGTTTTCTAAATATCTTGAACGTGAAGCAATAAGGTTGTACTGCACAAAATGTTCGTCTTCTAGCCTAACTCACGCACCATGACTGTAGTTTTTAATACAATTTACAACATCATATCGGATATGTTTTTCGAGTGCTAGGAATATAATACTACTACTTATTATTCTGTGCAACTAGTACTGTTACAACTATTCGGTGAACCCTTTCAGTACACAGAAAAAAACATACAGGGGCCAAAACCTGTTTGCATGACATCTTGCATAACATTGTCTTTTTTGCTTTGTTTTTTCAGGATCTTCGTTTGACTGTGTAAACTGTTTACATTCTGCTTCAATTATCTTAATTTTTGCTAAGCTTTTCTTGATTTTTATGCCACCCACGTGTACAAGGGAGAGAACCCCAACTTATATCACCTTGCACAAGTATATGTTTGACTCATTGAGGTGGGTTTTCTATACCCAAGCGAATAGACATAGACACAGGGACAAAATGGTAGAAGCTACTATAAAATAAGGATCTGGCATGACCTAATGATTAGGGTATTGAACTCAAAATCTGCATGTCGTGGGTTCTAATCCAGTTACCTGATATATTCGTCCTTTAACCCGTGGGAATTTTATAATGTGACAGTCAATCTCATTATTTGTTGGTAAAAAAACAACCCTATAAGTTGGTGGTAGGCAGTTTTGACCAGTTGCCGTTTCTTTAGTCTATAACTTAAAATTAAGAATGGCTTTTGCAAATAGCCCTCTAGCAGCTTTGTATGAAATTCAACAAACAAAAAACAATCTATGGAATATCCACTGCTTTTTGTAACCTTTATTAAAGCAAATGAGTTAGTATGTATTTACAACTTTTGGACATCTAATTTATAAGGATAATAAAACTACATGAAGAACACCTTCACGAAACTTTAGAAAAAGCATATCAATATAAACCCTTCTAAAAATAGATTCTAAACTTGTTATAGAAGGATGAAACCAACAATCACTCCAAGTGTACCAATTTCATTTATTTATTCTGATTATATTTAAATTTTTTTCAAAGGATAGGTTGGGGTTTTGAGCAAACATGTTACAAAACGTTCAAGAATAAAACCTTTGATCATTACTTGTAGAGAAGTTGACCCAATTCTGGTTATTAGTGTATGTTTGTTTCAGAGAAAAAGCTACATTAAATTATCTGCTGTGTCAAATACAGAGAACTGAACCTCCAATTTTAGCATCATAAGTCCGTACAGTTGAGGTTGTTAGAGTAAGATACTCATTTCAGTTCTTCGCATTCCCAGCTGGAAATAGCTTTTTCTAGTGAGATATTCATAGCAGTTCTACATCTTCCCATCTGAAACCGGGTCTTTCGTTATGATAACCAGACAATGATGTAAAAACTCACATTTATGTGAAATAGCTTAACTTACTGACCAATAAGTTAGTACTTATCAGGGGTATGATCAAAGTAACATGCTGCACGTGCATTGTTCCTCACGAAGCAATGCATGTTGCATGTCCATTAGTTCTTGGAACAAACGTGTTATATCGTGATAATAGCAGGTACCTTTGCCATGAAAAACATAAAATGTGACACATACATGACGTTCATAGCTAGATTAGTTTTTTTCAAAAAGAGTCGTGTCATGGGCTGATTGGTCATGCCATTTAATCTTATATTGCTAGCTGAACTTCTGATCTATCATTATTTGAGTTGACCTGGAAAATTATCCCGACTTATTAATGAATCCACGAGAATTGTGAATCGATTGGCACAGTATTCGTAGATTCACAAGAAAACTACAGTCACATCTAAATACTAGAGCCAAACACTTTAGATACAGGATACAGGAGAATAATGTGGATGCCAGATTATTCAAATGTTTGTATATCAACTGTTTATGGTGCGATTTGCACCTACCACAGTCGACTGGTGTGATAGCAGCCTAGGTTCAACTCTGAAAAGATCCTGCAGAAAGAACATTAAATCTAGGAGAAGCATCCAAATAAACAAACAGCATGCATGTTTTACAATATGAGCATATTGTAAGTATGTATATGAAATACACTTTGATGTAATAAATATTTATATTTTTATCATTAATTTACAATTTAAATTGTATTTTGAACTCTTGATTTGTAATTTACTTTGTACGTTTTAAATTTTGATTTTGCTGAGCTTAAGTAAGATATAAATGATCTTATTTTTTATAATGGTTTAATCTTTTTTTACTGTACTTTTTATTATTTTTATTTTTTGAGTTTAATCTTTATTGTGACTGGTTTGCTGAAGTTATGTGTTGTCTTTTGTTCTATTTGTGTAAGTGTTACAGTCTTGGATTAATCTGAGGAAGATTATTAGTGCAGAATATAACTTGGTTAGTAGTTAGTATTTATCCATGAAAATTCAGTTTTAAATCAGTTTTTCTTGGATCTAGAAACACCTTAAAATAAGGAAGAGGAATTGTCGTACTTGAAATAACTGATAATTTTACTCTTCCTTTCATTTACTTTTTCTAAAATTTCATATTGTGTGATATCCATGCTAACCGATGTAGAAAGATCATAAATAAGTATTAATGCATTTGCTTAAATAAGAGATTACACTTATGTACAGGTTTAATTTATTCCATTCTCTGGAGTAAACTTATCCCAAAGGATAACACTGATGATTGTACAAATTGGTATTAGCGGAGTTTCTCTCTCTTGGATATGTAATTTTGAATAATCATTAACATAAGTAGTCTAAATATTTTGGGACACCGCATTTAGTATATTAATTTGTAATTAAGCACAAAACTACATAACAAGTTATCTGTGCTCTGGTCAACAGATATTGCTACCCGTTCTTTAGTGTCATAAGCCTACAAACTTACTGCTGTGCCATTGGGGGACTCGTATTTGGATCTTTCTGACTTGAAAGTGTGATAAAACTCTTGATCTTGTCCTTTTTATCTGTGGATATATTTCGAAAGCCTCTCCCATCCGCATTACTGGTAAGAAATCATAATGAATAAAAAGCCAGCAAGATTAGCATTAGAGATCAAAGCATTATTGTAAATATAGGTCTGTTCATCTGTGTTTGCTTGTTTTTTGTTGTTGTCGTTGTTTTTGCTGTCCATATTTAAGTTATTTTACACATAACATTTCCTAAACCTATGTTTATATAGGAAACACTTGGCTATTTGTTGAATATTGGTGTATTCAAATATCACATTTAAATGAAAGTTTAAGTTTAAATTTTCATTTTATAATTCAACGAGTTCTTTGCATTGAAATGGACGGCACTGCCCTTTTAATAATTTAAATTTTCGTTAAGTAATTATCCATTTCAAATGCCAATGAAAGTGTTTTGATAAGATCGTGATAAATTAAATGCCATACTTAAAAAAACAACATCTAAAGTGGTGTAAAGTATCTTAAATAACACTGAATGACAAAAGAAATTGCTTCTGGAGAAAACTCAAGTTATTCAGGGTAATTTGATTTCAAAAATGTAGTCAAGATTTGTCCGTCACTTTTAGACTTTTAAGTTATTGTAATATCTCATTATTTTATCAGCACTACGTGAAATACCATGCAATCATCTGAGTACAATAGATTTGTGCTGGGAAATTAAGTCAAAATGTGTTTCTGCCCCCACGTTATATTAAACTGGGACTTCATGAAGAATTTTGCAAAAGGAATGAACAAAGATGGTAATGGATTCAGATCTCTGTCTAACAAGTTTCCAAAAATCAGTAAAGGAAAAACAAAAGGATTCGGAAAGAGCTGGTAAATGATGGTTTTAAAACATTGCGAGAACGTTTTGCCTGGAAATATTTCAAAACGATTGTCAAATTTTTCTTAGGATGAAAATTATACTTTTTTAAATTGTTATTGGTGTTATGTATTGTTTTTGAACATTCTTTGTCAGTTTTCTGGGGCTGTCTTCTTTACTGTACACAATCCACTTGTTTTAAAATAATGTATGTATTCAGAACAAGTCAAACGTGCGTACAAAAATTACTTACATGATATGGTATCACAATTGTATCTGAACTCTAAATTATTTTGTTTATCTTCTCAAAAGTACACAAAGCCCAACTCAATCACTTTAGAATCCAAATAGCAAGACATAATTTTTCTCTACTCTGTTAGTCTGCGATAAAGTCACTTAGGACATTGTATGACTTACCACAGATGTATCCAGAACTTTAAATATTTGTCTACTTTTTCGTCAAAGTCTATACCGACAGGTTAAATTACTTTGGAACACTCATTTAACAAGACAAATTATTTTCTTTACCTCTGTTAAACTCTGAAATTTACTTGAAAGTATTGCCCAAGCTAAGCTAACAATTACACAGTCTGACTTTTTTCTGATTTATCTTCACTTAATTACCTTTACTGCTCACCACAGTTGTATTCAGAGCTTAAAATAATTGTCTCTCTTTTATTTGTCAAATGTCTACACAGGTTGGTTAAGTTACTGTAAAACACGAATGACAAGACAAATTATTTTTCTTGATGACGAAAAACCCACTTGAAATAAAAATGTATCTTAGAACGGTTGGTATTGGTATTAGCACTTTCATTGATAAGGTCGAAACGTTGTTCTCTCCTTATCAATAAGGGATGCAAATTATTTTTCTGATCCCTGTTGTGACAATACAGTTGTGAAATACACTAGAAATCAGCTGTTAAGGCTAATCACTCACTCACCAGCTAACCTCACTTTTTCTTTCAGTAATTAGTTTTTCTGACTGAATTTTTCTTGACTTGCACTCATTTGGTTGCCTATATATATATATATATATATACATCCCGTTACTTGATGTATATATTGCCCAGATGAGCCCTTGAACTTTACACAAACTAACTATAATGTAACAATACTAACTTAAGAAAACGAGGAAAATACTAAAGATTCAAATAACGTCAATAATATAAGAAAAGCCTAGTACAAATAGTAAACTGCATACACAATGCATGACTCATATAAAGCTGCCTAACGACACTAGTCATAACAATAACTTTCAACATAATTAACTTTTAACATTCTAGCTATAAAAACTAAATGATCATTACATATTAATTCCGTAAATAAAATAAGTAATAAATAACTCTTACACTAAACAGTCTTGTACATACATCAACAACTTTTCTTAATTAATTCAAACACTAACGCTGCTCATATAACACTATGTAACACAAATTTTATTCCTGGATAGTATGTGTTATTTCTTAAATGTTTAAGTTGTAAAAGTACAGAAAATTGCCATTATTCCCTTCAAACTTTGCTTTTGTGACCTGGATAATGAAATTTAGAAATTAAGCTATTTTCTATGTTAAAACGGGTAAATTTGCACATTTTCATTTACATAAGGTCTGTATCAAGATTTACATGTATTTACACTAAAGTTATACAGAAATGAACAAAAATGTTTAGAAGTGAGTAGTTTTTCGAAATTTGCAACTGCAGTATAAATCACTTTCGCGTGTCAGCTCCCAAATATAGTCTCCCGATATGTTTTCGTTATACGCTCCTTGATAGCGGCGTTCAAAGTCCGGTATATCTTTGTGAAAGCGCTCTCCTTGCTCTTTGAGCTGCACCAAATAAGCCAGGGGAAGAGACGGATACTTATTCCCGTTATGGAGCAGCACAACTTTGAGGCTTCCGGATGAGCTATCAATGAAGAAGCGCCACTCGTTCGGGTTACAGGCAATTCTAATTGCTTCGCACTGACAGGATACATTGTGGCAGAAGCAGAGCTCATCTTGACGAGTGAAGAAGCTTAAAAAATGTCGGTGACGCTTCCTCTGAGTTACGACTTGCATACTTTCATCTAAGAAATCCCACTCCTTGAGCCTAGATGTCAAAAGCTCGGCATTCGACTTTGTTAGACCAAGATCTCTGATTAAGTGATTGAGGTCTCTTTGGGTAGGGTAGTATGGGTTTTTCTCACCAGCTGCACCTCTGAAATTGTAATTTGGATCTTCAATGTTTATCACCTCTACTGATTTGCTGCTCTCTTCTGAGGATGGTTGCTTTTTCTCTGGCGGAGTGGTTACAGGGAACTCAGGGCAGTGTGGCAATGGGACGATGGATGATGGAAGGTCCGGATACATGATAGCAGATGCAAACTTGCCAGCCTGACGTTTGGAAGGGTCAACTATGCAGAAGTAGCAATTGTTTGAGTGGTCAGAGGGTTCACGCCAAATTCGTGGAATAGAAAACTTCATAGCTCTCTTTTCCCCTTTGTACCATCCTGCAAAAGAGCAAAATAAAATTGTTATCATGAAGAATAAATTCATTTCGTCCACAACTAATGTGTTAGAGGGTCATGCAAAATATTTTATATGTGATATTTTTCTATACCATTAGAAATTTTAAAAAAAATAAATTAAAAGATATTTAAATTTTAAAAGATCTAATATTTGTATAATATCAAATCTTACTATTCATGCATGCAAAAATTGTCCGTCTTGCCTTCTAGAGCTTTTTTGCAGTGCCCAGGGTTTGTCTTGATCCCCGACAGGTATGCCGAAATATGCTTTGTAGGCTTCACACATTTTAGCAGATGCTGTCACAGAGTACTTTTTCGCTCTTGTCTTGATAAATTGGCCACATGTATAGCAGAATGCGTCTGGAGAATGCTTGTAGCTTCTTGATGCCATCTCTCATAAAATCAAATAGGTCTATGTGTTCACTTAGGCAACTAGAACTAAACTGAAGTGGTGAGTGGTGAGCCCCTGTATATATATTACTATGGAAAATTCTAAAAGGTTATTGGAAATTCTCGTAAGTTCTACAACATTCTAGAAAGTTCTTGCAAATTCTTGTAAGTTCGAGAAAATTCACTATCAGCTACTCAGCACTGAATCTACCTGGAATGTTCTGGAAAATGGGTAAATTTGAAAATTACCCAGGTCACAAAAGCAAAGTTGGAAGAGAAAAATAGGTCTTTTTCATTTACTTTAGGCATAAGCAATTGGGAAATAACTTTTTCTGCCCAGGAACAAGGAAAAGTAAAAATTTTGTTAAATAATGTAATCTGTGCCAATATTTATAGTTCCTTTGTCGGTCTCACTTTCTACATGGATTCCAGCGGGACCTCACCTTGACATAATACCTTGTCTTCATCTTGATCTTGTGTTGTCTGAAGTCTGTTTTGTCTGATATATCTGTATATTGGCACATTAGATCTTATACCTCTATTTTCTGCTTGCAAGTCAGTTCTTCATTCATGTTAATGTCCTTTTATGACCCATTTCCGAACAATAATCTTAAGCCTAGTAGGTCTTCATCTTTTATGACAAAGTTACTATGTTCAGAACCTGCATCTATGATCACTACACTTGTCATGTCCCTCTGTATCTCAATAACTGTACGTATTTATTAGGTATTCTTACCTTTCGAAGTATCTCTTCAACACATTGACAAGATAAATCGTGGTTTCTCCCATTACTGTTACCTTACAGTCCATTCCACTGATAAAAGATCTTTTCTAGTACAGGATGAGTTTGTTGTTATCCGTAGATAGCAGCACTAAAATTTTCTGTCGGACCTTAAAATATTGATCCTTGACCTTCTTTTACATAAACACTTCTTACTGCCTCTATGTTTAACTTCTCCAGTAGAACTGCTTTGGTAGCTCTGGTTCAGTACTTGCTTCTGCTCCTTTGTTTTATAAGTCTCTTTCTATTTTGTATTATGCTCGACTTTCTTTCTGGCACTGTCCTACAACTACTATAGTGAATAATCTTTTTTTCTACACTTTCTTCAGTTGATGTAGACCTTCATTCTAAATCTCGCTTTTTGATACTCGTAAGAACTTGACCTCTTGCTTGCTCTGGTTTTGTTTAGCTCTTGTGATGACTGCATGTGTTTCATTCACCTTCTTTCTATCTGATTCCTCCAAACTTCTACTATCTGGTATATTTCTCATCACCAACTCATAGAAGTCCCTTTATGCACATGGCCTCAAAGTCCCACACACAGTATAAAGTGTTCAACTTTATTTTTGCTTTGGGAAATTTTCTCACTGTTCCATCAATTAGCACACATGATGTACTTTACCTGCCATTTGATCATCTGATACTATACTGATTCTCACTTCTGCACTAATGCATCCAGTGTCACCTTCACTTTCTTGTCTCCAATATATCCTTCGTCTTTTGGCATGTTATGATTGTTGGCACCTCTTAATATTTACAACATGCTCTAATCACTACTAACACTGCTGATCCATTTGTTAACTTCAGCTGGCATCTGCTGAACAATGATTATTTATGGAAGTAAGCACTTTCTTCTTATGGCGAATCTAGTGTTTGAACAATTTGGGATGGCTGGATCTGACCACATTGTCATTCTTTGGTTCTTCTTCTTTCTGTTCTTTGAGTTCGGTAGTCCTAATTTGTGCTCTATTTCAAGTCTCTGCTTTCTCTCTCTGTTTTTCTGTTTTACAGGTTGTGCTCTTATTCTTTCTCTATGCATTTCATCTTTCTGTTCACCAAATTTGGACAATTTGGATCAGCTAGCTCTGATCCCACTGTCATTCTGCAGTTCTTTTTTTTGTTGGGTGAGTTTGGTGGTATCAGTTTATACTCTTATTTTGTATATTTCCAGTCTCTTCTTTCTTATTCTTCTTTCTCTTTTTGTGCTTTTTCTTTCTCTTTCTATTTCCATTCCTTCCTTTCTCTCATTTTCTTGTTTTTCTTCTTCCATCTTTCTCTTTTCTTCCTTCAGTCTTTCTTCTTACCTTCGCTGTTTCTCATTCTCTTAAACAGTGCGCAGAGATACCAGTGTTCAAACTCATTTAAACAATACCGAAATAAGATTAATTTGATAAAAAGTTTTTAAACACAAAATCATTGCAATTCATTGCATATTTCAGGTAAATTTTTGTCATTATGAAAGGAAGCATCATACATAGTCCAACAGTCAAGGGATTTGTTACTGTGGTATGTGAGTAACACGTATACATCACAAACCATGATAATGGCTCATTACAGGGGTCGCAAATAATTCCACAAAACGCTTATAGAATGTTCGGACAAAAAGCATTTTGAACAATAAAGATTCAGTTCAAACAGCAGCTGAGGCTATATACATATAAAAATGCACAAAATGGCACACGTGTTAGACTTACAAGGAAGATGAAATCTGTTCAAAACGGCCGGTTTATAATTATTATTATTATTATCTTGCCAACCTAAAACAAAAATGCTTTTCACCCAAACACTGTATAGAATATTAAATAAAGTACTGCAAAAGGTCTTAGATATATTGAAAAGTCAAGTTGTTTCTTTCGTATTTTACAGAAGCTAAAAGATATCACGATTCTAGCGTGTAAGTGTTGTTCTTATAGCAAAGTCACATTGGATTATCTGCTGTGTCCATCGATAGGAATTGAACTCCTGATTTTAGGGTTATAAATCCGTAGGTTTATCGCTTTTCCAGCGGGCAATATAATTCTAGTGTAAACGATGTCATTATCCCCTAACGTTAGTGATTTTTGTTGTTCTTCTTTTATACAAATGTCCGTAGCTCCTTTAAAAAGCTTAAGTGCAGGGTGAAACAGGAATTACAGGACAATAATAGATGAACATTAGATGAAAGTAATATTTAAATATTCAATGCTTTTTACTGCTTCTTATGTCATATATAAAAGGCTGTATAGAGTAGATTGTATTATTAATTTATTTTATGTTTACAGTTCACTAATGTCAAGGCTATTAAGATTTCTAGAAGACCTAAGTGAAGGACTTATAAATAGGTGCGACCACACAATCGGAAAGAGAGTTAAAGTAAAGTCACGTGAAAGAGAAATTTTCTTACCGAAAAAGTTATAAAACGTAAAGTTAGTTGCCGTGGCAGTGAATGAACTAACAGTTTGGTCCCCCGCTAGTACAGAGGTAAGTATATGGATTTACAACGCTAAAATTAGGGGTTTGATTCCCATCGGTGGACTCAGCAGATAACTCAATGTGGCTTTGCTATAAGAAAACGCACACACGCACACACATACTAACGGTTGGTATGTCAGAGTGCGATTAATAGTTTGAAACAGAAAAGGGGAATAATTTGTCCTGTCAAAGAATGTTCTAAACTAAATTAAGCCACCTGTGTGAACTTTGACAAAAGGCAGACGATTACTGTAAGTTCAGGACATAGTTGCAGTAACTCATGCGAGAGCGTAAGTTAATTATACATGGACACTATCGTGTTAAAAACAGAAAAAAGTAGTTTGTTTTGTCAATTAAATTAAAAAGCAATTGAAATGGCCCAAATATACTTTTGACAAGACGAAGAGAGGTGTATATTGTTTGAGATACAACTCTGATC
Organism: Tachypleus tridentatus; assembly: GCF_004210375.1. Lineage (NCBI taxonomy): Eukaryota > Metazoa > Arthropoda > Merostomata > Xiphosura > Limulidae > Tachypleus > Tachypleus tridentatus. The sequence continues at coordinate 97,043,547 of NC_134826.1, forward strand.
TCTCTGGTGTAAAGAATTTTTGTATACACGTTTAACTTTCTTCAATATCTATATCACTTTAAAAACAAGTGTAATACAAGATGTTTCTTTTATTTTCGAATTTATCGTCAAGTCACAGACACCAACTGCAGAACAATACTTGGCCCAACACACTCATATATTTACACAACTATACACACTACCAAAAAGTAGTTCCAGACACTGTACAATCAGTGTCTTTAGAGAGCCAACCTCTATATAATGTATGGAGTAAAACCTAAATGAAAAAATCAGTACGCATAAAATGAAATTTTGTTAGGTGCATTCGCATAATAATTACTTTAACATACACGACGATTTATTTAAAAGCGATGTTTTAGACTTTCGTGTTTTATTTGAAAAGGCTGCTTTTCTACTGATAAAATTTTGTACGAGCTTAATGGGATCTGTGTTAATCTAGGCATATATTTGACCATTACCATACATTATATATAGAGAGCTTTTCTTAAATAAATCTACAGTTGAAGATTAATATTTTAATCTCGATCTCATGCCAACAAATAAAGTCAATTGCTACAGTATATCATCATCAACTGTATCAGCTAACTAGCTAGCCCTTCAGAGACACAACTCTATGCCTGCGGATTTACATCGCTAAAAACTAAATTTCGATACACGCGGTGGACAGAGCACAGGTAGCCCATTGTGTAGCTTTGTACTTAATTCCAAACACTCAATCAATTAGCTAGGCTTAGCAAGCTATTAGATATGTTTATCATTACAATGTATAAAATAAGCTATAATATCATGTAATACTTTGCTCATAGATGAGCATAAAAAAGCCAGTAGACAAGATAATAGAAAACGAGAAATTTAAAAACCTGCAAATAGAAATAAAAAATAAGCAAATAAGGCTCGAGATATTGTAGACATTATTTACTTCCACTACAAATCCTTATTTAGGTTCTACCAAAAGTAATTCCCAGTAACAGCATGGAGCCAAAATAGGGGTTTGTAATCTGAGCATTCTTTACATCATCTGTCTTTTGTGATGACGATAAAAACCCACTTGAAGTAAGAACGTATTCTCAAGATGGCTGGTATGGGTATTAAAACTGTGATTAAAATAAAGTACAAAACAATGTTTCGACCTTCTTAGATAATCTTCAGGTTGACAAAGAGAGTTTACAACTTATAGTTAGGTACGAGATTGTAAACGGGTACAGTTAGATATTAGGTTATTAGTTAGTATAGGTGTAAAGGTGTCCCCTTAAATTGGTTTAATTTTGGTTTGAGTTGTTGTACAAGTAAAGCTTCTTTGATTTTGCGTTTGTTTATATTTGTTTTCCAACTTAGTATTTTGGTGTTTTTTATGGTTATGTTGTGTTTATTTTTTATTTGACTTTAAGTGTTCAAAAAACGTGTGAAGGTGTTGTTTTGTGTGTGTGTGTTCTTTGAATTTGGTTTTCATTTTGTTGCTTGTTTCTCCAATATAGAAATCGTAGCAGTTGTTGCATTGTATTTTATAAATAATGTTGGTGTTGTGTTTGTCAGTGTAGTTTTTAAATAGTATGGACTTTAGTTTTGTACTGGTTTTTCAATAAATTTTGTGGTTACTAGAATGTTATGTTTTGTTATAAGTTTTTCCAAATGCTAGTTATTTTTTTGCTGATATCTGGAATATATAGTATTCAATAATGTAAGATTTTGTAGTTTGTTATTTCTTGGAATTTATTATTGTTTGTTTGTTGTTGACTGTGCTGTTGATCTGGGTGTGTGCGTATAATTTTTTCAACGGTATTTAGAGGAAATTTGTAAATGTTGATGAAGTGTTGTTTTATTTTGTTAATTTAACCGATAATTTTATCAGTTTAGCATAGTTTGGTGGCTGTGTGTATTTAGTTTCTTAATATGTTGAGTTTTTGTTTGGTTTCATGTGCTGAGTTCCAGGAAATATATAGTCCAGTATGGGTAATTTTTCTGTAGATTTCTATTTTGAATTGTCTATTGGTTCTAATGATCTTGATGTTAAGAAACGCGATTTAGTTTTTTGGGTTTTTCCCTCTTCACAGGTGAATTTAATGTTGGGGTGTATGGAATTAATGTGATTGAAAAACAAAATGTGTGTTCTGTAGATGTGAATCCAGCAGTTGTATTGCCAACATATCTGTACCAGTACAGTGGTGGGTGTAAGGCTGAACTGATTGCTTGAGATTCAGTCTGTATCATGAAAACGTTGGCTAGAACTGGTGACTCAGGATTGCCCATACCTAGGCCATTTATTTGTAGGTAGTTGTGATTATTGAACATAAAGCTAGTTTTGGTGGTAGTGAATTCTATAGGGGTTGTTAATTGGTTGCTGGGGATGTGTATCAAAGGGTTGGGGTCTTGGGTATAAAGTTCTAAAGCTATCTTGCAGGCTTCGATATATTTAAAGTTAGAGTATTTAAAATAGGAACTGGCTGATGTTACATATTTAGAAAATATCCACACTATATTCCGTACTTTCAATTAAGATTTTAATACCCATACCAACCGTATTGACAATACATTTTTGTCTCCAAATCTTATTTACTAACTTTTCTTACGATACTTATTTGCAGTATTTTAAATTTTATTTTTATTTTTTTTGTTTAAACATGAAACCTTACGCCAAACGTTGTCTTGCCAATTGTCTAATGCTGTTTTAATATATAAATCTAACAAGTGGGGAATGATAATTGTTTTTACTCATTTTTTATTTTGTGTTGTTTTTACACATTTATGATTTTGAAACGCAATGTAAAAATTTTGAAAAAAAAGGAATGTAGAAAGAAGGCATCTGCAGTTGACTTGTTTATAATACTTTAACACTGATAATTTTAGGCCATCAGGTTTTCAATAATTGCGCTAGATTTTGGCGCTCAAAAGTTAGATCGTACCTTTAAATAAATCATAATTATGAGAAACACACTTGAAGTAAAATGTGATTTTTAGTCCAAACATTAGAAATTAATTTGCTTACAACTGCAGATTTAAAAATGAATTCAGCATGTCATTTTCTGTTGTTTTTGTTATATATTAACTACAATCCGATTAAATGTATGTTCAAAGCTATTAATGTTTAACAATTTTCTCTTCCTATTTATTAATTTTTAGTATTTACCTCAATTTTAAATTATTAATATTATAGTTGTAAATAACAATACGTAATTCAGCGGTATAGACACTAAAAAAATATGTTATTATAAACTACTCATTTTCCTCTGTGTGTGTAAACTGATGGTTTATGAAAATGTACGTTGCAAAATGCACTGTTTTTCGGTAGAAAGTTGTTCTGTCATATTCAATTATAACGATATAATTCTAATATTATTGGCATTAGTAATAATAGAATTATCCATTTGTGGTCCTTGAAAGCTGTCTGTATACAACTGCTTAAATTCTAGGAAAACAACATTACTTTTATTTTTCAGGAAGTCATCTATATCCCATCTTTAAACTTCTATAACTATAAGGTGCAGTCTTCCACCACTGCTAATGGCAATTTGTTCTATTAGTTAATCATCCCAGTTTTAGAAAAAATTAAAGCTGTGAGGTGTTGCAGACTCTGAGAAGGATGTTGCTGATTTACTGAAGGGTTTAGATTATTTGGTGAGTAGGGTGAATAAGTGGTAGATAGATTTTATTTATAACATATGTAAAGTAATGCATGTAGATTATTATAATTTGAATTATAAGTATAATTTTGATGGGAGTAAATGGTAAAAAGTTAAGTGTTACAGAAGAAAAAATCTTTATGTTCTGTTTTGTTAGTCTTAAGCCATTCAAGCAATGTGCTGTTGCTAGTAGTAAGGCAAATAGGATTTTAAGGTGCATCTATAAAAACGTTAAATACAAGAGTGAAGAGGTTATAATTAGGTTAAGCATCATTTTGTTCAGTGTTGGATTCATTGCCTAAGGAAGGACATTAAGTTGTTAAATAAATGTTGGGAGGAAGGCTTACTGGGAAGATACCTATACTTAGGATGAAAAAGATGTAATGTTAGGGCAGATGAACACCTGAAATTGTTTTCTTTTGAAAAATAAGAGTTGGAGAGGACCTGATTAAGGTATTTAAGGAAATTGATGTTATATCATCTATTTTTGTATTTAATGGTGAAAACTGAAGTACTAAGGAACACAAGTAGAAAATTTGGTAAAATTATCTTCAGCTAAGTTGTTTTTTTCCAACAGGGTGGTTGACTTTTGTAATAAGTTATCTTCAAGAATGATGTATGCAACAGAACTGAGGGGGTTTAAAAAGAAGTCTTGATAATTATTTGGATGATAAGGACTAGCTTTGATATTTTTAAAGCTTATTTCAGCAATTAATTGTTAAATTCTATTAGTTTTTTATAGTAATAAAATATGACTTTAATGGTTAGAGTGACTTATCTACCATTTTGTAAAGATAATTTTTGTAAATTTTTTCAGTAATGGTTTTGAATTAGTTATTTTCTTAAAGAGCTCTGGAATTCAGATGTAGGAATTTTAGTTTAAGAATAGGAAGATTATTAAAGCTTTTAGAAGAATGGTGATGCATTATTATAGTGTTCTAGGTTACTACTACTGGAATTATACTTTGAAAGCCCGGATACAGATGTGTTCTTTAACAAAATTAATTGTTTAGAAAAATATATATACAAACTTTTTTTCTACCACTCATGCACCTGAATGTAAATCCTCTGTATCAAATAAACATTTTTCTTAAAAAAGATAAATGTATATATCATTTTATAAAAAGGAAAAATAATATTTTTATATAAAAAACACAGCCACATAGCAAAAATCAAACATTTGAGTTGAAAGCATTAGGTGCGTCATTATGTAATTTTTTTTAGATGTCAACAAAAGAATGACCCAAACTATTGGGGATACACCATCTATTCAGTTTTAAACCTTTCCAACTTTACATGCTTAGAAGAAAAAAAGAAAAGGAGCAAATATGGGTGTTCTAGCCCATATCTTTACCACATATTTCTGTCTGGGGCTAGATGTGAGAAGGTAATTGCTCACAAAAATATAAGAAGGAATATATCATTAGAATACAAAACATGAATTGACAGATGGCAAACCTACCCTTCTAGTAGCTTACCAGCCTCCATTATGATGTTTGAACATAAAGACGTTGAGGTATTACTTTACTAAGTCCAATCTTTATTGTCACTGTAGTTTCCATCCTCCACCCTCCCATCTGAATCTTTAGTGGTTCCAAAGGAATCCACCCAGTAGTAGGTTTTATATGGGAAAGGTGATACAATTACATTAGTCCATCAATACAAGATATCAAATGTTCAAATAAGTGCTTTTTATTTTCTCCTCTCCAATAAATCTTGGGAATTATTGTGATTATTATATTTTTCTTTGTTCTCAAATTTATGTAAGTACTTTTCATATTTATTACAAAATAATTTAAAGTATTTAAAGTTTTTTCACCAAAGCCATCAAAAATCAGTTTTTATTAAGAATTGTACATTACCACAAATTCTGAAATAGTAAGAAAGAAGGAATTCAAAAAATTTGAAATGTAAAAATTACATTATCATAAATGTAATAAGACTATAAGTTTTAATTAACATCTAAATCTAAATAATATGCTTTAGTATTTGATGTGGAAGTGTTCTTGATCTGTAGAACTGTAAGATAAGTATTACTAGTATAATTAAATTGCCAGTATATCTATATTTTAAGGAAAATTATTTCTGATTTGGTAAAATATTTATCAATTTATTTGTGGTTATAATAGATACAAGTGAAGAACACAACCTGAATAATTAGAACCAATTGGTATACCTCCTTTTTTTTATAAATGTGCTTATCAAAATGAATATAATTATTATATAAAAAAACTAAATGTGTGTTTAATATTATTAGTAGCAAAATATTGGTTTTCTACTTTTACAGGTGAATCAATAAATTGATCCATTAATAAACGTATCACAATTTCAAAATGGTATAATTGTGAACAGCATAGTTCAGTTGTATGTTTAGATTGTGTTTTGTTTAAATTTACTAGTTATTAAGATATGTTCATTAGGTTTAATTATCCAGAAATCATGTTTATTATCTGCATTTTGTTATAATTTATTCAGTAAATTTCTTAATAAAACTGCAGATTGTGTCAGTAGAGTTTTTACTGAACTAAAAATGAAATTTAATGGGATATTTGTATAATTTAGGTGTTGTATAATTCTGAATGTGAATTTGATTCAACATAATTATTTTCTATCTTTCAACAAATTGTTAATAACATCTTTAGACTTATTTTGTAACTTGTAAGTTTCATGATTAGGTTATATACACCATAGAGATGGGATGTTCCTATGAACTGCTAGTAGTTCTCTTTGGTGGTCTTTTACTTCTTAAATATGTTTGTCCCAGATTGTACACTTGTGTACATACATGAGTAAAGCAGTAAGGGATTGCTGTCCATCTCTGATGCTCTGTGGCATTGAGACTCTTTTCTAATACAGACCTGATATGCAGTTATAGACACTGTTAGGTGTTGGTTGAATGACTTCATCAACATTACAGCTCTGCTTTTCATCTATGGCATCAGAGTCATCTGTTGCACTGTCTGCAAGGGGTGCAGTCTTCTATACTCTAATGTGTTTCCCTCTTTTCTTCTAGTGGAGTATTGTACTCCTTGCCACTTATTCCTTCCTAGCAGATAGTGTAGTGGACCATGGAGGTTTCTACTTCTGAGGATATATTGTGCCACTCAGTTGAGAGTAGGACGATAGCATTCTGGAGATTTTGACAGCACATAGCACTTTGTATCACAGATATGATGTGCCCTTTTGGTTATAGCACTACATCATGTTAATATATCTATATCTGAAAGATTGTTTTTCCCATCATAGCATTTTCCCTTCTTACCATCCTCAGGATGTACATTCTTTGTGGGTCTCATGTTAGTTGGAGAGAGTCTGGTCATTATTAGAATTGTGTATCAATGGCAAAATGCCTTCCATGTCGTGGATCTGGCATAGAATTCCAGGTGCCAGCATTCTGGTTAAAACATTTCACCATATCACATTTATACATACATCTGTTTCAGTTTGCCTTTAAGGCTGAGATTTGGTTCCTGGGGAGGAAGGGGATAGCCAGTGCTGCCAGGTTGTGGACTAGAGATGTACATCAGTTTTGTGGTCCTCTTCCTACCATCTACTGGATGCCAGTTCCTGGCAGATCTGGTGTTAGTTTTAAAAAGCTGTATGCAGCACATATATTTCTGTTTGTGAACAACCAGCTACCCTCTTACTATTGTGGACTAGAAGAACCATACTCAATGCTGCTAAGTTTCAGACTGCAGATGTCAACTTTCCTCCTTTCTACCATTTGATAGATGTTGGTTCCTGATGGATTAGGTGTTGATTAGGTTGGAAAGGCATGCAAGTGGAGACAAATTTTGGTACAGAATCTCACACTGAGTTTTTGTTGTTGTTTTTTTTTGTGACACATCTCATGTCTTTTTTTTTTAGGTGCTTCCTAAACCTGTTCATTTTTTTCACTGGCCCTCCACCAGTTCAATGTAGGATTCTGACTGTTTTGTGAGTGGATGTAAAATATCATATCAGAAGTTAACATTTTCATAAGCTTAAAATGTATTTCAGTAAATAGGTAACTCCTTTCACATTTTCCACCTAGTCTCTTTACAGGGTGGCCCATAAGTCCCTACCCATCCATACGCTATTATGTTATATTCAATTATGATGATGATGAGTTGAAGGTAGCTGTTACCATGGCATTTGGAACAATAACCCCTGCTATGTTGAGGAAAATGTCTCACAGAACATGGCATTGCATAATTTTATGCAGCGAGAATGAGGGACAGCACACAGATACACTGGATACATAAGATATATGGATGGGTAGGGACTTACATGCCACCCTGTAGTTTCAGTGATATGTGGTGTAGGTTTTTTGATCAGTCTCAAAATGATAAGTACATATGTGGAGAGGGTGCTGGTTATGAAAAAGGTTGTGTCACACTCCAACTGGTGGAGAGCTGCTATATACTCATTTACTTGTGGCTATGCAGAAGTGGGAGGTGGAAGGCTAGTGGTGAATACATTTTCAGTTTAGGGAAATGTTAACTTTAAAACTGACAATATATTTTAAATACTTAAAAGAAAAAATACATTACTGATTAATGCAAAATTTTACAATCTGGCAAATTATTAACAGTTTTATGCCGAAAACTAATTACCATGCATAATGATTTTCTGTTGGTAATTCTGTAATAAAATCATTAAAATTATTTACCTGAAGCCTAAATTTTATATTGAAAATTAAATGTTTAATATGATTATTTTAAAAATTCATTACAGTTGTTGAAAATACTTTTAACTTTGAAATTTGTAGTTTATATACATTCTTGTAGAAATAATAGTGAGTTAGCAAGTATATAAAGCATACCATCTAAATTCATACAAAATTCTACAAAATTGGCCCATTTTATTCTGTTTTTACTTTTCCTCTAGTTTCTCTTTTTGTACATTTTATATTTAATATTATCTAAACAAAAGACACTGCCAATACAATTGTTGTTTTTTATTTATTGCAGTAGTACTATTAAAATTTTGATTCAAAAAATTTTCTACATTATTTTCACTTTGAGATTTATGCAGTTTTATGCAAATATTTAGAGATTAGAAGTTTGTCCCACATGTTGCATATACCATATGTTAATAAATAAAGTACATTTCTTACTTTTCAGAAGGAATTGTTATAAAAAATTGGATGAAAAGGCCTAAGAGAAGGATGTGTAAGGCATTGCTAAACTACCACATTTTCTAACATTTGTAGCCAGAAGTAAACCAATCAATAAATAAACAGCTAGCTAATTCATGATGACAAATTAATTTAACACCCATACCAGTTGTCTTGAGATACAAACAGCTAGCTAGGCTGAATGTAGTTGGCACGTAATGGATAATTGGTGTCTGCAAGTTAATTAAAAATAAACTAAAGAATAGAATGAAATGAGCATGTATGTAAGTTAATACAGAAACAAACAACATTCATTAATATATATTTGAGGAAGCTATAAAGAATTTTATAAAACAGATTATATCAAAAGGAAGGATAGCTTGAATTTTACACAATGTATCCAAACCTGAGATCAAATATAATTGAATTTTATTTTATGGAAAGAAAAAAATAGTAATAATCTTTATTCAAAGTATTAAGTTTTCTCTTTACACTAGGAAAATGACACAATTCTTTGTTGATGCAGTGTAAATGAAACTTTTCTGTAAGTTTTGGATACTTACAGTCTGGTCTCCTGAAACTTCACAGTGAAATGAGTGGCATTATGGAAATTTTGTTTTCTGCTAGTACATTAATTTTATGAGTAAAGTATCCTAATTAATTTAAATACACCAATTTAAAAAACAATTATTAACATTATTGAATTCTGAAGGATCCAATTTTCAGTGTACTATGTATAATAGTACAAGTTCATATACAAAAATATTAACAGTACAAATTTTCGGTATTTCTCAAATACCATAATTCAGCCTTTTAAATTTTTTGTATGCATTTGTATTTCCTTTTTTCAGATATTATTATTGATGAAATTTTGAAAAATGATAATGAATGCAAGTGAAGAAAAGTATCGATGTCCAAAATGTGAAAAACATAATAGAACTTTCAAGGACCTTTGTGAACATGTTAGGTATGAACATGGATTATGGAAGTTTGAGCGACAAGAATTTCTACACAGTAGTTTGACAAGCCCTATAAGGCAAAATTTTCTGAAAGATTTTAACTACTCCAATCCACTGTGTGATACTTCAACTGGAGACAACTTAATAAATGGTTCAGACAAGTGGGTATGTTCTGCACTTATTTCATTGAATCGGTTCAGATCTAACATTTACAGCAACATCAAAAAATTTTTATCAGCATGAGTTTGTTATTTTTTTTCTGAAGAAAAAAAAAAGGTCTGAAGGTTTTCTGCCCTTTTCTATATTATTTAGGAACTAACCATTTTTGTAAAACCTGTCAAAAATGTTCATTTAAAGACTGGATTTAAAAGTAAAATTAACAATACTAACAAATCAGTATGAAATTATAAAAATTTGAAACGATGCATAAAATATCAGTTATGAATGTTAAGTCCTATATTACTGCAAGATAAATAAAACATTGTGAATTTAAAAACATACAATGCTAGTGATACTGTAGACATTACTTACTCAAATTACAAGATTCTATTTTGGCTCCATGCTGTTACCTAAAATTACATTTGGTGGAGTCAAAATACAGATTTTTAGTTTAAGTAAATAATGTCTACAGGATATCCAACTTTGTTTGGTCACTTTTTATATTGTCCCTTTTTGTAGGTTTTTAAATACTCAGTTTTATTTATCTTGTTTGCTGGCTTTTAACATGCTAAACCATGGGCAAAGGATTACTTGACATGGGGTCATTCCATGTCAAATTATTCAGAATTTGGAAAATTTTTCAGGTGACCCCCTCAGAATGCCTTGAAAAAATTCACATGTGCTAATCTACCCATATAATGAAACACTGCCAAAGATTAGATCAATATCTCTAATAGTTTCTGATTTACAGTCCTGTAAAATTTAGTTAATTTATTTTTATTTTTGGCAAATTCATTTTTGGGCAACTTTGGCTGCTTAAAGCTGCAAGAGTAATGGTGGTAGAAGGCTGAAATTTGCTACACTGACTGAATTAATCTCACAGAATTAAAAAATGGTCTCAAACCAAATTTATCTCTCTTAGGATTTTCATAGTGAGGCTGTAAAATCACCTGAAAACCCGAAATTGTAAAAAACATTAGTTTATTTAATAAGCCATAGCTCTGAGACTTAATATGATACAAAGCTGAATTTTGTTTTCAAATTTTCTATAACATATCAGTTGATAAATCAGCAATTGTTGTAATTAAAAGTCTATTAGATCTCCTGTAAAAAAAATCAAGTTGCATGCAACTTTTTTATGATTTAGCTAAAAATAGCCCAACTTCAGGCCACAGTTTGACCATGTCACCAGTTATTCAGCCTTTTCAGGTTTTTACCATATATTCTTACATCTCTGAATATGATCTACAAAAACAATCAGGATGGTGTTCAACCTACCTTTTGAGTTATAATTTTTTAAAGTATCCTCTGACCATATGTTGTTTACTTGATAAAAAACACTTCAATTCAGGTGTGTTACTGTGTGCAAATATATCCATACAATTTTGAAATAATTTATGAATCCCATTGAAATATTCTAATCAGCCTTTACCATATATTCTTACATCTCTGAACATGATCTTCAAAAAATCAAGGTTGTGTAAAAAAATAAATTGTCAAATATTAAGTCTTTGATATGTACCATTAGGCACAGGATCATATTCAGGGCATTGAGTTCTTTCTTATCAATCAGGAATCTGTCCTGCAAAGTTGTGTAAAGTTTAATCTACCTGAGCACTATGAAAAATGCGAAACTGTGGTGGGTGTTAGGTCACATCATATCTTTATTCCCAACTCTACCAACAAATTGTATATGAGAAGGCTGTCAGATGATGATATGTACACAGTTGTAACTGTTGGTAGTAACAGTGAAAGTGATGCTGCAGCAGCTCAAATAGGGTCTAATGATAGCAATGACAATCATCAGCCAGGGAAATATGTGGCATGCATATACCATCATGAATGGTATGTGGGAAACATAAAAGATAGATTAGATGAACATTCCGATGTGTTGGTGTCATTTATGAAGAAATCAAGAAATGAACTGTTCTCATGGCCTGCAAGGTCAATTAAAGATGAAAGCTGGATTCCTTTCCAACATATTCTTTGTCTGATAAGTGCACCTACCGTGCAAGGCAGTAGTGTTTGCCACTATGCTCTAAATCAAAGTGATCTCAACATAATCAAACTCGAATTTCAGAAATTTATTCAAGCTGTCTGAACAAAGCAATGTTTATTTGATGTTGTTAAGGCTAATTTATCACCAAAGCAGTTTTTGAAACATTTCATTGTCACGATTATTGCAGTTTGGTATGACTATAATCTTTCTCAGTTATCCCCTGTTCTAGCACTGTCCTTTTTATGTCTGATTTATTATATTTATTGTGTATTTATTATATTATGAGTCTTAAACTCAGCCATATCTGCATAACTGTAATGCATACACAATATATTTGCATTGCCATGTGATCTAACTAGTTGTTAATAAACTTGTTCAGAAATGAATTAATTCTTTCTTGTTTTTTACGTAAAATTTCATTATTTAACATTGTAAAAGGCTGGTTAGAATATTACAGTGGGATTCATAAAATTCTGACAGGTATTTTTCAAAATTGTATGGATATATTTGCACACAGTAACACACTTGAACTGAATTTTTTTAAATAAAAAAAACGTATGGTCAGAGGATACTTTAAAATATTATAACTCAAAAAGTAGGTTGAACACCATCCTGATTTTTGTTGTGGATCATATTCAGAGATGTAAGAATATATGGTAAAAATCTGAAAAGGCTGAATAACTGGTGACATGGTCAAACTGTGGCCTGAAGTAGGGCTATTTTTAGCTAAATCATAAGTTGCATGCAACTACATTTTTTTACAGGAGATCTAACAGACTTTTAATTACAACAATTGCTGTTTTATTAACTGATATGTTATAGGAAATTTGAAAACAAAATTCAGCTTTTTATCATATTAAGTCTCAGAACTATGGCTTATTAAATAAACCAATGTTTTTTTTCAATTTTGGGTTTTCAGGTGATTTTACAGCCTCACTATGAAAATCCTAAGAGAGATAAACCTGGTTTGAGACCATTTTTTAATTCTGTGAGATTAATTCAGTCAGTGTAGCAGATTGCAGCTTTCTACCACCATTACTTTTGCAACTTTAAGCAGCCAAAGTTGCCCAAAAATGAATTTGCCAAAAATAAAAATAAATTAACTAAATTTTACACGGCTGTAAATCAGAAACTGTTAGAGATATTGATCTAATCTTTGGCAATTTTTCATTATATGAGTAGATGAGCACGTGAATATTTTCAAGGCATTCTGTGGGGGTCACCTGCAGCCCCCTGGATGATTTGACATGGAATGACCCCATGGTAGCTAGCTTTATATGTTGTAATGATGATAAACACAGGTAGCTGAAACAGTTTATTATGATTTACTGGGTGTGTTGACTATTTGATAGCATTAGTTCAAGATGTAGAATGTTAAGTTGCAGCTGAAGACTGTCGTAGAGAGTAGAGTAGAACATTTATAGTTTCTGTATAGCTAAATTCTGTGTGTGTGTGTGTGTGTGTGTTTAATGTGTAGAAGTGAGCAGATGCATGCCTAAATGAATATAGAACTCTTATTAACTCTGAGACTATTTTTACATATATGTAGTTGTAATACAATTTAACACAGTGTATGTATCTTCACAAAATTTGACAAACTTTTAGTACACATTACAAATATTTTTTTTACCTAAACAAATTCTTTTTTATAATTTCATATTTTTACTAAATATTTGTCTGTGAATATATCATGTATCTGTTTTGAATAATCCACGTGCAATGTGATTTTTGCTAAGATTAAAATCATGACTTTATATTATTTATAGATGACATAGAATTAAATGCAAGAGAGAACTACTGACAAATCCTGAAAGAGAGGTTGTGACAAAATGGTTCTGGTTTACTATTTGATAGCTCTGTAACCAAACAAAATTGAAGACTATAAAAATTATGGTTTGTCTGAGCAATAACAAATTGATAGAGTAATTTATTTTTAATTTTGTACTTTCTGGAGGGGTGGTGGATAAAATAAAGAAGATGCCTGGAGAAAATGTGTTACATGTCACACTAGAGCAAATTACAGGATTTGTTTTAAATATTGCCTTTTAGGATTAAACAACTTAAGATTTGTGTAGTATTAAAATATGGATTATTAGCTAAGGTTTTATACTATACCAATTGGTATAGCAGTCAAAAAGTAGATTAACAAAATTTTGAATACAAGTTGCAAAAACCTTGTGATATGCAGCAAAGGATTCCTGTCACAGTATGTATGGTTAAGCACATATAAAAAAGCAGCATTTTCAAATAAAACATAGACATCTGAAAAATTGCTTTAAATAAACCTTTTATGTCTTTTAAAGTAAATACTATACAAATGGGTGTAATAAAATTTAATATTGTTTTTTTTTCTACCCTTTCGCTTTATACATAATATAAAACTTGAATCTCTAAAGACACTAATTATATAATTTAAATACCATTGAGTGTTTTCATGTTACAGTCATCTACTGTTCATCTGTTATTGGCTGGTAATTACTGTTTCATCCTGTACTTAAACTTTTTAAAGAAACACCAGATATTTATAAGAAAGCTAACTTCAAGAAGCAATTATAACATTGCTTATACTAGAAGTATAATGTATTTTAGCTTATGTAAAATATGGAAGAAACAAATTGACTTTTCCATACCCCTGCAAGTTTTTATATACCTTTTTAACATTCTGAAGAAAAATTGGGTGCAATATACCAAGCCATTTTTGTTGAAGGACAGAAGAATTGTAAATGGGTTATTTTGAGCATTTTTTTCCTGAAGTCTAAAATGCATGCTTTTTTGCATGTTTTGTATATGTGTACAGCCTTAGCAATCAATAGTAAATGTTTTAAAGCATTCTTTGGACTGAATCTTTACTGTTTAAGGTGCTTTTTGCCTGAACGTTCTTATAAGGGTTGTGTAATTCCTTGAGACCCTTATTATGAACCACTGTCAGGTGTATAGGCATTTCATTTGGGTTTTAATTATAAACATTTTTCAGTAATGAAGTATTGTGACTTCTGTTTAAATAATATACTTGAATTTGTTTTCCTGGAACTTTGCTCACAAATTTCTCAGTCAAATGCTCCAAATCTTGTATTGCTAGAAAGTGCTTTGTGTATGGAGTCTGGACTGTATATTGACTTTTCAAGTCAGGATTACTTTACCTCATGTTTGCATAGTCAAACTTTTTATTGCAATAAATGTGGTACATTATGACACAATGCCAATGTCAGTATGTGACAACTGTCTTTAATTTCAACTTATGTTTTTATTTACAAATTATTTCACACAAATAACACTTAATCCTATGTTACACAGTTCATATGACCACTGTTAAAAACACTCATTATATTTCAATCAAAAAATAAAACTGTTGGTGGAAATTGTGTGAAATTTGACAAGAACCTTCCTAAAGGTATGTATTTTTATAAAAATAAAATATTTAATTTTGATTTTTTTCTTCAATTTTTAATTTAAAAAAAAAATCATTAAATGTAGTTATATGAACTAGGACTGAATAGTTCACCTGCAAAGTGATTACTAGTACATTATTTCTGCTCACATAATTAGCTATTCTCATTCATTGCTGCCCTTTTTATGTAAATGTTTTATGCACAGCACAAGCCTTTCGCATCCCCTCCATTGAAGCAACTCATTCTAGTGTGTCTCTTGTGCAAATCATCATGTGGCAGACCTCTATCAATGACAGTATCACACACTCTTGTTGCACGTGACTCCCTCTATTCAATTCTATCTAATTATCACTTTTCTTTTAACAGTGCATGTATTTAGACTTTTCAAATTTTGCTCATGTGTGCCTTGTTATTGTAACATTAACAGTTATACTTCTGAGATAAATTTTAATTGCTTTTGATTATACAGCTGATGAATTTATTTTCAATTTACTTTCCAGTCTTTATCTTTTTTCTTTTCTTTCATGTCTATTTATCTATCAAACTATTTGTTTCATTTATTATTTACTATGAATTCAAAGGTTAATGTGAACAATTTAGGTCTCGCACCTACCTACAATAAGCCCTTTTTCATTTGTGGGATTTATCTGTAATTATTCACCAAGAGATTGATCATTATATGGGTTAACCACATTCTCCTGAAGTTGCCACACTTTCTCATTAACACTATAACTCCTACCTGATGAAGGTTTTGATAGTCTTTTTCCACCGCTAGATTTTGCCTTGTTTTCCCATACCCCACCTGCATAATCAGCTAGGCCTAATATGGTGTTTCTGAATGTTTCTCAGGTATGTGATGTTTTATCCCTTTCACCTATATCCTATGATCTTCATCCTCCTTTGATGCATGGTACTTCTTTTCCTTATTTAGTTTCCCCCATTTCCCAGGTATTAGGATTCATGCTGAGCATTTTGCTTCTCAATTGGTTGTGGGTGCCAGCATGTCTCACCTCCAAGAGGCTACAAAGTAGTTTGTTTTGGCATACCATCATACAGACTATCAGTTGCTGGGGTATCATTTGCTTGTTCAGGGAACACTCTCTGATTTTTGTATCATATCCTGGACACTTTGGAATTGCATGTGGAATCCATGTGTCAACATTCCACCCTTTCTTCTATGGTAACTTATTTGTCTCAGTCAGAATCACAAGCCTCTATTCCTGTTTCCCATCCTAGTCATTCTCAGCCTTTATCTGTTCCATCTTTCAGGAGTTCCATGTCCAACCATTTTATTTGATGTAACTCAGCATGGCTTTAACAGTACCAGTGACTACCCAATGGGTTCCAGTTTGGTGGGAGCTTATCTCTGTGACTTTGTTCCACTTTGACGACATTTTGTCACAGATCAGTTGGTTATTCTCTCAAATGGACTTGTCATACAATTCCTTTGTCACAGAATCCAATTTCTTTCTCTCTGCTGCAGGATCCCATTACCAGCCAATGTCTCTCAGGTGTGATTCAAGACCTTCTTTCTCAAGTTTTTATTCCAGGCAGTTTGTAGACCCCAAGTAAACCAGAGACTGGCAGCTTGTCATAAATTTTTTCTGCCTCAATCAGTTTCTCAATCTCACTTATTTTACCATGGAATTGTTTCTCACCCTCAGGTGGGCTTTGAC
The DNA here is from genome assembly GCF_004210375.1 of Tachypleus tridentatus. NCBI lineage: Eukaryota > Metazoa > Arthropoda > Merostomata > Xiphosura > Limulidae > Tachypleus > Tachypleus tridentatus. The sequence goes on from NC_134826.1 coordinate 97,060,444, forward strand.
TCAGGTTTATGGATGACCAAAGTGAATGTTGCAAATGCTTACTTACATACAACATTTACTTGGCAGCCATGGCTATATCTTCAGTTTGTCCATCAAGGGGTAGTTTATCAGTTTTTTGCACTACCCTTTAAGCTTGCTTTGGCCATAAATGTTTTTTTGTTGGGTGATTCAAGCTTTTGCTTGTCATCTTTATACTATCAGTATGCTTTTTTTTTTTTTTATTATACTACTGTTAGCTTGTTCTGAACAGGAGTCTGCTTGTCATACTCTTCACCTGTAAGGTGATACTCGTAGGTAATCACAATTCAAATTATTGTTACATTTTAAATGGAAATACATTAAATACTGTAGTTGAAGAAAAATATCTTGGTGTTGTGATCAAAAAGTCATTTAAGCCATTTAAGAAGTGTATTGTTGCTAGCAGTAAAACTAATAGGATTTTGGGTAGTATCCATGTAATTAATGAATACAAGGCAAGGGATATTATTGTTTCACTGTACAGTTCACTTGTAAGGCCTCACTTAAGAGTATCATTTATAATTTTTGGCTCTCTTCCTCAAGAAGGACACTGAATTGTTCGAGGAAGTTTAAAGAAAGCCACTAGAATGATATCTGGGATATTGAGATTGTCCTATGAAGAGAAACTAAAATTTCTCAACTTGTTTTTTTTGTTTGTTTGTTTGTTGTTTTTTTTTAGAGGAGAAGGGTCAGATGAGATTTTATTGAAGTGTTTAAGATTAAGGGTATTGATAATAAAGATCCATCAAATGTTTTTATGTCTAGCAGTGAAAACCATAGGACAAGGGGTCATAAATTCATATTTTGGTAGCGTACAAGTCATCTGCAGTTTAGACAGTATAACTTTTCAAACAGAGTGATTGACTTTTGGAACAAGCTACCTTCAAGGTTAGTGTAGTTAAAAAAAAGATTGAATGAATACGTGAGTAGTAAGGGGTGGTTATAGTTGGGAACTGGTAGGGATATCCTTGATAGGCTAATAATCTTCTTTTGTCCCTTTAAAATTTTATATATTTATAAAAAATGTATTAAGTATAAACTACAGTGTGATATAATTTTTAAAGTTAATTTTTGACAGAAGGAAGCTAATACCCAAGATTTTTGTTTATCTAGATGCAGAATGTTATTCAACAACAAGTCTTAGATAAGCAGAATTTATTGAAAGACCTTGAAGAATTGAGGAAAGAAAACAAAATGTTAAAACAAGAGATTGAGAGACAGCAGAAAGATCTGCAAAAGAAGAATTATTTAATCGAAGAACAAAGCAGGTACTAGTCTTGTAATAAAACACTACTTAACCCTTTAGACCTATTTATTTCATGTCACATTCTAGAAGAGAGCATCAAGCGAACAATTTTAGCTAATGAATATTGTCTTAACTAATCTGTGGTACATCATTTTTAAATGTGTTATGGATTACATGAGCAGATTCAGTGACATGAAAATCTTAGCCATATTTAATTTTAGTGCTTTTTTATTACTTTTATATGTAAATTGCCTTATTTTACATAAAGTCCAGTTATGTTTTTAAATTTTAAAAAAATAGGAAATAAACCACCATGTTGACATTAAACATACAAGGCTAGTCATTCCAACCTCTGCCAAAGGAATATAAAACTACAAATAACACAAGAACCCTTTTGTTCATGATTCATTTTATTTGCTTGCTCACAGAATCAGTTTAATGTTTAACCATCACTTCAACATGTAAATATATTTATTTGTAAAATTGCAAGAAATACATGATAATTATCTTTACTGCAGAATGGTTTGCCATTAGCCACTTTGTGTATTTGGAGTCTCTTTGTTTCCACCTTTTAATTTGAACTCTTAACTGTTTTAATGCCATGATTATAGTTAAACAAATCTGCTTGTAATAGGTTTTTTTTTAGACACATGTTAATAACTTTTAATATGTTTTATTATTTATTTGATTCTTGAAAATAGTAAAACTTTGAGAAGTTTGAAAATGAATAATTTTTTTTATTTTTGATACAATATTCCAAACTCTCACAGCATTTGGGCATTTTGAGATTCAAAACTACTGAAACAACTGATCAAAAATGCGTAAAATTGTGAGAGAGACTTGAGACTTTTCCCATCATGCTTGAAATGAAATTATTTTCCTCAACTTTGAGCTCACTGAATCCATTTATCAGTTTTACTACATTGTGACATAGGACTTTAAATAGAACATATACTTGTATTTCATTTCATAAAATTTGCAAGATATAATAAATTTCTTTCCTTATATTTCTACTAGGAATTTAGTTGCTTTAGCTATGCATATAATGCATATAAATTAAATCTACAAGTTTACTAGTTACTATGTGTTGCACGGATCATGTGACAACATTCATGTGACCATTGCTTATCTTAGGCAAGATAATATGCTTTCACAAACATTTTAGGATAGATCCTAGGACTTGCCTAATATTAGCTGATTTACTTTTGTAGTTGTGAATCACTGTTTATCAGTGATAAGCATGAAAAACAAAAATCTGTAAAACAGTTTCCTTTGCCTGTCATCCCAGAAGACTCAAAGTAGTGAATGCTGGAACTTGAAGTTTTGTTGCATATATATTATTAATGCTAAATACCTTCAGAGTGTATGTATATGAAGATGAATAAATTACATAACTGACAGCAATAGATCTAAAAATGATGCAAAATAAATATTTGAATGCAATTAAAAGGTGAACAAGTATAACATCACAAATCACAAACAAAATGCATTATAACCAAATTACAAATAAACAGGTACCCGTAGGAAATGAATATTACACATTGTAATGAAGGTGTTAAACAGGTTGAAGGAGCTTTAGGTGAAAGAAAAATAAACAACAATGATTATTTCTTTCATTAATGTTCCTATGCACTTTCCAAGTTTACACTTTGGAGATTAAATAATGGGAAACATCTTAGCTAGTGTATTATGTGTGAAGTCATCAACAGCTAGCATCTTCTCAAGATGTTTAAGCACAAATGTAGTACCTGAATTGTGTATTGTAATGGTGTTACCTTTATTGATTTAAAAATGTATTTAAGTTCATGAAAATATCAAACTAAGCAAGTTTTAATATTGTTATGCATTATTTCTTTATTTTGAACTGCTACAGCTAAAAAACATTAGGTCAGTATAAGAAATAAGGTAAAGAAAATTTGTTAATTACTCACCCAATTCTATAGTTAAGATTGTTTTAAATCTATGGCATTGTATTCCATATAATTTCATATGTATTACAATGTATTATTTTATAACATGAGATAATGCTTGTATTTTCAAACAAGTGCAGTTGTGACAAGATAATATCTGAAAATACAAAGTAATAGTTTATATGGCTGTAAGAAAATACAAATTGTGACCAATATTTTAACCAGACAGTTATCATCAAGATTAGTTTATTTGGTGGATGCGTTGTCCTTGTTTCTTTAACATTGATTTAATTTATTGTTTTTTATGATAAGTTCCAAGAATTTCACTGACTTTTAAATCTAAAACAATGTATTGTTAATTTGTTCTTGTCTTATTTGTTGTTACATCTTGTTTTTAAGTATTTGACTAATTACTATCATTAGGTGTCTTTTAAACACTGTATTGATAAATAGCATAGGAGTGTTGAACTTTATTAATGCTATCCTTTACTGTTTTTAATTCTAAATACTGATTTTAAAGCAATAAATAATTAAATCTGGGGATATTTGTTTTCAGAATATGTTTTATTTTGATTCTCACAACTGTCTCTACACACAAATCTAATAGTGACATAGAATGATAGTTTTGGAATACTTTGTACAAAAAATGACAACCATTTTTTAACATTTTTAATAAAAGTAATAATAGTTACTGGCAAAATCATATGTTCTATAAACTATTTATCAAATTATCTTTATATTTAACAAACAGTGATAAAATTTTAAAATTACACTCCAATTCTGTGCATCAAACAAGTGAAAAATCATTTGATTGCTTATAAAAGTGTAATTGAAATATAAAAAAAAATAGTAATTTGAATATAATAGGAACTACATAAGTTTATAATGATTTAGTTATTTTTGAAAATTAGATTTAAAATATTCTTTTACTTTTTATTTAAAGCTAGCTATGTATATTATATCAAACTTTTTTTTATTAAATTTGGTCCTTTTCTCAAGATTGACAAAGGTTTAAGAACTCTTTTGAATTAATACTTTGTCATTCTTGAGAAAAGAATCAAATTTAATAGAAAAAGTTTTATATAATACAAATTGATTCAGAAGGTTTCTCATGTGGTACATTAACTCCTGTCGTTCAGTACTGCCCTCTACGTGCAAACATTTTGTCCCATACCAGAAGCCTTGAACTCTCACATACCCATGATCAAATCAGTGTGGCTCAACTTTGTCTTGAAGATAAATCATCATCCCAAAACCTTTCACTAATATGCATGTGACTCCCTCTATTCGATTCCTCCAAACTGTCACTTCTAGTTACACAGTGATGTAGTGATTTCATTTAATTATTTTGCTCTAGTTTGTTTTTTGTTGTTTTGGTGTAATAACTTATCTTTGTTTGTTCATATTTTTTTTTAATTCTTCACCATTTGTGATGAATTCCAAAGTTCATGTTGCCACTTTGGATTTTCTTCCACCTGCTTCCAGTACACTTACACAAGCTTCAGGTCAGGGGAAATCCTCTGGAGAATTTATTAGCTCTAATTCTTTGGGAGATTAATCATTATATGAGTTGATCTTCTCCCAGAACTGCTTGTCCTTTTTGTGAATCTATCAAACTTGTTCATGAAAAAGATAATTTTGACAACCTTTTACTTACCATGCCTTCCCAAACTCCTCCTGCAGAATCTGCTAGACCTAACTTTAGCCCTTTTAGATATGATTTCTCAGATGTGTTTTGTTTTATTAGTCTCCTGTTTTTTATGATCCAGTTCTTTCCTTATTATGTGACACTTCTTCTTTAGAGAGTATTTTGTTTTCTCTTCTTCTCCTTACATCAGAGCTCATGCTAAGCATTTCATTTTTCAATTGAGAGCTGTTGCTAGAATGCTTTGTTCTCCACATTATTTGGATCATTATGCCATGGCTTATCATCAGGCTAATCAATCGTTTTTCAATTCACAGCAGTTGGTGTAACTGTTGCCTGTATAGGGGACTGACCCTGAAGATCATACCTTGTTTATCTCGCATCCAGTTTTTGCACCTTTGTCTTACCCTTATTACTCTCCTATGGTACATGTTTATTATACATTCTTTTTGAGGCACCCCACTGATCTCTTAAGGGGGTTATGAGGGATACCTCTTTCCTCATTACTGAAGTAATGGTGCATTTCTCCTCTTCAGCTCTAACTCTTCACGTGCAGTTTCCCTGCTGTTGAGATTTTACTGGGAGGGGCACTGTCTTGTCACAGGTTCCTTTGCTTTCTACTTATCTTAGGGACTTACAGATAAGTCCTTTTCTCCACTTGTCAGTTTTTAGAGATATTCCAGAGTCTGTGGAATCATGTGTGAAACCTGTGAGACAACATTCAACCCTTTTCTCTTTGTTGCTTGTTTGTCTCATTCTGAACCCTTACGTTCTCCTGTTTCTATCTCCCTTTCTGCACCCTCCCATTCTTTACCTGTTTTTACTACTATGGGTTCAACTATTTTTCATGTTTTTTTGACATAAGTTTCATTATTGCCAACAGTACAGGTGACTGTCCAGTGGGGGATATTTAGCCAATTTTGTTCCCCTATGGTGGGAATTCACTACCAATTCGTGGATGATCCAGGTTTTGTCAGGAGAACTTTTCATCTCTTTCCCTACCCCCATTGTCTCCTATATCTATATCAGGATCCTAACAGTAGTCAGTGTCTGAGACTGTGCTGACTCTTTTCCCACAGAAAGCTATAGAGCCTTTCAGCCAGTCTTCCCCAGGCTTTTTGTGTTGATCTGTCCTGCCTCAATCACTTTCCCATTTTACCATGGAGCTTTTTTGTTTTTTTTTTTTTTTTTACACTGCATTGGGCTTTATCTCCAGGACTATAGATAATAAGGTGAAATGACTTGAAAACTTATCCCCATATTCCTGTTTCTCATCAATCCAGATGCTATCTTTGGTTTGTCCACTATGAGGTTGTGTATTTGTTTTGTGACTTGCTTTTCATGCTTGTGCTTCAGCTCTGTGTATCTTTTGTCAGGCAGTCAAAGCTTTATCCTGACATTTGCATGCTTGGAGGTTGCATTTACACAATTATATGTATGACTGGCTTTTGTTAGCTCATTCTGAACTGTAATCTTCACTCATTCATCTACTTTTGATAGAAGCACCTCAAATGAGTTGGTTTCTCAAGTTGGGAAGTCTTTCCAGTTACCTTCCATAGTATTTTTTTCTTTTTTACAACACTCACAGCAATCAGGCACAACCTTCTCTACTTCAGCTTCAGTCAGTGGAGTTCTCAGTTCTCCACACCCTTGCTGCTCCCTCTCTTTCTTCTTTCTGCTCACAAGGTTCTATCACTTTGAGGGACTTAGGTTTCTACAAAAGCACTTACTCCATTGGGTGCAGTACATATGCAGTCTCTTCAGTGAACTCTGCATGATTAATGAAACCTTGCTTGGAATCCCTTGAACTCACTAATTGTCCTTCCTTCCTTCCTTTTAGGTGATCTACATTGGTGATTGAACAAGGGTCACACAATGATGGTCCCTCAGTGTGGATTCCTGTACATGGTGAGGGGACATCCCAGGAAAGGTTCTGTTCTTTCAGTTTACCTCTTCTGGGATCTAAACATCCACTCACGTGTTTGCTGGGCAAAATTATCTGTGAAGGGAAGGAGAGGATCCTGGTGGTTGAGGAGTCCAACCCTAACACACTACTTTGGCCTTGAATTTTTGTAGACGGGCAGCCTTGGAGTGGTCCCCTAGGGTCAATCAGCTGGCCCACTTGGGCTAGGGTCAACCAAGTACCAGAGTTGGATGTTCTCAACAGGTGTTGTGGACATTGTATCTGATGCTGGTGTTTAGGTAAGTAGCTGACACTCTAGGGGAAAGATTTTGCCAGGTATTTGGCACTTCTGCTTGTTCCTCCACCTTCTTAGCCATCAAGACTCTGGCAGAGCGATCACCACTTTCCTTTCGAGCTGATTGTCTCTATGACTATAATTGTCCCTTTACACTGGTGGATCTCAAACTGGCCCTTCATCGGTCCAGCAGTACATAGGTCGGACCTGATGATTTACACTGTGAAATGCTGTGTCATCTATCTCCTGCTTCTCTTTCTATTCTTATGATTGTTTTTAATCAGATCTGGCAGGAGAATGTTTTTCCTAGTACCTGGCACCAGCCTATTGTCCTATCTTTCTCTAAGCCTGGGAAGGATCCCAAGATTCCTTCAAACTACCATCCAATTGCTCTGTAAGACCTTAGAGAGGATGGCTAATGCTCATTTTGTTTGGTTCCTTGAATCGAACAGCCTCCTCTCTCCCACACAGTGTGGGTTCCAATGACAGTGCTTCATCATGGACCACCTGATTTGACTTGAAACATCAAGCAAAGAAGCCTTTCTCAAATAATTACATCTTGCATCAATATTCTTTGGCATTGAGAAGGCTTATTGATACATGGAGGTATGGCATTTTTCAAGACCTCCATTTATATGGACAGGCAATTCCAAGTTTGTCTGGGTTCAACACTTTCCTGTTCTTTTCTACAGGAACTTGGAGTCCCTTAGGGCTGTGTTTTGAGTATCACATTTTTCACTATAAAGATTAATGCCATCACTGAACAACTCTCTCTATGTCAATGACTTTCACATCTCATGTTAATCATTGAACATAGGGTATATTGAGTGGCAGCTACAGACTGCCCTCAATCATTTACTGAAGTGGACCACAGGAAATGGCTTTAACTTCTTTCTGTATAAAACCATTTGCATGCACTTTTGCCACCAATGAGGTATTCACCCTGATCCTGAACTCCATATTGGTGAGGTTGTGCTGCCAGTGGTCACTGAGACAAAGTTCTTGGGGCTTATCTTTGACCGTAAGCTGACCTTTGCACCACAAATCAAGCAGTTGCAAATCAAATGTACAAGAGCACTGAACAGCCTCTGTGTCCTCTCTTCCATCACTTTGGAGCAGATTCATGTTCTCTGCTAAAGATATATCGTGCTCTTATTCAATCGAAAGTATACCATGGATCACTGGCCTATGGCTCTGCCAGGATCTCGGCCTTAAAGATGCTGCACCCCCTTCATCATCAACGACTTTGGCTCTGCACCATGGCTTTCTGCACTTCCCCAGTTCAGAGCTTATACACAGAGGCTCATGAACCTCCTTTGCATTTCTTCCATTTGCAACTGTCTTTACTGTATGCTCCTAAACTTCGTACTTTACCAAAGCATCCCACCTGGAGTTGTGTTTTCCTTTCTCGGTGGGCCATCCTTTTTCAGAATAAATGATCTGCCATTGTTCCTTTTGGCCTTTGTATCCTGGTGCAGTTGGATGAATTGGGGCTGTCCTTGGATAACATTCCTGTATCCACTCATAAACCCATACCACCATGGCTTATTACAGTCCCTAAATGTGACCTATCTTTAAGTTATCTGAGAAAACTCACCTGATTGGAAATACTGTCTGTTATTTGCTAAACATCTTTCAAACCATCCTTCCATTCCTATTTATACAGAAGGTTTGAAATCAAGTGACTCTATGAGCTCTGCTGAACTGTACGCCAGTTCTCTTGCCCTAGATCACTTAGAAGCTAAGCAGTACTCAAATTGCACTATGTATACTTACTCGCTTAGCTCTCTGTTGGCCCTGGAATCACTTCACATTAGTTCACACCCTGTTCCTGCCAATATTTGAAACCAACTAGCCCATTTCTTTTTAACATCTATATAGTTTTTCTGCATACCAGGCTATGTTGGTATTTGGGGGAACAAACTTGCTGACACCACAGCTAAATCTGTCTGATCTGGCACTTTCAGTTCTGTGCCTGTTCCATACAGGATAGTCCTGAATTCAAAGCTCAGCTCCATGCCAGTTGGCAGTCAACTTGGAGTGAGCAACGCAAAGACAAGCTTTTCCAAATAAAACCCTATATTGGACTTTGGCCATCTTGCTTCCGTAAGGATCGGATTGAGGAAGTTGTTCTAACTAGACTATGCATTGGTCACAGTTTTTCAACTTATCGTTTCCTTTTATGCACCATTGTGTAGTCTGTGTGATACTCAGGTCACAGTAAACCACATTTTACTTTCTTGCCGTCGTTGAGAGTCGTATTGACGGCACCATTTTAAACATGTTTTGTCCCAAGGTTTATTCATAATGTTAGACAGTGTTATTGGCAATAGTGACACTATCTACCTTAGAAATGGTTTTAGTTTTTTAAAGGCCATTAATCTTTTTAATGCTTTTTAAGTTTTTGAATTTATACATTAGACCTTTTTTAATGTAATTCCCTTTTAGAATCAAAGTACATCTAGTTCGATTTGAAATTAGAAAATGGCTGTAACGTCAAATAACCAGGACTGGAAAGGCCAACTTCACATGACTAACGCTGCTGTTTGAACTTCCCCTTAGTCATCCTGGTGAGTTATAATAATTACAATTTTGTTACAAGTCTCTTAAAACTTGTATTACTTTACTTTCTGAAAATGGCCATAACGTGAAATAACTCAAAACCATGACTGGAAAGTCCAACTTCAGGTGACTAACACTGATTTTTGAATTTATCCATTAGTCATCCTGGTGAGTTATAATAATTACACTTATGCTACAGAAAGTTCTTTACAAATTGAATTACTGTAGTTTTTCTCTTACAGCTGTAGACTAGATTTAAAAATTGGATTTAATGCTATTTATGTTTTTAATTCAAAAATTAAACTTTGTTTTATTTTACCATAATTTCCTTTTGTGAAATTTACTAGATTTATTTTAATTTTTAACTTTTTATTGAATGTTTGGTGCAGGTAGCCTAGTTGCTTTGCACCATAAAACACCAAACCAACCAACCACACAATGAGGGTATACTGCTTTTCCACCAGATACAGATATAAATCTGTTCACAGAAGCTTCTTTCCATGTGTTACATCCAAGAATATGATGTTCCTGACATCTTCTGTTCAGTTCTATATATGGTGGGTGAGGCTACTTATATTTTAAAGGTGTGATCCACTTCTATGTAATGAGAATCATAGTTTGTAATTGCAATCCAACTTTGTGCAGTCCTATTCATAGGATGATGTTTTTTGGGAGAAGATGTGTTATATTGCTGTTTACTCCTTTGATTATGATCATTTATCCTACCATCACTTGGATGTCAGTTCCAATTGAATGATTTTGGATTAGATCTGGACCACCCAACACGAATCCTCACACATGTTGAATATGTTTTCTCTTCCTTGTTCAGTTTTCCTCATGATCTCTACCTCATGCACTTGATTTTGGAAGTTGAGACCTGGAGGGTGATGTTTGCACTCTAGCATTTTTGCAGTCCTATACAGGAGATGATATTGATTGAAATGATAGTTCTCTCTCTCTCTTGCACTTCACCTTAGGGAATTTTCACTCTCTGAGGGTGATGTTACACAGGGGTGCCAGTCTGATTAGATTTGAGTTTGAGCTGACCTACGACATTGACACATCTCTTCCTACCATCATTTGGACATCAGGTTATTGGATGTATAATTGTTTGAAGATTTTTTCATATGCCCATTTTGTAGATCAGTTATGCAATATACACTTCATTCTACCTAGCTTGAGGTGATGATGTGAACCCTCCTCCTATCATTGGTCAAAGGCTCTATTCCCAATTATTCTTGGTTTTGGGCTGAAGTTGACAGGTTGTGTATGGTCCATTGCAACCAAGCCACTCTACACCTTGGAGCAAACCCATTTTAGGTTTCTCCACATTCCTGTTTGTAGATGGTTCTTTTACAGTTTTTTTTATGCAGGATTGAGATTCTAGTTTATTTTGGTTTAGATTCCAACCCACCTGGTTTTCATCCCTTTTTGGATTGTGCTCCTGCCATTTTCTGTCTGTGTATGTGATGTCTCTCTTCACACTGAGTGCAAAGTATACCTGCTACAGAAGTGGTGTTATCATCTACATGTGTTCTCCCAATGTAGATCACACTTCAGATGTATTCTTTGAATGCTTTCAAATTATACTTTTTTCTATCCATTGCACCAATCCCTCCCCTATTGAATATGAGATTTTAGCTATACATATGAGACAAAGTAATGTACTGTATGAGAAGTTGTTATTTTCCACTACTGAAAATATATTTCCCCACTTGCATTTCCCACCTTTTCTCCACACTGACAACTATTGTTTCCTTATTTGCATAATCTCAAAGTGAAAATTTGGTAGAATTGAATAGAGGGAGTCATATGTATCAAACTTGCTGGTGGAGGATTTGTGTATGGTAACTTACATGCAAGATACAGTTGAACCATGTTGATTATGAAGTACATGGGAGTTCAAGGCTTGTGGCTTGTAAAAAAGTTTGCATGTAGACAACAGCACTGAATAAGAACAGTTATACATGTGAGAGAAGGTAGATACCTATTGGAAATATATGTTCAGTATATAAAAATAATAATTTTCTTTCATTTTATATGTTATATTTTACTAAAAATAAAATCATTTTTCAGTTGTATGAGGGTATATTTTTCCAGTTTCTTGTGATTTGTAATTTTTTTCTTCCTCACGACTAGGAAGCTTAAAACTGTAGAGGACTACTTGGATGAAGTTGGAAAAATGGAAGCTTTGGCTAAGAAAGAAATGTTTCATTATGTAGATGATTTAATCAGACGTGTCCAAATTGCAGAATGTGAATGCAAGTGTGTATAAACTAGTGAATATTAAAAAATTGCACAAACTTATCTCTACAAAGTGAGCATTTATGCTGCCTATCGCAAGTTTAACCCTTTTGTTACTGATCATGGGTCAAAGGCCGCATTATCACATTTGTTGGATTGCATTTAAAATTTTGTTGAACTACTGTTTCATAATTTATGCCAATACATTTAGAATCAAATTGTAGATCATAATTCAGACTTAAATATTATATATGTGTTAATTTTTTAATTTAAAAGTAAATATTTAAAGAACACATCTAAATATAGATTTTTTAATGAGTCACATGGTATGTTGAATGCAGTGTTGTTTAAAATTGAATGTTTTTGATGTCAAAATACTGAAAATATAGTTTTGTACAAATTAGGAAATCCAATTACTAATATTATTAAGCTAGAATATAAAATAAGAATCTCGCATCTTTTTATTTTGCTGAAGTATGGCTTATATAATGAATCAAACACAATGGCTTCATTCATCATATTCCATTTTTGAAAATTGTCCCTTATATACACTTTAATATATGACATGTGAATCAACAGCTTAGAATGTTCCCAGACTGGTTTTTCTAAACCATTTTAATCTGTAAAAAGGCTATCACATTATTTGGATCCACAATTTCAATGAGGTAGGTTGTGTATTTAGTCTGCTTGAAATTTCATATTTTTTCAAATTAACATACATATTAGTTACTAAGCTTAATAAATTATAGTGAGATTCTGTGGTATCAATATAGTTATTTATTACTTTTTTGGTTATTCAACTGTGGTTATTCAAACTTTGTTTCATATCCTCCACGTGCAAAATTTTAAAAGGCTTAGCAACCTATGCCCAGCAACAACTCAGTACAAAGGTCGTAGAGAGAAGAGTAATTGTTTGCTGTACTTCTTGATTTATTGTTCAATATTTTAAGGAAAATAAGTTTAATAATTTATGTACATATATATAATGTATAATAATTGAAATGTGATTGTATATTACATAATATATACTAAAACACAGTCATGACAGGAAGACTAAAGGTCAGTTTGCAAACTCTCTCTATCTTAACCTAAAGATGACCTAGGAAGGTTGAAACATTGTTTCCTCCTTATCAATAAAAGTGTTAATACCCATACCAGCCCATCTGAGATACAACCTTGTGATATCTTGCTTCATAAACATGCACATCTCACACCATTTTACCCATGGACTGCATCAGTGAAACAGAAGGAGATAGCTGTTAATCCATGCCATACTTTGTATTGAATAAATCAAATAGGTCAGCCTTTCAAAATAGAGTTTCATGATCACCCATTGCACTGTCTCAAGATAACTTCCTCTGGAGTCTCCACATCATTCTCATCCCTTCTTTCTTCCAGTGAAGAATGGAAATCCTAACCACTTTCCAGTTTCAAGATACTGGAATGGTTGACTATGGATACACCCTTTTGAATAAGTTCCACCCAAAAATGGTTGTAACCATTTAGTGCAGAATAGGGTGGTGATGTTATGCTGCTGTAAAGAACATACTATTCTCCAATATGCACAAAGGATCTTGACATCAAATTGAAATTTACCCCTTCAGTTAGGAGGCTGCATCCTATCCTTCCGTGGATGTCAGTACCCCATGGCTGGATTGTGGATTCAGAATAGAACCAGTTAACATAAATCCTCATGTTTATGGTTGTTCACATATATCCCTCAATCATACTTCTTCTGTGTTGTGAGTCACAGTGGAGGTAAGAAGGACTCTTCTGGGACTGTCATTTTTGCTATCCTTCATTGTATTTTATTCCAATAATGTTAGTGCTTTTCAGGTGGTTTTGGCCAGTTTTTGCTCTTGGGGGAGTTTATTTATATTATATAGACATCTTTCAGATGTTGGGTCCCCAGAATGATATATCAGAGATAATGTGTGTCACAATTGGGAATTGGAGTGGTTCTAGATTCCTCTCAGTCTCTTAAGTTTGAGATGAATATGCTATGATCTGCATTCTACCCCCACATAGATGTCAATTCCCAGCAGCATGGGTGGTGGATGTAGTTAGCTAACTGAGTACTGTCTGTTGTGCCCTCTAACTACCCTACACCTAGGGTCACATTCATTGTTTTACCCTCTTTTATACTTTGTAGGATTAAGGTACATACATATATATATATTTACATGGTTAGGATCACTATAGTGCAATTGTTCTCTCTTTTTCCACCTTTATCTACTACATATTTAACAAATCAATAAAGTGTATATCTTCAGATCTCCCACTCTCATTTCTAGGGTTATCCTTTGGATGCTTTCAGGAGGGTACTTCTGTCATTCCTTCACACTGGTTCCATCAACTAATCAATGTGGGATTCTAGTTAATTCAGTGAGTGGAGGGAAATACTAGATCTAAATTATAATTTTCCTATTTTGAAAATGTATTTCCAATAGGTATTTCCCTTTTTATATACTTCCCACTCTTTCTCCTCACCTTCTTCTAGTGCTCACATCTAGCTATACCTCAAAGTCATAGTTCATTAGAGTCATATAGCAGAAGTTGCATCACATATCTCATACTCCTATTAGCGTAAAAGTGATACATGAAGAATTACATGATAGACATATTGGAATCTTTTAATTCTAATAGGGGAGAACAGAAGACTTGTAGTATGTGTTAGGAAAAAATTTACTTATAGAGGGTAGCACTGTGAGCAGCACAAAGTACCTATCAGAAATAATTTTCAGTATAGGAAAATTAAATCTTTGTGACATTTTTTTGAGGAACAAAGTACTGTGGATTTGGTTTACCTTGATTTTTAGAAAGTGTTTGATAAGGTGCCTTGCAGAAAAATTTGTTTTAAAAATTAAATTTCTGGGTATGTGGGAAATGTTATTAAATTAGGCAGAAATTAGTTAGAGAGTTGTAATAAATGGAGTTAGATCTGACTGAATCACAGTTACAAGTGATGTGCCTCACAGATTTGTGCAGTCCTCTGCTGCTTGTGATTTGTGTTAATCGTATTGGCTCTGGAATAACTAACAAAATTTTGAAGTTTGCAAGTGATATAACACTTAAGTGGCTAACTGTCAAAGATGCTGCAGTCTTAAAAGAAAATTTAGATCTTTTGATGCATTGGGCCAGTCTGTGACAGTTCACTAACTATCCAAAATATAAAGTGATCTTTGTAGGTATTCACAATTTAAATTCTTGTTAACATTTGAATGTGAAGACATTAACTACTGTGGTTGAAGAGAAAGATCTTGGTATTGTGATTGAAAATCACTTAATTCATCTAAACAGTGTATTGTAGCTAGCAATAGGGCTTGACGATGGATATTATTGTTTCACTGTATAGACCACTTTTAAGGCCTCATTTAGAGTACTGTGTGTAGTTTTGGGCTCCTTTCCTCTAGAAGGATATTGAATTGTTGGAGAAGGTTCAGAAAAGAGCCACAAGGATAATATCTTGAATGGTGGGATTGTCTTATAAGGAGAGACTTAAATCTCTAAATTTGTTTTCTCTGGAGAGGAGAAGAGTTAGATTAGTGGGGATTTTATTGTTGTGTTTAAAGTTATTAATGGTACTAATAATATAGATCCATTAATTGTTTTTGTGTTTAGCAGTGAAAACAATAGGACAAGGGGTCATAAATCCAAATTTTTGGCAGTATAGAAGTTGTCTGCAATTTAAACAGTATGTTTTGGAATAAGCTGTCTTCAAGGGTAGTGGAGGCAAAAAAAAATAATTGATTTCAAGAAAAGATTGGACAATTACATTTAAAATTCTGTAAAATATTTGATTTAATGTTAGAGAGTAGTCATAACTGAAGTAAAAATATTTTTAGTAGTTGTTTTATATAAAATGTATCAAAGGTTTTTTGTAAATAATTATCAGTTGAATGTAACAGATGTTTCATAAATAGTTTTTCAGATTTTGTTTCATCTCTAATTTTTAATTTCACAAACGTTTTTTTTTTTTTACAAATTAAACAGTCTTGGACTTCTATCTGCTAAAAGTAAATGTATTCTAATTTTTTTACATTTTAGATCCTTAAGACAGCAAATGCTTAGCCAGATCAAATATCTACCACAGAATTCTTCAAAATCATCAACAGGAAATGAAATTCTTTATTTAAAGCCAAATGAGTCTTTATCTTTGAATCTTTATCAAATGTCAAAAATTAAAGCTAAGAACTTGGTACCACGTGTTAATAGTCCATTTTCAGACTCTGCAAAAGGAGAAAGTGTAACTGTTGGGATCTCAGATCATCAATCTTTTAAACAGCCACTTCTGTCTGGTAAGTAATAATATGAGATTATACTAATGTCTTTATCTTAGGTAAATAGTCATAGACCTAGTTTTGGGAAAAGTGTGAATGTGGAGTGTAAGACTAGCAAATACATTTACACACATAAAGGAAGTTTATTTTTTTGAAAACTGAGTACTAATGTGAAATAACTGTCAATAGGTATTTCTTGGAGAAAAGGGAACAATTACCAGTAATTTTATTTTGTCTTTCATTGTTATATCTCCATCATGGAGGTAGTATTGATGGAGGGAGAGGTGCAATTTTTCTACATTTTATGAAACATTGAATATAATATGTTAGCATACATAGAATTGTACCTAAAGAAGCAGTGCATCTTAATTTATGGTTTACATGACACATATATATTCTGATTATGCTATGTAACAAAATGTTTACTTTTTCTTGTTCCTAGGCAGAAAGTGTTATTTCCCAATTGCTTTTGCCTAAAGTAAGTGGAAAAGACCTATTTTTCTCTTCAAACTTTGCTTTTGTGACTTGGAAGAGTATAATGAAAACATGATTGAAGACTATATTTGGGGACTGATACATGAAAGTGGTTTACATTACAGTCGCAAATCTCGAAAAACTACTCGCTTCTAAATATTTTTGTATAACTTTAGTATAAATACATGTAAATCATGACTCATATGTTTTATCCAGACCTTATGTAAATGAAAATGTGCAAATTTGCCTGTGTTTACATAGAAAATAGGTTAATTTCTAAATTTCATTATCCAGGTCAGAAAAGCAAAGTTTGAAGGGAATAATGGCCATTTTCTGCACTTTTATAACATAAGCAATTAAGAAATAAAGCATGCAATTCAGGAACAAACTTTGTGTCACATAGTGTTATTCAAAATGCTGTTAAATATTTAAGTGCCTTACTACTGTTTTTTAAAGAGATACGTATAAAAACATTATGAGGAATATGCTTCTTGTAGCCTAGTGAAGATTAACACCTACAAGCATGTAGTTTGTTAAATGCAGCCTCTGAGTAAAACATATTATAGAACTGTGAAATGGCAAAAGGGATTTCTTTGCATTATTTTTATGGAATGTAAATTTAAAAGAAATATACATTTTGTCAGCTGTTGGGTCTCTGTATCAATCATGATTAAGTTTGTAGATGCTTTTCCTACATGCTGTGTATCATAGAATGTTTACATCAGTTCTTTGGGCTATCTGATCTTGTTTGAGTAAGGACCAGTCACATTTGAGTTGGGTTGCTTCATTCATTTTTATACATACATTAACATCATTTCAGCTGCTGCTGCTTCTAGAATCTGTACAGTGCCAAATCTATTGGACATTTAAAAGCAGGTAGCTGGTGTTGTTACACAACCCAACTAAAATTACTTAAAACTTCATGTTACCACTATGGTTACTAAAATGAATTATTTCTTCACTGCTGAACCTGTGTTCCTTCTTCTGTTGTGTCCAGTTACCTGTTGTTTCTGAGTACGAAAAGTTGGTGATCTTTCTGCAGCATGCTAAAAAAGAAAATATAGTGATAAGTCAGAATTCAATATTTTTTATTCATCTTTATTAGGTGTAGAGTTAAAACTTTAAAGTATTGCTACAATTATAAACTTTTTACCTGTTTTTGTAAAAACTTTCATTTCTATTTTTCAGAAACTTTACTCAGACTAACAACCTTTCTTATCAAAGATTGTTGGCTTTTTTTGTACAGGCTTATTTTGTTAGTGGAATATAAGTAATCCTGTTAAATCTCCAGGTCAAAGAGAAGAATCCATCATGAAACTAATATTCTGCTACTTGGACACAGCTGCCATGTTGAACTGCCGACACGTGTGTGCAAGGTGGAAAACTTGGATTGAAATTCCACATTACTGGACACAAGTTCTTCTTATTAACTGTTTGGTTACTCCCACAGTAAGTATTTGTACAATTTCTATTGATGTAAATCTACTTGTATATTTACATGTATATTTTTACAAAGTTTTTGTTTTCTTGGTTTTATACATTCAGATGACTTGATATATGGATGTGTTTGTATTTACACATGCATGTATATATATTTCTTTCATTTCATTTTTGTAAGAGTTTTGCAGTTAATCATCAAAGTACTGACTTGTTTTTTATACAGTTTATTAGTGGTGGGATCCTCATAGTGTATCATATTGAGATAATTTTATGTTTTTGCTTTACAATACTAATTGTAAAAAAACAACAAAACAGTGTTTAGCTGAAAGGACATTTGATGTAATATGATGAGCAGTTGCTTTAATGTCTTTAACTTTCTCCGTAGTTTAGAAAAAAAACTTGTATACAAAAAGTTAGTTGGGTTAGAATTAATTGAGTCTACTTCATTTGATGAGTAATCAGTGTATGAATTAGTCAGCCTGTTAGTTCAATGATGCGAAATATTTAGTTTGGGTTTCTATTAAGAAACTTATAAAGTTAGAATGTTTTAGGAATTTCTGTTACTCTTATATTGTTTGTGAACAATCTAAGAGTAACTGGTGAATGTTGATTATGATAACTGTGGAACATGAAATTCAAGAAATAATTTGTATGATTAAGTGAACTAGACTTTATGTTATTCATTTTCTAAATAATCCAAAACAACCTGCCCAGTATAAACTATTACCACAGTATCATTCTGTGTATTACTGTGTAAAACCTCATGTGTCATCTTCATTTTATAAACGTGTTTTGTTTTAAAACCTGTTTTTTTACAGACACCAATTTGGTGTTGATATACATCAAAATCATTGTGATTAAGCTGTGAAAGTGACACATTTCTGATTAAGGTAAATAAAGTAAAAGTAGTAGTGATTAATTTATATGCAAAAACGGCTCGTTTGGGTTGAGAAAATATTTTACATAGAAGAGCGAACAACGTTTCGACCTTCTTCGGTCATCGTCAGGTTCACAAAGAAAGAGGTAACTGACCGGAAGCTGGCCACATGTTTGAAAGGGGTTGTGTAACTGTGTGTCGAAATGTAGAGGGCGGTATTAGATGTTTGAATATATAATTTTATTTATTTTATTATATTAATAAAGGTATAAAGGCGTTCCTTTATATTGGTTTATTTTGGGTTTAAGTTGTTGTATAAGTAAGGCTTCTTTAATTTTGCGTTTGTTTATGTTTGTTTCTTTATTTAGTATTTGAGTGTTTTCTATGGTTATGTTGTGTTTATTTGACTTGCAGTGTTCGAAAACGTGTGAAGGTGACTTTTTATGTTCTTTGAATCTGGTTTCCATTTTTCTACTTGTTTCTCCAATATAGAAGTCGTGGCAGTTATCACATTGTATTTTATAAATAATGTTGGTGTGGTGTTTGTCAGTGTAGTTTTTTACATAGTATAGACCTCAGTTTTGTGCCTGGTTTTTGAATAAATTTGGTATTAACTGGAATGTCATATTTTGTTAGAAAAATGGAAACCAGATTCAAAGAACATAAAAAGTCACCTTCACACGTTTTCAAACACTGCAAGTCAAATAAACACAACATAACCATAGAAAACACTCAAATACTAAATAAAGAAACAAACATAAACAAACGCAAAATTAAAGAAGCCTTACTTATACAACAACTTAAACCCAAAATAAACCAATATAAAGGAATGCCTTTATACCTATATTAATATAATAAAATAAATAAAATTATATATTCAAACATCTAATACCGCCCTCTACATTTCGACACACAGTTACACAACCCCTTTCAAACATGTGGCCAGCTTCCGGTCAGTTACCTCTTTCTTTGTGAACCTGACGATGACCGAAGAAGGTCGAAACGTTGTTCGCTCTTCTATGTAAAATATTTTCTCAACCCAAACGAGCCGTTTTTGCATATAAATTTCTCAACAAGTGGGTTTCTCAACATCACTGAGTCGTGATTAATGTCTTAAAAAGTAAAAGCATCCATAATGGTAAAATCAAATAGTCAACAACTTAATTCTACAATTGTTAAAAAGTTTAATCAAAAACTATTACCTATCCAACAGTACCATTTATCTAAACACATTAAGAAAATACTTTATGATTTTACTAAAATTTATTTCCAAAATTACATTTGTGTAGGTTTTGTATAATAATTGTTATGAGTAAAAAATGTGTTAAAAATATTTTTAGTTATTTCCTTATTGATAACTATGACTTTTGCCATTTGTAATATGACTTAAGCTAGGTCACTATAAATCTTGATAAAGCTAATATGGTAATAAGAGCACAGGTTTTATAATTTTATCATTATTTGATAAAGTAAAACAGTTCACATTATTTGACATTTTATTTTTTTTCATTATTCTGTGCAAAATTAAAAAACAAAGAAAAAATAATTGTAGTGTAAACAGTGTTATTACTCTTTGAGGTTAGCTTTCTGACAGAAATATGGAATTCCTTTAAAAATCCTAAGTACAGGATTAAACAGGAATTACCAGCCAGTAATAAATGAACATTAGATGACTGTAAATGTAGAATACTGAAGGTTTTGTATACAATACAATCAATGTTCTTAGGGAGTCAATCCCTATGTTATGTATGGAGTGAAGGAGGAAAAAAAGTTCAATATGTATACAGGTCATCACAAGCTACATACAAAAAACTACCTGGCTAAGTCTATCTTCAATATATATGCTGCTTTTCAGCTATCTGAAGCATCCCAAGGTGGAAAAGTGGTCAATAGCCAAAGATGAAATTTCATATTTTTGTTCATTATCATCACCTTTCTTCAACAGGTCTGGTGTCTGCCTAGTTCTAGCAGTAACTAGAACTTTACCATCATTTGACAGAGCAAAACATTTTTCATAATTTTTAACTATCTGTTTTATTATTATTCTATGCAAAATAGATAAAGCTTCAGAACACATTGTGTAACCTAGTAACCAATGTAGGATATCTTATAAAAAAACAAGTAAATAAACAAGTATTTGAAAAAAAAACTATATTGCTAAATAAAAAGCTATGTAGGACTAGCTATTGACTTTCAAAAATACTAACCAAATAAGATCAAAACTGACAGGTTTTTTATAAGGCTGGATTCTTTACAGTAGGTTTCTGTGACTAGTTGGTAGTGAATTTTATTAATAAATGGAGAGCACACAATCTACTTGTTTTAAAATAATCTATCCAAAACAAGTCAAGCATATGTACAAAACATCATTACTCTAATGGTTATTACAGTTGTTTGCAGACCTTTGATGAAAATCCACAGAAGTGGGCTCAATTGTTTTAGAGTAGAATACCCTTGGACAAATTATTTTCCTCTGCTTTGTTAGTTACCACAGTCATACCTAGAGCTTTAAATAATTGTTTCCTTTTTCTCAGTCCACACAGGCAGATTCAATTACTTTATAACACTCTGAGAAGATAGATTATTCTCCTCTTATTACAGTACAAGTTGTAATGCTTCACTTTAGAAATTGCTCGCACATGCTCTTTATGGCTGAATTCACAATCGTGCAGTTTACTTTATTGTTTTTCACTTTGACTTTCACATCAGTATGGTACTTTCCTCTGTCGCAAGATTAGCTAGCCATTTCATCTTGTGCTGCCCTCTATATGCATAGTTTTCTTTACATGTGCCACAGACTTTTGCTCCTCTCTGTTTGAATCAAATAATTTCAAGATTTCTCTCATGCTTATCAGAAATTGTGGTTGAAAAGTAAGTACAACAATGTTTCACTTAAATAATTGTTATGAGCAATGTAAAATTAATATTTATGTATTTAATATAAGTTTGTAGATGATAATTTTGTTATTTACTTGTTTCCTTCATATCCAGCTAATGCTTGAGATGTCAAAGTTTTGCACAATGACAAGAACATTAACTCTTCAGGGTAAGATTTTTATTTATAGAAACAATTCAAAGGATAATTATTGTTCATGCAGTCAAACAGCAAAACATTCATTTATCAAATACTTAAAACTTAAACATAATGTAGTGGCTATTATAATGTGATTATTTCCCTTTAGAGCTTGATGTAACATCAAGTTTAGTAACATTGCCAGAAAATTAGAAAGTATTGAAAGATTTGATTTTAATGCTAATTATTTTAAGACGCATAAAGAGGTATGTTATTATGAGATTATATACAACTCTTATGTTTCCATTTGGTTCCCATTTTATAAAATTAGCTGTTAAAGTAAGAGAGAAGAAAGAACAAGAGTCAGGTCAAGAATATTTTAAATCAACAAGGTAACTTTGTAACTTTTCATTATTTCTAACATATCTGTGTGTCATTCCTGTCCTCTATTGTTTTTGTTTGGTTTTTTTTGCCTAATGCAGTATAGCATCCCTAGAATTTTCATAAGCATTCAATAATTCGTAGTGATGTAGGTTGATAAATTTTTATTTCTAATCGTTATTCTAAAGATGTTTCTTTTTATAATGGGAAAGATGCAAACATTAAGTGTTTGAGAAAATGAAATTTACTGAAGACTACAAAAGTAGTGCTTGAGCTGCTAGAAAATGTTTGTTATTACAGTATGATGGAGAAAAATTTAATATCAATTACATCACATTCATAAATCAATCCAAAGTATATTATTTTCATTAATGATTTAAGATCATATCAAATACTAATTCTGACAAGGTGCCTGAGTTTAACTTTATACCCACTCATCAGCTTGTAAACAGATGCTAATGGTAAACATGTTGGATAGTGGATCTGAGGTTCCATTGTCTGTATCAAAAATACATAAAATAATAATGCTACACTCTCTGGGATTGTGGGTGCTTTATAAGAGTTGTAGTCAAATTCCAATAATCTTTCTGATGAAAATTGATTATGGGTAGCATTCTGTTTTTCATGTGTCTTTATTTTTAGACAAAAACTTACATGACCCAGACAACACCCAAAACAACCAAAGTATCATAATAAACACATTAACAGGATATTTTCAAATCTTTTTATTCCAGAATGAGGAAAGGCCTAATTGTAATCACCTTCTCGTGCTCCCATTGGCTAATGCTGTGACCCCGTGATATTGTAGCCTACAGTTTGAGAAATGTTGCTTTAGCCTGTTACTTCGAAATTAAAGACAACTATAACAAATAGCCTATGAGTAGCTTGTCTGATAATCCAACAAACTATTCTTCAACAAGGAATAAAAGCCTTCATTATTATTATTTATATTAGCTGACTTTTTGAAATTGGTTTCCTTGTTTTTTTTATTTTCTGAAATTTGGCAGTGTTAACTTTTTAAAGATTTTTCTTTATAGCCAAAGTATAAAAGTGTGATGTAAGACACATAATGATTTTTCTGAAATTTGAAAAATAGTACAGAATTGGTTGCAACATTTTGTAAAAATTAAGGTTTTACATCAACCAGTCATATTTGATCTTCCAAATTATGGGTATATGTATATTTGTTATCAGTATTAAATAGTAAAATAGGTATATAGGTCAAAACTAAAAATAAAATTATAAATTAATGAAACTAATTGTGTATAACAAACAGAATAAAAGTACAAAATGTCATAAGTTACAACATAAAACAAATACTTGTAATGATTAGTGTATTGATTCATAATCTGTATACCCTCACTAGTATCAAAGTTTATGTTTCTAACCTAGACTAATCATGGATTAGTAGTCCAAGGTTTCATGGTTCATGTCCTGCTGCCATAAAATCTTACTGTGCACTTCAGGGCTATATGTTTACTATAACTGACAATAATATCATTATTCAAGAATAGTCTAAGAGTTGGCAGTGAGTGATGTTGGCTGTCTGACTTTTACCTAGTCTGTCAGTTCAAAATGGGGGATGGCTAATGCAGATAGCCATTTTGAAACTGTATGTAAATATTCTAAATAAAATAAACCAGTTCAAATCCCAGTAATCTCACAAGGCTTGTCCAACTTTATATGCAGTTTAGTCCCAATTTATGTACTAAGCACCATGTATGAAAATTAATTGAAATGCTTCTAAATATTTTATTTCTGCCTTTCAATCTTCTTTCTCATATTTAAAAAAATGGTCTTGATGAGCCAGTACATTTCTAATGTATTAACCAAATTAAATCTATATTTATTAATCTTTCACACCAACTAAATAAACAAACTTCGTGTACTTCCATAACTAACAGTTTATACTTATTTTTCATTTATTATAGAGCTTTTATGTTCATACTTGTATTTTCAATATTCATTTTGATATATTTTTCAATTTTCTTTATTTTTTTGTTACTTTCTCATTGATAAAGCTTTTTTAATACTTTATATGTAACAACTTTGATAACAATTTTACTTATCCAAAGGAAATCTCAAATCTGAAGAAAATTTAAGTTTTAGATAAAATATTATAATGCATTTTCTTTTTACTTTCATTGAAGAGGAAAGTTGGAACCTAGTTTTGATAACTTTTTAAAGGCAATGCAGAACTCTCTAACCTGCCTGTCGATTGTAGACTGTGATAAGTGTTTGACAGAAAGGTAGGTTGTATGTGTTTTGTATTTAAAACCAAAGGCAATAATCATTCCTCTTCATTTTGATATCTAATATTATTTTGAACTATAAAATGCTAAATAAGTTTAAAAGGAATCTTACAATTTAAGGAAAGAGATAAGTCTGAAATCAATGTTAAGTAAAATTTGTAATTAGAATTTATTTTGAGGTTAACAATGAAAAGGAAAAGAACATTACATGTACGATTATGAAAGCAGTCCAAAGAAATAATGCTTAATAGCTGAATGAATCAAATAAATATTGAAGCTCGAAAGAACCTAACATATATAAAAATGAATAAAGCTAGGCAAATAATGGTATTTTGTAATCAGTTAATTTCCAAACTCACTAGATGAATATGCTCAACTAATCAATTACTCTCTCATGAATCTTAAAAAATGAAATTAATCAAAAGTACCAATAATCAGAAATACTAATTTCAGTTACATATTTTCACTATAATATAGGTACAGCTTATCTTTCTTTGTTTAACTTGTGTTCAGGTTTACGAATGAGAACTGGAATTTTCTGAAATTAGTATAACCCAATAACACACGTTCATCAAAGTGTACATTGAATTAGATCTTCCTTGAACTTAGACTTTGAAATTAATAAATTTTTGAAATGCAAAACATTTTAATGGTGTAAGTTAGTATATTAATTGTTTTAAGTTATTCCTATTTGTTGTTAATATTTAAATTTTATATTTAGAAGTTGATAGCAAACTTACAAGAAACGTTAAATTTTACATATTATTTTGTGTGGCTTGTTCAGGCCACTTTGTACACTGCACATAAATACTGCACATTCTATTGTTTAGTAAAAGTATGGATATAAATGTAAAAATTTGTTTAATATTGTGTTAAGTAAGCACATGTAATTCAGTAACTGCATTACTTTTCTGTATTTCAGAAGTCTGTGGCAAGCAAGTTGTTGTTGTCATTATCTGGAGAAAGTGGCATATATCAGTAGTATGTATCCAGTCTCACCAGAAGTTCTGTGGTCACTTGGATCTGGATGTCGATTATTACGTTGTTTGATAATTCCACCATATTACCCAAGGTTTGTCAGTTTACTATAACATCACTAGGTCTTTCTCTAATGAAAACAATTAAAACTTCATATCCTGTTTATTAGTTCATTTTACCTTACTGTTCTGCAAACATAATGTTTGGAATAGTGGAGTTTTCACCAAAATACAATTCTAATTTATAACTGTAACATTACCTATTCAGCATAATCCTACAAAACATGGGCTACTGTGGGGAATGAAGTGTATGACCAACACCATATTCATTATCTGCAGATCATCACAGGTTACTTGTGAAGAGTGAGGAGTATTACCAATGCCATACATGTTAATTTTAAATCACCATGGGTTACTTGTGAAGAGTATGAAGTATTTCCAACACCAATCATGTTGGCTGTAGATCAGAATGGGTTACATATGGGTAATAGTATGTATTTACCAGCACCATACTCAGTAACTATGGATCACCATGAGTTTTTTTGTTAGAATGAGGAGTAAGGGGACAGTAAGCAGAAATTATGACAATGGTTATATTTGATTACTGCAGATTTCTCTTCAATCTTATTACTACATTTTCTTTTAACCTGTTCTTGTGGGTTTTAAGTTTATTGTTTATTTTCTTTATAAAAAAAAATGCAACATTATAGACATTTTTTTGAATGTGAATACACTCTTTCACATTTTAGACTTAGAATTGGCTGATGCTTTTCCTCTACTACCTCATAAGTCTGTCACTACCTGGGCATCAGAAAGAAGGGTTACATTCCATAGAATGTGTGCAATTCTTTATACAATGAGAGGTAGAGTCTCAAATGCAGTCTGATATTCTTTTCTCCTGTTGGTTAAGTTTGCGGAGGACCAAAGTTGGACTAGTTAGAATTTAGACTATACTTCCAGCAATTTCCTTTGCTCAGACAGCTGTTTGTCACCCTCAAACAGATATTCCATCTCCTGCAACTTTTTGCAACTTGTTTGCCAAGTTTGTAATGTTTTGGGTATTCCTCTTGTAACTTACAAATCTTCTAAATAAAGGAGGCTTTATTGGTGAAAAAAATCATTCATCTGAATGCCTGGTCCTTTCACCTTTGCCAGACATTATTGTGCATGCAAGTAGATTTGCTGACAATTTGAGAGAGAATGTTGCCATGCCTTGTTCTCGTCACTTATTAGATCAACATACTTTGGCTTTCCATCATCTGGGTCACTGTATTTGGACTCTCATAGGTTATATTATCTTCTTCCTGTCTGGGGCTCTAGACAAGATGTCACAGTTTGCCTTAATCAATCTTGGTTTTCCAGAATTCTTCTGTTGCAACAGTTTTGCAAATTTTATCATATTTGCAACTATTGTCTGGGGGTTATCCAGATCTGCACAATTTTTAGATGACCTTAACTGTTTATTGATGTTTACTTTGGTAAGGTTATCAACTTCTGGTCTTTCCATGGTATCTTGATTGGTTTGTTGTTGGGACCTTTTCGTGAAAGATGCCTTGCTTAAGAGTGTTTGCCTTCCTGTTTCAGCCCTTAGAGATCTCAGGGAGACTCTTTTTCTCAGACAGTCAGTGTTTGCTAGTATTCTCTATTCTATAGAATCTTGAATGGATTTGGCCCATCTCTACTCTTTCCTCTCTACCTTGAATTCCTGACTGCCACAAAGATCTTCAACAGAACAGCTTCCTGCATCTTCTATTTGAAATTTCAGACCTCCTGCTTTGGTGCCACAATCCATTGGAACACAAGGACAATTTACCACATAGTATCCTCCTCTAGGATGGAACACAGACTATGGTGTCAGTGACTGCCTTATATGATCATATCCTGTGGGGTTTTAATTCAAAGAGTTTGTGTCAGTAGGGGAGACCTTCACCACAGATCAGAGGGTCATTCAAGTTCCCAGGGAAGGATTTGTCATTCAGTTCACGTCTCTTCCTCCATTGTCTCTCATACCAGTTGGCTTTTCACTCCCCAAGGACCATTTTACTTCCATCTGTCAAGTTCAAATCATTCTGCATCTTTGGCATGAAGAGGCCACAGAGCATATCAACTCATCTCTCGAGGGTAATGCCGAAAACAGTGGGTGACTGGCAACCTTTTTCATTTTAATAGTTTCCTCCAGTGTCTTTAGTTTACAATGGAGTCATTTCTTTCCTGTCCGTAGCTCTTTTCACTTGGTCTATGGATACCATTCACTGGTGATTGTTGCCAGGTAAGGTATTCTTTTTCAAATCTACTCTAGTTACCAGTAGACTACTAAATAAAATTCTTGGTAACAACATGCTCTGTTGAAATGGGTGTTCCATCAGACCACTTTGACACTTTCTGAGTGGTACACAATTATTCAGTTCAAATCATTCTGCATCTTTGGCATGAAGAGGCCACAGAGCATATCAACTCATCTCTCGAGGGTAATGCCGAAAACAGTGGGTGACTGGCAACCTTTTTCATTTTAATAGTTTCCTCCAGTGTCTTTAGTTTACAATGGAGTCATTTCTTTCCTGTCCGTAGCTCTTTTCACTTGGTCTATGGATACCATTCACTGGTGATTGTTGCCAGGTAAGGTATTCTTTTTCAAATCTACTCTAGTTACCAGTAGACTACTAAATAAAATTCTTGGTAACAACATGCTCTGTTGAAATGGGTGTTCCATCAGACCACCTTGACACTTTCTGAGTGGTACACAATTATTCAGTACCCATACATACTACATGATACAGGACCACCACTCATGGATTATCATGAGTAAAGCATAAATGAATACTGCCCATCCCTGCTGCCTTTTGGATTAAATAAATTAGGGTTGGTTTGCTTTTCAAAATAGTGAACATGGTTCACCTATTGCACCATATCTGGAACATTGTTCCCTGGGACTCCCCAAAGCAAATTCTCCCCTCATTTTCCCATAGTGGAGCATAATTGTACGTAACACTCCCAGTTTCTTGTCACTGAAGTGGTAGATGGAGGTATGTTCCTTCTGAGTGGTGTTTGAACACTTTATTCCACTAAAGGAGAAAAGTACAAAGTTGGATACCCTTTCACACATAACCTTAGATGGTTTTTCCAGATGTCTGGTGGAAGCAGGACCAGCTTATGCAGTAGCTTCCTCATAATTCTGGCCCAGAGATAACACTTTTCTATCTGGTTATGTTGAGCATGGTCCTTCTTTTTTGTCATTATATTACTTTCCATGATCATGGAAGATGGCCTTCAACTCCTTGATTTCTGCATGTGAGCCACTGGTTGAAGTTTGTTTCTTCCACATCCTCCTCATAATTCCAGGGCCTGGGATGTTGTCTTGTGTCTCAGGTTGGGGACTTAAGATTTAGGTTTGTAATTTTAGGCTGCAAATGGCCTCATAATTCCAAGTTTGGTTTGTTGCATTATGTGCTTCATCAGGTTGGGGCTTATCTTCTTTTTGTAATTCTGATGACTGAGATGCAACATGCTGTAACTTTCATGTTTAGTTCCTGGGCCAGTAATTTTGAGTTCAGTTTGTTACATTTTGTGCTTTTTCAGGTTGAGCTGAGAGTTTGTGGACTTTTTTCTTGCCTTCTCTTCATAATTATGGTGACTGGACGCCTAACATTCTGGAACTTGCAGGCTGATTTCTCTTAATATCATATTATATTAATACAATTATATCACACTGCAGTAACCATGTCCTAGCCACTACAATGTGGATCTAGTTTGGGGTCCACATTCTTATAATTCCAATGATGAGACACTATCTGCATGATAGAGGCCTGGGTGATTCCCATTAGCAGGTACAATATTTCCAGACCAGATGCATCTGATGTTACAGGAAGAACCTGTTTTGGAATATATGCTCATCTCTGTATGTTTCTTTTCACAGTGCTACAATTTCAATGCTGTGGCTGGTTGGCCTTTATTTCCCATGTTTTAGTTTTTTCATTATCTGGGTGAAATGCATACCTGTTTTAGAAATAGTGGAAACTCTGCTAATGTACTATACTATATCTCAGTTTGCTTACAGATTTTCTTCATGGACACTTTCTCTGTAGATCTTGCCTTTACTGGCTCTTCTACCTTGTTAGCTTGGGACTCTGGCTAAAGTGTTAGGAGAGGTATATTTCAGAAGTTTACATCTTCCTATGCTGAAAAGGTATTTTTGATAAGAGTTACATCCTCCCCACACTCGCCAGTGTTTGGATCTGATAATAACGTCCCTCTTGAAAATTGAATAAGAAGTAATAATGGGGATCTTATACACAAATGGGTAATATCGTGAGGTATAAAAGACTGGAACAAGTAAGGTATAATTCATACCAGTGCTTAAATAGGCAGAGAAAAATAACTTTTGCCAGAATAAATCTAAAGGTTTTATCAGAAATACACTTTTGGTATAGAAAAATATAAACCCTAATATTTAGAAAGTACAATTGTTTGTTATTTATACATTGCTCCTCTTTCAGTCATGGCAAACAGAGTTTAAACAATCGTTGTCTATTAACTATTGGAAGAAACTGGCCTAATTTAAAGCTCCTGTGTATTGGAGGAACTGAAATAGACAGTCGAGGCCTTGTCACTGTTGGTAAGTTTTAAATTAAGATGACTGAAGTAAGGATCTAAATACGTATTGAAGGAAACATCCAAAAAAGTATACATAATGAATATGGTAAATTCCTATATTATGAGAAAATATAAATAATTTTATATATTTTAAATATCCTGAGTGCTAAGTAGATTATTTACATTGACTCAGTAACTGATTCTAAAAATATAAACTTCTGGACAAAAAGTTATAATGCAATAAGTAGGTAAAATTTCCAATACTGAATTTGTTAACTGAACCACTTTTAAGTAAACCATTGTTTGATATCTTAATGTATGTGTATCTTGTTATTAGACTTTACAAACAGTTGTTCCAACCTAACAAAGTTTTTATTTTCAGCCAAACACTGCCAGCAACTGGCAGTCCTAGAGCTGGACCATATGGGGGAGTTGCAGGAAGATTCAGTGAAAGAGATGTGTAGGGTTGGTCTGAAAATACTAGAGGATCTTTACCTCACACACACCTTAGTCACTGCAGAAGCTTTACACCATATACATGGTAGATGATAGTAATTTTAAGATGGATTATATTATATAAGGAAATTTAAGTTTCTGGCATATTCAAATGTCAGTAAAGTGAATACTGTATGCCAAGATGTAGTACTTCTCATTTGATATACCAATCACACCATGAGAACATTGAATGCATGGTCACCAGAGGTCACTACATAACCACTATTGTCAGATGACCCATTTGATTTTGAGTTTTGTGGATACCTAATGTCAATTGTGTATCACCAAGTGTGAGAAAAGTGGTGGAGTTTTTAAACATGTGGTCAGTCTATATGAATATCCATATGGCCTCTTTGTACTCATTTAGTCTTTCTAGATTTAATACTTCTAGCTTTCAATATAGAGTGTATTTCTTTACAAAATTTGGTAGTATTTCACTTAATAACATTCATTAACATACAAAATATCATTTTTTTGAGGAAGTATTTCTAATAAAATAAAGATTTGTTCATACATTTATTGAGCATTTGTTTTGTTCAATCCAGTCTTAACTAACCTAAAAATATCCTTATTTTTAGATTTTAGTTGCTTTTATAATTATACATAAAGAATAAACATTAAAAACAAGAAATAAAATGCTAACCTTTTTTTCTTGCTTTTGGTTGTCACAGAGAGTTAATCCTAATTCTTTTATACTATTCATAGTATTGCAGTCAATAATTTTTAGTTAATTAAATAATGCTCTAAACAATATAGACTAATAACTTCCAAAAAATAAACAAATTCTCTTACCTCTCGAAAATTTTCTAGGTTTCTAACTCTGCAACAACAGTCATTACAAATTCATCCAAGATAGTCATTAACGTTTTTATAGGAATACTGTTTCTACTCTGAGTGGAATTGACATTTAGCTATTCAGAACATAATGGTATATAACATATCATTTGATAGGTGACATCCTTGAGTTTCTGTTGGTTATATGTAATATGTGATTAAACATAAGAGTCAGCTATTAACGAATTATGAAAGAGATGATGTGACAGGTGGGTATGGCAGGAGGATTCTAATTTTGTAATTGATAGCTTTGTAACCAAACAAAGTTTAAAACTATAATAAGTGTGGTTTATCTGAGCAACAACAATTTTATAGAGAGTAATTTATGTTTAATTTCATACCTTTTCAAGGGGTGATGGATAAAATAGGGATGATAATCTCAAACTTATGTACCATTAAAATATGGATCATTAGCTAAGATTTTATGATATTTTAATTGACAAAACCTAAGGAAAGGTAGTTTAAAAAAATTTTGAACATAAGACACTAAAATTTTGTGTCATGCACAGTTCATTTATGTATACCCACCAATAATTATTGTTTTATGAAGGATAAAATTCATGAAATACATTAACAAAATTTGAGTACCTTGTACACTTAGCACTTAAGACAAAATTTTTAAGTAGGTGAAACAGTTTACCATATTTTCCTTTGTGTAACTTGGTTTTATGGTTATTTTATTTTTCAACTTTCAGTTATAATATTGAAATAAGTAAGCCAAGTTATATTAACCCTTTCTCCACAGACATCTTTTTTCAGAGCGTGTCACAGGTTTTTGTGAATTACATTGAAAACTTAACAAAACTACTTCTGTTTTCATGGTGTACCAATAAATGTAGCTAGTACACGTGTACATATTTTTTATTTTTGTGTTTCATGTAGTAAGTACATATTAATAAAACTAAGCATATAAGAAATAAAGAAGCTTCCATGAAACTTAATCAGCTTACTTGTGGAATACTCCTTAATAAATGCAACATTTATTTCTGTGTAAATGTAAGTAAACAAAATGCAAAAAGGTGAAATTTGTATTAGAACTCTATCTTAAGCATCATTTTATGTTAACATATGATTGAAGTTAACAACTTATTGAATATAACACAGAAACAGTCTTCTAATGCTGTTGTACTATCATCAAAAACAGTTACTTACATACTGGATAAAAAGAATTAAATTAATTATAACATTAATCCTATATGAATAAGCTACCATTCAATGAATATTACTCAGTTGGTCTATGAACAGCAGTTAATAATCAGTCTTTTGACTTTTTTTTTTTTAACTGCAATTTCATTTATATTCCACAAGTCCCTGGGGAGTTGAATTATCATATACAGTATTTTACGCTTTTTTACTTTTGTTCCATAGTTGTAATCATAATTTGGAATTTCATAAAATTTAATTTCTAATGCTTTAGTATTATACATATGACTTTGTGATGTAAACTATAATAGAAAATATATACAAGTTTGTTATAACTTAAAAACTTAGAAAACAAGCCAAAACAGAAACAATTTTAACAAAAAAACACTAATTGGAAAGATCCCAAGGTGCAAGCTATAATGTGGGTTAATAAAATGAACCATAGGTATTGGAGGTGACTGAAGAAGTAAGACCTACATTGTGGTGGAGATACATTGTCTATCATTTGCCAGTCTTACATAAGTAATCTTACATTAGATATAGAAATAGAAATTAGGAGAGCAAGATGTGGGTGCTCAAGTCCACAACATCCCACATCTATATCACCCTTCACTGCCTGCAGACAGCTGTGGGAGAGTGACTGCTCTTCCAAGTAAAAGAAAAAATTAAATGAAATAAAAATAAGAAAAAAGAAATAAGGTACTACCATTTGGGGTAAGTAAGGTGAAAACTTACCTATTGAAGTTAGCATTCCAGCCCCCAATATGGTAGGAAGGCACTAATTGACAGCACAACAAATGAACTATACCAGTATGAAGCATCCAATACAGCTATCTAAACAAACTAGTATAGCTCACAATCATCATCCATTCACCAATGTTATTAAATGACCTTATTCATAACTAAAAATAGTTATTAGAAATTTTAAGTAAAATTTCTCTAATTTTTATTACTTTATATTTATTTAATACATTCTTGTATTTGTTACAGAATAGTTTAATAGTTTTATTTAAAGTTTCTTTATTAAATCCATTAACTTAACTTTTATATCGGTATATCTTACAGATATTGTTCATTGAGTTATACCTCACATGGAAAATGATACACGATTCAACAATATTTACAATAACTCTCAGCTTTACTTACTAACTTGTATCCAGTACTGAAAGATTTTTAGTAGCTTTAGTTACTAACTTCTATCCAGCACTGAAGGATTTTTAGTAGCTTTGGTTACTAACTTGTATCCAGTATTAAAGGGATTTTAGTAACTTTAGTTACTACACCCTTGTGCAAATTAATTGAAACAAGACAGAAAATTACAATTTTTTTTCAACTTTTTTGTGTTTTATTTCTGAGAATCCAAAAATTACTCCCAAATTAATACACGATATGACTGCCTTTATTTTTCAGAAGATCATTAATCTGCTTTGGCATCAAATCCACGAGTTGACTGCAATCTTTACTAATTTTTGGATCACTGTACCACACCTTAATTATGGCCTCAATTAGCTTATCTTTCATAGTACGTTCTTTTTTCCCGAAGTCCTTCTTTATAAATCGCCCAAAGATTTTCAATAGAATTTAAGTCCAGGGAGTTTCCAGGCCAGTCCAGCACCTTTATTTGCATTGTAGTCATAAAATTCTTTTAACGCAATTTTGAATGACGTAATATTCCTCAAAATGTCGTCATATATCCCAAAAATAGATCGACCGTACCGCAAAACACAGCTAAAGACACCGTCTGTGTGAAAAAATGACTATTAAAGGAAATTAGAGGGTCCAGCGAGCCTACACTGGCCGCCATGCTGAAAATATTGTAAAATGACCATTTGTTTCAATTAATTTGCACAAGGGTATCCAGTACTGAAGGGTTTTCAGTAGCTTTATTTACTAACTTCTGTCCAGCACTGAAGGATTTTTAGTAGCTTTAGTTACTAATTTGTATCCAGTACTGAAGGGTTTTTAGTAACTTTACTTACATAAGGGTTTTTTGATAGCTTTACTTATTAACTTGTATCCAGTATTGAAGGGTTTTTAGTCACTTTACTTACTAACTTGTATCCAGTATTGAAGGGTTTTTAGTAACTTTACTTACTAACTTGTATCCAATACTGAAGGATTTTTAGTAGCTTTATTTACTAACTTCTGTCCAGTACTGAAGGGTTTTTAGTAACTTTACTTACTAACTTGTATCCAGTACTAAAGGGTTTTTAGTGACTTTTCTTATTTAATTGTATCCCCTATTTAAGGCTATGAGTAACTTTAATTATTAACTTATATCTACAAGTGAAGAATTTTTAGTAGCTTTACATACTGAATTGTATCCATTCCAGAAGGCCTTTTAATAACTTTTGTTACAAACTTGTATTCATTGTTGAAGTATTTGAGTAACTTTAGTTACTAACCTGTAGCCACTCAAAAAGGGTTTTGAGCTGCTTTACATACTAACTTGTACTTCTTCAGCTTGACTTAGTGATTTGTGATGGTAAGATGCTTCAGTTTTACAAAGTTCTTTGTAAAATTGAGTTCAATTAATACATCTGTCATTAAAATGTTTGATTTTTTGTGCTTATTTGTTTCACATTTTTATTAACCGGATATGTAGTTTCAGTGAATTTAGGTATATCAGTAATATTTTGATATATTGATCAAAGATAACTTCTTTAACAAATCTGAATTTTGTAAGTCCTGAATTATAGTCAACATGACTTCTTTAATATGGGGTTGTTCAAATGGACAATCCTGTTCACATTCAGATGAGAGATCTTGTATATCTTCATTACAACAAAGTTGTGGTTTTAGATTGTGATCACTGAATAACTGTTTTCCAGAAAACTGCTCATCATTAAAAAAGATAAAAATCCTCATTGCTTCTTCAGACTATTCTGTCCATCCAACTAGCATGCAAGAATACAAGAAAAAACTTGAGGAAATAAAAGTAAGGTATCTGCCATAGATAGATTACCCAAGTTTAAGAATAGAAATTTTGTTGTAGTTTTTGTCTTTGCTTTATAGATTCATCACTTGTAGCTAAAATTGTTTGTCAGAAAATAAACCCTGCAAAATTACTTAGTTTAGTAAATGGGTTTATTTTATTCTTTTTTTATAGTATTTTAAATCAAACTCTGTGAAGAATTACCAAGTTGTTAAGATTAACTACTAGTTTATTTGCCTTTCAGTGGGTAGGAATGCTACATTTTTCATGTTTTGTATTGTTCTTTTAATTGTTTTAATATATAAGACTTTTTAGTGTGTTATTAGACTGTTCATTGTAAATCGAGGTCACTGGCCAAAAGAGGGTTAGAATATAGTTTGGACACAACACAGAATTTGATAACTTCAGAATGCATGTTATAAAGCACTCTTATTATGAATAGATTGTTTGTTTTCTTCACTAGCTAATATCCTGTAATTGGCCAATTCAGGCATACTATTGGCTACATGGGAACAATGTCTGAATCCAGATTTCTCAAGTATCGTTACAAAAACAAAATACCAACTTTGTTGTTAGTGCTATTTCTTAAATTTATTAATTATCATTAACAAGATCAATATCAACCTTATTATAGTGTAATTTTATTTGTTTAATAAATGTTTTTTGTTATTTTTCCATGGGTTAATATGAAATTGTTTCATATCATGCTCATTCTGCAGACTTATCAGCATGAATGATTTAAGAGATTTTACCTTATACATATATAAACTGAAAAACTATCGCATAGTTGGAACTGGACAAATAACTGAATTTATTAATAGTCAACCAATGTCATGTATTATAATTTTTAAATTGAAATTTCAATTAATTGATTAATATCACAAAAGTAATCAGTTAATCAAATTTACCATTTCTAATTATTACCTTTTTAGATTAATCCAACTATCCAAGTTTTTGTGCAAACAATTTATTAATTAAATATAATTGAGTAATGAGCCTGGTGATTAATAACTTAGTACATTCTTCTAATTGACATATCTAAATATAGATAAACTGTAGGCCTAAAACATAATATTCTAGTAGTTGATTTTTTTTCTTTTTCAGGCTTTGACAAAGCTGTCAAGATTTCAAAGACTTCTTTATATCATGGAATGCTAGTGCCAATCAAAGTTAAAAGATAAACCCATACTTAGAGCTATTGTGAACCCTTAAGAGTTTTTAAAGTGAATTTTTCATTCAAATTAAATTGTTTCAAACTGTAACTAGATTATTCAAAATATCACTAAACAATAAAATATTTTATGTCAAATATTAACAAGTCATCCATGTAAAGAAGATCAAATTGAACTTTCATTAGAACAGCTGTTTCTTTTTTTAGTTTATTCTTTTATCTAATCCTGTAAGCTCATTTCATGTTTTAAATGCAGTATTGCTTATTGTCAGATGTTTTAAATTAAAATATAACAATAATGTTTTTATTGTTTGTGAACAAAAAGCATATTGCACTATTTCTTGTAACCTTATTAGCATGATTTATTTGATGTAACATGATTTACACCCTTGAAAGGGTCTACTTAGTACTGTATGACTTAATTACACACTTATTGATGAATTAGGAAAGGAATTAACAAATGGTAAATGAGGATAGAAAAATTTTTGTTTATGGTATTTTTCATATAAGAAATATTTACCACTTTCACTACATGTTTCAAAATGTTGTGATTGCTCATTGTCAAGTCATAACATTTTGTAATATTTTATTTCCCTAAATAGAACTAAATGAGATTTAAGTGGTTATTATAATCAATGATGTCGAGAAAACCCACTTCTAGAGAAAAATTTATATGTAAAAACGGCTTGTTTGGGTAGACAAAATATTTTACATAGAGGAATGAACGTTTCCACCTTCTTCTGTCATCGTCAGGTTCACAACTTTGTTTGCTCCTCTACGTAAAATATTTTCTCAACTCAAACGAGCTGTTTTTACATATATATAAGTGGTTATTATATTGCTTTATATATAAGTGCTCACCAAATCTTTCAATTTAATCTATTAAATCTGGCTTTCTATGAAGTGTCATGATGTGAAGCAGATAAGTTGGTTTAATTTTAAACATCATTCTAAATATGTTTTTTGACATGTGCTTCTCTGAGTATTTTTTATGCATAATGTATTGTCTCAGCTGATTTAAAAATCTCATATTTTGTACAATATGTTAGGAGCTTTCTTGTAAACCAACTATTTAGTAACATTTCCTTAGATATTATATATTTTCTAAATGTTTTTACAGGACTTGTTTTGTATTTTGAAAGTAGAATTACTCTCTTCTATTGATGTAAAATTTTGAATAAACTTTTATTATGATGGATTTTGAAGTGTGATATTAAAAAACGCAAGTGCTTTCATTAAAGTAAATGTCTTGTACACAGTTTTAGTCATAAATTTCTCTTCAGTGCTTTTAATATTTAATCAAGAGAAAGATACCTAAGTATTTGAGAATTCAAATAAACTTTTGTTGCATAAACATTTTTATTCACAATATCTTTCCTTCATTATGGACATCAAAAGCTTGGAGGTATCACAACAACAAAATATCGATTATATTCTTGATTATGTAATAGTTCCTACATAAGCAGGCAGACATTGTGTCCACACGTTTAAGCAAGCACTTGTTAAAAATTTTCACCTATTCTTACATAAAGCATAAATCTTTTATTCTAATGCATCAGTAATTATTTATCTTATATTCATAATGGAAAATCAGTGTTTTTTTATGACAGAAAATATATAAATAAATACTTGAAAATATTGCACTGTTCTAATATCAGTATGAGAACGGATTTATAAAAAAAACATTTTGATAAGTATGCTGCAGTATGGTAAGAACTTAAGTATTTCAGCAATTAAACAAAACAGCTTATATAAAGATGTAACATAACCAGTTTGTTAAGATAAGGTTACCTATTTATGTAAACTATCTTGATAGAATAATTAAGCTCACCATCAGGATGTATTTAAGGCAGGTAGAAGCCAGTAAAATTGTTAATAGATAGATAGATAGATCAATGAAGACGGCCCTGTACTCTCTTTAATTTTAATATGATATTTTACCTCACAAAATAGTTTTATTTGATTGATACTGTCCTCTATTGGCATAAATTTCAATATTTCTCCTACCTCTCCTCCTTCTCCAGATGTAGTTTCCAGGTGATCAGATGTTGGTTGGAGATGCTCCAACTAAGTAAGTTTTCACATATGTTCTGGAGTTTTGTCCTTCTGTCATGGAATGGATGAAAAATGTCCAATGCCTCTAGGTTTTGGACTAAAAATGCACCCAGTGTTGCAGCTCTTTTTTTATATCGTGCTGGATGTCAATTCTCAACAGATCTGATGTTCATTGTAACTAAATGCAGCATATATATTCTCTCTTTTATGCAGTCAGATATGCTCCTACCATGGCTTGGAAGAACAATATTCAGCTCTGCCAAGTATTAGACTGGAGATTCATCTCATGGTGCTTTCTTCTTTCCTATCTTCTGTTGGATGCTGGTCAGGTGTTGGGCTAGAAATGCACACAAGTATTGATGGATTTTGGTAAACAAGCTTTCTTCCTTTCCAGTTTCTGTTTCGAGGTGAAGAAGTAGGTAATCCTCTGCTTACCACAAAACTGTTGTAAAATTCCAGATTCTACCAGGATGAAATTGAATTATCATTGTGGTCTGTTGAGCCCTAACCACCTGACACCCAGGGGTTCCATTAATCAACAATAGGTGTTATTGGATTCCTTCAGGTCTTTCTGCCTTTTATGTTTGGGGCAGCCATGAAAGAGCAAAAAGTATTCCTGGATCAGACGTAATGCCATCTGCCACTGAGGTGGGAATTTTTTAAGCTCATGGTCTCTCTTTGGGCACTTCCAAAAGTGGGATCATTTTTTCACCAGCCCTCCACAAGTTTAATGTTGGATTCTAGTTGTTTTATGAGAGGAGGTAATATATCGTATCAGAAGTTAACATTTTTTAAAATTAAAAATGCATTTCTGATAGATACTTGCCTCTTCTTACACAGCCTCACCACTTCCAGTGATGTATGATGTAGGACTTCGACCAATCTCAAAGTGATTAGCAAGTGAAAATGTGGAGAGGGCGGGTTACAATAGATATGTTATGCTCCTATTGGTGGAGAGCGACTGCATGATAATTTACGTGTGGATATGCAGAAGCTGATGGTGAGAATTGAAAATTTGTGGCGTGATAGAGAAGAACAGTGTATGTCTGTGGGCTTAAAATGCTGAAATCCGGGTATTAATGCTCGTGGTGGGCAAAGCACATGTAGCCCATTGTGGTGGTTGGTCCTTAACGCTTAAGAATGAAATAAAATAAAGCAATCAAACAAAAATGTGTCACTCCGACAGACAACGCCATCTAATAAGTACTTATGCAAACATTAAAATCTGATTTAGGCTAAACGGCAAATAAAAAATGTGCATTATAATCTTATCAAAAAATGTATAACGTCTCCCTCTTACATCTTATTGCCCTGATTTTTTACACTTGATCGCTTGCTAAGGACAGCATTCAGAGACATCGTTAAATGATGCACATCGAATTTTATATATAAGAATATATTTACTTCTCTCCTCTCTTTCTAGTTTAAAGTTTCTAATTGTTTAAGTTTTAATTACAGATATTTAATTCTATGGTGGTTATTAAAAATTAAAAAAATGAAAATAAAGAAGTCATGATAATAATATTTTATTGTGATTCAACCACAGAGAAAATTTAAATATTGGTACGTTCTATAAAACAATAAGTATCCAGTTAATGCTTGCTTCTTTATTGGAGGAAATTGTTGCCTTCGTGACTGAGGACTCCTGTTCGATATAAAATACACTTTTGAACATATCGTATTTAAAGATACTTTCCGTAGTATTGAAATAAATTTCACAGTGAATAATACAAATTTATCTTCAACGACTAACTCAGAATGGCCAGTGGAATGTCTTCAGATTTACAATGCTAGAAACAGAGTCACGACACCAATGATGAGAAGAGCACAGATAGCCAAATGTCTAGTTTTCTGTTTAATTTCAAACGGAATGAAATTCATACAACCATGAACTAACAACGAAACCTCAACTTCATATGATATAATATTTTGTATTCAGCAGCTTCGTTTGTTTATTTTAAATTTCGCGCAAAGCTACACGAGGAGTATCTGCGCTACTCGTCCCTAATTAAGCGGTGTAAGACTAGATGGAAGGCAGCTGGACATCACCACCCACCACCAATTTTTGCGCTACTCTTTTACAAACAATTAGTGGGATTGACCGTCACTTTATAACGCCCCTACGGCTGAAAGGGCAAGCATGTTTCATGTGACGGGGACTCGAACCCGCAATCCTAGGATTACAAATCGAGTGGCTTAACCACCTGGCCATGTCGAGCCCAGTACGTTCGTATGGCACACACTATGTCTACATGCCAGTGTATAAATGTGGCTTCCCTTCCTAATAGAAGAAAGTTGGTCCACATCACCCACCAACAACTTTTGAGCTACTATTTGCTAAAGAAACGTGGGGATGATTCTCATATCATAACACTTCTACGGCTGAAAAAAAGAACATGTTCGTTGACAAGATTCGAACTCATGATCCCTGCATTACGAGTAGAGTGCTCTAGTCACCAGCCCATACTAGGAAGTAATTCACATGGTATGTTTATCTAGCAACTAAACAATAAGCTATCAGTACCCGC
Source organism: Tachypleus tridentatus (assembly GCF_004210375.1). NCBI lineage: Eukaryota > Metazoa > Arthropoda > Merostomata > Xiphosura > Limulidae > Tachypleus > Tachypleus tridentatus. Next base: position 97,101,712 of record NC_134826.1, read on the forward strand.
TTCACCGTGAAAGATCAATTCCCGAATTTTAACGTTGTACGACCTTTCATTTAATTACGACTAATCATCAGTTGACTTTAAGTGGGAAATTAATAGCTAAAGAAAATAGACAATATTATTCTGAGATATCATCTCTTCATATAAAAATCATAAATATTTCCTCAATAACACCTGTGTCTCCTAGTTAGTAATATACATACCAATCAATGCATTTTAGAAATAGCCGTAATACCAAGCAAAAATGTATTTCATTCGACTGACAATAAATGACAATTTTTCTTTTGATTTGAATATTTTACGTTTACTGTGGTTTTCGTTTCGACTAACTAACTTTTGTTCACCTGAAACAACAAAATTTTGTTTATCAAATAAAAATAATAAAAACACATTTTGTAAATGTGGGTGATATACAGATAGCAGTACCGAAAAGCATATAAACAAACATATGAGTATTATACAACATTACAAAGTTCATCCAAACACGACTTCCAGTATTAAAAGCTTAATCATCTAATGTGAAATTCACAGGTACAAATGATAAAGATGTCTAAGAACCTCGTAGTGAGAGTCTATAATAATCAATACATTTTATACCAACGTGTTTTTCTTGGTATATGTGTCATAAGATCTCGGTTGCACTGCATTCATGACATCACCATAATATTATGATAAACACACAACATATCAACAGTCGAGATTACGTAACATTCATCTTCAGTAATAATTATGTTATGTTTATGCTTTACAGTGTAACCTTAAATTTTAATAGTGAAAGTCATGTAAAGGTTATTGATGTATGACTGTAATATCGATATATTTTTCTTTCCCTTTTTTTTTGACACGTCATCATACACTCACCAAATTTCACTTATTTCGTTAAGTTACCCTAAATTAAAGATAGTGTATCTTGTGCACGTAATAAATTACTTATGTGTACTGATTTTCATTACTCCTTCACTTCATACATATTATAGGAGTTGGCTCCTTAAAGACACCGATTGTATCGTGTACAAAGAATTGAGTATTCTACATGTTAAAACCACCTAATGTTCACATATTATTGACTGGTAATTTTTGTACTTTTTATATGAATATCAAATTTCTGTGAAACCGGCTAACTTCAACTGGTAATAATAACATTGTTTACGCTAGAAATGTTATTAATAAAAACAAGTACTGGTTATAAGAACCAAGCGATTGCATCTTGAGCTTCCAAGAAACACACAAATGGATTTATGATTAAGCTGATGTTAGTGATGAAGTATTACAGTTATTTTGAATGAAACAAGAAGAGAAAAGATTAAATATTTGTGAGTTGGTCACTTCTCTTTTGGTATCTTAGTGATGAACTTTTCCGTTTTTTTTTTGTCTTGTTGGGTAAAGAAACAAGCAAAAGTGAGTGAAAGTCCTTTTTTAAATTAAATTTATCGGTGATTGTTGAATTTTAATGTGAATATTTGTGTTAAGTCTTTCGAGTGTCTTGACCAGCGCTTCATATATTCCACCATATTTTTGCTAACATGCGTTTAAAAAGATGACATGTATAAAACTAACATTACTCAAAATATACTCACTTTGCAATAACTTCCAAAGAGCTGTGGGTCAGCTGTGGAACATCTTGTTCGGAAAGTGGTGTGAAAATAAGAATAAGTTATTTTGATACCAGTTTAACAGCATCAAATATATTTCACTCAGATATTGTTTTTAGATCTTTTTGTTAAACATAATAAGAAATTCAGTGAAATAACATGTTTGTTATGCTTAGTTATTACATTTCTTCTTTAAATTTTACAAATCATATGTTTTTTTTGATAAATATAAAATTACGACTTCTGAAATATTTTTCCCAGGTATAACATGAAATCTGTAGCCATAAATATCAAAAACAAAAACAGCACACACTTATACATATATATTTCAGTAATATGTTGTATCATATTTTCTAGTTCGGCTGGTTTTTGAGATTATTTGTTTAAATTAATAAGAAGCCTAGCACACTTAATAATAGCAAATTAGTTTATTTTTTCATTGCCGTTGTTTATATATATTCCCTTTGTACAATTGTAAGGCTGAGTTCACAAAAAACGTTTTCACTTTCACAGCAATTTCTAAACTGATGAATTGATTAGCTTAATCAATAATATCCTCAACCACTCATTATGTAACTGCTCTGAAATCTATTGCACCTTTCTCAAACGAATACTTCACGGCTAATTAAGGAACTAATTCCTTAACTAAATATAAATTAATGTATATGTTTAGATCTCAGTGTTCCTTGTTAGATCTTAACTTCTGCGCCATCTCTTTAACATATAAATTAAAACATAATAACACAGTTCAAAACAATAAATGTGTATGTATACATTTACAGAATCAGGTAATGTACGATTAAAAAAAATAGCACCGGTAGCATTGTGGAACAGCTTGAACTTAATCGCTTTATAAAGACTGAAGACAACATTTAGAAAGATCATTAAACGATGCACGTCGAATTTTTTTTTATCAGAATCAATCTCTTGTGCTTCTATTGTGAAATTGCCGATTGTTTAAGTTTTAATTATAGAAACTTTATTTTATTTTCGTTATTAAAAATAAAAAAGGAAAAAGAATGAAGTCTTGATAAAAATATTTTATGGCGATCCAACCACAGAGAAAATTTAAATATTAGACAAATCAATGAGAAGACGATTTGTTCCGGTACCATACGTGTAGTAGTAGTAGGGACTATAAAACAACGAGTTTTTTTTTTCTCTCTCTTCTCTTCACAATATATTATTTCAATAAGAAACGCCTAATTACACGTTATAGAAACATGCTGACCAAAGGTCTCCATATGATACGATTTTCACTGATGTTTTACCAAAATTTATTTTTTAGGCCTCATATTTGAAAAGCATCGAAAATGAAATCATGAATATTTAACAATTTCATAACTCGTTGACTTTACAAAATATTTTCTTCACTCAATAAATAGTTTCTTATTTGTCCAGAACTAATCTCATGTTATATTCTACTTTCTTTGAACATTTATGTTTTAGTTTAAAACTTCACAGAACAATATCGACTTACGAATTTTCCCTTCATATCCAGATAATGTTGTCTTCTTTACTGGAGAAAAAGTTGACGTTTTCGTAATCGAAAAATTCTACTGGATATAAATTAAACTTTAGAACTAATAATATTAGAACAAAGCGATTGTGTCTTCAACTTCCCAGAAACACACAAAATGGGTTTATGTTCAAACTGACTTCAATGATAAATTGTATTACAAGAATAAAAAACAATAAGCTGTCAATCTGCGCGATCACATCGCTATTATCTTCAATACTCGTGAAGGGCAAATCACAAACAAGAAATTATCTACCTACTGGTTTTCCCGTCAAAATAAAAGCTAGAGTAGAAGCTAATATCCTTATAAATATATGCGATTATTCGAAGCTTTTGAATGTGTTGTATTTTCGAAGATTTATCTCGTGTCGCATATAACCCGAAAGTTACTTAGATTTTCAAATGGAATGTACAAACAAATTTCACCATTTACATTTTCTGAATACATATAACGAATACTTATTTACGTTACTATGTTTATTACAGTCACGATGCTTCCCACACTCATTGAAACCAAATCATTTTTTTCTCAGATTGCACTGAGTTCCTCCCCCTTCCCTATAGTCTGGTTTTTGTTTTATTTGAAGTTAAGCACAAAGCTTCACAATGTACTATCTATGCTCTGCCCACCAAGGGTATCTGAAATCGGTTTCTATCGCTGCAAGTCTACAGAAATACCGTTGTACTACTGAGAGGCTCCATAGAGTAAAACAGTTCTAGCCACGTGAAAGATAAAGCGAGAATGTTAAACGATGTAACCAAAGAATACAAAAGTCAAAAAGTAAAATTTTATATAATAACCGAAAGTGGCCACAGGATTGTGAACTGTATCTAAAATCACACTTTAAGTTATGTTTCATCTATAGAGTAAATGATATGTTAAGAAAGAGGATTTTCACACACAAGTAAAAACAATGCGATAGACCTGGATATATCTCCTAGTTCACAATAAAGATTTTTCAAAGCATAAGATCACATGCTTCCAGTCACATCTCGAAATGAATCACTATAATTTGTTTTTATAAGAAAAATAACTGAAGAAACTGGAGACACAGTTATCACTTCTCCCTCGGCAGTTGTAATAAAGTTTTGTTTTCTTGGACTTCCTAAATTCTGGTCTTCAAAACGGAAGTACACGTGCAGTAAGAAGGAGGAGTGGATGCGGTGGAAAGTTTGTGAAGGTGTGCAGTCTAGGAATGATTTCGCTAAAAGTTCCCTATAATGCAATTAAAGGTGTGAGCAGCAATAATTTATAATAAACAGCAGAAGAAGTATTTGTAGTACAGTTGCTTTAAACCGTGTTTAAACTTTGTACCTTTTACTTACTCGCTAGAAAATAAACAGTAATTGCTACAAAATAAATTTGATTTTTTTTTTTTTTTTTTTTTGCATATTGTGTATCTAGGAAGAGGACAAAAATTAGCAATTAGCGACTCTTAATAAATACTATTTTATTATGTTTGGATTTTAAGCAAAATCTTTAAAAGAGATGTCAAACATACAAAAGTAATAAGAATTTGTCCGACAAACCTTGTATAACTGGTAAATTTCTCGTTAAATCCTTTCTCACGACAGGTCAACCTATTTCTACACATTTCCAGTTTCTTGTCACGTACTAACACTGGTGTGGTTGGAAATGGCGGCATGTCTGTAGGAGTGGGATGAGCACTTGCTACAATAACAATTATCTGTTCATTTCATGACTCGGGAGTAAAATGCACTGGTCACTGAAAAACTTTTGTCTTTTATTCTGCATTCTTACTGTTATCTTTACATTGCATGTTTACAACGTTATTTAGATCTAGCATAAAACTCCGTGCATCAAAATAAAATCATATTTAAATGTTCATTCACGCAATGTTTCAATGTTCAATGAGTTTTTATTATTTACCCTATTTTCTGCTTCAAAGTAAAGTAATGACCACTAATTTTTCGTGTTTCATCAAAAACTGCAATCACTTTTAGAGTGATTGAAATGAAGCTCTTCACTGTAGTAATTGCGGCAGTATAAACATATTGAATTGTTACATACGATTAAGTTTATTTGACTATTAATCACGCACGATACTAGGTCTCCCAATTTAATCAGAATATCTTTCATTACAAATGTCCCAAGAAACATTATAGATTCTATCTTCCCTCATTTATTTATTTTTTCTTTTCTAAAGAAAATACTCTGGAAGCAGTGTGCAGATGCCACTTGAATGAGCGTTCTGGCTTTTCTATTATAAGTGTAGGCAAACCCAATTCTCTCGAATCAATTTTAATGATATTGTTCATTTGAAGACTGACAAACGGTATTTAGAATGCAGCATCCTATTCTTGTATCCTGTCTTTTGCTTTCTTTCTGCTCTTGTTTGACATGAATGGTAAAACGTTTTTTAACCAATCTTGCAAGATACCTACATTTCACAACCTCCTTTATATACGCTACATCGTTAGAGTTATTACAAATGCGTGAATACCTCATTACTTTGCTAAAAACTCACACCTTTTACTGATGAGAGAGGTAGAATAGAAACAGTGTCCTCTGTATATATATATATTACCAACCGCCTTACCATTCAATGTAGCCATAAAAGTGTCTACAAAGTTTGAACGTGCACTGAGTAAAGAGCATATTCTATTGTAAAACTTATGGTTATCTCGTTTAGAATATGATGAAAGCGAATTACACTGTTTGTACAATTAATTACTCCAAATCCTATAATTACATGCATACAGGGGTATAGGAAACTGTTCACCAGAGACTGTCCAGTTCATAATTTCCTTAGTTTTAATAGCATACATGAAATTACAGCATAAGGAAATGAGCAATTTTTACTGTTTCTCTTTAGTAAACAGTGTTTACACTTCAGTGTGCCCAATGTTGGCTCAACACTTGTAATGTTGATTCAAAAATTGACAGAGATTTATCATTCCCTTCCATATGATTCTTCTTTTCTGAACAGTTGATTGGATTGTTTATTGAAATTACGTATTTCTCTGCATATTAACACGTGTAATAAGTAATATTTTGAAACTTTTTGTTAACAGACATTGTAAGCTTTGTGTAACACATGCCTCCATCCACTTTTCAATCAGTACCAGTAAAAATGCTTAAAACCTAGAAAAAGCAGAAGAATGAATAACATTTAATCCATAACCCAAGAGCTTCAAGATTCCTATGGTAAGTCCGGAACCCCACCTTAATGTTTTTGTCTCTAGCGTATATTACCTCATTTCGCTCGGTCAAAAACATGTTGTCTCCCACTTTTAATTTGCCTCCTACACGTCTGTGATACCTAGAAAACTACTGGCTGAATAACCCTGTTTCACTCAGGTTACTTGGTTGATTTATGGTGGATGACAATGTCAGTCTCTATATTTGGAACATTTTTAGCATAAAAGTAGAACCTATATAGTTCTTTTGCTCCTTTACACAATGTAGTTTACTTAAAACGTATCTTTCACTCTTAGTTTTCCTCCAATTTTAATCTTAAATAAGAAAAACGAATAAAAACTTCTTCAATTAACAGATCTTCTGAAGTAGGAATCAACAAGTTTATTTTTTGTTTTTTTAGTTTATACATTTTATTTGATACTTTCAAAACCTCTTAATAACAATATTAGATGAAAAATTATTGCTAAGCAGTGTAATATAAACACTATGTCTGAATGCATTGTTATTAAAATGGATTGGCTTTTCCACATATTAATAGTTGTTGTGTAAGGAACAATTTCATTCCTATGTGTTTCTTTGTTTTTGCTAAATTTTACTATTTAAAAGTTGCGCACGTATCTATTCCTCTTCGATTTATATTTATAATTTCTAAAATAAAATATCACTTCTTTTGTATGTACGTTTTCACGAGCTTGCCTCATTAGAAAGTTATGCACACGCATGTGCGAATTCTTGTTGATAAGTGACAATACTCAAATGCAGACCCTCGGGGTTCGCTTAGTATTGATGAGAACTTTCAGGTTTCCAGATTCTTTCCTCATAGAGATATGACGGTCACATTTCTTTTCTATATAGTTTTTAGCATGAAAAGATACGCACATTCAAGAAGACAAGTAATAATATACTGATGCAAACTCTTAGGGTTCACTTATAATAGGTGCAAAATTTCAAGTTTATAGATTCTTTCGTCGTGGAGCTATGGCGGTAAATGATGGATTTTTTGCTAGCTTACTTCATTAAGAAGATGCGCACCCACATGAATAAATAAAATCCAGTTCTACACCTTCAGAGAAAGATTCAGACGTTTAGGTTTTTTCTCTTTCGAATTTCGGTAGTCACACTTTTTTCTATGCGTTATTTTCTTAACTGTTTATAATAATGCGCTCAGGTGCAGATCTTCTTAGTATGGGTGCAAAATTTCAAATTTCTAAGCTCTTAACTTCTACGGACTGTGCGGTCAGATATTCTTTTCTTCGTGCTTTTATTCTAACTTGCTTTATAAACAGAAGTGCACGCACGTGGATAAGTAATAATACTTAGGTGCATATTCACAGGGCTAACTTGGTATGTTTGTTTATTTTTGAAATTCGTGCAAAGCTACACGAGGGCTATCTGCGCTAGCCGTCCCTAATTTAGCAGTTTAAGACTAGAGGGAAGGCAGCTAGTCATCACCACCCACCGCCAACTCTTGGGCTACTCATTTACCAAAGAATAGTGGGATTGACCTACACATTATAACGTCCTCACGACTAAGTGTGACGGTCATTCGAACCTGCCACCCTGATAATACGAGTCGAGTGCGTTAACCACCTGACCAATTTTAAGTTTATAACTTCCCTTCTTTTGAAGTAATGGCGGTAACACACAGACCTTTTATTGAAATGTTAATTATTAGATTCACATTGAAAAATAATAAAATTAGTATTATTGACAAATACAGTAGCATTTGCTATTTAAAGTTCAATTTTCTTTCTCGATTTATTTTTGTTTTATGTAATTTTTTTATGAATTAAGTTGAGTATCATTAGTATTAAAGGTATTATTTTAAACATCCAAATCTCATAGAATGCAATTTATTCCCTGAAATAATTTATATATGAATTGGAAACACATTATAGCGCAAATTAATTATTAGGATTGATAAGAAAAACACTTTAATGTTTTAAACTTGTCCTTAACTTCTCCAAGGCTATAGCATCACTTCCTCAGTCGGACAGTGATAAATCTTCGGATTTATAAAGCTAAAATAACGGGTTGGATTTTCCTCGGTGTACATCGCACATAGCTCATGTGGCTTTGATATAAGAAAACACATACACAAGCAAAATATAACACCATCATCGGTTCCCACTAAATTTAATATCTACTTTGGATAAAACGAGAAATGTGTCATTTTAACACAAAAGGTTAATTTCTGAGGGAAGAGGCATAAACATATATATAGACACACGCGTATATAAGACTATTAGTATTCTACAATGCATAAATTTATCTGATTATTATTAAATTAATTATATTACAAAGATATTTTTTGAAAAAACTTAGCACTTTCATAAAGTAATTTAAACCTAACCAGATTTAGGCTTCACATTAATTTGGCTAAGAGTGGTAATAACGAATTTCGTCACAAAACAAGAAAATTTAAAATTTTCTTACCTGATATAATTGAATTATTATTTAAATGTTTGAAAATATTTTAAGATTATAAAGTGTAAAAGTCTAAAATTATATTTTTGTAAGTTAGTTCATAACTGTTTCTGCTGTTTAGAAATGTTATAATTTCAAGTCGATTGGTGGTAACATTGATCAAAATTTGACCAGTGTTTTTACAATGTATTATAACAACTATCTTTTCTTTCCAAAACCATGCACAAAAGTTACTGCTATAGTTTATTCAAACAAGTTATTTTCTGCAGCATACTATTTTTACAAACAATGGAAAGTAAAAATTCTTGGAATACCATTAAGGAAGTGAAGTTTATATCAATAACATTGGCAGATAGCAACAGGGTTGTTTCAATCTATCACAGTCAACTATAACCAGTATCATAAACAATATGAGACAACAGTTTTCCACAGATTCTGTTCATGAACCAACTGGAATAAGGTCAGGTACTTCTAATTCTGTTCCAAACATAATTTCTGAGCGAAGTACCTTAAAATTCAACGAATGGTCAGCAGAGATAAATCCAGACTTTGAAGATAAGGAAATAGAACTCCTTGGAAAATGTTTCAGATTGTCATTTTCAAAATTAATCACTGCATCTAGAAACTTCCTAAACAACATTGGGCACCATATTGCATCAGATCTGAACCTTTTAATTGGGTGTTCAAAAACCATCCCATTGAGCTCTTTTGGATGTGAAAGGCTTCAGCATTATCAACCTCATAATAATGGAAAAAAATTATAGGTTGTAAGTTAACCATGTGATAAATCTCATATTCTTTAAACTTCAGTCTATGACAGAAAACTAGAAACCAGACAACAGTGTATGCAATGTCTTGTCATTACAATTTATAGCTAATATTTCTGAAACGTTTTAATACATAGAAAATGTGATAAATACAAACAATATTAACACTCTTAAAACATATTCCCCACTTTATTAAATGCTACACCACTGCTCAGTGATTTGTTTACTGACTTGCAATGCTAAAATGTAGTTTCATTTCCTGCAGTAGACAGAGTGCCTAAAACCCATTGTTTATCTCTGCACTAAGACTAATAAACACTAATAAAGTTTGTTCACAAACTTATAATGTGAATCATGTGATTTCACTGTTATCTCCTCATGATTATTTGCAGTCCTTTAATCAAATTTGCATCTTAAAATAGTGATATGACACTTTGCACACAAATTGTTATGCACATGAATTTTAAAAACATGATTAGATACCAACCAGCTATCTTCTGCCAAGTAAACCAAAATATCTTTTCCAGATTCCTCCACAAATTCCTCAGTCTTCTTCATAGTTAAAAGAGGCTTATTCTTGACAGAATGAAGTTTCTTCTGTTGCCTTCCATATAATCTATGTTTTTGATAACATTTTTCAGATAGTTTGGTAGAAAAGTTTCATGCATAATTTCAAGGAATGTTAGACATATGTTAAGATGTCAGACCCTTGTCAATGTTAATGAATTGCAATTTGGACGAAAATAATCATAAACTGGAAAACATTATATCATAAACAAATGTTTTAGCTGTAATAGCACTTTAATATGAATGATAAGGAGTGCATAACAGTACACTATTCACTTGTTAACACGATTCACTTAAGCTTGTTCTTTGAAATCACAATAAATTAGATTGTGTTGCCCAGTTTCACATATATTTCTATAACCCAAATGTATATAAACCATCACCTATAAAAATACTGAAACTATGTTTATTACTTTTATGGAAAGAACATCAGAGTTCTTAAAATATAGTAATTTACTATTTTACAAAGTTTATTACCTTTCTATTTTCCCAGTACAGGATGTAATGTGAAAAGCAGGATTATTTTCTTTAATAAAGATTGATTGTTGTTTTAAAATTTCAAGCACATTACTTATTAAAACAATATTTGTCGTTCTTTGATTTGTTTATTTATTAAGACTTTTCTGCATCTTAAGACTATATTCCCAATATATCAAATTCACTTTTAAATATGAAAAAATAAAGTTGTAGCTATGTTATTGTCAGTCACTCAATGTTAATTTTTATAAAAATTTATAAAATCTAGCCTAAAAATAAATGGCCATTACTCTAGCAAATATCATTAAATCACTGTCTTGATGCCCACAGCTGTCAGAGCACAAATAGCCCATTCTGTAGCCTTGGGCTCAACAGCAGACAAACAAACTGTTTTGACTTAGCTATTGAAATTTGAGAAACAAAAAAAACATGCTGTAGTAATGCTGTTTAATAATATATGAAAAAATTATAAAATCTTATTTTTGTTTTTCCAAAGGTACACAGCTAATAGACCCAAAGTGAAAAGAAAAAAAATATAGGTTCATAATATTACATGACCAGAAACTTTTCATCTCCAAATTTTCACCATTGAAGATTAGAAATGCTTTAGTTTGGACTGCCAATAAAAGTGCCTACTCTCAAACACGGAGCAAATTAGCAATCATATCATTTTAACACATACATGAAAATTAAGCTAAAATATATTGCCTCCATATGCATTAGTCAATATAATTTGAAATAAAAAATAAATTATTTCTACATTAGTTTACTAGCATTAGATACTTTTCATCTAAATATTTATGTTAAAAAAGCCATTCAGTAAAATAATATATTTAAATGTGGTCGCCATTGTGTTGTAAATCATAAACTGACCAAAGAAATTAAATTTATATTTCAGTACACCCCTTCATTATCTAGTGTATAAAGCATTTGTTTTAAGTATTGTGATTTTTATGAGTTTTAAATCTTTATTAATACAAAGTCAGAGGCAGATACTATACAAATGTAAATAAATAGTTTATTTTATAAATAAAACTTCTCTCTCCCTTCTTTTACTAATTCATGAAATAGTGTTTAAAAGGACTACACCACATCATGATCTGGACCTTCACCCAATCCAATTTGTACAAAGTTACAACAGAATGAGTTCTTGTATACAAAACATAAACTGCAAAAACATTGATTGATTGATTTAGTGTTTTATGGCACAAAGCAGCGAGGCTATCTGTGCCAGACATTCGGTAAAAATGTAAAAATAAAAAAAATAAAAAAATAAATAAATAAATGTAGTAATAGACATAGATGGAAATGAAGGTAAAACAAAAAAGTATAAAACCAATGTTGACACCTAGTCTACAATGTTAAGATAGAAGGCAGAGTATAAGAAGTTGTAAGGTATTTACTCTAGCAAAAAGGTAATGATCATAACCCGTCAGGAAGACTAACAGGTAAGTTCAAGAACCACCGTCAGTCACCTGAAGTTGGTCTTTCCAGTCCTGGTTCCGGGTTATGTGTCAAAGCAACCAGTATCAAAATGTAAAAGAATAGAAGTTTTAAAAGATACATAGCAAAATTGTAACAATGAGTAGCCAAATGCCCAGTAAAAAGATAAAGTCAAGTAAATGGAGTAAAATTTGTAAAAGTAAATGAAGGTAAAAACAAAACAGCAATTAAAACAGAAAATGGTGTAAAAACCAATGGTGACATCCAGTCTTCAAAGTTGTAAAATATTTACTCTAGCAAAATGGTAATGATCATAACCCGCCAGGAAGACTAACAGGTAAGTTCAAGAACCACCGTCAATCACCTGAAGTTGGCCTTTTCAGTCCTGGTTCCGGGTTATGTGTCATAGCAGCTATTATCAAAATGTAAAAGAATAAAAGTTTTAAAAGACACTCCACAAAATCGTAATAATGAGTAGCCAAATGTCCAGTAAAAAGATAAAAGTCAAGTAAATGGAGTAAAATTTGTAAAAGTAATTGAAGATAAAAGCAAAACGGCAATTAAAACAGAAAATGGCGTAAAAACCAATGTTGACATCCAGTCAACAAAGTTGTAAAGAACTACCTGTAGCAGAATGGTAATGATCATAACCCACCAGGAAGACTAACAGGTAAGTATAAAAACCACTGTCAGTCACCTGAAGTTGGTCTTTCCAGTCCTGGTTCCGGGTTATGAGTCAATATGACCAGTACTAAAAAGTTAAGTAGTAAAAGTGTAAAATGATATGCAGCAAAAGTATAATAACAACTCGCCTGGACGACTAACGAGTAGTTCAAACGGATAGTTCAAACAGTAGCTTCAAACTTCATTAGTCAAATGAAGTTGGCCTTTCCAGTCCTGGTGTCGAGTTATTTAATGTTCTGGCCATTGTCCAATGTCAAATTGAAGGAGAGAGATTAAAACTGTAAAAAAGGAACCACAATTAAAAAGGTGTAATGAATAAATATGCAACACTTAAATGAGATTAACAAGATTAATGGCCATTAAAAACATTATCAAGGTGGACAAAGTCACCATCACCAATAACTCTGTCCAATGTTACAGACTGACCCTGGGAAAAAATATGTTTAAAATATTGCCGTCGTTGAGAATTGTAACAATGGCAAGAAAGTAAAACGTGGCTGATAGTGATTTGAGTGTTACACAAACTACACATTGGTGCATCAGTTCCAGATAAAAGAAAATGAGGAGTTAAAAAACTGTGACCAATGCGTAGCCTAGTGAGAACAACTTCCTCCTTCCGAACTTTACGGAAGCTAGATGGCCAAAGTCCAATTTTGGGTTTGATTTGAAAAAGTTTGTTGTCACGTTGCTCACTCCAAGTGGACTGCCAGCTAGCACGAAGCCGAGCCTTTAAGACAACACCATAGTCCATGTATGGAATAGGCATAGGAGTGATGATGCTGAAGCAGACATATTTAGCTGCCATGTCTGCAAGCTCGTTCCCGCGAATACCAACATGGCCTGGTATCCAGAAAAACTGGATTGAAGTAGCTGCTAATGAGAAATGGGCCAGTCAGTTTCGAATATCAGTGAGAATAGGATGTGAGCTAACGTGTAGCGATTCCAAGGCAAGTATAGAACTAAACGAATCAGTATAAATAGTGCAGTTGGAGTACTGCTCAGCTGCAATATGATCCAGGGCAAGAGATATGGCATACAGTTCAACAGTGAACACAGAAGCTGTAGAAGGGATTCTGTGCGCAACTACTGACCCATAGCAAACCATAGCAGAGCCCACTGAATTACCTGATTTGGAACCATCTGTATAAATGGGAACTGAATGATTGTTTGAAAGATATTCATTGAATAAAAGACGGTACTTCCAATCTGGAGTATCTGCCTTTTTAGGTGACTGAAAGAAAGGTCACATTTGGGGCTGTAATAAGCCATGGTGGGATGGGCCAACCTGTGGAATCTGCAATGTTATCCAAGGACAGACCCAATTCATCCAATTGCGCCGGATGCGAAGGCCAAACGGAGCAATGACAGATAGTCTGTTCTGAAAAGTACTGCCCACCGAGGAAGGAAAACACATTTCCAGGTGGGATGCTTTGGTAAGGAATGAAGTTTCAAGTATATTGTAAAAATAGTTGCAAACGGCGAAGGTGTAGAGAAGGTTCATGAGATTCAATGTATATACTTTGAACTGGAGAGATACTGGAAAGCCCCAGTGCAGAGTCGAAGTCCTTGGTGATGAATGGGGTCCAGCATCTTTAAGGCGAGGGTCTGGCAGAGCCATAGACCATTGATCCATAATCAAGTTTCGATCTAATAAGAGCGATATACCTTTAACATTGAACAGCGATCTGCCCCCAACTGGTAGAAGAGAGAACACAGAGGATGTTCAGTGCTCTTGTGCATTTGACCAAGTTGCTTTAAGTGTGGTATAAAGGTCAGTTTACGATCAAAGATAAGCCCCAAGAACTTGGTCTCGGGACCACTGGCAGCAAAACTTCACCGATATGAAGTTCAGGATCAGGGTGAATACCCCGTCGACGGCAAAAGTGCATGCATACAGTTTTGGAGAGAGAGAGAAATTAAAGCCGTTCGCCAGAGTCCACTTCCGTACACAATTGAGGGCGATTTGTAGTTGCCGCTCAATATATCTCATGTTTGACGACTGACATGAGATGTGAAAGTCGTCGACATACAGCCCATTCGCAACAGTGAGAGGGAGTTGTTCAGTGATGGCATTTATCTTTATACTGAAGAGTGTAACACTCAATACACAGCTTTAAGGGACTCCAGGTTCCTGTACAAAAGAACGGGAAAGTGTCGAACCCACACGAACTTGGAATCTCCTGTCCATTAAAAATTTTTTAATAAACATGGGTAGATGGCCACGTAACCCATATGTATGGAGGTCTCAAGAAAGCGCCATACGTCCATGTTGTGTCGTAAGCCTTCTCTATGTTAAAGAATATTGATACAAGATGTTGACGGTTGAGAAAGGCTTCTCTGATAGATGTTTCAAGACGAATTAGGTGGTCTGTGGTGAAGTGCTGTCGACGGAACCCAAACTGGGTGGGCGAGAGGAGGTTGTTTGATTCAAGGAACCAAACAAAACGAGCATTAACCATCCTTTCTAATGTCTTACAGAGACAGCTCGTCAAAGCAATTGGACGGTAGTTTGAAGGAATCTTGGGATCTTTCCCTGACTTAGAGAAAGGTAAAATAATAGCCTGGCGCCAGGCATCAGGAAAAACATTCTCCTGCCAGATCCGGTTGAAAACAATCAGAAGGACATCAAGAGAAGCAGGAGATAGATGGTGCAGCATGTCATAATGAATATCATCAGGTCCAACAGACGTACTGGCAGACCGACGAAGGGCCATTTTTTAGTTCCACCAGGGTAAAGGGACAATTATAGTCAAAGAAACAGTCAGTTCGAAATGAAAGAGGTGATCGCTCTGCCCGAGTCTTGATGGCCAGGAAGGTGGAGGAGCAAGCAGAAGTGCTAGATACCCAGCAAAAGCTTTCACCTAGAGTGTTAGCGATGTTCCGAACATCAGTCACCTCCTGACCATCAGAGAGTAAGATCGAGAGGGGGATAGAATTGTAGTGCCCATTAACCTTTCGAATCCTGTCCCATATGATCTTGGAACTGGTGGTAGAAGATATGCTGGTTGTGAACTTAATCCAAGATTCCTTCTGGCTTTGACGTCTTACCCACCTAGCATGTGCACGGGCCCCGTTGGAAAGCAACCTGGTTTGAAAGTGTGGGATATCTACGAAAAGTATCCCAGGCCCGCCTTTGAGCCTTCCGTGCTAAGTGGCAAGCAGGATTCCACCACGGACGAGGATATCGTGGAAAACATGTCGAGGTTTTAAGAATACACTGAGCAGCTGCATGTGTAATACAGTCAGTTACCGCTGCTACACAGTCGTCTATTGATGGCTGATTTAGGATGGCAGGATCAAGTTCTGCGAGAGCAGTGAAAGTGGACCAGTCTGCCTGATCCAGCTTCCACTGGGGCACGCGGGTAGGGTGGCATCGACCACGTCCAGTCTCTCTCAAAAGGATCGGAAAATGATCACTGCCTAGTGGATTACTGTCAACCCTCCATGAAAAATGGGAGAATAATGAAGGGGAGCAAACTGAGAGATCAATAGCGGTAAAGGACTGACTAGGTGCATGAAAGGAAGTGGAAGAACCAGTATTGAAAAGAGAAAGATTGTGATCAGAGAGCATCCACTCTACAGATCGGCCCCTCCCATCAATAATAGCACTTCCCCAGAGGGGATGATGTCCATTAAAATCCCCTAGGATTAGAAATGGAGATGGCAATTGTTCAACGAGAGCATCAAGATCTGATTGATCATATGTCTCTCCAGGGGACAGGTACAGAGAACAAACAGTGATGGTATGACCCAAGGAAACACGGATGGCTACAGCCTCCAAGGGTGTGTTGAGTGACAAAGATAGGGTGGGCATATGTTGATCAACCAACAGTGCCACCCCTCCATGTACTCGATCATCACACAACCTGTCATTTCTGTACAGAGAAAACTGATGAATGGAGACAGTATCAGCAGTTTTGAGAAATGTTTCTTGTAAAGAAAGACAAACAGGATGGTAGGAAGCAATCAGCATTTTGATATCATCCAGATTAGAACGTAAACCTCAACAGTTCCATTGTATCAAGGTGGCCATTTTTAAGAACGGGTAGGTGAAGTGGCTGGAGAACCCTTCGGTTTACAACCACGTCTTTTTTCTTTACTGTCTTTAGTCGGAGGAGGTCTACCAACCTCCATGGATCCTGCTCTGGGTCGGGTGGGCAGGTTTTTGTTATTGGAAGGGGAATCCAGTGACTGAGGACGTAAACGAATAATTGTTTTGTCTCTTGTGGTGGGAGAAAAAGATGTATCAGAAGAAATGCCTGTATTTGAAACTGAAGGACGTGGATCTTGAGATTTGTTGGAAGGTATGGGAGGAACAGAGATGGGTGTGGAAGTCGATTCATCAACCTTTTGAACCACAGAAGTCAAAAGGCTTTTCATTTGTTTTGAAAACGATTCTCTTGGAGGCACAAAAAGATCTGTCTGCACTCCCACTGTAGTTGTGGAATGAAGTGCAGCAGCATATGTCCGAGATGGAGTTATGGACAGCAATTTCCGAGCCTCAGGATAACTAATGTTATGTGTCGTTTTCAAACGCTGCACCTCTTTTTCCTCCAACCATTTTGGGCAAGAATGAAAGTAAGAGGGGTGAGAACCTTTGCAGTTTATGCAATGTGGGTTCATGTCACAGTCATAGGCATCGTGGTCCTTGCCTCCACAACGAGCACATGTCAGGGAACCACGACAAGATGTCTTTGAGTGGCCGAATCTCTGACATTGGAAACATCGAAGAGGGTTTGGTATGTATGGCCAAACCCTGCAAATGAGATAACCTGCCTTGATGGTGGCAGGTGCACGTGGTGAAGTAAATGTTAAAACGAGGGTATTTGTTGGCAGTGTAACTCCATCTTTCCGAGTGGAGATGTGCCTCACTCCAGAAACTCCTTGAGTGGAGAGACCAGCGAGAATCTCTGACTCGGGAACGTTCTTCAAATCTCTTTCAACAATAACTCCTCGTGAAGAATTCAAGGTAGTATGGGGTGTAACCTCAATAGGTATATCCCCAATTGCCTTTGAATTCAAGAGGAGTTCACTGTGTTGGGATGTGGATGTTTCAACCAATATGTCACCAGATCGAAGTTTCTTTACTGACTTTGGAGAACCAACAAGTCCCTCTAGTCCCTTTTGAATAAAAAAAGGGGACATTTGCCCTAAAGGTTTTTCCGTAAGTGAATGTAATATAAGAAAATGAGGTATGTGTGTTACTGATGTTGAAGATTGCTGTTCTGAGTATTCAAGACGTGGTTGCTTACCAATTGACTGTTTTTTTACAATTTTATTTAAATTTTTTAGAGGATCCATAGGAAAAAGGAAAAATTTCGATACCCACTGACCCCACCCACCATGGACCCCTACAAGGGGACGCACTACAAAGTCACGCAAGGACAATGCAGCAACGCCAGGGTTTCATGAGCACTATACCCAAACACCAGCATCAGGCACAATGTCCACAACACCCGTTGAGAACTTCCAACACTGGTACATGGTTGACTCTAGCCCAAGTGGACCAGCCGATTGACCCAAGGGGGCCACCCAAAGGCCGCCCATCTACAGGAATTCGAGGCCAAAGTGGTGTGTTAGGGTTGGACCCCTCAACCACCAGGATCCTCTCCTCCCCTTCACGGGTCGCCACGCACGGCAAACACATGGGTGGATCTTTAGATCCCAGAGAAGGTAACCAGATAGAACAGAACCTTCCCTGGAAGGTCCCCTCACCACGTACAGGAATCCACGCCGAGGGGCTGCAAAAACAATTATTTTAAAATAAATAATAATGCAGAGAACTCTACATACTTTTTTCATCTTATACAAAACTACTAAAAACTGCCATTATTTCAAGGAACTAACCCCGCACAACCTCAAGATCCCAAAATGTCGCAGTGTATTTTTAAAACTTTTCATATAAAGGAGGAAGGAAGCTTTATTACAAATCAATGACAAAAAAGAAAATTTTGCACATTTTTGCAATGAACTTTAAAAACTGTTTTTCAACTATTTGAGTTAATAACTATAAAGAAGCAACAAAGTTTACAGGTTTTTTAATACAAGGTCAGAGATAGATATTATACAAATATAAATAGATAATAGTTAACAGGTTTGTAGCTTTGTTTTGTATACTGACAAATTGTATCAGTGAATGCAGGAAATATAATTAAATATTACAGATTTGATGGAGGAAGCCAACTGAAAATGTACAGTTAGTAATTTGGAATTTTATGAGTTATTCTATCAAGACAAATAAACTTGAAACCATATTATCACATTTATAATTTAATTTTGTATGCAATTTTGGATTAATTATCACAGAAATTTTTAAAACGTAAGATATTCAGGGATGGATAGAATTAACACTGAAAATTCAGGAAATATCCAGGAAAACTAACTGTAATATAACTACTAAGCTACTTCAATATATATACAATCAAAGAATAATTTCTAAAGCATATTTCAAGAGAACTTTCCAATTAAACAACCTACCTAAAGCCAGAATACTCTGATTATCACTAGACAGCACTATCACATTCAGGTTTGTAATATCTCCAACATCAGTTTCCATACATTCCTGGTCTTTACTACTCAGTCTTTTCATGACAAAAACGTCAGGAAATTCTTCTCTATAATTATTAACATGTTAAAAGAGTTGGAGACACTGGAGCTTGCTTTTCCAGATCTCCAGCAACTGTAAATTAAAATACACAACTGATCCACAGAGATATAGAAATGAACATATTTGTTAACCAATATTTTTCTGCTTCATCCATATAATTACATGCTTCAAAGCGTATTCTGACAAAGTAATCTTAATAGGTTCAGAACATCCAAGCTGTAAAAGTTGAAACATTACACATACATGTACTACTTTCTTCATATTATGTGCTTAATTTAAATTTATAATTTATTATAACACTAGAGGTACAAAAGTAATTATGATAAAAATAACTTCAACATTTTAACAGAATGATTGAAAATGAATTAATTTAAAATGTGCCATTTAGAACTGAAGTAATTAATATAGGCAGTTGTTATAAAATTTATCCTAATGGAAATCACAATAAAAAAAAAGATGCTAACATATAACTAAACTGTCAATGAGCTACTATTTCTAATAGCAATCTTAAATTCCATTTTCACATAGTAAGAATAAGGATAAAATTTGAGCAGGTATTTGTTTTTTCTCAAAAAATGTATAAAGAAATAACATTTAACAAAACAAATTACAACAGAAATGATGAAGTTAACATAATATGAAAATAGTCTTTAAATAAATACTTCTACAAAAACATTTTAACTAGTCTCCTGATGAACTACAATGTTACTGACCTATTTGTGTTTGTTGATCTTTTTTCTCATACTCCTATACTGATTAGCAAGTGAAACTCAAAATTACTTTCCAATTGTTAGTTTTTTCCTTATTCCAACAGTCAATTGCATTAAAAGCTGTCACATGTCAAAAGCAACATACATACTTGAATTTCTTACAGGGTAAAAAGTATCAAGACAGCTATTTATCAGCTTCTAAGAATCTTCTATATTCTTCTTTAACAAATACATTAAAAATGGGGAAAAAATACGTAGTACAAGTGGGTTGCAAAATATAACCTTTATGTAATTGTGACAACTTTATGCACTAAGTAACTATTTAATAAAGATCTCCATAAACATATACACATACATTTGAGAAACACTATTTATCCACAACTGTAAAACAGATGTGAATTGCAGGTAATTACTTGTCCCTATAAATGTCAGTACTGAAGAAAATAGATAGCAACAAGAATCTTTGATTTGACATTCAACACTGCATAATTCCCAGAAACCATTTATTTTCACTGGGTTTTCACAAAGACATATCTAAGTTTATGCAGAGTAGAAAAGAAAGAGACAAAAATTTCTACCAATGGCTGCAAGAAAAGACAAATGAAGCAGATAAATTAAAAAAGACTGTATACAACTACCAAATTCTTCAACAATAGCCAGAATTTTATTATGTCCAACCATACCATGCCAATGACATTACAACAAACAGTAACCCATCAAAAACTCTTTATGGAAATAAAATAATATAAAACATTCATGCTTAAAACACAATTCTGGACAACGAATGACTAAAAACAGATGGCATGGTTTGATGTGCAACATTTTATCTGTCTTATATTAATGTTAGAATAAAATTATGGGAAACATGAAGAGAGAGATAATAGTCTTACATATGTTTTTCTGACAGTGCATGCACTAGAAGCAGTGCAGTTGTGTGGAAAATGTTCTTGTGGTGGAAAGTCTTTCAACTCCTTGTGACAGTCAGTGTACCTGAACTTGTAATGCTGAATCTCCATACTCATAAACAAAGAGCTCTTTGAAGATAATAATTTAACAATTCAATCCATTTTTATTGCTTGAAACTGATTTTAAAAGGATGACTAGACAAATTACCAGACTCACAACACTGATCATCACATTTAGTACCATAATCCTTTACTGACATCAATGAAACAATATTTTATATTAAACTCCTTCCCCTAATAATGTTAAACACCTTAATCAAATGTCACACCAAAAAAAAATAAAAAAATTGAGACAATACCCCAGCCAACATATCCTAACAGCTCTTCTCTGAACCTTCTCCAACAATTCAATATCTTTGTTGAGAAATAGAGCCCAAAACTGTATAGAGTATTATAAATAAGGCCTCATGAATGATTTATACAGTGAAACAATAATATCTCTTGTCACATTCAATATTTCTACAGATGCTACTCAAAATCTCATCAGCCCTACTGCTGGCTACAATACAGTTTAAATTACTTCAGTGATTTTGTTATTACAACACCAACATCTTTTTGTTCAACCATAGTATTTAAGTTTCAATTATGAAAATCTACGTGCATTACCTTAATTTTGAATAGTTAAACATTACCTGCTATGTACTGACTCAATCAAATTATCTAAATCCCCTTGTAAGTCTGCAGTATCTTTGATACAGGTAGCCAACCCAAAAAATATCTGTAAACTTTTGTCTTTTCAGAGTCCATATTATTAATTCGTCATAAACAGCAGAGGGCCCAGCACATAACTATCACACAGTCAGACCTAACTCTGTTTATTACTATTCTCTGCTTTCTACACTCATGACAGTTTTATTTCCAATTTAATAACATTTCCCTCACACCCACAGGTTTACTTTTTGTAACAAGTCAAATGCTTTCTGAAAATCAAGGTAAACCAAATTCAAATTACTTCTTTCATCAATTCTTATAGTAACCTCCTCAAAGAAGATCAGAAGATTGGTTAAACAAGACTTTCTCTTTCATTAAAATAAAGTAAAGACAACATTTCACTCTTCTTAGGTTATCTGTACTTTATTTCAATTAAAGTTTTAATACCCATACCAACTGTCTTGAGAATACATTTTTCTTCAAGTAGATTTCTCATTGTAATGAAAGACTTTCCCTTATTGAAATCATGCTGGCTCTTTGACACTATATCAAACTGCTTTAAGTGATTCTGCAATACATCTTTAATCATACTTTTCAAAACCTTTCCAACTACTGATGTAAGATTAAATGGCCTATAATTGCCTGGACAATGTTCATCACCTCCTTTAAATATTGGACTACTATTAACCAACCTCTACTCTTCTATGACTCAATGATCTATAAACAAATGTTAACTACTAGTTCACAAATAAAAATATTTAATTTTTTTTAAACTTCTAGGATAAAAGTTGTGTGGCCCAAGGGATTTATAAAAATTTAGGTTTCCCAAACTCTCTCACAATTTAAGAACTTAAAATATCTTTTACATCAATATTTTCCTTAAACATTAAGTGCCCTGGATGTATATAATACCTGTATATTCCTTTGTAAAAACTTAATAACTCGTACAATGTATTATGATTACCATCTCATAATCTTTTGAGTTCAGCCCTTCACAATAATATTTTAAGAGGTCCAATCCCCATCTTGACATTTTGCTTGTCATTCATATTTCTAAAGAATTCCTTATCATTTAACTCTTTGAGCCAACCCTCATTCACATGTATTATTTGCCCTTTTAACTTTCTCTTCAAACATCTTGATTTCTTAATAGTCCTGCAAGCCCTTACTATTCTCAGTAATTTTAAATTTCATAAATGCATTATGTCTATCCCTCACACAACCTCTTAAACCTTTACTAAACCACACTGGTTTATTCTGATTCATTGCTCTATTTCTTTTCTGTAGTGAATATGCATGTTCTGTATTCTTATCAGTTTTTTCCCTAAATGCTTCCCACACATGTTCAAGATCCCCTCCAAACTCTTTAGTCCAGTCTACAGAAGCCAGATTATGTCTTTTTACATCAAAATGGACTTTTCTGAAACTTGTAATCAGGGTATTATTCTTCTTAAATTCTACACGTAGTGAAATCCCAAACTTAATAATGCAATGGTCACTTGTACTTAAGTGCTCACCAACCTCAACTCAATCATATTCACATCACATGTTAATATTAAATCTAATATATTTTTTCTTTTGTAGTTTCCATCAGTAGTTGGTGTATAAAAGTATTCTGAACAATCTTTAAAAACCTATCCTTCTCACTGTCAAACTACAAAATATTTCCAATTAACATCCTTGAAATTAAAGTATCCAATAACATCTTTTTCAACTACCATTCTGATTTCATTATACAGTTTCTCATGAAATTCCATATTCTGAGTTGGTGGTCTATAACAAATTGTAGTTAAAAAAGACTATTTCCCTTTAAATCCACTAACACTCACTGAAACCGAGTGCTATTTTCTTAGTATGTTCTAACTCAACCAGATGAAGCTTACTCCTTGCATACAGTTATTCATCCCCTTTTTTCAATATTCTCTCTCTAGTAAATAATCCATAACTTATTATTTCAAAAAAATTATCATAAAAATTGTTCAAAACCAACCAAGTCCCAGTGATACCCATAATATCAAAATCCTCAGTTTCCACAACTGCCTTGAATTCATCAATTTTATTTCTAATACTTCTAACACTACAATAGTGACAATTATTCTTCGATTTTAAAACATTTTCCTGAAATTATGCTTTCATAATTTTACTAATATTACAGCCTCCATCTCTGTCTAGCCCAGGGGTTCCCAAACTTTTGGCACTTGCGACCCCTTACCTAAAAGTTTGAAACCCATGTGACCCCCTACTTAGGGCTTACTATCAGCAGCTTAATTTTTCTTTTATTTTCTGTAAAGGAGAGGGAAAGAAACATCTAAAAAAAAATATTTAAAAATTCTGTAATTATTTATTAGCAAATTAAATCACATTGGTCCAACCTGAATTCACAAAAAGAACATATATTTCTTAAAATAATATTAACATAAGTTTGAACAGCTATCCAACCCAGCTAGTGAGATGCCTGATGTTGCATTTCAGCAGCAAGCTTTGAAATCCATGGCCGAGCATTTGTTAGAGCCAGTCTCATGTCATCTCCAACATCCAATCTGTTCCTATTCTTTGTTTTTATATTGACAAGAGTGGAAAATCCTGCCTCACACAAGTAGGTAGAAGCAAATTGAATAAGGACACGTAAAGCTATCATGCTGACCTTGGAGTATGGCTGATACATAGTGCACCAGAACTGAGTCACAGATTTCACCTTGAAGAGATCACGAGCTGAAGAGTTGTTCCTTAGATCCAGAAATTCATCTTGGATATCATCTGGGATGCTGGATACATCAAGTTCAGTACAAAATGGGTTCCTTACCAGGGCCTCCTGTTCCTGTGATAGCTCAGGGAAGTAACGCTCGACTTCCTTTTCTAGAGACTGAAGATGTTCGGTAATCTCATCCTTGAGGAACTGATCCAGTTGGATCTGAGACTCATCCGTCACTCCACAAAGTTTTTCAAACATAGCGATGTTTCCAAGATTGGTTTTCCGACGCCAGTTCTGCTGTTTGGAAACAAAGGCCCGAAGACTATCTTGAAAAAGGAGAACATGTGTTTCTCTTCCTTGAAGCTTCAAATTGAGCTTGTTCAGCTGGTCAAAAATGTCGGCTAGGTACGCAACCCTTTTATTCCATGCTTCATCTTCGGAAGTAAGCTACAAGATCTTTCCTTTCTTGAGTCTCCAGGAATAGCTTTATTTCATCTTTCATTTCAAAGACACGATTAATAACGTTTCCTTTCGACAACCAACGTACTGCTGTGTAGAAGAGAAGGACTTTGTGGTCAGCATTCATGTCTTTGCATAGTTCTTTGAATAGGCGAGTGTTGAGTGCTTGAGTCTTCACATAATTTACAATTTTGATTACAGATTCAAGTACTTCCTGCAGAGAGGCAGGGAGAGTCTTACTGGTGAGAGCATATCGGTGAATCATGCAGTGGATGCCCTTTGCTTGAGGTGCTAGCTTCTCCACTCTCGACTGGAATCCTGATTTCAATCCCAGCATAGCCAGTGCCCCATCCGTACAAACTCCACACACATTTTCCCATTGAAGATCTTCGTCTTGAAAAAAAGTTGAAACTTTTTCCATGACATCATCAGCTTTTGTTGTGGTTTCAAGTGCACTGCAGAATAAGAATTCGTCTTTGATGTCACCTGAATTAATGTATCTCACGAAGACAAGCAACTGAGAACATGAACTTGCATCTGTTGACTCGTCGAGCTGAAAGTCAGCTGTTCAAAACCTGTTCCTTCACATCCATAGACATTTTAGAAATGCGCCTCTGTATAGTATTATTTGACAGGGATACTTGCTGCATCTTCTTTGCACTGGCTTCTCCAAGAATAAGATTTACTGCTTCCACCATGCAAGGTTTAAGAAGTGTTTCTCCAATCGTGTGAGGCTTTTTTTCTTTAGCAATTTCGAATGCAATCTCATATGAAGCTTCCACTACGGCTGCACTCTGCTGCTCAAACGACCCACTTCTATCGATTCTTTGGCTTTTAAGACACCGTTCATACCGTTTGAAGAAATCCAAACCCTTCTTTGAGTGTTCTGGATGTTTTGTCTCGAGATGACGCTTGAGTTTTGATGGTTTCATTGACTCTGCATTCAGGACAGCATGGCACAAAACACACTGTGGTTTCTTGATGCCGTCGTTGGTGAGCACAGTGGTGAAGCCAATGTTGAGGTAGCATTCTGAGTATCTTCGCCGTTTAGCCATGGACACAACTCACCTCTACTGCTTAGTTATCTCCTTGTTAAAATAAAATAAAAATGTTGAATAATGAACGCTTTGGCAACTGTAGATCTTACACTGACTACTTGTGGGGGGGTGCAGGTAGAGTAATGATGTGGTAAGTATTGGGAGGGAAGGGAACGTGGCCAGTCGCGCGATTCGTCATCCACCAATCAGCAACGGACATGTGACTCACATGTCGACAGCGAGCACACACACACTTAATCACAGCTAAACAGACACACAAGCATACGTACATGCACGTGCACTCACATACTCGCTACTCACTAGTACACACATACATACAGTTGCAGACACATACACATTCACTCACAGGCACGCATACATACACCCATAATATCACCTAATGACATTGAACTAACGTAGCACACGTTTTGCTTTGCACCGAAACAAAAAAAAATGTAAGAGCATGAAAATGTAATTGACGAAATAAAATTAATGTTATCCCAAGCTACTTCTAACAAGGCTACGCGACTCCCCTGCCAAGGCTTCGCGACCCACCGGTTAGGAACCCCCTGGTCTAGCCATAGTTTAAGTCGAAGGTTCATAACGGTTAATTGGTGGCCCATGGAAGGGCTTCAGAGGGTCAGTAAACTGGGAGCAAAAAAATTGATTTTGTTACTCCATTATTGTGTGTGTATGTATTTATGTAAATTTTTTTGGGAGGGGTTTCGTACTTTTCGAATCAGATTCTCAAACTCAAATAGATCCGTAACCCTAAAAATGTTAAACATTGGTTTTAATCTACCACTACAGCCGAGTTAATTGCACTTGCTAACGTGTCGTTTTTTAAGTACATAGATCCGTTAATGTTTTACTTCTTCAACTACAAAGCTTCGTTCTAAAAAATAACTATAAAGTGTAAACTCCTAACTTAACTTACTCCATCACGCTTCAATTAGCATTAGCTTTCAGACTTAATTTACCATTGTACAGTGATAATGCCTGCTGATTGTTTAACAAAAAAAGCACACAAGAACAGAATATTTTACTTTTCTACTATTAAAGAGAATTATAAATACAATAATAATAAAATTTAGAATTTTGTGTTTCAATAATTACTTTAGGCTTATTGATTTACTTCAAATACGCGGTATTAAACACTTATATTCACCTTTCTCGTACAACTTTGCTGCCACACAAACAGATAAACTTGGACACACGTCGATTGAAAAGCTAAAATAGTTGGGAAATTCACATTTTTATTTTAATATTTTATTTACATTTGTATTTTTACGTATGAGAATTATACTTTTCGTGAATTAAAACTATATATCATAAAACTTATTGCACAAAAAGGCAAAATATATTTAATTTTCTGAGGAACTGAGGGTACAACAAACTCAAAATAATTAACAAAAAAATATATTTTTGTTTGCGTTTTTGTTACTATTTCTTTGTTGTTTCTCTTTTTTTTATACATAAACCAGAATAAGACTCTAGACATAAATAAAATCAACGTTATATGCTGTAACAATATATAACTTCGAGCCAAATGAGGAAGTTCTGTAAAAATTAATTATACTTCAAGAACAATTTAGAAATTATAAGAAAAACACTCTGAAAATCAATTAAACAAATAATAAACTTATTTGTACTGTACCCATGTATAATAATATAAAGTCAGGGGTTAAGGATGCGCTAGCTAACAGCAAAGAATTTTGAACGGCTTATATCGAGATATATATGTATGTAGTTACGAAACGCTAAAATGCCACTCTAATTCAATTTAACAGTTATCAGCATATGTTATTAGAATTATATTAGGCCTGGGATGGCCAAGCGCGTTAAGGCGTGCGACTCGTAATCTGAGGGTCGCGGGTTCGCATCCGCGTCGCGCCAAACATGCTCGCCCTCCCAGCCGTGGGGGCGTTATAATGTGACGGTCAATCCCCCTATTCGTCGGTAAAAGAGTAGCCCAAGAGTTGGCGGTGGATGGTGATGACTAGCTGCCTTCCCTCTAGTCTTATCCTGCTAAATTAGGGACGGCTAGCACAGATAGCCCTCGAGTAGCTTTGTGCGAAATTCCAAAACAAACAAACAAAAAGAATTATATTACGATTTCATTTTTATTATTTTAAAATAAAATGTCTGTCTTTCTGTCACTTTGTTTTAGCATTCATATCTAATATTCGTGTTACAGTTCTATTGGAATTACTATTTCGTTTATTTTAATAGCAAACCCTATTTTAAAAGTATTAATTGTCAACATCTGTTTTACGTCATGATAACGACGCAAGTTGCCCCAGTGACAAATTTTTAAGCTCTGGTCACGTTATAAGATTGACAGTTCGTCCTTCGCACTGATTATGGATAGTAAGTAGGTTGTTGCTGATTCACTTTCTTTTCTCTGGCTGAAAATTATGGGCAGTGACAAACAGTTTTGTCATGGATAAAAAAATACAAAATACAAAAAAGTAGCAAAACTTCCCTAATATTCTGCTTCATTATAAGCAAAATAATACAATCGAACTTTTAAGAGCACTTTCTGAACATAATACCAGAAGCGCGGTTTAGAAAGTCTTCTAGATTCTGTTATAACTATATTAATTTGCATTTAAGAAACATCAGTAACATGATGGATGTCAGTAGTTAAAAGCAACAACGTCATTTCCTAAAGGCTGTTTAAAATAAACAAACAATTGCATTTTTATTATAGTACAGTACTCTTGAAAACAAAACAACATAACATAGTGTTCAGAGACAACAAGGGACCTATTGGCTCATCTCAGTTGTTTCATCCTCTAAGCCAAACTTAGCTGCCTTCCTTCTGGTCTTACACTGCTAAATTAGGGACGGCTAGCACAAATATCCCTCGAGTAGCTTTGTGCGAAATTCAAAAAAACAAACAAAGAAAGCCAAACTAAAACTATTAAAAAAATTAAAGCCAACTATTATCATTCCTATATGTGTCAAGCTTTCTTTTAAAAGTTTAAAACAAAGTAAAGAAATCACATTCAAAGCTACTTTCAAAGATGAATTGAAAGCAAATTTACAGATAGAACATCAAAATTTTATTTATCTCCATGTCCAGTACAACAGAAGCTCAGTGGAAGTGCTTGGGTTCAGCAAACAGTTAATATGTTGTGTGTTTCCCTTTCTCTACAGACAGTCTTTCAGGCGTTGTTCCAACATATTTAATCAGTGTCCTTTGAGATTTTAATCCAAATGTCTCTAATACATTTACGTAAAGTTTCTTTGAAAGTAACTTTTGATTTGCCAAGATTTTGATCCATCAAATCCCAGGTGTGCTCAATTGGATTGAGATCGGGTTATGTGGGGGTCATTGCATCATTTAAATGACTGCAACAGCTTCTTTCTCAGTTAAATAATTTCTGCATAGGTTAGGTGAGTGTTTAGGGTCATTATCTTCTTGGTAGCAGAATTTTTTACCAACAATACGCAAACCACTGGGTACACTATGACGGATCAGTATCTGATGGTACTTATACTGGCCCATTATTTTCCACCTATTTTGCGAATATCTCCTGTCGCCTCAGCAGAACCACTCCAACCCTAATATTGCTTTCCCCATGCTTCATGATAGGTGATATTCATTGAAGTAAGTATCTGTGTGTGTGTGGTTTTCATATAGCAAAGCCACAGGGGGTTATCTGCTGAGTCCACTGAGGAGAATCGAACTCTTGATTGATACCGTTGTAAGTCCGTAGACTTACCGCTGTACTAGCAGGGGACAAGTAAGTACCTATCGCCTTTCTTCAATCAGACTACAATCTACACTTTGAAACAAATATTACAAACTTGAACTCATCCGTCTATATTATCCTTTACCAATCATCTACAGTCCAGTTTTTTGTATTTTTTGGCAGATTTTAGTCTTTCGACAAAATTTGGAGATCATTGTAAAGGTTTTTTAATTGATATACGACTAAATATTCCATTCTCGTTGAGCAGAGCGTATCCAGACACTTTTCTGTCATTTGATATATGGTTGTTTATCTCATGCTTGAGATCAGTGGCTAGTCCCAAAGGCTGCATAAACGAATATACTTAACGTCAGTATCATCGAATTTATATGTTCTGCCTCTTCCTTTCCTATTTTAATATTCACGTGTCTCTGTCTCACAATCTAGGGTGTACTGGTGAAAAGTGAGCTCAAAACTCGCGCGAGGCCAATCAAGAATAGAGCTAACCAGCTTTACTTATGTATCAACATATAATTAATTCGTTCACCGTGAACAGTCGATAAAGGATCAAGTTTCAGACCAAATTCAAGACCCACTATTGTCTGTAAGTTTGTAAAACTCTTTTACATAAACCAGTATTTGTTTTAATCGTCATTGTAACTTATATCGTTGTTTGTATATTAAAATATATTTGTGATAAGAACTGTTTATTTTGAAATTAAGCACAAAGATACACAATGAGTTATCTATGCTCTGCCCACCACGGTATCAAAACCCGAATTCTAGCATTGTGAATCCGTAGACATACCGCTATGTCACTGGAGGCCTTGTATTAAGAAAGAAAATTGTGTATGTGTATCACTTTTGTTGGCAAACAAAATAAATTTGTTACATATCGATATTTAATTAACTTCTATATTCAAATAATTCAGATTTTCGATTATTTCAAACCTTAATACGTAACACAAATCGGAGACTCGTCCGAGATAAATTACATAACATACCATAAAATAATTAATTATTATACTTGAATATCTCGATATTCCAGCTTATGCTGTGTATTATAATCATCTTATTTTCATTATTATTAAATTTATTATACACCAATGGGACAGCAGTACGTTTACGACCTTACAACACTGAAATCCGAAATTCGATCCCCGCAGTAGACATCGTAGATAGCCCAGTGTGATTTCACGAAATACACTTCTAAGATATTCCAGAATATGTTGATATATTTACTTTTATACAAACGAATAGCAGGATTGAGTGTTACATTATAACACTCACACTCCTGAAAGTTTGTTTGTTTGTTTTTGAATTTCGCACAAAGCTACTCGACGGCTATCTGTGCTAGCCGTCCCTAATTTAGCAGTGTAAGACTAGAGGGAAAGCAGCTAGTCATCACCACCCACCGCCAATTGTCATTTTCTTCAAAACGCACTTGTCTGATACAACCTCTCAGTGAAGTCGCCTTCTCACTATTGAACTTGTTCATGAGAATACAACTTCCTACAAAAGTCGCCTTCTCATCACTGGAATTTTTTGTGAAGGATTACTCTATAGTGAAAAGATGAGAGAAATCAAATACTCTTGTATTACATAAAGTAGTACATAAAAAAAATTAAAATTGTCTTACATCATTCAAATAAAACTAAAATTTGTATCTATGGTTAATTTTTCTTTGTATCTAAGGGTATTGACATATTACTGTTGCACTGAGAACTGTTGTGACAAAGACGTTAATGTTAAAGTAATTATAGGAAATCAAGATTCAAACGTATAAAGAGGCTTCCCACCCGATTTATCACATTAAAATATTGGTTGATTATGATATTTTCAAATTAAATAGATTCCCTTGTAAGTATAACATAGGTCTACCAATAAAACTATCCTTCCCCAAAGCCTCGGGATTGCCAGGTAGATTAAGGCGTGCAATTCGTAATCTGAGAGTCGCGGGTTCCCATTCCCGATACACCAAACATGCTCGCCTTTTCAGCCGTGGGAGCGTCATAATTCGTTGGTAAAATACCCAAGAGTTGGCAGTGGGTGATGATGACTAGCTACCTTCCTTCTTGTCTTACATTGCTAAATTAGGGACGGCTAGCGCAGATAGCTCTTAAGTAGCTTTACGCAAAATTCAAAAACAAACAAACAATCCTCCCCCAAGTAGTTCAGTGGTAAGTTTGAAGGATTATAAAGCTAAACACCACGTTTCGAAACCCGTGCAGGGCACATAACAGATAGGGTAATGTGTAGCAGGGGCGTAGCCAAAAATGACCATTGAAGGGGGGTTAGTTTGAATTTTTTTATGCAAACGCCGCAGGCTCGAAGCCATGCTAGGGGGGCCGGAGGCATACCCCCGGGAAAGTTTTTAATAAAAACTTAAAAGAAAAGCCTGAATTATGCATTCTGAGCCCACCTTTTTGGCAAATTTTAGAATGGCGCACTGAGGTGTTTGTCTTATTTTTTTAATCATAAATAAATATATAGGCCTATATATATAATATATAACTTAAAGTTATCAGGGCCAGCAAAGTTGGCTTACAGTCCTGTCATCAACATATAAAATATATAGTCATTCAGGACAGTGCAAAATACATATATAGTGTCTATAATCTGTATTCAAATATCATGGACAGTGTATGTTCAGATTCCCTGGATTTCAAGAATTAACTTCACAAATAAACAGTGGGTGGCACTGTGGCAGGCTGGCAGCACCATGACATTAATCTAGTACCATTAGCGCCATCTATAGGGAATCGTTCACTATAGATGGCGCCAATAGTACTGTGAATGTGACGTTGACTAACAGAAGTTGCGATAAACAATCATTCACTATGTCAAGCCTGAAAAAGCAAAAAACACTGTATGGGTTAATTAAACCCATTCATGAAGCTGAACCTGATCAGTCTACTACAGCCAATTAAGTTGAATCAGAATTGTCAACTGAATTGCCAGAGTCATCACCATGGCCTACTACCAGTGCTGCCACTACCACTTCAGGTCCAGTCTGGGACATTGGAAATTACATTTCTGATGATGTCAACATTGGTAAACAGGTAAGTCGACTCCTCATTATATTAATTTTGTATTAAAAATCATGCAAACACTCTGATGAGATTTAGACTGAATATTCATTGCTGCTAGTGATTGTAGGCCTACAGCCACAGGATGTTAGGTCTGCTCTGTAAAGTACAGCTCTAAGCCTTTCTCTTCGAGGTTATTGTACTCTCATAACAAACTTTCCTATGTGCAAAATAACTTAATCAGAACTATGTCTTGCAGTCTCTTTTAGATAAACGCTGAACCCAAAAAATGCCTCCTTGAGAATGCCTGGAAGTCAGGGAGTGATTATGTTTTCCCCCAGTGTGGTCCAAGAAAGCTGCGTTTTCAGCATCGTTGGCTTTCACAGTGGAGGTGGCTACTCTACAGTCAACATGCAAAAGGTACTTTCTGCAAGTACTGCTGTCTTTTTACTCCTGATGGTGCTGGTGTTGGAAGCCAGAAATTGGGATAACTAGTGAAATTTCCATATACAAACTGGAAGAAGGCTGTTGAAGACTTCAAAGCACATGAATTGAAACAATACCACCAAGATAGCAAAGAAAAAGCAAACAATTTTCTACAGGTCGTAAACAGAAGTTCATTTGTACACTTGCAGCTTGATGCAACTAACAAGCAAGAAATTGAACAGAACCACCAATATTTAATGCCTATTATTGATACTGTATTGCTGTGTGAGAGAGAGGGTTTAGCTTTGAGTGGAAAATATGATTCTCGTCCAATGTTTGTTGGTGAAACTGATGAGGAGCCCATCAATAACGATGGGAATTTTCGGGTAATTTTGCGCTACAGGGCAAAGGGCGATGTCAAGCTTTCAGCAAGCCTTAAGAGTACAAAGAGAAATGCTACGTACCTGAGTCCTCAAATTCAAAATGAAATTATCAATGCCTGTAATACTCATGTTCTTGATAGTTTGGTCAACAGGGTTAATGCTGCAAAGTGTTTCTCAATATTAGCTGATGAGACAACGGATATTTCAGGCATTGAACAGTTTTCGCTGTTTGTTAGATATTTGCATGCTAATGACAACTCTGTTGTAATAAGAGAAGAATTTTTTGCAATTTATACCTGTTTATGATGTGACAGGCAGAAACTTGGCTGATGTTATCATAACCAATCTGACAAAATATGGTATTGACATGGCTTACCTGCGAGGACAAGGGTACGACGGTGCTGCTTCTATGAGTGGGAAGTTCAATGGTGTCCAGAGATAAATTCCTACTTGCACCCTATGTACACTGCAGTGCCCATTCCCTAAACTTGACAATTTCTGATGCTTGTAAAAAAGTTCCTGTGCGAAACTGTATGGGAGTAATTTCTAGCATTAAAAACTTTCTCAGTACACCCAAACGAAAGCACGTTTTGGCTCTTTCGGTGGAAAATAAAGCACCTGAATCGAAAAAAAAAGTTTGAAAGGTCTCTGCCTCACTTGGGATTAATCCACGCCGTTGCAGATGACCTTGAGACCATATCGGGTTGACAAGACAGAGATTCTGCCACGCAAGCCAATCAATTGTTGTGTTCTATAACACAGCCAGAATTCACCATCACTCTACTTACTATTGCTAAATTGTTTTCCTTTAGTTTACCTCTGTGCAACTTACTATAGCAACAGAATATTGATTTTGGTGTTGCGATGCATCACGCAGAAATAGGTGAAGATTTAATCCGTTCACTCAGAAATAATACTGTGAATTAATTTAACAACATTTTCTGTGAGGCTCAAACTCTGTGTAGTGAGCTACAAATTGACATCATAATGCCAAGGCAGGCTAAAAGACAGATGTACCGTGCTAACCCACACACCACTAGCTCTGAGGAGTGCTTTCGTATTGTTGTATTTGTACCATTAGTTGATTACTTTCTTTCACAAATATGTGACCGTTTGTCCAGTCACAAAACTATCCTTACAAACTCCATGTGTCTACTACCATCAGGATCTACCACAGAACGGTCAGAACCTACAGCACAACAATGTGACCAAATTAAAGAGTTGGTCAATATTTTCAAGGTTGACATTGACAGCACTTCACTAGCTGCAGTAGGTGAACTTAGGGTTTGGTACAAATCATTTGCGAACAACAGACCAAAAAGTGTCGTAGATGCATATGCAATGTGCAATGCAGAAATGTTCCCAGTCATAGACTGTTAAAAGTATTTGCCACGCTGCCTGTGTCGACGAGCTCAGTAGAGCGTTCGTTTTCAACTCTCAGAAGACTTAGAGATAGGCTACTAGGATGCTACCTTGGATCGTACGAGGATACGTTAAGACTTGTTTCCTCTTGACAAAAGAGTTTAGAGGTTTTTAAGGTTGTCAAGGGAGCTGATTGTGTTCATGCATCACCTTTTCCGTACTTAATGGTGAGAATGGTAGAACTAGGGAACACAAGTATAAACTTTAGTAGGGTAAGAGTCTTCGCCAGCTAAGAAAGGTTTGTTTTTCTGAAAAGGTGATTGGACTTTGGAAATGGGCTGCCTGCGTATGTGGTGAATGCAGTTAACTTAAGGGAAGTTAATATTTTCTATTATTTGCCAGAGACAACGCCTTGGTTAGAAAACACATTTGCACCAGTTAATTGGGGTAAGTAATTTCTCACCATATTTTTAATTACTTGACATAATTTATCACGTTATCTCGTATAATGATAAGCAATCAAAAAGCGATGTAATAAACTTACATTTGTTCAGCTCGTTTCCAAAACACAAATCTTGGTTTATACTTAATGGGGCACATATTGAAAATGCATGCCCCTCTCCAAAGAGACAAGTTTTACTTTACCGTCGATAGACAATACTTACCCAGTGGCCCTATAATGACGGAGAAACTTTACGAATTTATTGTCATCAAAGAAGACATTGAAGGAAAGTTTTAATTTCTCGTTAATCTAGATACAATGCTAACCCACTTGTTGAGGAATAAGTTGTGAATGGTAAGCATTTCGTTCATACTTTGTTACACCAGCTATTCTCTTGTGAGATGTTTCAGAATAGAACAGCCTGACAGTACCTAACTAGCTAGTTACTTATTGGGTTGCTGAGTGAGAACAAAGAATAAAGTATATAAGAAAATGTTTACAATATCTCTATCTGAACACATCTTGGAATTCAGACTAACATTCGGTGAATGTTAAAGTGAAATAATGTCTATTATCTCCGTAAGATCCCCTGAAGACATCTAATTTAAACATTTGTTGTCATGGAATGTGAAAGATGAAAAATAAATATAGCATCTCATGTATAGTTGTCTGTTCTTAAGTTAATGTGGGTGGATTTAAAAACACCACAAACCTACAATGTGTTGGAACGTATTGAGTTGGCAACTACATGTGTTTGTGAACAAAGTAACTTGAATACAATAGAAGTTGCTAATTACTTCGCGTCAGAAGTCGAAAAACACAACATACATATTCATATGTGTGAAGTTTAAAAATGTTAATACACCATAATTCGAGTAATGAGACTCATTTCAACTAAAATATCACTGTCAAGAAAACAGTTGTTTCTTTCTATGTGCCTCGTTACCTATCAACACATTTATGTATCTACCTACTTCTCTATCAGTTTGATTATGTATTCCTTTTAGTTTCTTCATATACACACTATCTGACTAAACTTTTAAATATACAGGGGATCTGGGGGTGACACAGAAGTCGGATCAAACACTAAATTTCCTTACCCCATGTCACTTTCGAAAGGAACTTCAAAAAGTACATGCCTGGTGACAATCTGACCGGCAGCTCTCCATATAACAGCGGACACACACATATACTTTGACATATAATACTTTAAAATATATACGTATATCTTATTACTACATACGACTCATACTATTTTATGATTGATTATGTTTTATTCATTGACTTTCGATTTTCTTGGTTTTTTTCACGTTATTATCTGTACTAAATGCATGATGTGACTTTGATTAAATGCAATTTCTAAACGTCACGTTTAAGATTGTTTGTAACATTATGACAATTTATCAATACATGATACAAATGTCGAACATATAATAATGTATGAAACGTATCTATGACGTATAGAAACGGTAAAATTCAAGCCTTTTTTTTCAGTGACTTAATTAATCTTCCATATATATTAGTAGGATACCGATAACAGTTTATTTTTTATATTACTTCCATCGAATCCAGTATATGTCAAAACTGCATACATGATTGTTGTTTTGAATTAGGCACAAAGCTACACAATGAGCTATCTGTGCTCTGCCCACCACGGGTATCGAAACCCGGATTTTAGCGTTGTAAGTTCGCTGAGCCACTGGGGGGGGGGCTTGTATACATGAAAACAAGTGAAATTTTCTTCTAACACTAGGAGCATAGCTTGGGAAAAGATGCATTTTGTTTGATAGAATGTACAAACATTTATATATTTTTATGTGAAGTCAATAGAAACTGCCCCACAGTGGCTCAGCGGTATGTCTGCAGACTTACAACGCTACAAACCGGGTTTCGATACCCGTGGTGGGCAGAGTACAGAGAGCCCTTTGTGTAGCTTTGTGCTTAATTCAAAACAACAACAACAATAGAACCCAAAGGTGTAAAAGGCTTGAATCCTATATTTGATGGAGAGTAGAAAGAACATAAAAGTGTAACTAAGTTGTATCGTTATTACTTTTGATAGAAAGTTAACAGAATACCTTAAATACGACTTGATTTTTTTGTTTGTAACCTGTGCTTATTTCCAGTTTTTGAACTATAACTACACAACAGACAGGTTATATAATGATCTGGTACTCTCTGATAACCTAACAGACGAGAATGGTAATCATATTATTTAGAGTAATGTTACACAAAGGTAAACTAAGTTTCCTACTTAATTGGATTAAATGAAAAGAGCGAATACAGCTTGATAGTGAAAAAAAGAAAATATTTTTACTCACCAGAGGACAAACACATACACTTTATTCAGTGACGTTTACATGAAAATACATGTATGTACACAGCCGGATTTGCTGCACAAATAGCACATAACATACAAAACTATGTCATTCTGTAATGATAATTACAAAGAAAAAGACCCCAAGGCAGTGTGTACTAAAACAGCAACAAACTAACCATGTCCCAGAAATAGTTTCTTTTCTTAAAACCTACAGCTAAACCCAACATGTGAAGGAGTTTAGGTATTAGGTGAACATGAAATGTTTACCCATGTACCTGGCTCAGGCCCCTTTTTTTGACGGATTATAATGTTTTCCAATTCGATAAAATTAACTGTAAAATTGTAAGCACAACAACTTGAAATAAACTATTTAAACATTAAGATACTGAAACTGCACTTTTGGATTAATAGCATTCAACACAGCTAAGTCTAACATTTAAAAATAAAATATTAAATTTGTTTTGATGTATTGTTTCCAAATATGCCAATTTATAAAACATTCTGCACGTTTAAAAACGACAAAAGAAAGAACACAGTAAATTTGCATCGTAAAATAAGTCATATCTCTGTAAGAAGTGAAGTTGTGATTAAAAATGTTTCGGTAATTAATTGGAGACAGTTTGTTTGTTTGTTTTTGGAATTTCGCACAAAGCTACTCGAGGGCTATCTGTGCTAGCCGTCCCTAATTTAGCAGTGTAAGACTAGAGGGAAGGCAGCTAGTCATCACCACCCACCGCCAACTCTTGGGCTACTCTTTTACCAACGAATAGTGGGATTGACCGTCACATTATACGCCCCCACTGCTGGGAGGGCGAGCATGTTTAGCGCGAACCCGCGACCCTCGGATTACGAGTCGCACGCCTTACGCGCTTGGCCTGTTCTGAACCTCTTCCACTCAGGTTTGAACCACCGCTGGAAGCTCATTTATCAATGTTCGACTATTTCTTTTAGCCTGGTTTACAAGGCGCTTCATTCCTTTTATTTTTGTCTGCTTGTAAAATTAATATAAGATATAGTTTGTTCATCGGTTTTATTGTATCTACCGGAAGGAACCCAATCCTGGACTTTGATGTTATATGTCTGTAAGCTTTTAGCTGACTCTCTGACTAACAGAGACTGTAGTGTTAATTTATAGAAACAAAATAATCAGGTTTAGCTTACTGTCTTTATGTGCTATATTTTTCTATTATTAAAGAGTGATTTTGTGTTAGTTTACTTGTGTGAATAAAACTTCCTTGTACAAGTAATAAATAAACTTTGGTTTTTGTAATTCATTTCAAGAAGCACCTCTTCTAGTAAAACGCAAGACCTAAAGCAATGGGGTAGTCAGATAGGCCGAGTCTCTAAAGCAACAAGAAAGTCAGATAGGCCTAAAGAGTGCAGCCAGAAAGATTACAACCCACTAATACGTTGTTTTTTCTAAATTAAGTCACAGTTTACGTGATTTGTCATTGTATTAGATTATTAAAACTCAAACATTTCTTTACATTTTGGAAGAAGATTAAAATTAATACATTCTAATTTCAAATGTTATGTGTAGCTCTGTCTTACAAAAACCACCAAAAACTGTTCGTTTAGCTTATGCAAGAACTGATTAGTTTTCAAATAATATTCAACTTTACTGAATAGTAAAAATTACTTTAAATTAGATACAACTCCCAAATTTAAATAAAATAATGTCCCCCAACATTAAATAAAAACCGTTACTTCATAATTTAACGCCAGTGATGTTATGGTGTGAGAACGGCTTTCCACTATGTTTGTTTTTGTTTAAGTAGAACGCCGTTCCTTCACAATTTCGAACGAATCCTACCTTAGAAATTTCTAACTTCGTCACATTTTGCCCACTCTTAGAATAATGAATCGTTAACCCTTTAATTCAAGTTATTAAAACATAGTGAAAGAAGAGACTGCAAAATGAAATATGTATTTCTGTCAGTATTAATTCCAAACAACTTATGAACAGAGTTTATACTTGTCATACTTAATTGCTATAGTTATTATATTGTAAGCAACTGACTTGAAAACTTAAGAAACAAAACAGGAAGAGAACACTCGGCACGTTTTCATTATGGACCACGAAATTCCAAAGTGAATCTCCCGAAAATTTCCACTTCTAATGTTTTTACACCTATTTCCTATTTTAATTTACTGTTAGCAGCTGAAAGAGAAAACTTTCGAAAACAAAACAACGAATTGCCATTGACAGCATCAGACAGTTTCCGTAACACTATACTTTGGCGCCATCGATAGCTATTTTCCGAGAATTTTACTGGCTTCTGAAGCACATTATATTGTATGTAGTCTAATGATTGTTTAAAGTATTACATGAAAGTGGGAGAAAATATTCACGGCACTTCTCTAAACAAACTGTGATCCGGTCCAATATACTTGTTAAGTCTTTGAATGATAGTTATCCTCCCTGGTTGGTTTAGCAGTGTAAGTGTCAAAGCGTGTAAGAGCTTATGAGCATCCTGTTTTCTATTTTATCATACTTACACATTAACAAATAAATTATTAGTTTTCAGTTATATAAAAAATGGATAAAGAAATGTAAAAAATGGTCTTGCGTTGAGAACTACACGAGTTACAAGCTCGTTCAGAACTGTTTCAGCTGTTTCGAAATGTTATACATCTCAATGTTACCATTTCAAGTCAATTAGTAGTAACATTGGTCAAATTTTGGTCGAGACCATCACACCCACATGTTTTTACTGAATATCTAATACCAAAACCATGGGCATTAATATAAAGTTGGTCCCCATTTACTGTTATAGCAGCCTCTACTCTCCTAGGAAGGCTTTTCACTACATTTTGAAACATGGTTGCTGGGATTCCCTCTTATTCATCCACAAGAGCTTCAGTGAGGTCGGGCGAGAAGGTCTGGCATGCAGTCGGCGTTCCAATTCATTCCAAAAGTGTTCGATGAGGTTAAAGTAAACGCTCTGTGCACACCAGTTAAGTTCTTTTACACCAACTTCGACAAACCATGTATTTATGGAACACGCTTTGTGCACGAGGGCATTGTCATGCTGAAACAAAAAGTGTTTCCACAAAGTTGGAAGCATACAATTCTCTAGAATGTCATTGTATGCTGTAGCATTAAGACGTCCCTTCACTGGAACTAAAGAGCCTAATCCACACAATGAAAAACAACCCCAAACCATTATTCCTCCTCCACATAACTTTATGGTTGGCACTATGCATTCAGGCAGGTAGCGTTCTCCAGGCACCCGCCAAACCCAAGTTCGTCCGTTAGACTACCAGATAGTGAAGCGTGATTCATCACTCCAGAGAACACGTTTCCACTGTTCCAGAGTCCAATGGCGGTGTACTTTACACCACTTTAGCGAATGCTTGGCATTGCATATGATGATCTTAGGCCTCTGTGTGGCTGTTTGGCCATGAAAACGACCCATTATACTGATACTATCTATGGAGATTGCATGGCTGTATGCTTGATTTTATGCACATGTTAGCAATGGGTGTGGCTAAAATAGCTGAACCCGCTAATTAGAAGCGGTTTACACATACTTTTGCAATGCAGTGTATACCATTAATGAAACAAATTTTCTATCAATAACACTGGCAGATAGCAACAAAGTTGTTTCAATCAATCATAGTCAGTTGTTACCAGTATCATGAACAATATGAGACAACAGTTTTCCACAGATTCTTTTCATGAACCAACTGGATCAAGGTCAGGCACTTCTATTTCCATTCCAAACATAATTTCTGAGCTAAGTACCTTAAACTTCAACGAGCGGTCAGCAGAGGTAAATCCAGACTTTGAAGAAAAGGAAATAGAACCCCTCTGAAAATGTTTTAGATTGTCATTTTCAAAATTAATCAGTGCACATAGACTTTCCAGAAAACTTTGAGCGCCATATTACATCAGATATGAACCCTTTAAACTGGTATTCAAAAACCATTACATGGAGTTCTTTCGAACGTGAAAGGCTTCGGCATCATGAACCTCATAATAATGGAAACAAATTATAGGCTATTAATCAACCATATGTTAAATCTCATGTTCTTTAAACCTCACAGTCTATGATTGAAGACTAGAAACCAGACAACAGTGTATACAATGTCTTATTGTCATTACAACTTATAGCTAATATTTCTGAAATTTGTGTTTTAATACAAAGGAATTTTGATAAATACAAACAATATTAACACTTTTAAAACACGTTCCCCCACTTCTTTATTTGACACTACTCCACTGGTTGGTTATATGTTTACTGACTTGCAATGTTAAAATCCGGGGTTTCATTTCCTCCAGTAAACAGAGTGCATGAAACCCATTGTATATCTCTGCACTAGACTAATAAACACTAATAAATTATAGATTTTGTTCACAAACTCTTCACTTTAATCACGTTATTTCACTGTTATATCTTCACAATTAATTGCAATCCTTTAATGACGTATAATTAAAGTTACAACTTAAAGTAGTAATATAACGCTTCGCATAAGTTGTTATGTACATAAATTATAAAAACATGACTAGATACCAAACAGTTGTCATCCGCCAAGTGAACTAAAATATCTTTTACGGATTTCTCCATAAATTCCTGCGACTTCTTCGTTGTCAAAGAAGGCTCAATCTCCACAGAAGGAAGTTTCGTTTGCTTCTGTTGCTTACTGTGTGATATGATTATGTTTTAGATAATATTTTTTAGGTAATTTGAAAGAAAAGTTTCGTGTATTATTTCAAAGAATGTTGAACATGATTTGTTAAGACATTAAAACCTAGCCAACGTTAACGAACTGCAATTTGGATGAAAATAATCATAAACTGGAAAACATTATATCAAAGACAAATGTTTTAGCTGTAATAGCACTTTAATATGAATGATAAAGGGTGCCTGACAGTACAATATTCGCTTGTTAACACGATTCACTTAAGCTTGTTCTTTGAAATCACCATAAATTAGATTGGGTTGCGAAGTGTTTCATATATATTTCTATAACCGAAATGTATATAAACCATAACCTACAAGAATACTGTACATTGAAACAACGTTTATTACTTTTATGGAAAGAACTTCAGAGATTTTAAAATATAGTAACTTATTATTTTACGAAGTTTTACATTTCTATTTTCCAGTAGAGGGTGTAACTAGTGAAGGGAGGTGAAAAGCGGGACTATTTTCTATAATACAAGTTGACGGTTTTTTAGTTGTTGTTTTAAGACTACAAGCACATTAAATATTAAAACAATATTGAAGTCATTATTTGATTTGTTTATTTATTAAGGCTTTCTCGTACCTTAAAACTATATTCCCAATATACCAAATTCACTTTTGAATACGAAAAAATAAAGTTGTAGCTTATGCTATTGTCTGTCACTCAATTTTAATTTCTATAAAATCTATAATAGCCAAAATATAAATGACTATTACTCTGGTAAATATCACTAAATCACTGTCTCGTAACTGGCAGAGCACAAATAGCACATTATGTAGTCTTGCGCTAAAAACAGATATACAAACCGTTTTGATTTAGCTATTTAAATTCGGAAAAATAAAAAACATGCTAAAGTAACATTATTTAATAACGTATGAATAAATTATAAAATATTATTTTTCTTTATCTAAAGGTATACAGTTAATAGATCCAAAGTGCCAAAAATTATAGTTTCGTAATACTA
Source organism: Tachypleus tridentatus (assembly GCF_004210375.1). Classification (NCBI taxonomy): domain Eukaryota; kingdom Metazoa; phylum Arthropoda; class Merostomata; order Xiphosura; family Limulidae; genus Tachypleus; species Tachypleus tridentatus. Next base: position 97,144,788 of record NC_134826.1, read on the forward strand.
AATGACCAGAACCTTTATATCTCCACGTTTTCACCACTGGAAATAAAACAGTGCTTCCTGGGAGGGAGGAATGGTCCTAGTGCATCATTTCGGAGTTTCAACAAAAACTCCGGACTTCAAACACAGAACAAATTAGGAGTTACTTCATTTTAACACATACATACACATTAAGCCATAATATATTACCTCCAGCTGCATTAGGGTCGATATAAATTCAAATAAAAATAAACTATTTCGATATTAGCTTACTAGCATCAGATATTTTTCACCTAAGTATTTATCTTTTTATATTTATTTAATGCGTATTTAAATATCTTACAAATTTATGTTGAAACGAGCCATCCAGTAAAATAACATGTTTAAATATATAATACACACACATACACAAATATATACATTACAGTAATATGTTCTATCACTTTTATTGCTCGGTTGGTTCTATCAGATTATTTGACAAAAATAATACAAATCATAATAAAAATAAATTAGTTTATTTCTTCCTTGCCTGAGTTCACGAATGAAGTTTTCACTTTCAATGAAAGTTCTATACTAATCAATTGATTAATTCAATAGATTACAAATAATAATACACTCAACCACTCATAATATAACTGCTCTCAATTCTCATTCACCTCTATTCACACGAATACTTCACAGCAAATCAAAGAACTAATTTCTTAACCAAATATATAAATTAATGTGCCTATTCAGATCTCAATTCAACGTGCGTCATCTATGCAACATCTCAATTAAAACACTTAAGATCAATATGTGTGTATACAAGAACAGAATTACGTAATATACGATTTAACAAACCACTTGCAGTCCTTACGGAACAGTGGTATGTCTGCGGGCTTAAATTAAGGTATTAATACCCGTGGTGGGCAGAGCATAAATAGGCCACCGTGTTGCTTTGCGTTTAACGCTTAAAAATGAAATAAAACAAAAGCATTTGTTTGTTTGGAAATTTCGCACAAAGCTACTCGAGGGCTATCTGTGCTAGCTGTCCCTAATTTAGCAGTGTAAGACTAGAGGGAAGGCAGCTAGTCATCACCATCCCCACCCACCGCCAACTCTTGGGCTACTCTTTACCAACGAATAGTGGGATTGACCGTCACATTATACACCCCCAAGGCTGGGAGGGCGAGCATGTTTAGCGCGACGCGGGCGCGAGCCCGCGACCCTCGGATTACGAGTCGCACGCCTTACGCGCTAGGCCATGCCGGGCCAAAACAAAAGCAATCAAACAAAAATGTGTAACTCAAGCAAACAGCGTTATCTAAAAACTTATTTATGCCAACATTAAAATCAGATTTAGGATAATCTACGTGTAAAAATTGTGCATTATAATTTTTCCAAAAAATATACAATGTCTCCTTCACATGAGTTATTGCCCTGATATTTTACACTTGATCGCTTATTCAGGACAGCATTTAGAAAAATCGTTAATCAATGCACATCGAATTTTATATATTACAATACATTTACTTCTCTCTTCTGTTTCTAATCTCAAGTTACCGAGTGTTTAAGTTTTAATTACAGAAAGTTTATTTTATGTTGGTTATTAAAATTTAAAAAACACAAAAAGAAACAAATCATGCTAACGATATTTTATTGTGATTCAACCATAGAGAAAATTTAAATCTTAGACAAATCAATGGGAAGATTATTTCTTCCGATACTATCACTGGGTTGTGTGGTGGTACGGTCTATAAAACAACGAGTATAATTTTTTTCTTTTCTCACAATAAATTATTTCAACAAGTAACTTCTCATTACACGTTCTTGAGACACACTGATCAAATGTTTCCACATCGTACGATTTTCCATGCAGTTTTATGAAAATTTATTTTTAGGCCTGATATTTGTAAGGTCCTTCAAAATTTAAATTATGAAGAATTAGCAACTTTCATAACTCGTTGGCTGTACAAGATATTTTCTTCACTCTAAAATTGTCTCTTATTTGTCCAGAACTAATGTCATATGCTAGACCTCTTTCTTTAAATATTTATATTTTAGATTAAAACTTCTCAAAATAGTATCTACGTATCCTTCATATCCGTTTAATACTTGTTTCTTTATTGGAGGAAGTTGTTGTCTTCGAAGCTGAAGGCTTCTGTTAGATATAAAGTACATCTTTGAACAAATCATATCGTATTTAAATTGCTTTTGCGAGAATCGTAATGGATTTCACAAGTTTATCTTACACAACTAACTCCCAGTAGCTAACAGAATATCTTTGGACATACAACGCTAAAAACAGTATCACGATACTAATGATGAGCAGAGCATACATAGCCCATTATGAAGATTTCTATTTAATTCCAAACGAGCGAAATTTATACAACTACCCACACGTATTCAGCAAGTTCGTATGGTACACATAATGTCGACACGCCAGTGTCTTATAGTGGCTTCTCTTCCTGATAAAAGAGAAACAGTCGGTCATTATCAACCAACAACACCTCTCGAACTACTCTTTGCTAAAGAATGTTGGGTTGATTCTCGTTTTATAACACTCCTACGGCTGAAAAGATGAACATGTTCAATGACAAGATTCGAACTTATGATCCCTCCATTACGAGTAGAATGACCTAATCACCAGCCTATACTGGAACGTAATTCACCTGGTCTGTTTGTCTAGCAACTAAACAATAAGCTATCAGTACTCTGTTTACCGCTGTGGATCGATTCCTGAATTTGAGCGTTGTAAGACTTTTCATTAATTTTCCGCTAATCAACCAGTTGACTTCAACTGGGAAAGTAATAGTTAAAGTAAATATATCATATTAGTCGGAGACATGATATCTTTATATATAACTCAAAATATTTTCTAAATAAGACCACTGTCTCCTACTTAGTACTGTACATGCCCAAAAGTATGTGGACACCTGACCATCACATCCGTATGTGCTTGTTCAACATTTCATTCCAAAAACATAGGCATTAATATGGAATTGTTTTTCCTTTATTGCTATAACAGCCTTCACTCTTCTCGGAAGGCTTTTCACTAGACTTTAGAACGTGGATGCGGGGATTCGCTCCAATTCAGCTACAAGAGCATTAGCGAGATCGGGAACTGACGTTGGACGAGAAGGTCTGGCTAGCAGTCGGCGTTCCAATGGTGTTCGATGGGGTTGAGGTCATGGTTCTGTGCAAGCCAGTCAATTTCTTCAACACCAACCTCGGCAAACCATGTCTTTGTGGACCTCGCTTTGAGCACGGGGGCATTGTAATGCTGGAAAAAAGGGCCTTCCCCAAACTGTTGCCACAAAGTTGGAAGCACACAATTCTCTAGAATGTCATGGTATTCTGTGGCATTAAAACTTCCTTTCACTGGAACTAAAGAGCCTAGTCCAAACCATGAAAAACAGCCCCAGATCATTATTCCTCCTCCACAAAACTTTATAATGGGCACTATGCATTCAGGCAACTTTGTTTTCCTGGCATTCGCCAAACCCAGATTCGTCAGTCAGATTACCGTATAGTGAAGCATGATTCATCATTCCAGAGAACGTGTATCCACTGCTCCAGAATCCAATATCGGTGTGCTTTGCACCACTTCAGCCGACGCTTGGCATTGTGCATAGTGATCTTACGCTTGAGTGCGACTGCTCGATCATGGAAACCCATTTCACGAAGTTTCCAACGAACAGTTCTTGCGCTGACGTCGCTTACAGAGGTAGTTTGGAACTCGATAGTGAGTGTTGTATTCGAGGAGAGACGATGTTTATGCGCTTAAAGACACCGATTGTACAGTGTACAAAACATTGAGCATTCTACGTGTTAAAATAACCTAATATTTACCTATTAATGGCTGGTAATTTGTGTATATTTTAAATGAACATTAAATATCTGTAAAACCGTCTAAGTTAAAAAGGTAATAATAACATTCTTTACACTAGAATTATTATTAATAAAAAAAAGTATTGGTTATTAGAACTAAGTGATTGCATCTTGAACTTCCTAGAAACACATAAAATATGGCAAAATAGTATTATAGTTATCCTGAATGAAACAAGAATAAAAAAAATGAGCAATTTGGTGAGTAGCCCAATTTTTCTTTTGATCTCTTAATGATGAACTTTTCCTTGTTTTCTGTCTTATTGAGTTAAGAAACAAACAAAAGTAAGTGGCAATTATATTTTAAGGTAAAACTCTCTGTGATTGTTGAATTTTGATGTGCCTTGGTCAGCCCTACATATAGGCCCCCAGTGGCTCAGCGGTATGTGTGCGGACTTTCAATGCTAAAAACCGGGTTTCGATACCCGTGGTGGGCAGAGCACAGATAGCCCATTGCGTAGCTTTGTGCTTAATTCAAAACAACAACAACGTACATATAGTCTCTGCTCTCTTTAGCAACATGCGTTTGAAAAAATAACGTGTATAACACTGACATTACTCAAAATATGCACACTTTGTAGTAACTTCCAAAGAGCTGTGGGTCAGCTGTGGAACGTGTCGTTCGGAAAGTGGTGTGAAAATAAGAATAAGTTATTTTGATACCAGTTTAACAGCATCAGATATATTTCACTCAAATATTGTTTTTACATCTTTTTGTTAAACATAATAAGGAATTCAGTAAAATAGCATGTTTTAGTTATTATATTTATTCTTTAAATTTTACTAACCATCACATGTTTAAATTTTTGATAAATATAAAGTTACGACCTCTGAAATATTTTCCCCAGGTATAACATGAAATCTGTAGCCATAAATATCAAAAACAAAAACAGCACACACATATACATATTTCAGTAATCTGTTGTATCATATTTAGTAGTTCGGCTGGTTTTTAAGATTATTTGTTCAAATTAATAAGAAGTCTAGGACACTTAATAATAGCAAATTAGTTTGTTTGTTTTTTCTTAGCGTTAGTTACAGGATATATTCTCATTGCACAATTTGAGGCCTAAGCTCAAAAATAACGTTTTCACTTTTAATGGAATTTCTACACTAATGAACTGATTAATTTAATGTGTGTGTTTTGAATTTCGCACAAAGCTACTCGAGGGCTATCTGTGCTAGCCGTCCCTAATTTAGCAGCGTAAGACTAGAGGGAAGGCAGCTAGTCATCACCACCCACCGCCAACTCTTGGGCTACTCTTTTACCAACGAATAATGGGACTGACCGTCACATTATAACGCCCCCACGGCTGAAAGGGCAAACATGTTTGGTGCGACCAGGATTCGAACCCGCGAACCTCAGATTACGAGTCGTAACGCCTTAACAAGCTTGGCCATGCCGGGCCCGATTAATTTAATAGACAAGAAACAATAATATCCTCAACCACTCACTATATAACTGCTATCAGTTCTCATTCACCTGTACTCAAACATATACTTCACTGCAAATCAACGACCTAATTCCTTCACCAAATATGTAAATTAATGTACCTGTTTAGATTTCATTATAACCTCTTAGATATTAACCTCATGCGCCATCCATTCAACATCTCAATCAAAACGAAGTAACATAGTTCAAAACAATAAATGTATATATATGTATATATATACATGAAAAAATTACGTAGTATAAGATTAAAAGAAAACAGCTGCGGCCCTTGAAGTACTAATCGAGAAAAATTATTTTGTAAAATGAAGATGTATGTTTAAAATACATTTTCAGCTTAAAAATATGTTAACTTTCCTGTTTATATTATCTTTGCTCTATTGCTTTTGTGGGTTTCCAGCTATTGTTGTAAATAATTGAGAAGTAGGATCCAATGTCCTTCTATGCACTTTCGTGGAATCCTGCAAAAGTAAAACTATTCTGTACGATGGAAAAGAAAAGTTATTTTCAAGATATTGTGAAACTTGAAGCTAAACGCCAAAGAAGAAACACTTTAACTTGGGTATTTTTAAAATTGAAATGTACTGCAAGTAAAATGTGGGGGTTATTATAGAGTTGTAGCTAAGGGTTCCAATTTGGCAAAATATGGTGTTCTTACGTCAGCGTGTCTCTTTGACGTCCAAACAAACGTAACGGAATTTCAGCCAGTGATTACAATTTTTGTGTCAACACTATCTTCTGTGGTATACACGTATACCCAATTTGATTTTATTACATATTATGATCTTTAAAAATCTAACCTAACTTTAAATATAATTACATGCCCAAAGTAGCACATAGCCCATTTTACATATATATATATAAGCTAAGAAAATGTAAAATAAATTTGCTTGTTGTGGTATATAGCACTCAGTTCAGTGCAAATTGCATGTCGATCGATAAAGCAGCTACTGGGATATCGGCATGACAAAGGAATGGATCTTTATCTCTATATAGTAGATCATGTTACCTTCACTTTAGTAATCTTGATAATCAATATCAAAGTTTTTTGTGTGCCCGGACTGTGAAGGCGTGAGTACACTGTAACCTCGATATGAGAGTTATGGCCATAATCCACTATTTGGTGAGACAAAAGTTAGTGGCGAATGTGTTAAACTAGTTACATTTCTTATTCCATTAACCAAAAATTAGAAATTTGTATGTGCAGATAGCCTTTGGTTAGCTTTGTGCAAAATTCTGAAACGCTCCTTTTTTCCAACACTTTCTGAACAAGTTATTCTTTTCTTTTGAGGAAGTAAAAACATATTTTTTTCGTATATTTTAAGAACAGGCACAAGGTTGATAATATATATATTAATCCGGTTCCAAAGTAATGTGGGACAAGATTTGAAAAGTCGATGGGAAATATTCCATCTTGCTCTTCAGTGGCCAGGAAATAAGTGATGTACAGAGTATTGCCAACAGTTCTGAAAAAAGCTTTGCTCATTTCTCCACAACTTTTGTCTCTTTTTCCACCTTCTTGACAATCAAATCTCGGGCTGAGCAATGAATCCTTCTCTTTAGGTCAGATCGTCTCAATGATTACAATCGCCCATTTACACTAATGGAAATTAAGCGTGCTCTTCATCAATCTGGCAGTACATCAGTCGACACTGATAACGTTTGTTATGAGATGCTACACCATCATTTTCCTGACTGGCTTGCTCTTCTACGGGTTGTTTTAAACCAAATTTGGCAAGAGTGTGTTTCCCGATACATGGCACATGGCTATTGTTCTACCTTTCTCTAAGTCTGGGAAGGATTCCTTCTAGTTATCGCCCTATTGTTTTGACTAGCTGTTTCTGAGATGGTGGTTAATTCTTGCCTCTTTAGTTCCTTGAATCAAATAACCTCCTCTCACCCACCCACAGTGGGTTCCATCAACAATACTCCACCATGGACCATTCAATTTAACTTGAAACAATTATCAGAAAAGCCTTTCCTAAGAAATATCATCTTATTTCTGTCTTCTTTTATCTTGAAAAGACTTCTAACACTGCATAGAGGTTTGACATTTTGCAGGTCCTTTTCATTTGTAACTTTCACTTAACAGGCGAATCCAAGTCCATGCATATTCGACCCTTTCCCGTTCCTTGGAACAAGAACTTGGAGTTCTGCAAGACTGTTTCATCAAGATTAATGCCATCACTAAACAACTTCCTCCTACTGTTGCAAACGGCTTCCATGTTAACGAGTTCCACATTTCTTGTCAGTCATTGTGCATGAGGTTTATTGTTAGACTGCCCTCACGCTTGCTGAAGTAAAACACAAGAGAGTTTTACTTTCTATTTTTCAAAACTGTTTGCTTTTATTTTTGTTAGCAATAAGGTCTACACCCCGATTCAGAGCTCCGTCTCGGTGGTGGTGTTATTCCCATGGTCAAGTTTACAAGGTCACTGAACATCTTTTGTGCCCTCTCTTCTACCTCTTAGGTGGTGAATAAATGTTCTATGTTGAAAATACCTCGTGTGCTCGTACATTACAAGTTCTACTATTATACTATAGTTTATGGCTCTGTCAGGCCCTCTGCCTGTTCCCCATCTGCGGCTTTGACTATGCATTGGGACTTTCTGCACTTCACCAGTCCAGAGTCTCTACACTGATTCCCATGAATATCCTCTTCACCTCCATAATTTGTAACTTTCCTTCCAATATGCTAACAAGCTTCAATCCTTAACACTGCACCTTTTCTGGGGTTGTATTTTCCAAAGAATGTGGGCTAAGCTTTTTTGGAATATATCGTTTGCCATTCATTCTTTTAGCCTTCATATCCAGCAACATCTGACTGAATTGGGTCTGTCGTTGGATAAAGCTGCTAAATCCAATGATCAGGCCATCCAGCCAGGGCACATTACTATCCTCACCTGTGATCTTTCTTTGAGACATCTGATAAGATAAAGGCAGATACCTCTGATTGGAAGTACAATCTTATCTTTTCTGAAAATCATTCTAATCATATTTCTCTTTCCATTTCTAAAGATGATTCAAAATCAGATGAATCTGTGGTCTCTGCCGTGGTTTGTTGTGGCTTGCTGGATGCTTACAGAATCCCTTTACATTTTTTTGTGTTCACCGTTGATTTGTATGCCATTTTTCTTGCACTAGATAACATAGAAGTAACCAGTACACTAACTGTATTATTTACACTAAGTCTATTAGCCTTAGAATCGCTTAATATAAGTTCTTACCCTGTTCTCGTCGATATACAGAAACGACCAGCTTACTTTTCACTGTCTTCTATTTCAGTCCAATTTTTCTGGATAGCTGCGCAAGTTGGTATTCGTGGAGAACGAGCTTACTAACGCTATAGCTAAGTCCATTTGTTCTGGTGCTGTCAAAGCTGTGCCTGTTCAATATGTGGACTTTGATCCTGCCATCAAGACTCATCTTTGTACCAGTTAGCAGTTTCCATAAGTATTGACAGAATGAAGTTGTTTTGGCTAGGCTACACATTGATCACAGTTTTTAACCCATCGTTTTCTTTTATTTAAGACTGATCAGCCAGTTAGGTCACAAATGTCCATGTGTAGCTTTCGTGCCATAGACAATTCAAAATGTCCAACCATTAGCATTCAACATCGCTTCAACCAACACACCCCACTTCTTTTGATAATCAACACAATTAAAAGAACACAGATGGACCATGCATTGCCGACGTGGAAGGCCAATTAAAAGTATGAAATTCCTCAAACAAAGATAAATTCATCTGGAATGCAAAATTTTGGTCCATATTTTAGTGTTATCTTTACCAACAAATAGTGGAATTAACTGTCACATTATAATGTCCCAATAGATAAAAGGGAGAACGTTTTTGGTAATGGATTTCGATCTAGCGACACATATATTGTGGATCAAATGTCCTAACCACCAGACCCTTTTATACTGAATATTGGTTGTATTAAATATAACTCAAGAATTGGTGCTATACACAATAGATTTTACTTAAAATAAATCAGAAAGTCCAAATGAAATCACTGGGCAAGATATAAAAAGAGTAAAATGTATTATGAATTACGTGTTCGTATGAAACTAAATTTCAATTCATAAAGTCTTAAAGTAACATTTCACCAAGATGGAAACATTGATCTGACGTGCCACACCTCGTAAATAATACAGACAAAGATGTAGTTTTTTGGCTTGTTTGGAATTAAGCACAATGCTACACAATGGGCTATCCGTGCTCTGCTCACCATGGGTATCGAAATTCAGTTTCTGGCGGTGTGAGTCTGGAGGCATACTGCTGTGCCACTGAAGGGGGGGTGACAAAGATGTAAACTTACAACTGCCCTGGTAATGTCATACTTTTCATGTAAAAACAAGGATGTACACAAGAAATTCCGTGACACTGTCATACATTCCTATTCAGAAATTAGAATGTAAACATGAAATTACCAATGATAATGTCACACATTTAAGATAAGAGACAGAGATGTGCACTTGAAACTGCTCTGCAGTGGCTCATGGCATGTCATACCTCACAATTTAAAGATATCTGCAGCAGCACTGAAAATGTTTTTTCAAGCGGCCAGTCTAAATCTAGCAGGTCAATGCATAGCTTCTATGAGTCTTTGGGTAGAGTTCTGAAGAATTTTACCCCATTCCTTTACTAAGATATAACTTAAGTGATCATATGAGGTGTAAAATCAACTTCTGATGTGGAGGAAATTCTTGCATTCTCCATTATCATTGCAATGTCTTGCCATAATCAACTAATGTGACATAATCCTATTGCTTCTCAGTCTGTATTCGTACATAACCATTTGCTAATATGGAAATTTTAACAAAAAATTATATTTATGTCAAAACTCTCAAGAGAGAGTTTTCAAAAAACAAAGAAGTATCGCTTTCAAAATTATTTAACTTCAAAAACCTGAATATTTTAATAAGTGAGTGAAGTTTTTGCAATGAGAAACAATAAACCTGAGCCTAGAAAGACAGGTATTACTCTACAAATAAAGTTAAAAGGGCAGCAATAGAGCCGGAACATGCAGCCAATAAATTTCACAACTTCATATTACTAATTTCTAACTGTAAGATAAGTTTCATTCTTGAGGTTTTCCATAGTATATCTAGATGATCAAACAATTGAACAAGGTGTCTCATTCGGCATACACATGCTTTTATATTATTTCATTCCAAGAGAGTATGAGGCTATGCAATACTGGTTTCCCTCATATCACAATCAGTTGAACTATGATACATAAAAGCTACGCAAACAACTTTTCGCCTTCAATGGCCACCTCCTTCATTGATGAAGCGCAACATGAGTTATTATCTGTTGCTAGGAATTTTACCAAATGTGAGGGTATAAAAGACTGATTCAACTAGAAGGTTGTTATCACAGCATTATTTGACAGTTTAGTTTAAACTAAACTGGACTACAATAGGGTTTAGAGAAACTGTAAAGATCAAACTTTCTTCAATTTTGGCTAACTGAGTCTTTCTTACTGTTTATCGCCACATAGGTTGTCCTTCAACTGTACTCATCAAATCATTTAAATAAAATTCTTGTTTAATATTGTGAATTATATTGTTTGCTTTATTTTCATATTTAATTACCTCTCCCCTCTTGATGGCTAAGCAGTAAGGGTGAGTGCTTATAACACTAAAGTTTGGGGTTCAAACTGTGTGAAGAACACGTAGATACTGTTGTGCAACTTTGCATTTAAATTAAACAACTCACATCGTGTCAACATGATGACCTCTCACATTTTCGAACCTATGTTATTGTGGGATATATTTTTGTTCTTTGTTAAGCGTAAAATTACACAATATATTATCTGTAATCTGCCCATCAGAGTACCAAAACCCGAATTTTAGTGGTATAAGCCCCCACACTTACCTCTGGCCCACTGACTGTATTATACAAAACCAATGTCAAAGGTTATCAGTGTTTGTTGAAATAAAAGTTGGCGAAAGATGCACTCCTTGTACTATAAAAGTTCCCAGCTGGTACAGCGGCAAGTCTACGGATTTACGACGTTAAAATCAGGGTTTGATTTCCTTCGGTGAACACAGCAGATTGCCCGATGTAGCGTTGCTAAAAGAAAAACATACACACAATACTCTAAAAATGTGTTTATTTTTAGAGAATATTTAAATATAAATGTAATTTAAATATATAAACTATTTTGAGATCATGATATGCATTCTAATTATAGGTTTTGAAAATGTAAAGTAAAATAAAATCTAATTGTAAAGTAACTCATTTTTGAATCTTTTAGTGCATCTGTTATTGAGTGACGATGAATTTTCTAGTTAATCTTATATAAAAGAACTTGAACAAAATGAGAAATAATAAGTACTGGATTTACAATCCACTTTACACCGAAATTAAAATGGTATATATTGTTAGTTTCTGTCTGATATTATCAAGGATCTGATAAGAAGATGTTATGTATAGTATAGATGAGGTCTATTGAACATAGACTTTATACCTTTGCTAATGATAAAGATGGAGTTTGTTAAGCCTACCCTGCCTTGACACCGAAATAATATGTTTCGTATAGATGGCGACATACGTCATTTTCCCACTCAGTTTTTTCGGTTCGCTTTAAAGGTCAAACTTAGTTCAAGTGCAGTGTTTTAAGGACTTGATATGATGATGTATTTAGGATACGTCGATGGCCTGCTTCTGATTTATGAGTGACAACACTAAGTATTTAAGTGTAAGACTTGTAAAGCAGTTACCATGAATTGTGAGGATCTACCATTTTACAAAACAAAGTATCCAAGTAAAACAGGTGTTTGATTCTCATATAAAGCGGTAACAACAAACGGTAGCGAGTAAACACATTCTCAGATATACATATCTGAGGATTTTCTAAAGATGAAAACGTGTGTGAAATTTAAATAAATCGGAAACTTTGAGGGATTTGAGTCAAGATAAGTGGTGATTTATAGGCAAATGAACAAAACACAGAAAAACTAAATATTTGTAAAAAAGGGTGCTTGAAAGAATGAAGCAAGACTTGACTAATTCACTCTGGTGCCTGTTCTTAACAGGTTATAGGTTAAATCGAAGTCGGAATTATGTAACTTTTCCTCTCTGACAAAATATTTCCAAGCATATTTAACATTGTGTGAATTAGAAAAATTATTGTTCGGGACAGTTTGTGATTATGAACAATGTTAAAGTCAAACTACCGGTTTTCTATTTTACTTTACCAGTATTTTCTGACATTTTTTGCCAAGGAGTGTGAAAACCCAGAAGAATTCGAAGAAGCAAGATATTTCTTGAATTCTATGACAGGATCTAGTTAAGGTTCTATGCCGCAGGTAAGTATTTGTTAGATGTTTTAAATAAAGACCACCAGTAACATTGCTACCCAAGCTTCAAAGAGGCAAATAATATTTTAACACAAAGCTGGACAGTGTAAGCCGTGGAGATCGAACACAAATTTCAAACCTGGCTAAACTTTAAAGCTTACCGTTGCTTCACTAGCGTGCATTGCAAATAACAAATTTCTTTATTCAGTAAAACGTTTCAGCCTTATGATACAAATTTTAATTTTAATTTACTATAAAAGTTTGAACTATTTAACGCTAACTATGAACTACACTTTGAACATGCCCCCGCTAGTACAGCTGTATGTCTTCGGATTTACAACGCTACAATTAGCGGTTCGATTCCCCTCGGTGGGCTGAGCAGATAGCCCGATGTGGCTTTGCTATAAGAAAACACACACACACACACAGTTTGAACATAGACAGAATTGCCGTTACTTACAATATATAAGTATCTTAGTTGATTTTACTCTTTTATTAATTACACAAACAATGAGTTTTCTATGTTGTGACTATCATCAGTATTGGAACCCGATTTTTATAATTATTAAGTTCTCACTTCTGAGCTATTAAAGCGTTGGTAACAAATTCAGACTAACAGCTAAAACTGCACTGAGAATAAAAAGAATTTTGTCTGAATGTAACTTTTCTCAGGTTTTATTTTTCTATTAATTACTGACTGAATCATTAATTAAAATAATCCATGTGTTTGTTTGTTTGTTTTTGAATTTCGCGCAAAGCTACACGAGGGCTATCTGCGCTAGCCGTCCCTAATTTTGCAGTGTAAGACTAGAGGGAAGGCAGCTAGTCATCACTACCCAACGCCAACTGTTGGGCTACTCTTTTACCAACGAATAGTGGGATTGACCGTGACATTATAACGTACCCACAGCTGAAAGTGCAAACATGTTTGGTGCGACGGGGATTCAAACCGACAACCTTGGGATTACGAATCGAACACGTTAATCTACCTGGCCAATCCATGTGTTCAACAAAATTTAATTAATATTTTCAGTTATGTAATAAGTCGTATAAATAAAACAATAGTAAACTCTGTCAACGAACTATGTAAATAAGAAAATCCTGCAATTTTATTGCTACAAGTTGTAATTGATGTTCTATCTCAGTATTTTAACAATTTTTATTTGTAGTTTAGCGGTGCATCTGAAGGTTTACAATATTAAAACCCGGAAGCTAGGTGGTTAAGGCACTCTACTCGTACTCTGAGAGTCGTGGGTTCGAATCTCCATCACACCAAACATGCTCGCCCTTTCAGCCGTGGGGGCGTTATGAAGTGACGGTCTATCCCACTATTCGTTGCTAAAAGAGTAGCCCAAGAGCTGGTAGTGGGTAATAATGACTAGCTGCCTTCCCTCTTGTCTTACACTGCTAAATTAGGGACGGCTAGCGCAGATAGCCCTCGTGTAGCTTTGCGCGAAATTCAGAAAACAAACTCAAACCAGACTGGCAATACTTATGGTGGGTACAGCAGTGGTAGCCATTGTCTACCCCTCTCCCAGTGGCACAGCGGCATGTCTGCGGACTTACAATGCTGAAAACCGGGTTTCAATATTTATGATGGGGAGAGCACAGTTCTTTGCGTAGCTTTGTGCTTAACTTCAAACAAAAGTAATTGTGTAACTTTGTGCTTAACATCAAATGAAAAAAATGCAATCATATTTAAAATATTGAAGAGAAAATTAATAACTGACTCACGCAAGCAGACAGATAATTTATTATTTTACCATATTAAAAAGAGGATACCTTAAGTACGATACTTGGCTTAATGTAAGCATTTCACAGTCTTTTCTTTCTCAAGGAAAATAAGTTTAATTGAGTTACTTGTGTAATCTAGTCTCGAGCTTCATAAGAAAATAATATTTATTCTTTATTTCTGTCTTTCACAGGAACATAAATGGAAAAATAAAAATAACCTGGGAAAAGGTCAAAACCTATATTTCGCTACCACTTCAACTTGTTTATGGACGCTGAAAGGCTCTACAAGGCACGAGTTTGCTTCGTTGACAAAATCGATATAAAACAGAGTAAAAAGAATAAAGAGAAAAAAAAAACATTTTTCGTAATACGTTATGCTATAAAGTTGGTGTTTAAGAATATTTTATCTCATTCTCACTATTACTCTTTCAGAGCAAGAAACATTTCGACAGTTAGATTATGTTCCCATTCCCATTACCTTCTTACCCTTCAACTTTCAGAGTATATCCTTCCCTAAACGTTACGGGGGTTGATAACAGTTCTGACTGGTGGTCATTCTATTCATCTCTTCTTACCGACTATTTTGCAGTGACCGTTATTATTGAGGCTGTGCTCATGATTTCCATTTTTGCAGGGAACATCCTGGTGGGAATCGTGGTCCTCAGGTCACCACATCTCCGGACTTACACAAACATGTTCCTTTTGAGTCTGAGTGCCTCAGATGCTCTGTCTGGAGTCTCCATTATTGTAATTGTGCTGACCATTCTAAGTCCCACAGTGACCATGTACATTCCAGCATGTAAATTAAGATATGCTATGTTAATGTCTTGTTGGATGGCGTCAATCCATAGTCTTTTGGCCATCACATTTGACCGGCTAATAGCCGTAGTTCATCCTCTATACTATCAGATGTTAATGACCAAAATCAGAGTGTTCATTGTTTTGTGTGGAATTTGGACTTATAGCATTGGAGCGGGTGCTGCAGTATTTGTGTTAAAAGAACCTCCAACCTTAAACGAACGTGTTTGTGACTTACTGATAAATATATCTCGGGATTATTTACTTTATTGTACATCTAACTTCGTGCTGGTTGTGCTGGTCATATTTTTTTGCTACTGGCGTATATTCCTGGTTGCTCGGAATCAAGCCCGAAGGCCTCCCCCTGGATTTCCGTCATCCTATTTCCATAGTCCTCAGAAGAGCTGGTCCGTACTGAAAGACAGGAAATATGTCCGAACTCTAGCCATGGTCATTGGAGTGCTTTTCATCTGTTGGGTTCCTTTGGTGATAATCCTTATGTTGGAGCTGACACGTGGTATCTCGCATTCCCTGCAAACTGCTCGGATCATTGCCAGTTTCTTCTGTCAGTTCAGTTCATTCATTAATCCTATTGTGTACACGTGGCGGAACAGTGAGTTTAGCAGCGCCCTCAGCAAGATTTGTAGTGGACATAAAATCCAGCCTGCCCAGTCGCTTACAGTTTCTACTATCCTGTCACCACGAAATTCTACTTGGAAAGAATGATGTTTCTTCTCTTCTTTTTTCTTATCGCATTTGACTCAAATGTTTCTTCAAGAAGCCGAAATTATCATTCCACATTTTTGATTCTCCGTTTCCTTAACTCACCTATTTCTTGAAAATATGAACAAATATACGTTTCATTCACTTTGTTTGTGTGGCGCTAGTATCTACTATCGATTTATCAGTTACTGATAATATCAGATCATATTATAAATTCCCCAACTTTCTTTCATCATTAGTTGCAGTTTTCTAATTTCTTGAAAACAAATCACGAATGGTTTTATTTTCCAATCACAAGTACATTAAGTCACATAAGAAGAAATATCTTAATTAATCATTATGCGGAATTTCGTTTGTAAAATGTCATTCGCCGATATAGAAATATTTTATGTATCATGATGTACAGTGTGGTATTATTTTAATAGACTTAAAATTCAATGACAAATAAAACTTTATTGGCATGCATGGGTGTTGAAAAACTACGATTGTATCCGATTTTACTGTTGCTTGTATATAATATTGCTATGAAAAACTTTGGTAGTATAGATTTTAGTTAGTTGTTGTTACTTAGCATTATTCATGCTATAAAAATTGTTTGTGTAGTATTCTATTGGTGTTTATAGTTATCATAAAACCGTGTTGCAATAAATGACTTGTGTATTTTATTATCATTTGAATTTAATTTGATAAAGGATTTGTTTGTTTGTTTTGAATTTCGCACAAAGCTACTCAAGGGCTATCTGTGCTAGCCGTCCCTAATTTAGCAGTGTAAAACTAGAGGGAAGGCAGCTAGCCATCACCACCTACCGCCTACTCTTGGACTACTCTTTTACCAACGAATAGTGGGATTGACCGTCACATTATAACGCCCCCACGGCTGAAAGTGCGAACATGTTTGGCGCGACTTGGATGCGAACCCGCGACCCTCAGATTACGAGTCGCACGCCTTAACACGCTTGGCCATGCTGGGCCTAATTTGATAAAGATAAAGGGTAACTAAACTGTCAGTTAAATATGTATAAATTTTCGGTTAAAACCAAATGTTGCAAATTTGTTACAACATAGACATACTACTTTTAAACGCTAAAATAACAAAATTTAGGTTTAACTAAAAACTTTCCCTTCCTGGGAAAATCGCAAGTCTATACATAGATGAAACTAGAATTTTGCAATGTGCTTTACAAACGATTAATTAGGTATTTAAATACTTATTTCAAGACCTCATCTAGACAATTATATAATGTCCAGGCATATAGGGTGGAATTCATGACTTTACCCCGTGTGGTAATCATAGTAAATAAATATATTCATAGATGTGTGTGTTTTCTTATAGCAAAGTCACATCGGACTATCTGCTGAGCCCACAGAGAGAAATCGAACCGCTGATTTTAGCGTTGTAAATCCGTTGACATAACGCTGTATTAGCGGGGGACATATATTTATAGATAACAGATTGCTGTTTTATTCTTATGTAAATAATAAGATGATGGTCATAAGACTTTTATTCTTACATATTTTGTCAGAGAAACAATGAGATAACAAATAGGACGAAAACACATATAATGAAAGGTTGGAGTTAAGAGCTGACTTCTCTAATTTCACTTGGCCATGACCTTAGAAAACATTACGTTATTGAGCGGATTCGTTTAAGAACTCCGATTAATGAGACAGTTTTGGTTTAAGAAAAAATAACTACATTTTTTCTTAGTATATTTTAAAATTTTAGCTATACTAAAGATATCGGCGTATAGTTGTCTTCAAATCGATCGACTTATTATTTCCATGACAACAGTGCAGCATCTCCCACCAAGTTACTATATTGCATGCCGCCTCCAGAATGTTGATCGAATTGCTGTTCTCATGACATCAGTGCAGCATCGGAAGATTACTTCATTATTACATTGTTCAACAGACAAGCTACCTTTAAGATGCTTGTAGTTACATACGTTTTCATTGTTTAAATTTTAAATATTGTTATTTAGATTAAATATAACAAAAAATCTAATTTGAAATTACTCTGTACATAAATAAGACGTTGTTTCGTTTATGGATTCACAAGTTACTTTTTGATAATTCTAGAGGCTTGGCATGGCCTAGCGCGTTAAGGCGTGCGCTTCGTAATCTGAGGGTCGCGGGTTCGCGCCCGAGTCGCGCCAAACATGCTCGCCCTCCCAGCCGTGGGGGCGTTATAATGTGACGGTCAATCCCACTTTTCGTTGGTAAAAGAGTAGCCAAAGAATTGGCGGTGGGTGGTGATGACTAGCTGCCTTCCCTCTAGTCTTACACTACTAAATTAGGGACGGCTAGCACAGATAGCCCTCGAGTAGCTTTGTGCCAAATTCCAAAACAAACAAACAAACAATAATTCTAGAATACAGAAGAAAATAAGATATCTTTAATAATTCGATAGGAGAAAAAATTTACTTTAAAAATAATAAGAAAACACAAAATGCGAGGTATGCTGCTTAAGCGGCCCGACATGGCCAAGCGCGTTAAGGCGTGCGACTCGTAATCTGAGGGTCGCGGGTTTCCATCCCCCTCGCGCCAAACATGTTCGCCCTTTCAGCCGTGAGGGCGTTATAATGTGACGGCCAATCCCACTATTCGTTGGTAAAAGAGTAGCCCAAGAGTTGGCGGTGATGACTAGCTGTCTTCCCTCTTGTCTTACACTGCTAAATTAGGGACGGCTAGCACAAATAGCCCTCGAGTAGTTTTGTGCGAAATTCAAAAACAAACACATAAACTATGCTGCTTAAGAAAACAGTTAATAATAATATGAGAATGTGATTGAATAATTTTACAAAACGCCTGGTTGAGGGTAATATCAAATTGGAGATGATGGATTATTGGAAAGTTTAACAAGTCACTACTTAAATCTCGTATATAATATAGAGTCGCGAAATTTCCGCTGGTAGGTCTGGAATAACTTGTCAAAATATTTGCAATGGTTTGAAATGTTATTTTTATGTGTAAACTATAAATGGACTACCTCGAAGAGAAGACAAAAATTACATTATGTTATTTTCAATATGAATAGCACCTTATGCGGGAATGAATTCCCCAGTGGGACAGCGGTAAGTCTTTGAATTTACAACGCTAAACTTAATAGTTCGATGCCCCTCGATGGACACAGCAAAGAAATCGAAGTAACTTTGCTATAACAAAAACATACACTTATGTGCACAAGGTCTGAACTGACAGTTCAGATACTCCTTGAGCTCAGGCGTAGTCGCTTCTAATTATAAACTATAGAGAAGAGGAAGAGCTGCTAATCAGTAGCACCTATCGTCACAAAAGATTTGTTAAGCTACTGGAACTAAACAACATGATTGATTGTTGTTGTTATAATGCATTCACATCTTGAAGTGCAAAACACGTCCAATGGCAACGTAGATTGAGCTTTGGACCTTCTGATATGCTACCTGGCACGTTAACTTCCAGGCCAGGCTAGGCTCTTAACCAGGTGTAGAAACTGTTGTAGTTTCTTCTTTAAAGAAACATGAAAAAACCCAGTTTGGTAAATTAAAATAACAGGAGATCTGATAACAGATCTAAAACACTGAGATGTATTATCTTATGCCAATAGATATTTTTAATTTCTTATTAGGCACAAAGCTACACATGGAGTAGTTGTGATGTGCTCACTGATAGTTAGTGTTACGAAATTCCAGACTACTCGCTAGGCCACTGAAAAAGGTTGAAATACATTACGATCATTAAACCAAAACTTCAATGTCGTTAGAATAATTTGGTTGTTTTCTGAGCCATTATTAACTAAAATGTTTAATCGTTTGGTACATTTAGCACTTTTTAACCTCTCGAAAATTCTGTTTATTAAACTCCCTTTAATTAAAAAAGTGTTTGATAAATGAAGGAAAACATCTAGTAGTTGAGGATTCCTCTGTAATTTATGAGTTTTTCTGGACAATGTCTTATGCTATCCTGCCCTCTGTTGTTTAACAAATGTATCTTTTCTTAAGTGATTAATAACATGATCTTGATGAAACGATTTTTAGAATTTTATACGCAATGCTACCGTCTCCGAAAATGCTCGCATTCCTGAGTAAAAAATTGTGGAAGCTTTAAATTTTACAGGACTTTTCATAAAATGATGCTATGTAACATTATTCGGTAAGCGGTGGAGAAAACAAAAACAACACTGAATTGTTCCGTGATCGTCATTAAAGTGCTGATCCTTACGTGCATTCATAGCTTGAGCATCTCCAGTGTGAAGAAGACTAGATCAGAAAACCACGAGATTTGGAAGCGTAGTAAAAGAAAGAAAAACATAACATCAAGCACAACCAAAAAACGTATCAAACAAAGTAAAGCATAAAAATATCTGGTGTTTCAGACATATATATGGCGCTTCAGTTGGCGGCAGAGTAACATAGGTTTAAATACACTGAAGCGACTGCAAAGGGGAAGTGTCCTTGTTCAGGACGTGGACATTTTCGATTTTAATGCCCTGTTTAAAAGAAATGGCCGGAAGACACCTTTAATTTGCGGCTTTTTTCTAGGAAGATGAATTGTGACACAGCCTGGTTTAAAAGCGTCTTCCGGCCATTTCTTTTAAACAGGGCATTAAAATCGAAAATGTCTACATCCACATATAATACATACGAAAAGAACTGGATCACAGTAGCACCACATACATTAACGTCCGACGCATTATATGCTCGGAATACAGAAACTCACTAACCTATTCAAGGCCACATCACAAGACACTACTAACAACTTTGAACTCATCACAAATGCGGTCACCTTTTGGTATCATAAGTTCACAGCAGAGAAGGAGAAAATACCAACAGACTAAACACAACACACTGAAATCTAAAACAAAGTCCACAGAAAATACAACTTGCTCGAACTTCAACCCTATTATCACAGCCATCACCAACATGATCTTCGACTTCATGGCCGAAGTTTAGAACCCAGACAACAGCACAGATAGCTACAAAACACACGGCACCACTTCTCCCACAAATTATAGAAACTGTGAAAGGTTACATTTCAACGTAAATTCAGAGTTCTACTCGTAAATATGTAAGATGGATTTGCTTCCAAGAGACTCGAGATCGAAGTCTTAATGACAAAGACATATGTTGATATTTTCTGTGTTAATGAGACCTTTGTCACTACATATGTACCATTAAATGGACCTGAGTATTCAAAAATTATATCAGATCGCTTAAATAATAGGGACTCGAATGGAGGTATAACTTTAATTTATAAATCAATTCTTCTTTTGCTCCGCAATTCGTATATGATATAAGAATTCGGAAGAGGTTTCAAACTTCCTCCATAGCAGCCACAAATTTACAACCCATGATTAATGATATAGTTGAATGCAGCCAAAAGAAAATAATAACAATTGATATACCAAAAACTCGGGTTCTTATGCCCTCAAAATCCAATAAACCCCATAAAAACAAACCCCAGATTTACTTACACTGAACCCTTTCCCACACATTTACATCAGTAGAAACTAACCTGGAAAATACATGTAAATGTTGTTGTTCTTTTTGTTTGTTTGTTTTTTTGTTTTGAATTAAGCACAAAGCTACACAATGGGCTATCTGTGCTCTGCCCACCATGGGTATCAAAACCCGGATTTTAACGTTGTAAGTCCGCAGACATACCGCTGAGCCAGGGGAGGCCACATGTAAATGACTCCAAAACAAATTTTGAAAACAGGTGAACTACATCAGGAATTTATCTGGGAATAACATAGTAACATCACCGAGAAACATTAAAAATCTGCTAGTAATAGAATATGGCGTTGATTAACTTTACACCACACGTATTTAAACAGAAAGTATAAACAATACAAAATTCAGTTCTCACTACAATAAAGTTCCAAGTAGAACAAGTTCAGTTTTCCTATACATTTATGCGAACATGCAACAACTCTACCATAGTTTATAGATTGGTCATTTACATCCATAAAAACTTAAAGAAAGACGAACTAGTATGATCACTATATCATACATGATGGAATTGAAACTGAGTTCCTCTACCCTATAAGTAAGTGCCGTAAGTACAGTAATCAGCCACCTACTGCTAGACTTACTTAACTATATCATGTGTGTGGTGCATTAACTATGTATTATTAGGATGTTGATGTTATGTGCACACTAAATTTATTACTGAATGAACAAGCACTGGAACATATGGAGTGAGTTGTGTAAAGTAAGACTATCTACATTACAAATAAAGCAAAGTGTGCGCCACTACAAATGCTCAACGTTGAACGTAAATGTAAAGCACTGATAATGTAATTATGATAATGACTTTATATACTTTGAGAACCCTAATGCATGTTGTTTTTAGTATTCAACAGTGTTGTCTTAAATGGATCACAACAACATTATTGCCGGAGGTCTACATCAGATTTGACCCTCTTAGAATCCTATTATGTTCAAGAAGACATGCTAGATAGTCATGTCAAACAACAGGAAAATAAAGCTGAATACCAATCTATATTAAACATCAACTTAAATACCCTTCAAGGTCAAGATCAAGGTCACTTAATGTTAGGCAACATAATCTCGGATATTGATATGGCCAAGTGGTTTTAAACAATATATACAGGCTTTGTTAATGTTCTGTTCTCAACCACTGTTTACACGGTAGTATACACGTAAAGCCATAATTCATCATGTAAAAAGGAAAAGGTTAATCCATGCATTTGACCCTCCTAGGTCATCCAAAATCTTGGCCTAAGTCTCGATGCTGAACGAATAAAAAGGCACTATAGTAGATCTATGCAAACTATAGAGTCTTTTAGATCGATTTAAATTGAAAAAAAAATAACCCTGGCATGTAGTTTATTCAGATAAAAAAATCACAAAAACAGAAAATCAGTTACCCTGTCATGTAACTTATTAAGATGGACTAGGCTCGTGTATGTAACATTAAATATATTTAGTCTAATTATGATATGAGTAATCTAATCAGGAATATAAATCTGTTTACTCAGCCAGTCCTTATCCCCCATTTCTCGCGATTGTTTTTAGAAATGAGCATTCTCTGAGAAAAATAAAATCAGCTGAGGTATCGTATTAGGTGATTATAAGACACACTACACGATAATCTAGTAACATACCCCTATATTACTAGCATAAAATACCCACGAGTCGCTGTGGGATTCTAAAGTCCTCATGATTCACAGAGGCTTCAATGTACTAGTTAAGCGTCTCCATTTATCTTAATTACTTCTATAGCTACCCCAGTGCGCAAATTCTTTAATTGATTTCTATGTTGCCATTTTCTGAACTTAATTAAATTATCCTCTTTTCTTTTTTAAAGCAAGTAGTTTTAATGCAGCTTCTCAGATTCATTTTTTTATTCCTGTGTTTTTATTCAAATTCTTTTCATACTCTAATATTCCCTAATCGAATTTTTTTCTGGTTGTTTCTTGCCGTTTCCTAAGCTTAGTTCAATTCAATTTTTGTTTTAATTATCAGATTTATATTTTTCTTTCCGTGCTTGTGTTGAGGAAGATTATTTGGCTGAAAACCTCCACATATTATCTATTTACTAAGTGAGAATTAGAAAAAAAAAAGATAGTTTTCTATTGACCATCAGAAAGCAAAATTATGGGACTTAAGGGCTAAAGAACAAAATTATAGGAGAAAACTTAGCCAATGTTTTTTAATCAAATATAAAAAATTAATACCAAGTGCACACCTTCAGTATTCTCTCAGTGTGCGTGAAAAATTTCCGGTCTTTAGGTTCTTTCCTTTTGAAGCTATGACGGTCACAGGCCCGACATGGCCAAGTGGGTTAAGGCGTTCGACTCGTAATCTGAGGGTCGCGGGTTCGAACCCCCGTCGCACGTGGGAGCGTTATAAAGTGACAGTCAATCCCACTATTCGTTGGTAAAAGAGTAGTCCAAGAGTTGGCGGTGGATGGTGATGACTAGCTTCTTACACTGCAAAATTAGGGACAGCTAGGGCAGACAGCCCTTGTGTAGCTTTCCGCGAAATTTTAAAAAATACCAAACCAAAACCAATGACGATCACAAACATACAGAGGTAGGTTATTTTATGATAATAAGCCACACCACAAGATACTGTATTACCATACGCCTACATTAGAATATTGTAAAAAACATCACAATATACTGTAGTACCATACCCTTATATTAAATTATTATAAAGACAGACCTCAAGATAGTGTGTAACCATACTCCTATATCAGATTATTGTAAAATACACCGCAGTATACTGTAATACCATACCCCTATATTAGATGATTATGAGACATGCCTCAAGGCACTTTAATACTATACCCTACGTTATATTATTATAGACACACCACAAGATACTTTAGTACCATAACTCTATATCAGGTGATTATATGACACACCACAAAATACTGTAGTATCATAGGGATACAACAAGGTACTCTTGTACCATATTCCTATATTAGATTATAATTAAACACACCACAGGATACTATACTATCATACACTTATATTATATTATTGCAAGGCATACCATATGATACTCTAGTACTATATCCTTTATATCAGGTTATTATTAGACACAACACTGTATATTGTAGTACCGTACCCCTATATTAGATGCTTATAAGACACACCACAAGATACTGTAGTACTATACCACTATATTAAATGATTATAAGATACACCACAAGATACTTTAATACTATACAGCTATATTAGATGAATATAAAATACACCACAAGGTAATGTAGTACCATGCTCCTGTATTAAATTATGTGATGTAACAAAATAAATTGCTGTACCATATCTGTTTTAGACGGTTATGAGAACACACCACAAAATACTCTAGCACCATATTCCTATATTACTTTATTATGACCATATCACTTAATAGTATAGTACCATACCTAGATATTACGTGATTATGAGACATAGCACAAAATACTGTAGTATTAAACTCCCATATTACAAGATACTGTAGTACCAAACCTTTATATTAGTTGGTTATAAGACACATTGTACCTGTAGTACCAAACACCTATATGAGCCGAAAGATGCTTTAGTACCATATTCCTACATTATATAGTTATAAGGCATACCACAAGTTACTGTAGTACCATCCTATCGTCTATATCTCCCTATATGATAGTCATTTCCTTTCAATATAGTAAACGTTTTAGCGTGTAAAGATTCTAGCATGTGACTCGTTATTTCATGGAAAAAACATGTTGTACTTAATTTTTTCCAATTTTTACAAATTCATTAGTCCATCACTTGTCGAATAAATTAGTTTCAGCAATAATTTTTTTAAGCGGATGATTAATTTAGGTATTGTTAAACGCCAAGTGTTAATATTTCATGGAAAAAACATGTTGTACTTAATTTTTTCCAATTTTTACAAATTCATTAGTCCATCACTTGTCGAATAAATTAGTTTCAGTAATAATTTTTTAAACGGATGATTAATTTAGGTATTGTTAAACGCTAAGTGTTAATATTTCATGAAAAAAAATGTTGCACTTAAATTTTTCCAATTTTTACAAATTCATTGGTCCATCACTTGTCGAATAAATTAGTTTCAGCGATAATTTTTTAAGCGGATGATTAATTTAGGTATTGTTAAACGCCAAGTGTTAATATTTCATGGAAAAAAAACATGTACTTAAATTTTTCCAATTTTTACAAATTCATTAGTCCATCACTTGTCGAATAAATTAGTTTCAGTAATAATTTTTTTAAACGAATGATTAATTTAGGTATTGTTAAACGCTAAGTGTTAATATTTTGAATGAAAGTTGATAACCGCTGATTTCCTCGCCTCCTGTGAAATATGCACTTTTTATTTTGTTTTTTATCGCAAAGCTACGCTATAGGCTACCGTACGGAAATAAACCTAAATTTTAGCGTTTTTAAGTCCTTAAAAGTTATCGCTGACCCACTTATTTATCTTCGGTATTTGTAAACACAGGTGTGAGTTGATAAAGTGATCTTCTTGTAAGTTCCAGTTAAATATTACTTTCTTTAACATCTTAATCCTCGTTAAAAATCATTGTTTTCCGTGTTATATTTCAGTTTCAAAAACATCTTGATATGTGTTTTAAATAGCTGTAAATCACCCATGTCCTAATTTGGATAATTTTTAAACTGTCCCGCCCTCTGCCAGTACAAAGGTCTAGCTAAAATAATGTGAATTGTGAACACTTGAGTTTCACCAAGAGATTTTGTATTGCTTTGGAAAATCTGTTATTCACCTTGTAGAGCGCTTACTGTCGGTAAACAAACAGCGCACACAGCTTCTTTCTTAAAAATCAAATCTTCCACGATGTGTCTCCAACTTTGGTCACATATTTCAATAATTACAAAATACGTTCTTTCAAAACAAGAAAGGTTACAAAACCAATTCATATAACTTTAATTGTGTACTTTTAAGGAAAAATATCTTCTACACTATGGTGTAAATTTTATATTTCCTCTTACTGGTGTATAAAGAACTTACAAAGATTAATTTATGTACGTAACTTAATGATTTATGTTTTAACGTATTTGACAAAGACTATCTCTAATTAATTTTGCTTCGTATATTGTGAATTAAACACTAAAATATGTTTGACTAACAGACTAGAGGAGAGTCAGCTAGTCAGTATAATTCATAAGTAAATCATACCTTGTGTTAAGGTATTGTGTTTCTTCCACACTTGGTTCATTACATCAATACGATTATCTGTTTCTAAATATTACCTATTTTAACGTATTCTTGTCCTTTCACACTTGGCTCATCGCATCAATATGATGAACCTATTTAAACAAAGAACCATTTCTCATATTATATTGTAAACTTAAATTACTTTTGTTTTTATATACGCTCAAGTATTGTACAGAGAACAGTGAATATATTTCGGATGAAAATTCTCGAGAACTATAAGTAAATTCTTTAAAATAAATAAAAAGTGTTAAACAGTTTTAAAAAAATTACACGTTTTGTATCAGAAATTCGAGAAGAGCTACACAATGACTATTTGCATATAACAGTTTATAAATTTGAACTAACACACTACAGGTTGTTCGAAAAGTCCGGAACCATAAATGATTTGCAACTTTCCTTAATTTCAGATAAGTGACTGATTATAGTGCTGTCAAAGCATGAGAAGGTCAAGTGAAACTTGATAATCTAAGCTTATTTAGAATTGCAAGGACAGCACATGGAACACATTCTGTTAAATTCGCTAAAGTGTCTTATGATTCCAGACTATTCGGACACATGGCCTGGCAAGGTGATCATAGCGCTCGACTCCTCGTCACATCAAACACTCTCGCCCTTTAAGCCATGGGCGCGTTATAATTTACAGTAAATCCCACAATTCATTGGTAGAAAAGTAACTCAAGAGTTGGCGGTGACGACTAGCTGCCTTACAATGCTAAGTTATGAAATGCTAGTGTATCTGAGCGAAATTCCCAAAACAAACAAACTTTACAGAAGTCAGCTGATCAACAACTTTTGTCTTATCATTTAGTGGGATTTAAAAGACTATTACATCGCACCATAATAAGATTATCCGTTAGGCTCAGGAGATCCAGAAAAATCGAACTGTCTTCTTTGTTTACAGTTTTGTATTAGTATCTTTATTTTATGCCTTCACGACAAAATGTTTTTAACCAAGCTTGACAACAATCACTCTGTATATATTAATAAAATACAGTATTTATAGTTTTAATTTTTTCAAAATATTATTAATTTCAATAGAAAATTTATTTAAGCTCCTATTTGAAAATTCGTGGGCCTAGTGAATGCATTTTTCTTTTGTTTGTTAGACTATTTAACATTGTTTTTATTCTTTTCACCAAGTTGATTTTCATACAGTTAGGTTTATTTTAAATATGATCAGTTATAGGGGTCGTAATTTAAGAAGCACCTGGTGGGATTGGAGGCCCTCCCCATGTTTAGCCAATTTTCCAAGGCAGCACATCCATGGACAAAAGTTTGGAATGTGTTCTTGTACCAGCCCCCCAGTGGCTCAGCGGTATGTCTGCGGACTTCCACGCTAAAATCCGGGTTTCGATACCCGTGGTGGGCAGAGCACAGATAGCCCATTGTGTAGCTTTGTGCTTAATTCAAAATAACAACAACAACAATGTTCTTGTACCAAAGGGCTGCTAACCACAGACCGGACACGCTTATCACTAAACTACGCCCGTCCGTAGTAAATATGGAACAAAAGATAAACTTAAATAACCTAGAAATATGCTGTCACGTGTTTATTGTGTAAGTTACTAAATAACGTAGACAATACCCAACTCAAACACTTTATTATATAGCAATTTTCAGCTGTACTTATACGTATCTTGCTATTTTTCAAGCTCACTTAATTTTTAAGCTCTCCACACAGTTTTGGACAAATCCAGTTCAAATTTTCTACAGACTCTTAAGCCCCACTTAAGATATACAAAGAAAACTGCTAGAATTAGTCCTGGGAAAACTCAAAATAGAGGTATCAATGATTTGGGAATTTTGACGTTTGGTTAAACCGATCTTGTTGAAAATTGCTATTAACGTTTAAGAACCCATTCAAAAGGTTTGTGAAATAACCAGTTTGTTGTTCAAATATGAATGCAAAAGGAGTGCGAGAAGTTTTAATGTCTTGATCAACTGATTAACATTAAAACTGGTGAGACTGCGAGATATCAGTTCATAATAAGTCTATAGGTTTGTGGTAAGCAGGCATATTTAGTTTTACAAACTTTGAACATACACTATAAGAATGTTGATCAAGCAGTAAGTTCTTCTTGTTCTACTGGACTGAGTCATTCAACTAAACCATCTCTCATTTACTTTCTGGTGTGAAAAATTCCTGTAAATTAGAAGCATATTATGCAGAAATAGTGATATTTTCCACAATTGTGTGTGTGTGTGTGTGTGCGTGTTTCTTATAGCAAAGCCAGATTAGGCTACCTGCTGTGTCCACCGAGGGGAATCGAACCCCTGATTTTAGCGATGTAAATCTGAAGAGTTACAGCTATCCAGCAGAGGAAGTTTCTACTGAAAGATCAGCTAAATACTTTGATATTGCAACTTTCCTTATCTTGCAACAGGAATAACCCCAAAAGTCACGTGGGTAATGCCTGTATCCTGAGACAAACAACATTACTGTTTAATATGTATAATGTATATTTTCTCAGTTTGGAACAGTCAACTTTTAGATACTCTGAATACACTACCTCAACACATTTCTTGCCTAACAACCCTCCAGTGAAAGCGCCTCAAAATACAAAAATACACTTGTTTATTTATTCCTCATAGCGTTTGAGTGTTAAAGATTGTTTCATCATGTGATCAGTTTTTTTTCCTTTACTACAACCTCAATCAAGAAATCAAATTCACCCTTTCATTTATTTTCTGTCGAAACCTCATTTTATTCTGCGATTTCCACACATTTATTCTTCAAGAGAAATCAATGTACTTAAGAATATCATGTTTAAGTGTAAAAAAAATCTCATACTGGGATCCTCCTAATGGGAGGTCAAGGGACTTTTGGTAGCACGCGGTATTACCTGTACAGTTTTACTTGAAAATTGATAAAAACAGTTATTTAAAATGAGATATTTATTACTTTTTTTCCCAAAATTATTGCTTCTCGTAATTTTCCTGAATAACAGTACTTTTTGAAATAATATTGATAAAGTGGTTTCAAAAAGTTTTGAAACCATGGCTGTAGAAACATATTTTCATATTGACTTTTAATACAATGTTAGGGAAATTTATTTCAATCACAAAACAAAAATACAAACAAGTTCTTGTTAATGTCAAGAATGCAACTGCAAGACTCCTTAATATTATGAACTTCTCTAAGATAAAACAAACTCATTAATATTTTAATCAAAAGCTACTGTACAAATGCAACATGAAATGTACCGATAAAATTGATAAAAAATACTTATGTTCTAGGTGATATCCAAAGTTGAAGAAAGTACAGAAGTTCTGCTAGACTAATAAAAAAATTTGTTGTAAAAAATGATTATTTTGTGGTGTTTAATTTAGTTACTCTTTTCGAGCAACTCACGATCAAGCAGGTATTCTCCCATTCCATCATTCATAGCGCCAAGCTGACTGATGAAGGTGTTTATTTCATTGATGGACTCCACTTGTTCGGTAAGGAACTCTCCTTCAAGAAAGTTCATCAACTGAGGATAAGAAAAAATAATATTGTAAAATGAAACACAAGCAGTTTTATTTCTAAAATAAAATTTCAGCATAGATATTTATACAATATTGGGAACAATTTTATCAATAGTGAAAAATTAGCGTGAAATGCAAATATTGTGGTACTACCTTCTATATATTCAATAGTATTAAAATAATCTGTGCAAGAGTAGACACAATTTACACTGATTAGAAGTCATTCAACCAAGTACACGGTGTCAGGTCAGCATAATGCCTATTAAAGTACAGTTATTTCCAGCAGACACCCACGCACACATATAGGTCTGAGGAGGAGAGGCAGATGCAAAGAATGTAAGTAGTAAAGTCATTGACTACCCAATGAAAATAGCAATAAAGGGAAATAAAAAGAGACAAATGTGCATCATGGGCCAAAAAAAATAAAACCTTCCTCAATGAATAAACAGGAAACACCACCTACCTCACCTCGTAGAACAGCAATCTTTTAGGAACATTTGTGTCTAATTTCCAGATTTGCCATACTACAAGAATGTTATATGAAGATGCACATAATTACAGACATTCAGCCAGAATCTCAACCTAGAGCTCAACTTCATCGTGCAGGAAATCCACAATCAAGAAAACCCAATGAAGTAGACCAGTACATCAGAGAGTACCATAAAAATACTTTGCCTAACCATATAGCCATGATTACGCAGCCACTAGTAACAATGCAGAAACTGCTAGTCATAAGCCAAGACCACCAAATGCTGTTATCATGGAAGGAATCCCTCCAAAAACAGGGAACCAGATATTTCTGCAGAATTAAGACTCTTCAGAGACATCACCTTCATCAATATGCACCAATTCCTCCACCCCCACCCCAGGGTGGCTTCTTTATCAAGTGTAGCCACTCTTGTGAATAAACCACTGTCCCACTGGCCAACAATAGCCTTTAGAGGTGCTAAACTAGAGATTTACGTACTGAGTGAACATAGCTCTAAACCAAGCATTTTGTAGTCACCAGCAGCGTTCCTTTAGACATAACCCCATGAAGGCCATAAAACATTTCAAGTCCAAGGATTTAAAGCATCAAAAAGCAAACCAATCAAGTCTTTCAAGACGAGCCAACTCCTGCCCCTCACAAGAATTACCATTATGGAAGCGTTAAAGGAAAACCCTTAATCAAAAATGGTTACAACCTACGGTCCAAGGGTTCACTAGGGGTCATCCTTCAGTGCAACAACTGTCGAAAGATTGAAAATATCCGAGAAGTCTGCACATCACGAGCTCACTTTGTTAGATGTGGAGAGCACCACCCTATTTCCAAATGCTCCAAGAACTGTGAGGATATCAACTTATAGCAGTGCTCATGTAGCATCTCACAGAGTATCCCAGTAATGAGAATTGTCAAGACAATCAGAGTCAAACCTTAGAAGTAGCAACCAAAACAACTAGTACAAACGTTCTGAGAACAATGATGACAATCTAATCAGCAGTCCAGCATAAACGTACAATGCAGGTACCACTACCATGGCCAAACCTGCTACCTTTAGCAGGAGTAGAAAGAAACCCACCAAGAACCCATGCAGAAGTTCTGATGACAAGTACCTCAGCAAGACAAGTACTGAGATTTACTATCGCATTAGACCATATCATAACATCCACAATGATATGATCCTCGAATATAAATATTAAAATATTCAAACACCTAGAGGCCCGCAGAGCTACCTGTAACCTCCAGAACACCGACGCAAAAATTTCAAGTAATTCTAGAAAGAAAAAAGGATAATTTTTATTTATTTTGTATTTTTATGGTGGTTACGAGGCTAGTCAAACTGGTTTAACTTCATATAAAATTAGGGTTGTGAATATAGCAGATAGAATAAAAAGATTTATTGAAAAAGATGTAAATTTATTTCAGTAGTTTACAGATTACACAAAACATTTTTCAAAACTTTTATATAGATAAAAGTATTTTTAATCTTAGCACGAAATTCGCTTTACACTCGGAGCAGTGATTACTTTGACTCTGTATATTAAAACATTAATTTTAGCAATAATACTTATTCAGTGATGACGAGAAACCCACTTGTTGAGAAATTTATATAAAGAAGAGCGCTCGTTTCTTCTATGTAAAGTGTTTTCTCAGCCCAAACGAGCCGTTTTTGCATATAAATAATACTTATTAAACATTCTGATCTCATTCTGTACAAAAGATTTATAATGTTTTCTGTATACTGTATCTTTCAAACAGTGTATCGATAGAATTGTATCACAGATTCAGTATACAATACTGGTGTAATATCGTTGTATCGGCATACCCATAGTATTTATACCCCGAAGGAGGTGTAGGAAATTCCACACACTGGGATATATTACGATACAATAATACCGAATTACAATAACGAGAAAAACTCGAAGGCTCTAGTAACATTATTCAAGAATAAAACAATCACCAATTCATCACTATTAAACAACACAAGGTATGATTATTAAACAGTTACGTAAGCGAGCCTGCTAAAAACACCTAAATTCAACACTAGCGCTATATATACTACCAAATCATGATACTCACATTAAACAGCTGTTTAAATCTAACACGTGCACTCTTTGATCTTTGCAACAGCCTAGACGTAGAAATATCAATGAAACCCTCTTAAATTTCAACAGTAAATTTAATCTTTCCAATTTTAATATTATTTCAAACCAATACCACTTACATACATTATGTAACATACTCGCCCAAAAGACAAACTACTAGAACTATACGAATCCCAACACCCATCGGGACACTACACTATTTAAATCAGTACTAAATCTAAATAGTCAAACAATGATACTTAAAATATCAAAAATTTCAAACGTACAACATAATAAATAATAACATGATGATTATAAACAACAACATGTCTACTCATACCCGTCTTAATGGCTCGCAGGAGCTTTTAGATCTGGCTATCGCTAACTAAGCTCTACTCCCACATGCTTCCAAGGTTCAAGAAAACAGTAAGTAACCATGACTCTAATAATATATAACAAAGAAATTGACACCCACAGGGGTCGACCTTATACTTTCAAGACTTCACGAAAGTAAACTGGGATAAAGTTAAAGCTAAAACTCTTTCCTACCACATTTTTGCGTTTTCGCAAACTTACATACATGTATATATTATTATGTCAACGTAATGACATCTGCTATATTTTATGCCACATCAACCATTACCATATGCCTCAAACGCCAAAATACCAATCACTGAAAACTAACCCCAGAACTACATAAATGAATCCTAGATTGAAAGCAACTCCATAGGTTGTTCATAAACTCCAGCAACAAAAAACCCTACGCCACTTAATTGCATAGGTAAACTATTGGAAAAATAATAGTCACTAGATTGCTTGTTTTACTAAAACCCAATAATATGCTAACTAATAAATAGAACGCATCAAGTAAATATCGACAAGTGTGTGACCACCGTGTACGACCAGCCGAGACAGTTTGTCAAGGTTTCAACCACTACCATGTTCCAGTCACGCCCTTCTTGACGTTCGACTCCTTTTGACACAACGGCCTAAAATGTAAACTGGAGCTCTACAGTATTCCAAAAATGTGGATTGCCAGTGTTTTATACATTCGTACAGCCAAAGTCAGAAAACATATATGACTGTTCAAACTGGCCAATTACAAGCAGTAGTGCCTCAAGATTCAGTCCATCATTATATATATATTTTTTGAATTACACCAATTACCCTAAGCTACCCCAAACATAAACTTCACAGAACACTACGATACCTTCATTTAGCCACCATAAAAATTCAAAAAAACAAACCATGTAATAAAATAGTGTAACACATATTGCGTACTTTTATAACCACGTAATAATATTTCACAGAAAAGAGAAACACACCTAAAATACATAATCTCAGCCACAAATTTTACGACACATTGCTATGCTTCTTAAAATCCGTAAAATTCATTAGAATAACTATAAATGAAAAATTAACATAAAAAGATTATTTTTCAGAAATAACCAAATTAAAAAGCTAAGATTAAACTACCTAAGATAGGAGGATATGTCAAATGGTTTAAAACACAGTTCATCACACTTATAAGATGTATGTCAGATCCATATTAGAATATAACAACATAACAAGTAATATAACAGCATACAAAACATTACATGCCCAGCAATAAGCGGCGTTATCCAGGCTACGGAACGGACCCTTTTCACTGTCTTACTTCGATTTATAGTTTTGCTGTACGCTCTGATGAAATCACTATGCATTGTTATTATCAACACTGGTTTAACATTATTATTTTTAACTTTATAGATAAAATCTAAAATGTTTTCCTTATCCAAATCCCAACACAATGATCACTGGATTAACATTTATGGCTACTAAGCCAAGTACATACCAATTTACCAAAAATTATGTGGTATCACTTTACCGAGGACTATTTTGAGAGTGCTGGAGGAAACGAAGAAGACTTAAATTAGATACCGTTTCTTCTATATGTAACTTTTCGCTAAACCTTTATCAAACACGTGAACACGTAGAAAATTCGCTGCCTGAACTAAAAATTTAAGGGCCGGCATGGCCAAGCGTGTTAAGGCGTTCGACTCCTGGTCGCGCCAAACATGCTCGCCCTTTCAGCCGTGGAGGCGTTATAATGTGACGGTCAATCCCACTATTCGTTGGTAAAAGAGTAGCCCAAGAGTTGGCGGTGGGTGATGATGATGACTAGCTGCCTTCCCTCTAGTCTTACACTGCTAAATTAGAAACGGCTAGCGCAGATAGCCCTCGAGTAGCTTTGCGCGAAATTTAAAACAAAAAACAAACTAAAAATTTATGCAGCATGCCAGAAAGAAGGAAAGCCAGCGAATAAACCAAACAACTACCGCCCGATTAGCTTAACCAGTTGTATTGGCAAAGTATTAGAGAGGATAATTAGTAATCGTCTGTCAGTTTACTTAGAAGAAAATTCAAAATTACCAGAAATTCAAAACGGATTTCGAAAAAACCGCCAAACTACAGACCACCTGATTCGACTTACAGAATCAATTACCGACAGCTTCAACAAAAAAGAATGCACTGTAGCTTGCTTTCTCGACATTGAGAAAGCATTTGACACAGTGTGGCATAATGGTTTACATCACAGATTACATGAAATGGCATTACCCCAGGAAACTATTCGCTGGCTGTCCAACTTCCTGGATAACAGAATGTGTAAAGTAAATGTAAATGGGGCCCACTCAAGGTCCTTTTCACCCGAAGCAGGAGTCCCGCAGGGAGGGGTTGTTAGACCTATATTATTTATCATGTACGTGAGTAATATGCCTCTGTCGTACCTAAATTTAGGTTATGCATCACAGTTCGCTGACGATGTAGCAGTCTGGAAAAGTGCCCCCACTCCGTCAATAGCAGCAACGAACCTACAATCAGTCCTAAATAACATCGAAGAATGCTGCCAGAAATACAGAATCAAAATCAATATTCCAAAAACCCAAGTCATAATATTCAGCAGACTGAATAAGCTGAAAAAAGATCCACCAAAACTCTATATGAATGGATCACTTTTACTGACTGCTACTTCTGCTAAATTTCTAGGTTTAACCTATGATTCAAAATTAACGTGGCTACCACATATTAAAAATGTACTGATACGAATCTGGAAAAGAGCAAACTATGCAAGAAGTCTTTCAGGTAAAATCCAAGGAACATCACCAGACAACATACTTAAAATCTACAAAACGTACATTAGACCAACAATAGAATATGCATCACCTGCCTGGATTAACATAGCACCCACACATGTACAGAAACTTCAACGTATACAAAATTCAGTACTAACTTCAGCATATAAAGTACCACGTAGCACCTCAACCACATTCATGCACAAGTATGCAAACATAGACACAATATCTGAAAGACTCTTGCATAATTCACTAAAATATTTGAATAAGAATTGGCATAAAAATGACTTAATGTGTGATCTCGACAGATATCACGTACATGATGTAAATGGTCCTAAATACCTCTCCCCTTTTAACATATATTTAAGAAATGTAACACAAGTTGGCCACTATGCACTAGACACTTAGTCCTTGTTTCTTTTTATTATTATAATTATTATTTTCTTTTTTAAATCATTATTATTATTTTTTTTATTTTTGAATTATTATTCAAGTATTGAATAATAATAATTATTATTACTTTCTTTTTTTTGTGTGTGTGAGTGTTACTACAAGTAGTAGTAGCATTCTCTCAATCGAGAAAAAGGAGAAAAATACCAAAAAAAATATATGAAAATACAAAAAATATATATATAAAAAAAATTAAACGAAGAAGAAAAAAAAAAACTTCTTGTTCGTCCATGCATAGACTGAGCCCTGAAATGGACCTGACTATGATGTTATACTTTTACTCTGGCCAAAAGCTTTAAAAAAAAAAAAACAACAAAAAACCCTAAAGACAGACGCTATAATCGTTCGGGAGGGAGGAAGAGGTCAAATGTACCTGACCCTCCTGGGTATTTAACAACATCAATACCCAAATTCCGACACAGTGAAACTTATGCAGTATGGAAGCAGACACACAAAGATTAAAAGAACAGAGGTCATATCTTTAGCTTAGTCATCAATAACAAATAATTGAAAGTTCTCCAAGCTTATGTATAAATATTAACGAACAGCTGATGGAAAAGGAAAACTGCAGAAAGCAAAAAATGTAGACGCAAATTTGTAAGTGCATTCGCTGATAGTTGTGATCACTGATTTGAAAATCAGGAAAACAAAGTGATAGAAAATGAACTAAATGTTCCGGAAAAGTTTTTTCTAACCTTTCATTTGAACTATTAAAAAAAATAAAAAGTCTGAACATAACACATTCAGATAAACTTGGAGTTTTTCTATTTAACGTTGTATTTTTATTCAGCTTAAGCTGACTATTATGTCACAAATTATTCAACCTAAACTTTTCTCACCCTGATATTTTGAAAAATGTGGTGGAATGCATGAATAGAGCTCCTTGATGTACAAAATAATTACTTAAGCACCTGAGATCGGAGTGAAAAATTCTAAAAGTCCATGGTATTTAGTCTACGTAAAGATGATACGATTGGAGTACAATATCACATATATCATGGATATGAGAATGATTCCAATGCACTTCCTCTGGCTCAACAAGTACGAATGCTTCTACTCGTTCCAATAAATGAGGCATTAAATTTGCTTGTAAGATACTTTCTAATTGACAGAACCAGCGCTAAAGAAAAAGGTTGACTTATGAAAGCTGTAACAGTAAATTAATGGTGGTACAAACAATATATGAACGTATCATTAGTGGTTCAAGAAATAAATATTTTCGTTGAGACAGCACTGCTGTTCTTTCAAGATGATTTGAAACTTCACGCTATCCAAAGGTCTGGCACATCTGCACATTTTCTGTTGGTAATAGACTGCCTTTTCTGACTTACTTAATTCCAAAATGTCTTTGTTTAAGTCTCGTAAATCAATTTAACGGTGTTTTGGAAAACTCATCTGAGTGGAGCTGAGACGTATTTAAAAAGGATTGAAAACTGCTGACCAAAAACACTATAACTGTTTGCTCTTATCGGATAACGGAAGTTATTTGCTTCCAGAGCGTCTGATTCAATAAAATATGTCAATTTGTTTCACTAAACCCTTTGTTTATAATATGCTTGCGAATCTTCCAGAAATCTCTTAATCGAGCATTACCCGTTCATAAAGCAAAAAAGCTATTAATCCGGCAGCAAATCAGTTTAAATTTCTATACTAGATCTTTCTTATTTACAATGAGTTGTTTGGATTCATGTATTACAAGCGTTTATTCTGTTCTATTTGTTGAAATTAATTTTACACAAGCGTCTAATCTGCTTTATTTGTTGAGATTAATTGTATACAAACGCTTATTCTGTTCAACTTACTTAGATTCCTTGTACAAAAACAATTATTCTATTCTTATAATTTAGTTTCGATTCATCGTACAAAGTATCTTACTCTATTCTAATAGAGTAAATTAATTGAACGGAAGCGTTTATTCTGCTCTAGCTGTTCAGATTAATTAAAACGCACAGAAAATATTTCATTCACAGGAACAATGGCAGACTTAAGGTTCTATTGTCACATGTAATAGATGTCTGTCTATATTTATTGTGAAAGAAATTTTAGAAGAGTTTTAGTTATTAGAAAGTTGTCTGTAGTTAAGCCTTTATCTAATATTGGAATGTCATAAGTACTTAAAGGCAGTGTCAGATCAAGACGATCGAAGTGCCTAGGCACCTTCTGTTCATAGGCCCTACCAACAGTATAAGCTAAACCAAAAGTTAGATAATTTATAGATAAATAAATCATAAATTCTGGTTAGAAATTTATGTATTTATATGCGTATAAATATATATTTGCTGTTTATGCGCGTTAATACACTGTAGTTAAATATAGGCTTTATATTTATTTGAATGCGAGTACACTTAATTAATGCATAAGTACAAAAATATATCATATAACTTAAAAATATATTAACATGTTTATAGTAAAATGTGTATTTCATGTTTTAAACTTCTTATTTTTGGCCCTGTAAGATTAACGTTCAAGGAAAATTTTCATGGACCCATAGTTTTGGTAGGCCCTAGTCACTGTGCCTACCCTACCCAATAAATAATCCCGTCCCGCTTAGAGAGAAGAAAGTGTTTACCTTTCTCGCTAAACGCGTATTTCGCCAAGATGCCCTAGAAAATCGCCTAAGTTGGTGAAATTGACATTTGTCGACTACCTGAAATTAAAGATTCATCATCATGGAAAGGACGTCACGTTTCACGTTAAAGATGAAGTAGTCCTAAGTTTTTGCATCTCGGCTGAGCATTTAAGTTCCACTATGCATTATATAAAGTTACAAAATACTGATATGTTAACACGAATATTATTTTTATTTATAAATAATAGTATTTTCCAAAAAAATACTGTCTAAAGTTTCAAAAAGAGTCTAAAATATGTTTATAATTTCGAATTCTTATTTCAGTTGATTTATAGAATTACAGCTATATTGCTTTTAAAATATATACACACACACATTACATTATAGATAAGTACGTATGAAATACCCTGTCGTGTTTATTTCATAAAAACGTGCTTATATAATAAATAGAAATGAATACCAGGAAAATCAAAGAGCATACGCGTAAGAAAATTCTTTCACGATCTGAACCATTAAGGCACTACTCAATTAGAAAAGGTTTAGAAATGTGCTCTTCATAATGAAGTGTAGAATAAATGGATTTTCAAAAACAGTAAACACGGTGTGTAGGTTTTGTTATACTAGGCAACTGAGAAGAGTACGTTAGCG
Source organism: Tachypleus tridentatus (assembly GCF_004210375.1). Taxonomy (NCBI): domain Eukaryota; kingdom Metazoa; phylum Arthropoda; class Merostomata; order Xiphosura; family Limulidae; genus Tachypleus; species Tachypleus tridentatus. The sequence goes on from NC_134826.1 coordinate 97,184,133, forward strand.
CTCACCTTGGTGCTAATTATAATTCGTGTCTTCTCTATATCCTTTATGACTTTATGTTTTGTTCTAGGAATGTGCAATCTATATAATTAAACTACTAATTATTTTAATTTGTGTTAATGTTTTAACACAAATGTGTAACATAAAATATATCTTTATCCAATTTACAAAATTTCTTAGCCTCCAGATAGATACCGATACTGGTTACTTTTCGCTTTGTTATTTTCATTAAATTATTGTATGTTTAATTGTTTTTACTCTCTTCATACACAATATTTTACCCTTGCCCCACCCCTCCTTCCCCGATGCTAACTTACATGAGGATCAGCACAGATCTTATCAGCCATCTGGTGGAGGTGATGTAACTTGTTATTCACATGATTCTCCAGGTTTAGTGCATCTTGGAGTGCTTCCATGCCATTCTTCCAGCTCGTCTTTCCTGGCATCTATAGGGTCATAATAGTATGGTATTGCATTACTGAAACAGAACTTTGTGATTTCAAACATAATGCTACATAAAGAAATAATCATAATATTGCATTACATCATAAGGACAATATTTTATTTCAAGTTTTTTCTTAAAACTTTGTTAATCATTTTAGGCCTAACCGATCTATGTTGAATAGATTTAATTCACATCTAAGATGGATTTTTAAAAATTATTGTAATTAATTTCCCTTGTTAATTGGTATTCTCAAATAATAATGCAACATAAAAATTAAATCTTGCTATATATACTCCTGATATTTTAATATGTGACATTATTCAGTGCAAAAAAATAAAATTCCCAAAGTTTTGGGTGCTTCAGAAGAATAGAATATTTCACACAAATGTTCCTAAAGATGGTGAACAGTGTACCATTTGATAACTTTTACTATTGTCTTATAATTATTTACTAGTGACTCACGGAGGTATTTTAATTGGAAATTTTACTATTTAACCACTTGTGATAAAACCTTAAGTACGTACCTTAATGTCAAAAGCAGCCATCCAACCACTACGTTTATTAATATAATCAATTAGTTTCTGCGCATGCTCCCTTTCCTCATCTGAGCTGTGTTTAAAGAACTTGCTGAAGCCCTTCCTACCAACAGCGTTGCTACCGAAGTGGGAAGCCATATGCATGTACACCAAACTAGCATGCATTTCTTCATTGATCTGTAGTTGAAGGCCACTAATGCATTTATTGTCCAAAATACACCGATCCATAGAAGAATCCTTCATATCATTATCTGTGTAAAATAAAACAGGCAAATTCCGTATTTTTCAGACAACTAGCACTTATATAAGAAATTCACTGAGAAATTTGTTTGTTTCGAACTACACAAATTTCTGAGAACAAGGATTTACACAAGTTATGAGAAAAACGCAAAGATACGTTTGTTTCGGACTTCATGAGCTTCTGACATGCTGCTAACACTAATATTAGTCAACAGAAAACTTACTTTTTCTTTGTTTGTTTGTTTCAGAATTCTGAACAAACCACACAGACTATTTGTGCATAAGTTTTACTAATTTTGAATTTACAACTTAGAGGAGATGTAGCTACTCAACATATCCTGTTTTTAAAAAGACAGAAAATTATTCGTCAAAGAGAAATCAAATATTGTTATTTTATTTCGTAGTTCCATGCAAAACAAAGCGTTGGTTTAAGGCAACTACAATATTCAAAGACCGTTAAAACTTGGACATTAAAGTGACCACGTAATATACAGATACGTTACTACAATATTTTATTATATGCCTCATAATCCTACAATGCAAAAAATATTTGTTTCTCTTTGTGTACTAGTGTATTGAAACAGCGAAAGGTAAGAATTGACCACGACACCAGTACAACGTTCTTGATTAGATTAATTATAACACCAACAAATTAAATATTTCGTTTCACACCTAGTAGGAGTCACACCTTTTTATAATCTACTACTTTTATTTGTGTCACCGATTTTTGATCCCCATTTAAAATAACCGACAAGGCCATATTTACCTAGTGTCACTATCATAGTGTCACGTGTTTAAACCAGCCGTCAAGACGATATCTTTAGACTGCGTAAATATCATAAAGTGATACGTGTTTAAAACAACCGAGAAATCGCAATCTTTACGTTTTCTCAGCACAATAAAATGATTTGTTTAAAAAGTGATAAAACGCTGTCTTTAGGTTGCAGTAATATCATAAAATTAAACGTCTTTACAACAACCAACAAGATGCTGTCTTTATCTTATTTCAATATCAATAACTGGAATCTGTTTGAAACAACCGACAAAACGATATCTTTAAATTATGTCAATATTATAAGGTGGCATTTGTTTTAAAACAACCGACAAGACGCTGTCTTTAGCTACGGTTAACATCATAAAATCATATTTTTAAATAGCCGACAAGACACTGTCTTTAATTTGTATCAACATTACGCCCCCCAGTGACTCAGTGGGTCTCCGGATTTAGAATGCGAAAAACCGGGTTTCGATACCCATGGTGGGCAGAGCATAGGTGGCTCGTTGTGTAGTTCTGTATTTAACTTCAAACAAAAAAGAAAAAGCATTATTATAATATGACGTATTTAAAAAGACTTACAATACGCATTTTTTTAGTTTCTATCAATATTGTAATGTGCTATGTGTTTAGACTAACCGAAAAGACGTTATTTTTAGCTTGCGTCAATATAATAAAGTGACATAGTTTAAATCAAACGACAGAACGTTGTCTTTAGCTTGTACCGATATCATAAAGTGACACGTGTTTGAAACAATTAGCAACACAAAATCTTTAGTTTGTGTCAATATCATAAAGTTAAACATGAACCGGGATCATACACCGGCGATGATTCAGATATCCACGACTTTTACGAAACTTTTCATAGCCCTCAAAACCGATTTTCCGGACCACATATAATGGGAAATAAATCATATAATCCGCATTAATTGTTCATTCTGTATATGTTGTGTGAAAATATATACATATGAAACACAATGATAGGATAATAGATGAACAATTATTTAGCTTTTCCACTACATTTGCATGTTCTTCATGCAAAATTTCTACGCTAAATACTTTTCTTTCGCCATTTTCCTGAAACTATTTAATTTTATCAAATCAGTCATATTTCCTTGTTTATCAACCTTGTCCAGAAAATCAGCAACAGCCTCAATTAAAGACACTATATCATTTTCAAATGTTTGGTATTTATCCTTAAGTTTTGTAATATCACCAAGTTTCCTTTTCCATGTCTTTTGATACAGTTTACCCATCTCCCAACTGTTGATCGAGATATCGATTGTTTTAGTCTTATACTTTCAAGAGCAATGAGCAGATCTTTCAGCAAAGAAACTTCCAAAATACCTCCAACTGTCTGCACATAATCATAGATTAACTGTTGACTAACAAAGGAGACGCCCTTCATGTTTAGAAGTATAAATAATTCACAGAAAAGTACCTTTCAACAGCTTCTTAGCCATGAAAAAATATCAAAATGAGTTTGCCAACACACCACAAAGGCTCATAATCAATAGTGTGGTCCATGCGTTCCAGCAAAGAGCAGTTAAGTCTATCAGTTTTGTGGTCATAATCCCTGATGATGTGGTAATTTTCTCAGTCTTCCCACCTGGATGGAGAATCTTTGAAAAGGCAATACCCTATTCAAGTATTACTTCTAAATCTCAATCAAAGATACTAAAAGCAGTACAATAAGCTTCATGGAATGTGTGGAAGCTACAAGACTCAGTGTTGGTTAAAGATGAGTCCAAATTTTTAGTTTTTATCTCTAATTCTACTTTCTCAACGAACGACCAGTTAACATGTGGACCGTCTATCCCTATATGCAAAAGATGACTAAAATTAAGTTTTTTTCAGCTTTAAGAAATGAATTAGGAGAGCAATTGCCTATGTGTGTCCAAGAAATGTAGAATCAAGGAACTTAGTCATCCCAAGATTTTTTTCCAACTCAAAGTACTGAAGGTACACATCAAATTGATCCCTTTGGTTTTAACGATTTAAAGATTCATCGTACAAGAGCACAAAGTCTGTATCTTTTCTAAGGTTTTGATACATATCTGACTTAATATATGGAACCAATCCAAAACAAGCCACATATGCACATTTTTCTCTCCACAAGAGAACTTAGATGCGATTTTACTATCTTTTTAAACAGTTCATTTTTGTTTTCACAACTCTGATAACTATACCAACTAACAATGGTCTTCGGGATCCACAAAACCTCAACTTTCCACTTATACTCCAAAGGAAATTTTTTTTTTGTAGCAGATAGGTCCACCATTTCTCCATGTTTCACGATAGTGTCCTGAAGCGAGATACTGGCATTCGTATGTTCTAATACAGTTTCACAGTAATTTCTTACATCTTAATTGAAAGAGAGCTGGCTTTCTTTGTCAAGCTTTGCAATGAAAGGCTCAACTTCATAAAGAATTAACAAATTCTCATATTTTAACTAGTTTTCTGTTTTTGAAATTAAAATACAGAATATTTGAAGAATTCGATATTGCTTGTGGTGTCACAACCTTACATAACAAATTCCTTGAATAAACCAAGCAGGATTTTCTGCAAGCTATGGATGAGTGAGTCCTCAGATTGTAGATTTAAATTTTACTTGCCAATGATTTAAATACAATTGTTCAGAAATAAGATATATAAAACACATCTCCTTGATGTAAGCAACCTGTAAAGTCTTTCTTCTCGCAAATAAATGTTTCCTTGTGATTTAGTGTCAGATGTCCTGTACCTTGTCACTTGCCTTTGAAATTTTGTCTGATACTTTCTTAGAGTAACCATTCACAAAAATCTAGATCCTTGCCCAAGAAACACATTGACAGACTGCCTATGCTTAGAAGTTTTTTCTTTACATTTTTCTAAACAGTCACTCTCTTTCTCCAGTGACACCTTCGATCTTCATGAAACAGACTTTGTCTTCATATGGATTTTTTCTTCTTCATCATGCTTGACTGCAAAGTATTGCTTCTAATGTCTTCACTGCTCAATTAATCATTTTCCACGATACAACCAATGTTTGTACACACGCTTCACAATAGTTTGAGTCTCCACATTACACAGATTCCAGATCTCACCAAGTTCTTGTGTCCTATTAGCACTCTTGTCCAAACATTAATAAATGCCAGTAAGAATTTCAACAGACTGATACTGCAACTTTTCTACTGCCTTTTCTACCACCTAATGAAGGGAGTGACATGGGCATCCCCTAATCATCATTTCAAAATTAAATTTCACAAGCTAACCTGCAACTAAATTTCTTCTCCTTATAATCAGATTTATGTTGAAGGAACCCTGCAATATTCTCCACGGTTGGTATTGCAATTAAACTGAAATTAGAAAATAATGCATCTACTACCTTTCACTTATTGTCATCGAAATATGTTACTACAACAGAGTACAATTTACTGTCAATGTCATTATTGCCATCAGTTAACAGGTTGAAAACCCTCGTTTTAATGTTACTCGCAATTCGCTCAGTTGGGCTGCAGACCATTTCTCATTACAGAGATTTGGATCCTAAAACATCCATATCTTTTAGCGATTTCTGAATCCAAAAATATTTTCGGTAAAACTTTCTGAAGCATGGTCCGAAACCACCAAAGAAAGATTGTGTTCCACAAAGAAGGTGGTGAATAAACATTCCACTCTTATCACATCATTTTTGGATTTTGTATCGGGTTTTGTGAAAAATGACTCCAGTTAATTATTTCCAAACACCCTCGAACCATTATGATGGTGTTTAGTAGTGTTGAGATGTTTGTTTTCATCTCCTTAAACAATGGAGAAATCACAAACTGTACATTCTACATAAATCACTGAAGAAATACTTACTACTTAAATGTTTTTTTTAATAGACTGTTTAAAGCGTTTGTAAGATGGAGATACATAACGAAGATTGGTGAATTATTTCTGAAAAATTATTTTTGAAAAAGGTCATTTCACATAAAATCATAAAATAATACATTAATTCGCTTAAAAGTAAAATGGAAAATAAAAAATCGTAAAAGTTGACAGGTCTGCCAGTATGAAGTATAGAATTGAGCTGAATCCTCCATGTGTGATGTTAGTTGGTGATTTAACCAACCCAGCTTTGAACTTCAGAATTCTGTTGAGACTTCACAGATGCTTTGTAACATGGCTTGTATCTTGCTTCTAAATTTTTACAGTTAGGGGTGAAAAAAATTATAATTAAATCTACGTAACTGAAAGCTCTGTAAGTTATTACTTCATTCAAACCCAAACTTTTAAACAGACGTTTCTTTAAAGGTTGATTAAGCATGGCTCGCTGATTAGCATACTCGACTGCGATTCGAAAGGTTTATTACGCATTCAGCTGTGTGCGCATTATAAAAGTAACAGCTAATCCTTTTATTTGGTTCAAAGCTCTTGTGTCGGTTGGTGCTACTGGCTAGCTACTTTCCCTCTGATTAGCAGTTCAATACTAGGGACGAATACAGCCTGAACCCTAGGGTCTATAACCTACTCATAGTCCATGTGCTCATGAGATCCCATGAAGGCTGAAAATTTAAATTCACTTTGCATTAACACCACACAAGCATACTTCTTCACCCATGTAAAATCTGAGAAACTGAAAACTCCCATTAAAATTAACAATCTATAAAGCTTGAGAGCTTATAATGCTAAACTTTGGAATTCAGTCCCTGCACTAGGAACAGTATAGGTAGTCTACTGGGAGTGTGCGTGTTTCTTATAGCAAAGTCACACTGGGCTATCTGCTGAGTCTAACCTAATGTATAGCTAACAGTCTGAACAAAAAAAATGTGACATAACTTTTAATACTGAAATAATCAAGCTAGAAAAATTCGATTTAAACTAAGAAGGTAATGAAAAAATAATTTAGCATAGAATCATTTAATATTTTTGCTAAACCCGAATAACCTATTTATTTCTAGTTGCGTCAACCACTAGGATCATGTAAAGTTATAAAAGTCAAATTTACATGACACTGGGCACCAGTCACTGAATATTCCAAGAATGAACTTACCACATGCATTACGCCAGAACAACATAACAAGATACTTCGCTAAGTTGTTCAAACAACGAACATTCCACAATGACTGAACATTCACATTTCATCAGGTTGTCCAAACAAAAATATTCCGCCAAATTGAATATAAATGAAACTTCACTAGGTTGTCCATATATTGGAACATCCCACCAGAATGGCTTGACATTGACACGTCGTTTAAATACTGAACACTTCAACAAAATGACTGGACGCCGATACTTCACTAGGTCAGTCATAGAACATTCCACTAGAATAGGTTGACGCTGACACTTCACCAGGTTATTCACACAATAAGTACTCCATCACAATAGCTAGACACTGAAATTTCATCAGGTTGTTCACACACTGGAACATTCCACTAGAATAGCTTGACACTAACACTTCAACTGTTATCCAAACAATGAAAATTCCAACAGTATAGCTGGATGCCGCTACTTTATCAGTTTCCCGTACACTGAACATTCCACTAGAATAGTTTAGCGCCGACACTCCACCAGGTCATTCAAAAATTGAACATTACATCAGAATGACTTGATGCAAACATTTCACTAGATGGTTTAAAAATATTTTAACTTTTGTGTTTTTACAATTACTAATGATCAGTATCAGCTGAGGATTTTGAGAGAGGTTAACTCCCTTCTGTGATCTGTTTTGACAATGCAATTAGAATCTTGAATCTTCAAGAGGGGGTATGCCGTTCGGTACCGTTATGCCTCAATTTAACCCCTGCTAATATGCTTCTATTTAATACAGTATCTGTAGAAGTTACTTAAGCCTACTTGTTTAAGAAGTACTAAATTTTTTTTTTTAAATGTTCAATCAGCTAACTGCTAGATTTGAAATGTAGATAATGTTATCTATTTATTACTTAATGAATGAATAACATTATCGGAATTCCAAATCTAGCAATTGACTGGACTATTTTTTTTCTTTATTTTCAGACATTTTTAAACAGTTCCAGTTTGTATTGTGCGCATTCACCCATTAATACTTTGTTGGATTGCACGATGAGTTGATTAATATGGTCAAATCGGAGTTGCAACTAAAATAAAAATAGCTTCACTTTTTGTTTTCAAAGACTTGATAAAACGTCATCATATATTGCTCATTTAACTTCTTTCAATGTAATTCTAATTTCTGTGATTTCTTCCGTTTGATATAATCAATTAAGTTTTGGAGAACATGCCAAAAAGAGACTTTCTTTATAGAGGTATTTCTGAGTCTACAACATCTACGATTTTATTTTTTTACGAGATTCGTCACCATCGGTTGAATTATATCATTTTTTAACCTGGTACTATTATCATTTAGAGTTCTGGTATCCTCATTCTCGGAATCATTTTCGTGTTTGTTTGTTTGTTTGAAGTTAAGCACAAAGCTACACAATGAGTTATTTATGCACTGTAACCACGGGTATCAAAACCCGGTTTATAGCGTTGTAAGCTAGCAGGCAAACAACTGTGCCACTGGATGGATGAGGGGGGTAGAGAGGCGTTTTTATTCTAAGTGTCAATTTCCATTTCTTTTTTACTTCTTTTTAGCTCCATGTGTAAAAAATTTTGTTTCAGGAACATACAGTAATCACGAAGGGGAGGAACTATTTAAATGAGAAACTTTCATAGTATTTTGTTTGTTACAGAATTTTCGGGCAAGTAGCTACTAGTTAAGTCAATAACACCCGTCGTCACTCTTATACCGCATCCACAACATACAGTGAACTTCGGATTCCCACTCAAATATGCTAACCACTAGGTCATGCAGTAAAAACAAAACTTTAATCATAAGAGATTTCGTTACATATTACGTATTGCATTATACTGTGCTGTTGAAAGTTTTCTGTAATGATAGTGGTACTCTCCTGTAAAACAGTAGGCTTTGCTGACTTTTAAATGACTTAATTAATTAAGTACCAAAAGTGTGACTTGTGTGAGTGAATCTTTGTAATACTAATTTTATTTTGTCATAGTTACCAGCCTATACTATTTCCATACCGCATGTGCTTAAACCTGTTTAATTTAAATACTCAAAAATCCTCTTCAAGTTTGCATACACTGTAAATTACAGTGTATATTTCATTATACTTGCTACAATGTTTACAAAGTGTGCATGAGGAAAACGCGGCCCTAATAAAAGTGCTGTAAAACGTATTCTGTGCCTAAATTTAGCCTATTTTAATGTCTCGTAGTGGCTCTTGCCAAATGTTCTTTTTTCTTGGCTACATAGTCGTTTTGAATATAAAATATCATTTGCTGCATAAAAACAGTAGTAAGTTGAATTATAACAAAAAGTTTTATAACTCTATGTCTGACGTCAGAGGACGAGCTTATTGCTGTTTGTTTTTTTTCTTTAAGAGAAAAATGCAATTTTTGTGTCTCCGATTACAGAGGGTAATGTTCCAGTGAAGTTATTATTCGAAAATCATTTATTTTCTTAGTACAATTAAACCACAAATTATCTCATGGAAGAAGTAAAATCTTCACACTGATATAATTATTATTAACTTAAATTTTACTCTCGTAACTTAATTTTTGACATTACCTAAAAATGCCTTTTTTATTTATACAAGGTAGGGATGATTACAGAAGACAATATAAAAATCCCTAATGTAGCTAAATCTTTCCAAGGAAAACTTATATGCAACTAAATACTGAATTTTTTTCATTTGCATGAATTCAGGTTTGAATAAAAGCATTTAAACTTAATAATACTTTATAGTATTAGATTAACTCTCATATGCTTGTAACATTGACCCACTGGCTACTTATGTAGGGATTTTTGTATTGTTTTTTGTATTAACTCCTACCATGTTTCTATACTTTTCGGCACTGCCATCCCTTTATCATCCTTATATTCTCAAAATTGTTATTAGTGATCCCTCTTCTTTTTTTTTAATGTAACCAATGAATATTTTAAAATGAATAGCAGTCAATATGAAGGCAGCAGTTTTAGCCTAGTGGAATTAGCTTGTCTTGATGGATATCATGTGTGGAAGTTAGTGAAACGCTATACTGCTTCTGAACTCCCCAGATTAAATTGCAACATAGCAAACACTTCAAACATTGGTGAGCTAGCCCTTATGATGCTTGAATCAGAATTATTAGTTGAACATTTTGACTGTTACGCTATTCGATGTTGACTAAACCAAAGGTCTTAAGAACTTTTAAAAACTTCGAAAACCTAAGTTAGAGTTTATAAGGTTGTTATAAAACAGATTTGAAACTATGTCGAGCAATACATAATATGCATCGTCTATTTTTTCTCGGCCTTTCCCTGCATACTAAGTACTACTGTGCTTAGCGATACACTGACACACTCAACACACTAGATGTAATTACTGTATCAAAAACAATATTAAATATAGCCATAATACTTTCTTCGAGTATGATGCGTGCGACGTTTAAAAGTATTCAGTTAAAATTAATACTTTTATATTTATCTCTTGTCTAATTCATTAAAAAATTATGTAATCCTCTTAAACCCGACCATGCTAAACTGGTGGACACATTTTTGGAAAAGAAAACTGACCGAATGAAATAGTCCATAGTCCAATTGAACTTTAACAGGACTGAGCATGCAAGTGAAAGTCGCATTCTGTCCAGATTCTAAAACTCCCATGCACACAGCTATTTTAGGGACTATCGTTACAGACCTTAAGCCGTACTGTAATCAGTCAGAAGTTTATTCAAAAACGAAGGTTTAATGTCCAATTATTTGAAATTTCAAGTCACGTGACAGTTTATTAAAGAAACTTGATACTTTTTTCACACTCATTATTATATACTCTCTCGTGAAACTCAAATGAGTAATATTAAAACTACATATTTTAACTTTTTCAGTAGTTTCCTGCAGTGAAAACCTGATTTTATTGCTCCATGTTATGAACGTTTTAATGCCGTTTTTTACCAAGTATGTTTTTCTCTCGATATACATTTGAAAATTCTTCAAATCTAACAAGTTTTTAAGAACATTTGTATCTCAAAAATTTGTAAAACCATTAGTTATAAATTATTTTAACAATTCATTTTCAATTTACCTTCGCAGAACTAAATAAGTTTAGCGTTTTAGGCTTTAAAAATAATTTGTTTGGAAAAGTTGTTTATTACCACTTTATCTACAGAAATCTCAATTAAGCTCACCATGCCTAACCGTCTCTATCGTGGAGAAGAAAGTGAGCACCAATAAGACAAGAGCTTTTCCCATCATGGCAGCCATGGACGTTAAGGTAAGCTGAGGCGATGAGAAGATGATGTTTATCGCTGGAAAACTGCAGTTTTAATTTCACTATTAGAAGACGAAGACCAATGATGATATAGTTTATGTAAGTCAATGAACAAAAGCTTGATAATTGTCACTCAGTCTTTGCACTCACTGGCACAGAAGACTGTTGATCAAAGTGCGCTTCTTATCGCGAATTTGTTTCTTAAATGCGACGACAGATTTGCGTGTATATGCGAGAGGAGGTCACGTGATAGCTATTCTGAGATGCCACCGTTGAAAATTCAGTGAAGACGAATCTGTAAAACTTCATAATATTCATATACATCTAAAAACGGCTGGTATGGGTAAAGAAAGCTCTATGTGGAGTCGTTTTTACATATACATTTTTCTCTACAAGTGGGTTTTCTTGTCATCACGGATTCATAATATTCATTTCTGCGATTCTTTAAAATTGTTTTTTATTCTTTCATGTGTGAATGTGTGATGACCATTTAACACTTTTATCTTTAAAATACATCCAAACTATATCAAAGTTTAAAAGTTGCATAAGTGCAAAACAAGCTTTCTTTAAGTAAATAGCCTGATAGCCAAATAACGTTCAAGCAAACAAATAGTAAGACAGATAGATATATATTAACTATGCAAAAAAAGGTATTACGTTCATTACACTATCAGACTTATTGGTTAATGATCGCTCAACAAATCATCGTGATATAATACTGTAGAATAAAAATATTAAAAAGAATAGATGTTTTTTTTATAATTTTTAAAGCTTTCCTTTAGAAAGATTGGTGTTGCCGAATTCAAAATTATTTTTTGCCACATCTGACAGTTAGTGGGATATTCTTATGTAAAGAATTACATGCAGGTATCTCAGAAAAATGCTAACCTGAAGTTCGACGTGAGGCATCGATGCTTGAAGAATGGAGACCGAATCATTTCAGTGTAGGAACTGACGTATGTTGGAGATAAAGTTTATGGTGTAAAAAATAATAATAATAAAAAAGTTGTATGGCGCAATACAAAGACGAAGAAAGAATGTTGTAAACACCAATGTAGTTGAACTCGGTACAGTTTTGCTTATTATATAGTATTATATTTATTATAATGTTATATATAAAAATTGTTTATTATTTGACACAACAGTAGGTAAACTGAGATTTACTGCATGAAGAAGTGTGTAACAACCAGAACAAGACTGACTCAAATACAACAACTTAAACACACACACACGTGTAGTCAGAGTACAAAGATATGTTTATCTAACTTTAACCAATTAAATATAAAATTGCAAAGGGTTTGTTAAGGATTAAGCACAAAGCAATAGAATGGGCTGTCTGTGCTTTACTCACCACGGATATTGAAACCCGGTTTTTAGCGGTGTGAGTCTGAAGACAGATCTCTGTGTCACTGGGAGACAGTTACAAAATTATCGATATGTTCTAATAGGAAAGTTGGGCTAGCAAATATGAAAATCATCTTCCAGTAAATAATTCCATTCAAACAATACCTTAAGAACAGATATAATGCAAGATTAGTGTTCGCTGGAGAAATGTTCCTATCTTAATATGCAAGTTAACAGTGGTCAAAACCGAACTATTAGAGACAACTAAAATCTGGAAATATAACATAGATTTTGTATATTATAGAAATAGTGTTAAGAGAAAAACTATCTTTTACCACATTAGTTCTAGATTTTCTGTGATAGGAAACTGGTATAGGCTGCCATTTGTATTTGAACAAACAATTATAGTATTCTTAACCATTAAATTACTAACTTGTTTTTATACATATATATTATTAACCTTTCAATTAGTTTTTATATGTAGTTGTTCTTAACCCTCAAAATACTTGTCTGCTTTCATTAGTATATATTATTAACCCCAATTACTTTTTATACACAGTTGTTCTTAACTATCAAATTATTTACTTACTTTTATACATAGTTGTTCTCAACCATTAAATAATGAATAATTTTATTGGTATTCTTTTCATCTGATTAAATATTCAGTGCAAGAAACAGAACAAAAAAGTTAGGTGTGTTCATTCATTTGTTACGAAAATTCCCATAGAAACCAAGCAGTAATTATTGAAATTAACTGCAATTATTATGATAATTTTATTTATATTTTTATGAAACTAATTTGTTACTAAATGACCTGTAACCATTAATGTCACGGACCATCAAACAATCTTGCATATAAATAATTTAGAAAAATGTGCTTCAGAAGTCAGTTAGGTCTTCAGCTATCCTCCTGGTAATTATAGGGTTTATCATGCAGGACCACTCGATTTTTCAGCCTTATTAATTATTATTCGATATATTGTTTAGGCAGAGTATTCATGACGAAATTTTGTTTAATGGACATTAAGTGATGTTATAGAAACACAAATAATTGAAACACAGAGGTCGCAATTTCGAAAGTCTACTGTCTCAGTTGTCATGACCTCTGAATTTCATCATACTAATTAAGTTACAAGACTGTGACACTTCGTTATCTTAAAATATATCTAAGATGCACTTTGATTTAAGAGAAAGTTAAAATTCTAGACGCAGTGACACTTCTGATTATAATGTTTTCTACTAGCACTACATTAGAAAAGAATTTTTAATGTGGCATTCTCAGATTACCTTCCTTCCTCAAAGAGTGTTAGGCAAGTACGCTGTATAATAGAAGTATCAAGTAAGACGAATTGCGAAACTAAGAAAAATAATTAGACTAAACACAATACTTAGAGAAAAATAAACTAATTTTATTTATTCAATAATATAAAACACAATGTTTATACTTGCAAAGGACTCTGTAGAGTAGTCTTTTACTATATAAATATATATCCCCGTCTCACCAAACATGCTCGCCCTTTCAGCCGTGGTGACGTTATTCGTCACGTTTACCAACGTTTATTCGTTGGTAAAAGAATAGCCCAAGAGTTGGCGGTGGGTGGTAACAGGCTAGCTGCCTTCCCTTTAGTCTTACACTGCTAAATTAGGGACGACTAACGCATGAGTGTTTCGTTACAAGATTTGGACGTTTAAATTGATTAACGACATCACTGGAACTAAACTAACCCTAATATTTGCTAAAATCAAATAATTCTGGATCTTTCCTCTGATTTTCTGGGAAGTCAGGAGGTAGCCGATCGTTTTCATCTTTTTTCCCCCGATCAGAAAGAATTTTTAAATTTTAAAAAATTATCTTGCTTTTTTAGACCACTTCGGTACAATTGCGCACTTTTCCCGTTTATGTTTGATACTTTAAAAAAGAAATTGCACATCGCAATATGAAAGGTGGATTTCTCACTGTCCGTAATATTAACATTATTCCATGAATTACACTGGATTGTAATCAAAACACATGGAAAACTTAACTTGTTATAATTGCTAAAAAAAAAAAAAAAAACGTTTTGGGAAAATTGTTTTGGACACTAATTGATGCCACTATATAGTTGTGGTAAATGGTGTAGCTTGAATTTTATTGAAAGTAACACTATAAATTTAATATAAAGTTACTTATATATCAGTGGATGATAAAAAGCTATTTCTGTGAAAAAATAACATCATCCGTCAGTTGCGATTTGGTCTTAAAGAGAATAATTTTTAAAAGATGAAACTCATTTTTCCATTGAAAAAAACAAAACAAAAAGAAACAACAACTAGAATATACATGCTAAACTGAGGAATTTGTGTGATATTTGCTGACTTTATGAAATAAATAAGTACAGGACAATGCACCATAGAAGTTTGAAAGTAATATCCAATATTTTTTAAACAGAAAAGTAGCAAACTTCCATTTAATACACATGTATACATAGCTAAAAGTATATTTATTATGATGCTGAACTGAAAGACGACATATCAGGAGTGTGACGATACGATACGTGTATTCTTGAAGCCATGATACGATTATATCGATACGTCGTCCGATAGAATACGATTTACGGATCTTCGCGAAACTTGGCAAGCTATCAGTAAACATTGTAAGACTTTTGTACAGAAAAAAAAAAATCGAACTTCTAATATTTTAATATATGGAGTCAAAATAGTCACTGCTTCAAGTGTAAAGCGATTTTCATGTTAATATTAAATATATTTCTCTCCGTCTGAAATTTTAAAAAATTGCGTAATCTTTAAAACCTCCGGAAAAATGACATTTTTTAAAAATAATTTTTCATATTTTATCTGCTAAATCCACTACCCTAATTTTATGTAAAGTCACTTAGTTTGATCAACTTAGTAACCAGAATAAAAATACAAAATAAATCCAAATTATTCTTTTTCTTCCTAGAATTACTTCAGATTGTAGCAGGAAATTACATTTGCTTACATTAAATAATTCAAAGCTCTTAAGTTATACACCTGTTTCCAATTAAATTTTAGTATCAAGACTATAAAACTTTGTACAATATATGTATATATATAGAATTCCAATCCGTGCTATGGGTTCTGTTTACAATGCAAGTACTGTATATTTCACTGTTAATACGGGCATTATGTATAGATATATTTATAAGTTTCAGGGCATTCACGAAATAAATAACTGACTTTTTCTCTTCTTCCCTTCCAGTCACGTGGGAGGTGTGGAGGCTTAACGAAACTCATCTGTCAATGTAGAAGTATATATCATCTTACAAAAACAAACTATCATACTAGTCGCCATCATTTGCCAGTTTTGAGTCTGCAAGCGATGAATGTTCTCAGTCATTATGTTCTATTCTAATGTCAGAGCACCTTAAAGTTCATGACGACGAGGTCTAGGTTTCTGTGTGAACATACGTATCTTACAATTTTTTTTTTCTTTTAATGGAGAGATAAATTTTCTTGTTGCTATGCTCTTTTAGTATGACGTCAGATCTTCAAATATTGTGATTTAATTAACTTAAAACATCTGTTCACGAATTCAACATTATGTAGTAGCTTCAGAGAGACAGGAGAAAGAGAAGTGGAACCCTTATTCGAACCTTGGTAATATTTGTCAAAATGCATTTCAATCTAAATGGGCTGTTTCGCTGCTACAATATCATTAGTTATGAAACATAATATCTAAAAGAAAATAAATATAATTAATACCTTGTTAAAAGTAAAATATTCCACTATTGAATTTTATGGTACTATATATTTAAGACGGCTTTATTTTTAGTTAACTTGTACTGTTTTGAACTTCAATGGCGCATAATCACACATACAATATACACTGTTGGTCAAAATCTTAAGGCCAATGAACATAAAGAAAAAAATATGCATTTTGCATTGTTAGACTCAACCACTTATTTGAGTAGACAGGGTCGTTTCTTAGTCGTTAGTTTTTGGTGACATTCGTCGATGATGCATTGTTTATAATCTCCGTTTCTAACGTCCTTTTGTACACTTGCACATTGCAAATATGATCTACATATATCTAGTGTACCTTAAATTTGTGCGTTATCAATAATTTTAACAACGTCGATTTAGTACGAATATGTGTGTGCTTTCTTAAAGCAAAGCCATAGCGAGCTCTCTGCTGAGCCCATCGAGCGGAATCGAACCCCTGATTTTAGGTTTGTAAGTCCATATACTTACGCTGTACTAGCGGGGGGCTAGTATATATGTAACGTACCACAAATATATCACCGCACTGATGAGCTCAATTTAAATATTTAATATTACGTTATTGTCAAACATACACTGCTGGCCAAAACCTTAAGGCCAATGACCATAAAGAAAAAATATGCATTTTGCGTTGTTAGACTCAACCATTTATTTGAGTAGAGCTTCGAAAGATGAAAATAAGAAAAGGGAAAATAAAAAAAAACAACTTTTTTTTTATAATTTGATACGGAGAATGTGAACACTATGAAATTAGCCTAAATACTAGCTGGTCAAAAGTTTAAGACCATACTGAAACAAAGCGTTAATCGGTGAAAACGTAACGAAATTTAGTCATTTGTGTTCAAACATTAGCATTATCAACATCTCTAATTGATATCTCCTGTGTTGCATTGGGTAAAAACATGGCAAACGCTAAAAGGTTGACAGTGTTTGAATGTGGCAGAAGTGTCGAGCTGCAAAAGCAAGGTCTCTCTCAACGTGCCATCGCTGGTGAGATTGGACGTAGTAAAACTGTTGTTGCAAATTTCTTAAAGACCCTGAGGGATACGGAACGAGAATTTCCAGTGGTCGGCTCAAGAAAATTTCGACGGGTTGTCCGGCAAGACACCAGCCGATCGTCGAACCATATTAAAGCCCTTACGGACACAGAATGCAGCTCAAGAACAATAAGACGGCATCTACGAGAGAAAGACTTTAAAAACTGTAAACGTCTTCAAAGGCCACGCCTCCACACCACGAAACAGCTCGGTTAAACTTCGCCGAGAAGCACCAAACATGGGACGTAGAAAAGTGGAAGAAGTTTTTGTTCTCTGATGAGAAAATTTTTTAACCTGGACAATCCAGATGGCTTCCAACGTTACTGGTACGATAAAGATATCCCACCGGAGACATTTTCTACACGGCACAGTGGAGGAGGCCCCATCATGATCTGGGGTGCTTTCTCCTTCCATGGAACAATGGAGCTTCAAGTTATACATGGGCATCAAACAGCAGCTGGCTACACTGACATGTTGGAGAGAGCATCCTTATTGATTGAAAACCCTCGCTTGTGTGGAAATGACTGGATCTTTCAACAGGACAACGCTGAAATCCACAATGCCAGCAAGACATAGGACTTTTTCATGGCGAATAACGTGATTCTTTTGGACCATCTTTTGAATAACAAGAATTCCAATCTTTTTTTTTTTTAACACGCTGTTTTACTGCGTGGTAATTGGAGCTGTAACTGAAACATAAAACCATTTCGCCGGGTTTTTCTTCCAACTAACATTTTTTTTTAATGTAGAGTTACAGGTGAAAATTCATGCAGCTTTGGGAGGATTTTTGGGAAAACCTTTATGTCGAATCCTATAACTAAATCCTAGTTTCTTGTAGCTAGCATTGTTAAACATGTTTTTGATATGGATTATCGATTAAGGAATTAAGTAGCCGTTCTATTGTTGCAAAACTTGTTGGGCTATCACACTCTATCAATTGCAAGTATTGAAACCCGGGTTTTAGCTTATAAGTCCCTGGAAATACTGCTGAGACATTGTTTTTGTTTGTTTTTTGGAATTTCGCACAAAGCTACTCGAGGGCTATCTCTGCTAGCCGTCCCTAATTTAGCAGTGTAAGACTAGAGGGAAGGCAGTTAGTCATCACCACCCACCGCCAACTCTTGACCGTCACATTATACGCCCCCACGGCTGGGAGGGCGAGCATGTTCAGCGCGGCGCGGGCGCGAACCCGCGACCCTCGGATTACGAGTCGCACGCCTTTCGCGCTTGGCCATGCCAGGCCCTGCTGAGACATGAGGGAGGGAATAGTAGGTAATATAATATAGTGGCGATAATGTTATTGAGATTGATTTTTAATATATCATTAGGGAACAGAAACATCGCCCAAATGATTTATAACATTAAAACTTCTTTACTCTTTTTCTTTCTGAATATGATTGAGTTGGGAACAGACGCAGAGTGAGAAAATTTTCCCAGGCCTGTTTTTTTTTGCAGTGTAGAAGTCACGATATACTAACCCGATAATAATGAGTAGCTCTTTCTTTGTTAACTTGAAGATAATCTAAGCAGGTCAAAACGTTGTTCTGTACTTTATTTTAATTAAAGTTTTAATACACATACCAGCCGTCTTTAAAATACATTTTCAATTATGTGGATTAGGTTTCTCGCCATCACGAATCTTCACAGACAGAAGATCTAGCACCGTGAGGGTAAAATGGTTTTATTTCGTTTGAAAACATGATACACATGTGCATATTTTGCATTAAAAGAAACAAACACACCACGAGAACACTTTTTTCACTGTCACAAAAAACTCCATTAAGCAAAAACTGTGTATACTACAAGTACAAAAACTGTGAAAGTCAACCCTTTTAAAAAGAAACAACGAGCAATGTGATAATTGAGATTGTCTTACGTGTCACCGCCTTCGAAAACATGAGAATTTTGTCAGGTGAAACGTAGCACTGTCAATCACATACCACAAAAAGGCAAAGGATTTCCACTGTGTTTGAAATGGTAGTAAAGTTAAATGAAGCCATCAATCACTACATGACGCTACTTGCCACATTTAGTTACAGTTTCGAACACATACATTGAAAATAATAAATTGGCGATGACTGATAATATAATCCTAAAATATTGAACAATTAAGAATATACTGCGCAGAAAACAACATAAACTTCTATAAAATCTTAACCAAAGTACAAGATACCAAAAACGAGTATATTTCTTTGAAAATTTCGCTGCTAAAATTTAAGTTTTTTCATAAAATCCATAAACATGTTATAAAACTAATTTTGCAGAACACATTTTCTAAAGCAAAATTTATCTTTTTGTCTGAAAAACTTACATTTGACTAACTTTAGTAAATGAAACCAAGTTCTACAAGCTCTCTGAAAGACAAAATTCTACTCAGCTCCTCTATAATTTAAACAGGTGTCCAGAAATACAATTTACTTATAATTATCATTAAAAGTAAATCTCCGCCACTTCCACATTTATATTTGCTGGTTTCTAGGAACAAACATGATTGCAATATTAATTATTCACAATCTGAGAGGCAAACACTGCTTTCACAACAAGAGTATAAGTTTTCAATAATATTCAGTGTTGTTAAAATACTTAACGCTAAAAAACTACCTATTGCTAGAAAATATAAAACTTTAAAAAAAGTGTAGTGTTTCTTTCTCTGTTAGCCTGATACTAAAACATTGATAGTAGTTACATAACAGCCTATACGACTTCAAATCCGAGAAATCTATATTATTTATACTACACCTAATAAGAAAAAGCAATTTAGTATAGTCAATGGTATTTAATATTTTCACTGCATAAAATGTTTACGTGAAGGAATGGGAGTCACTATATTATTGTTTTCTTATGGTTAGTAATCTCTCTGAATATCTAAGACTACTTATTAATTAATAACGTTTTTGTTACGACTAGACACTAATTACTTTTATCTCACTAACAATGAGAGCAAATGTTATTAGATCTTACAACTTACATTAAATACGTAGTTTTTCATGTAGGTGAGCTTGTGAAGTCGAATTTAGTGAGTGATAATTACTTATCATAATAGAAGAATTGGTATTTTAAAATTATCTAGTATATCTGCTTATAATAATCTCAATGTAAATGGATTAATTTGCCATCATGGAGTGAACTGGAACTTTTTTTAGTCAGACTATGGAGACTGAAGGACTCTCATACTGTCTAGTGATAATTGTGAATTTGTAATTTTAAAAATTTAGGCTGCTGATGCTTACTAGTAGTCATTGTTTCGAAGCTAAGAAACCGGCCTACATAATAATTTTATTATCAGTCTGTTTTAACCTAAGTTACTAGAGTACGTGTTTGCTACTAGTCATTATAAACAATTGTGTGTTCTTATCCCTTTAGTTCTTTCAACACCAATCACGGAGTGTTTATTTTTTAGTTTATCTAATTAAACAAACTGTCAAAAGTATAACAGTGAATAATTCCATTGACATATAGCAATGCAAAAATCTGTCTAAATGTAGTATCAAATCCATTATTTCCCTACTCTGTATTAAAACACATTTGAATCAAATTATATCACTATGTACTAACATCATGTGTCACACAAAAAACAATTACAACTAATCAAATAGTCAGTAAAAAACATGGTATTTTATTCCAAAATAACAATAATTGCACTTTGACTTCTCTCCACTTTGTATTGAATAAGGAATTGTGATATTACAGTACCAACAAGAAAATAACTATAAAATACTGGTTTTGAAACTATCACACCAGGTTCTGCGATTTGTCAAACTAAATGAAAGAAATTAAATTGCTTCTCGACCGTTATGCACCCAACGATAACATTTTTGAATAGGATGTAATAAACAAATATTTTTATTACAGTTACAAAATCAGTATAATGCCTGGGGATAACAATTTACTAGCCTAAATACGTTTTGTTATTTATTGAGCATAATATTAAGTACGGTGATAAAATGTATGTACGTTTGATTGATTCTAATTTAAGAGATGTGTGTGTAAAACATTGAATAACAAATTCTAATTCCACTATATGAAGGATGCTATAAAACATATAATTTCTGTTACGTGACAAAAACATACAAGTTCATGCACTAAGTTTTTCTGATATATAATAGTCTGAATTTCTTCTGAAGATCTTACACTTTGATAATGGCACTGCATAAAAATTTAAACATTTTTCAAAGTTATCAAAACCAAATTAAAAAACAAAAAAACTTTTCACAAGTATTTAACTTATTAATACGTTAGAAAAATACAAATACAGAATAAACTTTGCTTAGACCTTACATTATGCACAATTAAATGTAAATACTAAAGCATAAAAAAATTAAATCTTTGTATTAAAATTACTTGTAAGGAAAGATAATGAAATTTAGAGCCATTGAGATGTAAACAGAAATATGATCTAGAAATATACATACAAAAAATATATATATAAGGCGATGTGCCTTATAAAATATTTTTTCTACAAATTTTTTCAGTTTCAGGTAGATATAATTCAAATTATTTACATAAAATAACGTCTAAAAAGAAAATAAGGATCAGTGAATACGATGGTAAAGAAGAATTTCATCATTCTACCACATTCTGTCTTTCTTTTCCAGGTGAATCTTTAGCATAAGCTATGTCCCTAATATAACATAGCTCGTTGCTTTATATCTTTTCTTCGCCATTCAGGCAGGCGATAGAACTGGAGACGGTTCATGTTGAAAATGCGTTGAAATTCCTCACTGGATAGGTGGCGCTGAAAGTACAACAATGTAAATCATTTAATTTTCTATACGCATAAACATTAAAAAGTTAATAAACAGAGCAGGAATAGTTAGATTTTTTCGAGAGTGGAGGTATATTCCACACATTTATTGTTACAAATTTTTTAGTCTTCCCCCTTTGAAATCTAACTTTACTATATGTGACATGTTATTTCTTTGGCAGTTGCAATAAATTCAAATAAAGCATTAAAGAAATTATTTTATGATTTTAAAACTATAGTGATGTGTTTCTTGAGTTTGAACATCTTTTCATCTCTAATTTCAGATGTGGAAGGTAATGAAGTATTGGAAGTTACTTGCCAACCAAAATTTATCAAAATGGGATTCTTTAATACCATTTTCTGTATTCTGTCTTCTTAGATACCAATGTCTTAACTTCAAAACATTTCAGAATTTAAAAAGTATTATAAATAATCAAAAGTTATTAGAAAATGGTACTCCAGATAGTAATTGTTGAATTCCTCACTAAGCCAACCCATAGTTCTTAAATTTGACACTGTGCCAACCAGTAATTCTGGTATTCCAATAATATGTCAGCCAGTGGGTTTTAAATTCCACATTGTGTTAGTAGCACTGGGTTTCCAAACTATACCACTTAATAGCTCTGAGATTCCAGTGTATGACAGTAAGTGGCTCTGAACTTCCACATTGTGCCACATAGTGGGCTTAGGGTTTTACATTATGCTAGCCATACTGTCCCATTTAAAGGCTCTGGGATTTTACAGTTTGCCAGTCAGTGGGTCTGAGATTCCATATTGTACCAGTTAGTGTCTCAGAGATTCCATATTGTACCAGTTAGTGTCTCAGAAATTCCACACTGTTCTAGTCAGTTGCTCTGGGGCTTCACACATTGTGTTTATGCCTTCTTGTTAACCATGTCTTTCAAATGATATACAGATAAGTTGAAAGAGTAAAATAAGTAAATCATGGTTGGCATCTCCCATCCCACACACACAAAGAAATTCTTAAATTCATATTAATTGATCTCAGCTCAATAATTTTGGAGAAAAAGTAAAAAAAAAAAAGGAATTTCATGGGCACATGATAAAATCACATGCTAGATAATCCCAGATATATAGTAAAGTTAAAATAAAATGGAACATAAAGTATCATGACAATTATGATTCAGATAATATATAAACTTTTTCATGGTTTCACAAAATCATCAATAAATATAGCACATTTAAATGTTCCCATGATGTGTATCATCTTCAGTAAAATCGGAGTGTCCATTGAAATTATAAATGGTATCAATTTGCATAAAGGTAAATAAATTTTATCAAGTAATAACATTCAAAATTTTACATTAAACATGTGTAAGTATGAAAAAGTCATAGCTTACTTCTAAATGGCATCGATCAACATCAGGAGGGAGACGATAGTTTGATGTTATCAGCAAATGATAGGGATAAAGCTGAAAAGACCAGTTAGAAAGTCATATTAACAAGTGATATTAAATCTCCTTACTTTGATGTTGTGGTTAGAAGAGATTAAGTCAGTACAATTTCTTAATTTTTTTAATGACTGAGTAGTGTTGATATTAAACAAACTAAAAGTAACCACATTATGCATTAAAATAGTATGCTTGAAATAAATGCATTATCTAGTTCTCATACCAAACCAGTTTACTAACTATATTAACTCTTAAACAGCAGGAATGTTGTAGATAGCACCATCAATTGATGATGGCTGAAAAAAAATTGTGTTAAAGAAATTGACTAGCTGTAAAATTCCTACTGGCAGAGTATATCTGTTATATCCCACCACACATCAAGTAAATACTTCTAATGTTTCAATAACACAGGATTTTTTATCCCTTTAGGATTCACATACTAAGTACAATTACCATCAATTGCCAATTACAAAATATGTTACATCTCATACATATTAATATCTCTAATACTCTCCTATGGTCAAGTACTTTATACATCCTACACCATTACTATGCTGAACATGCACATTCTACATAGTGAGTACATTATACATGTATATCCCAAAGGTTCAATATATTACAAATACATTTCCTAAAGGTTGATTGCATTATATATGCAAATTATAAGCTTGATTGTACTATACATGTACATTGCAAAGTTTGATTGGATTACACATGCACATTCTACAAAATGAATAAATTTCATATAAACATCCCAATGGATGAGTGCATTGTACATGAATGTTTCATTAATGAGCAAAGTACAAACAAATAAAACATCCTAATGAATGAATACATTGCACAAGGATATTCTAATGAATCAGTAAATTACATGTAAATATACTAATGTGTAAGTGCATTAAACATGAACATTCTAATGGATCAGTACATTAGATGTGAACACCATAATGGATCATTACATTAAACATAAACATCTTAACAAATGAGAATATCATGCTTGAATGTCCTAATGAATGAGAATATTAAAAATGAATATTCTAATGGATCAGTACATAGCACACAAATAAGTGTATTGCTCATCAAAAAATTATCCTATTAATTAAATAATTATCACATATTACTCTCATGATGAGTTCAAAACTAAATACCTATTTCCACAGTACGATTTGCTGTAGACTGCACGTATGCTAATTACTGAACGTTGTACTTTTTAAAATACAAAAATTTTAAATGTTAAATTTTCTTTCATCTAAATAATAACCATACCCGTGGTGGCTCATTGAACAGATGTAGGTTTACATTGGGCAGTGAACATTGCATTTTAGGACTGTATGATGAATGGAGAAATTCAGCATACCCACTGTTACTGTGGTTCTGTAAGATAAAAACACAACAAATTAATTTTAGCTTTGTAATTTTTGCTAAATATTTTTATGATTTATTTATATTTATAAGTCAATAAAACTAAACCTAATAACTCAATGATAACATTTACTCTTAATGCTTTTGCTTTCTTTGTTTTGGATATGCACACAAAACCACATATGGCCATATGCACTAGCCATTCAGTCTTGAACTGACAGACCAAAGAAAAAGCAGCTAGTCCACAACACTCACTGCCACCTACACTAATTGAACAAAGGGAATTGAATGTCACCCTTACAATACATATATGACCTCAAAGTGCAGACTGTGATGTCTTTGATCTGGTACATGGCAAGCTAACTGCTGGGATACATGAAGCCATTTGTGTTGGAAGTGAAAAGGAATCACTGGGGGGAGCTCCAAGATGATTAAGGAGCATGATAATGTAAGATGAAATGTTGAATGGCTTTACTGAATGCACAAAGAGTTTGGGCAAAGAAGTTATAAAGGTGCAGTGAACTGTACAAATAAATGTCAAAAATGTAGGGTAAGTTCAGTATGTTCTCATTTTATTAAAGTGTACTATCAAATTCCTGTTGAAACAATGTCCAATCTCTAATGGTACAGTAAAACTCAATGCAATGTAATCTTATCTTAGCACAATATTTCTTGATAAAAAGTGTGAATATTTTAACTCAGCTAGGCTATGTAGTATTCAAATATTACAAACCTTACTCTTCTATATTACATATTTCTTATCTTTAACATTTTTAATCTTTCTAATTCTGATTTAGAGAATCCTAAATCCAAATGAGTTCAAATCACACGTTAAAGCTAGCATTAGGTGTTATTATTTGTAGCATGGGTGATCAAGGAATGTGATGTCTTTTGTGAGGGGATTCCTTGTGTCTTTCACATGAGATAGAAATACTTCCCCATTTCAGTATCTTTTTTGTGACTGGTCAGTTACAAAGAAAATGTGTATTCTGAATGCAGTTGTGCCCTCACCAGAGATTCACTCCAGACTTTGGTTCATATTAAGAGGAAAAGTGCCAAAACCCATTGGTAAAGCCCTATACTTCCTTTTCTACACTCTTTAGCATTTGTTAATCATGTACATTTTATGTTGACTTCAACATCATCTCTCATCTCTTTCATTTCAAATGCAACAAATCATTACACTTCTTCTACAAAACAAACCTATAAAATTTTTGGTTTTGAGGAAAATGAGTGACCATGAGATGATTTAACCTTAGCTTACCAAATATTACTTTGATCAAACAAATCTGGTGCTGTCAACCAGCATTTTATCATTTGAGAAGCAGTAAGTTTGTGTCTTTCATTCTTACAGATTATTTTCTCTCTTGTTCTTCTTATGGAAATTTATCACACAAATGCCTCTGTATTTTTGGAAAAACATTAGTGAAGAGGAGGGGAGCTAGGCAAAGCTGATGTGGGTTGAAAACACAGAACCCCATGTAACTCAGAGAAGTTCTCTACTAGAGGCTGAGCACTCCACTGAACCATGATCTGGTGCATCAATCATCACAGGAAAAATTGTCTATTTCAAGCCAATCTGTTCAACTTGAAGATGCAGATGGAAAAACCATTCAGAAAACATGGCTGAACATGTATTTATTAAGACCAAATAGATGGTCTCTGAAGCAAGCTGTAAAGTTCACATTCAGAACTGGACAGCAATAAGCTATGGTGAATAAACCAAGTTTTTCAACTTGTCTTCCACTGGTTTTAGCAACAATCATGATAAGTAAGTAACTTATTATGGCTTTTAGGAAAGTTTTAGATTGCTTCCTTAAGTGATTTTGCTAGGCAGCCACATGAATTTCCTGTACTCAGGAACAAATGAAGCACCATCTGGTACTTTGTTTGAATAGCTCAGCACAATATACTGTGTATTACTCAGAGCCTAACCAACCCTACAGGAGGGAAGTCATGGACCTATATCTGCATCAGCAATTCAACATGATAGAAAACTGAGACATTTACTAGGTAAAATTCAAGGCTCATAAAACTTAAGTTGTATATACTAATGAAATATGATGTTTACATGGAAAAGCACATCTCAGCACAGCAGCAGCTGACCAATTAGTTTTTGGAAGAAATCCCTAGAGAATTTATGTAATATAGCTTGGGTGTTACAGACATTATATCTTTAACTGAAACAATGAATTACAAAGCTGTAGCATTGTCCAACACAACACCTGAATGTGCTGTTCCTCTATTATGTTAACCCATAACTGACAGTTCCATATCCACAGACATTGTAAAGTAGCTCAGTTAGGCCATAGTAACTGTCCCATAAGTACCAACATTGTCACAAACATAATGATGCAAATGTGGTAATTTCTTGATCCATAGAATGAGAAAAGAAATGTTCATATGAGCTATGGACAGGTTGATCATTTCTTTGTAACATACATTTCCTTTCTTGTGCCTTGATAGGAGCCCAAGTGCCCTCAAATCAGGCCTGGCCATTGATCTATAACAAAACATTTTTTTTTCCCCCTTTCTTCAGATGTGGTAGATGGTATGACACTTACAATACCTGGTAAGGGTTCATTGGGCTTGTAGGTAGTTTTGGTTGAAAAATATTTTGCTAAAACTGTACTTGATCTCCTAGTAAATACCCAATGATTATTTTAGAACAAAAAAGAAAGTACTTCCAAGTTATGTGTGATTGCTCCCAATGATTACTGTACCTCAAAAAGGAATTAAATCTAGATTATGTATGAACTTCAGGTTGGTGTTGATGGTAAGGAAGGTTGACAAGTGACACAAGAAAGTGGGGACATTAATGTGAAGTACACTGAATAATCATTTGCACTGTTTATAAGAAAAATCGCCCATTAAATATTTTTGTATGTTACAGCATACACAAGCTCTGGATTCACATTTGACAAACAGTGTTCCTGTATGGAGAAGAAAGAACTAAATACACCAGTACAATTCATTAAGGTCTTTTGTCAGTATTTATAATGCTGTTAATTTACTGTTCTAATATATGATTGAAATGGATTCTGAACATTAGCAAA
Source organism: Tachypleus tridentatus (assembly GCF_004210375.1). Classification (NCBI taxonomy): domain Eukaryota; kingdom Metazoa; phylum Arthropoda; class Merostomata; order Xiphosura; family Limulidae; genus Tachypleus; species Tachypleus tridentatus. Next base: position 97,212,082 of record NC_134826.1, read on the forward strand.
CTGAAAGGTGTGATCACATTTTGGATCAGAACATTGTAAGAGTAAGAATTCACTGTACAATGTGGACTGAGTTGACAGCATTGAATTGCAGAGTCTTTCTCACCAGGAGTGGAGAAGTTTTCTGTTTGAAATAAGTCCAAACCATGAAACACATTCTCAACTATGGAAAGAAACTATGCAAACAATGTGGAATCTGCTGGTAAGTGGATATCACATCAAATACGATAAAAATAAGAAAGAAGAAAGAACTACTAATGGAAATAGGTCTACTTAACTACTTTTTAATATGGAGCAAGGTGAAGCATTGTCCTTATAGATTCCTTGTTTGATCAGTTAGATATATAGAATGAAGTACTATAAAATCCCTACAATGTGCACTGTTTAACCTGTGAAGCAGCTAGTAATCCCAAAAGTTCTAAAAGTCGAGATTTACTGAATATTAATCTACAAACAGGACTTCTGTTTTTTGGTTTCATTTGTTTAATTAACTGGTATTTATTTTTAGCTGTTTTATAGTTTTCTTTAGACATTTTAAAATTGGTGTTTTTCCAAGTTTTTGCAGGTGTATACTTTGGTTTTGCAAACCCTTCTACAATAAAAGTATTTTAAAAATACATGCCAGTTTGAAACTCTCAGCCTAAGAGAATAGGAGAATCACTAACACAGAGAAAATACCACTTAAATAAATAGTAGTTTATTTCATATCTTTCTTGAAATATTGTTTGCATAGCTGTGCCTGCTGTACAATGCAAGGTCTGCTTAGGTAGATGAAGTGTACAGTAATAGAAAATGAGTACAGCTTAGATAGAGCAGTCCTACTTTTTGTAAATGTTTCAAAATTTATGAATATTTTCAAACAGAAAAAGTAACCACTTTCTCATACTATGTGGCAAAAGGCATAGAGCTTAATTTAAAGTTTTGAGTTATTAACATACAGTTGTGAAAGCATTGGTCATTGCCTTGACCCTAGGGTCAAAGATAAAAAAAAGCAACTTTTGTAGTTGCCAAATCAAATTTCTAAGTGTGCTAAGCTTCACAGATTACTTTGGTTACATAAACTATAGATGATATCCAGGACTTAAACCATGCCACTTACAATTAAGCTTCTAGAGATTGGCAACCTTCCAGCTCCTGCTCTCATCGATATAAAACAACCTCTCTATGTCTCAGTCTTCCACATGATAACAGTGAACAACAACAACAAAAATAATGTGTTGTTTAAGAATTTAAAAAAAGTAATACTTCTATGTTAGTGAGAACCACATTGTAGAGAACTTAGAAATATTAAGAGATTTTATACAAGATGGAAGGCTGCTAGGTTGAGATTGGAGAAGTACTTCCCACCTCACTATTGGTGGATCTCTTTCTGGGAAACAGTTATCTAAAACTTTGTTGCAGTACCAAAACAGAATATGGATTTTAATATAAATATTATTTAATTATTTATTCATTTATTTTTGAAACTAAACTAAATTAAGATAAGAATGAGGAGACTTTTTTGAGATATATGAGCTGGCAGTGATTGTAAAATTTCCTATTCTGGCATATACATTAAAAAATCACACGCATGCATATAGAGAAACAGATATTATTAAATGGCTGACATTCTTGAATTCAAAATTTTCTTTAGTGATAATCAGTTTAAAATCTCAGATCTATATAGTTGTATTACCAATTTCTCATACATTATTGTTTTTATATGGCTTTTGTTATTTTTCAGATTTGTTTTCCTTATTATATTTCAAAACTATGTATTAAAATTTTAACTGATAGCCATAATACAATTTTTATATTTTTTTACTCAATTCAACTGTTAATGTTATTACCTAAAACTAACTATCAGAAACTTTATACAAGCATGATATAGGAACTTGTGATAAAAGAGATTATGAATAATAATTTGAATAAACTGTGAAACTGACATTTAAAATTCTGTACTCTATTGAGTTAATTTTAAATGTTAATAATCATTTAACTGAATGTGCACTGAGTCATTCTATTGGACTGAAACAGTATTGATGAAGTAATGTTGACTACAGTTATCTTCACAAAATATGGCAAGTTTTTCGACAACACATTACGTGTGCTGGTCATGTTTTTTACACTTGTTTGTGAGATGTTCACATCACTCTAACTCAGACATATCAGAATAAAAAGTGGTGTTCATGTGAAGAATAAAAACGCCTCATATTATTTGTAATTTGCATAATAGCATGTTGAATGGCACTCTGTATAAGGCCAGGACAACCAAACTTTTACCCCCACCTGTAAACTCAGGGTTAAAGAGTTGTTGCTGACTCATAGTTGCAACAGACAAATTATCTGATTTTATACATTTTTTAAATGAGAAGGCATCAACTTAATCAATTACTGTGCTCAGCTTATAAAATTATGTGGAAATAAATATATCATGTTTGAACTGTTTTACTCCCCTACAAATTTAGGAATCTTCTGTTATTTGCCCAGAAAAATCCAGTTGAAAACCTGATAAATAACTTTCAACCAGTAACTAGGAAAGGAGAATTTTAAGTTGACAATTAAAACTTAAGAGGCTAAAAAAAAGGCATATGTTGAATTTTGAACAAAGGGCTATCTGCACTAGCTATATTTAATACTGAAGTGGTAAACTTAGAGGAAAGGCATTTAATGAACACCACTCACTGTCAACTCTTATACTGTTGTTATCACATCAAGTAGTTGGAACTTAATCATTCTTATAATGTACCCTTAATTGCACAATCAGATCCACAATCTGCTACCTTAGCTACTAACTAAACTTCATGCTAAATGTAAACTAAATGTTGTGCATGTACAAGCATTTCATCTACATCAAAAAAGTATTTCAAGAAATCACAGAATAACAATGTTAGGGTAGAACTGTTCCTTGATTAGTTATGTGAAGGATACCAGATATAAAAATTTAATATATTTCTTTATGGAAAATCAAGTTAATCTTAGAACAGGCAAAAAAGAAAATATACTTACCAAAAATGACCTATATTGTTCTGAAGTAGCTGAAACTGCAAAATCAAATATTTAATATAAATTTCTAACTTAGTTGCTTCAAAAATACTGTAAAGGTAATAGGCAATTTATTAGTTTTCTTAGTGCATCTAATCAGATTCAAATTTCAATATATATATATATATTTTTATACATTATCCCATTTTCACACATCTGCAATGTATACAGAAAGAGTAAAATTCATTAAGTAAGTCTGGCATACATATGCAGTCTTACTGACACACAAGCATGCAAAACTGAGTTATCATCAACAGAAACTCTTAGAAGAGACAATCCTAAAAAAAAGAAAACAAATTGCAACACCATTCCATTGTTCAGCAGGGTCTTCTGAATCATACAGTAAAAATAAAGTTATATTCAGTCAATGTAACATAATAAAATAATTAATTTCTTCCTTAATGTTTTTTACAGCCACTTTCACTGGCAAGTCTACAAATACAAGCCTTTTTTAAGTGAGAATACTGTAAATACTGTAAGTATAATACACTAATAACATTTAACAGAAATTTCTTTGATTAATGATAGGTATGCCTAACTCACAAATAAACATACTTACAGAATCTTCTCACTAATGAGTAACTAAACAGATATAATCAATTTCATGAACTATTAACAGATTTACTGACATTGAACCTATAAATTCTGCAAATACTTACTAACTTCTCATATATTACCCATTACTCATCAATAACAAATTACTCTTATTTATAAATAAATGTACCCTTGTCTTAATACATTGTTTGAAATTACTAGATTCTTGATATTATTGAAATGATGAGTTCCCTCTAAATCAAAACAATAAAAATATAGTCAACAACAATATTTTAGTAACCTGTATTTTCAGTTTAATTATTTCTATAAATTTTCATTGTTGTTTAGTTGGTATTAATTTTTAATATCACATGATAGGTGTGATGTTATTGCATGGAAATTTTCCAACGTTTAGAAGACAATTTACAAAAATAAAGTGAGGCTAGTGCTAGTTGTTATGTACACAGTTAGTGATATGGTGAGTTACTGATTGACTGAGTTTATCAGTTCATGCATAATCACTGCATGATTTAGTCATATTGCCTGTTATCGAGTAGTTAGTTAGTCCAGTGCTCTGAATATTGAGTTGTATTTTGACATTAGCAAGTGGAATTTCTGTTAGAGGTAGTTTATTTGTAAAGTTATGCCTCTTGATAAACACATGTTAGTGTTTTGTACAAATCATGGAACTTGAATTTTGAAATAATTTGTTTGTCATTAAGTAGATTAGTATTATAATCTTGGTACTATAAGGGCACTCCTACAGCTATGGAAAAAGAAAGTTGTTCTAACACCTTGTGTCAAACTTTCAGGTTTTTCATAAACGTTCATTAGGCTATAAAAATTATAATTTTACAACTAGACATGACATATTATGGTGCTATAGACAATAAACTTATAAGGTATAAGTTATTTTACAACAAACTTTCTTAATCACTTCTTTATTTATGATTATCTAAAATGTATATTAAAAATATACAATTTTATTTAAAAAATAAAATCATTATCTATTTCACAAAACTTACTGCCAAAATACTTTTCAGAATACATTGTACTTTCTGGTAAGTCTTACAGAATACAACAAGTATCATGTCTTATGAATAATGACAAAACTCCATAGTTTAAATATTTGGTTGGCCATTGAAACTGTTCTTAGAACTTTACTAATTGGTCAAAACACATTGGGTTGAAATTTAACAGGATGGAAGATGATTGGCAAAAGTATATTAAGTTGGAAGCCATTTGACTAAGGTACATCAGACTACCTTAAAGTACAAGTTAAACATAAGAAGCTGTCAACAATAAATGTCATAAGAAGTACAATTTCTTTTTAAGTCTTATGATTTATAACATTTTTAGGTACAAAACTGTGTTTATATAAAATTATAAACTGTCCAGTTCCAATACTCCTAATAACTTTATATTACATTATTTATAAAATAATAATAATTAATTGTATCAGAGAAGATAGGAAACTTACTAATTCAGAAAATAAATCTGCCAATTCAAAACAATCACATATTCAACAGGACATAGAATTTTGTTATACAACACTGTAAACACAATCGAAAAACAACATGTAACTTGTATTTCATTGAAGAAAGGTCATTACAGACAGGCAAAGAAAATAGATCCTTATGGACAGCCAAATACATAACTAAAGTGAAAACTTTGTGAAAAACAACAGATAATGAACTGAAGTGAGACTTGTAAACAGACAATAGTGATCCAATTGAAAAAGAGATCCTTGTGGGCAGAGATCCTTACAGAGAAACAGACATCTAATTGAAGAAATAACTTTGTAGAAGGATAACAGACATGTAACTGAATAATGTTCCTTGTGTAAAGCAGAGAACTGCAAAATACAAATAAAATTAGACAGCAGATAAGAACTAGCCAAAAAGAAACAGAAGTCAAGAACAACAGCAATAAAGAAATGATAAAGTTTGGGTAATGGGGGAATACCAAAACTGTAAGTATGAATAAATAGACTTTTGAAAGATAATGTCCATTAGGTAAAGAGTTAGAGAAATTTATTCTCTTATTACAGTTATAATTTTCTGAATTTTTACCATAATTTGTGTTTGGATTTTCAATATAAAAGTCATGGTTATACTTACTATCTGACTTTCCACTGCTGAACTCTGAACTTTGGGTTTTGGTAAGTTTTCCTAAAGTTAAGTCTGTTCTCTGTAAAATACAAAGCACTAAAATTCCTTTCTTTTAAATTGGAAATATTGCATTTTAAACTTTAGACACATTTGAGTTATATAGAAACACCAAGACAATCATTTTCAAAGGGCAGTATTTCCCTGATCAAAAGCGAATAAAGAAGAAAACCAAAATAAGAAAAGTAACACTTTCAGTAAAACACAAGGAGCAAATGGCTCACATAAAACACATTATATCACTTTGCTCTCATGCATGCCTTTTTTTTCAATACAAATTGCATATTGTATTGCTGCCCTCTACAAAGTTTTAATTTAACATACAAATTGACCAACTACAATTAAGCAAGAAGAAAAGTAAATTTCAACATGTAATTTATCATAGAAAAAATAAACAAAAATGCCACAAATATTGCAATTAGTTTCAAATTATTGCTGGGGGTCTACATTTATAATAAAAAATTAAGAGATTTCACCCAATTTATTTGCTCTGTTCTTTATACTGAATGCTGCAACAAACAAAAGTGAACAAATTACTCAATTTAATGCAATATGTGGACCCCATCAATAGTGAATATTACAAATACAGTTGGTAATACTCTTTACACCTGAAGTACCATTATGATAGTAAGAACTGTATTAATTGGCACTCATTACCCTCTAAGTACTGAACTGTGCAAATAAAATGAATAGATAAAAGCTTTTGTTGTATTTCTTCCAGTTTTAACTAAATACATTTAGTTACTTTGACAACTGCTACAGAAAACCACTATGTGGGAAAATCTAATGCAACTTCAGCTTAAGTCATAATAATTTTCAAAACCTTTTATATAGTGATAAACTATAAAGGCAAATGTATAACAATAAAACTGACCAACTGTTATACATATAGTCTCCAAATATCAGCTTCGTAATTTTCTAACTCTTAAAGTTTTTGAACTTAAATACTGACATAAATAACAGTGAGCATTCCTTCAAACATTTTATAAACCAACTTATAGTGAACACCTTCATACATGCTTCTTCAAGAAATCCAATATCTCACAAACTTGCCATATTCCATTGTTTGTTATGAAGGCTTATCACCATACTACCCTTGTCATTTAAAGTTTATAAAAATGAATTAAAACCTATAAGACAAACTGATGTTAACTATGGTTATACAACTAAGTTAACTAACACATTAATGTTTATAAAATTTAAAGCCATAAACTTAAACTCAATATACCCACATACTGTACCAAATGACAGCAAAAACAAATGGTTTAAGATAAGCTAATTGGAAAATCCTTCTCACAAAATATATAAAACATACTGAACAAAGAAATCTATGGACCAGCCTTCTACTGTACAGACAATCTGGTAAAAATGTTGTGCAGTAACAAAAACAAAATTGACAAGTACAGCAACAGTGGTAACTTCCAATTAAAGTGGCAAGACTGTTTACATAGATCAAACAGGACATTCCATAGAAACAAGAATTAAAAATCATTTAGAAGCTGGAAATTAAGGGATTCAATCTTTGCATCCTATCTTACTGAAACTAAGTACCAATTTAATCCAAAAAAGAAACTACAAAATTCTACATATCCATGAAAAATGTAAAAAAACTATATAATTGGAAACCTTAGAAATAAATCTAAATCTAAAATCAAACCCATAGAAAGTTTTAAATGACCAAACCGACTTAAGATCTTCCCTAATTGTCTCAAAATTTTTTCTGGTTCTTTTATTAAACATATATAAACCTGTTTACAAACCATTTCAGTATATACCTGATGATGCTTTTGCTGGTAAAATCATGGTCTTTGATAATACTAATAAATGAAGTATTTGTGTAATGTGCAACTTTCTTTGTTTTTTCCTCAATTCTATGATTGTAGATATATTTCTTTGATGTTTTATGATCTGGCAACTGATTTTCTTTACCACTTTACAAAATGTATACAAAAATACTGTGTTGAATGAAAATTTATAGAAACTCTTCAATATTCCCTAAAATATATTTATCAAAATAATTGTTATGATTTCAATATCACCTGACTACAAATGTGTGATAAAGCACCATGTCTTATGTATATTGAAAATGGATTTAGATCAAGATGAGATCCACTATTATGGAACACAAAAGTATATATGAAAACAAATTTAGACACTTCTATGTTCTCTTGAGTCCAAAATTTGCTTAGGAAAGAATTACACAAGTGGAAGTGTGTTTAAGATAATGTATTCACATGCATTCAGTGATAGAGACAAAAATATGGAATGTCTATGGATAATCCTTTATCTGCAATTCTATGTAACACTTTTAGAGAGTATTTCAAGAGAGAACTGCTCTATTTAACAGATCTAAGAAAAACTAATACCAAATTAGTTCAAATGATAATAATATCAAAACACTTTATACACTGAAAAAATATAAATGCATATGTATAATAATAAAACAGATGACATATTTTTTGTTTGGAAAAACAATATAAATGCATTTTCAGCCTTTTATCCAGAAGACCAACAAGCTTCACAGTACTATTAAGTTTAAATTTGAATGGAAAACCAATAATTCACTCCCATTTTAGATATTCTCATAATTAGAATAGAAACATAATCATCTATAGAAAAATAAATAAACCCTTCTAAGTTAACTTTTCTTGTGCTACCATGAAACATTTAAAATACTAATATTTTTAAGAGCTTACAGAATTTATCATTATACAATCCTAGATGAAGACATTTAAAATGTTTATAGAATTTTTAACAGTTACAGTATTCTAAAATAAAATACTCAGCATCAACTACAGTCCTAATATTGTGACTTTAGAAAAATGTCCAAAAAATGACAAATTCAACATTCCTCATAAATATTCCAACACCTTCAAAAATATCTTACCCTAAAACAAGTCCACATCTCTAGGTAAAGAAAAGTATTTATACAGTACCATACCAATTCTGTGTAAAAGTCTTTGTTAGTGCAATGAGAAGAACAACATAAAAGGGATATTACAAATAGCAAACAAATTATGTTTCTGCAAACTCTAAAACCTCTGAAAATCACTTTAAGTTGAGCCCTTTTCCAAGATCTTATGCCCTAAAGCAGCCTGAAACTCCTGCTTCAAAATAAGCTATGCATGTAATTCTTTCATAAGAAACTGCTGGACTAAACAGATCATGTGAAAGAGAATCTTAACTTCATTTTAGATTGCTATCAGTTTACATGTTTGAAATAGATAAAATTAAAGAATAAATTTCTAAATTTTCAGGGTTTTAGCATATAAGAGCATTTTCAAATATTTAAACTATGAAACTGTTAACTAACAAAAGTTTTAAACCTACTTGTAGTGTTTTAACAGATATGAAGTATTCTATAACATGTTATACAAATAATATTATGTTGAAATATTAGTAAATATTCTCACCACTAAATAGTGCAAGTATATCACACACTTATAAACTGATGTAACTGCAACACAATAAACTAGATTAGCCATATAAATTAAGTCCCTTTTCTTCAATCAGATTAAGAGTTAGAATTATTTTACATAAAAAGAACCAATGTGTAGCTCTTAATATATAAGTTAATCAACAGTCAAATATATATCAAACCCCCAAAGAAGGAGCACACATTGATTGCTCAGCTACATAACTAGTTAACATAATAAACAAAAATATTTTATTTTATATTTGTGTATCATATATAAAAAAAGGCTTGACTTCAAAAGTTATGCTTTTATTTTAATTTTACAATGCTATATTTCACTTTTCATAAATAATCTGAACAATAATTGAAGCACATTACAAAGCAATGAAATGAATGAATATGTGTTTATAAAACCTGAAGATTTTTGTCATAGGCAATGCAGTTTGTCCATAACACAATAAGGGAGGTGAATGTATGTTGCTGTCCACAACATATCTTACCACAAAGCCTTGTTTTCCAATTGGTAGAGTAAAAGACTTAGACGTAAGCCCATAACTTTGTCGGGGTGCTGTATGCAAAGACGATATAACTGAAAAAGAAAACTTCAAACACTCAATTTTCAACTTCCAGTTAAAAATGAAACGTTGTATACAAAAAGAAAAAAAATTCTATTTCAGATATTTACTGGTTAACTTAAACTGCTAAAACAAATGTGGCAAAAATGTTAATTGTTAGCTTCAAAACATAGATAATGTCACTAATGAAACAAAAGTGCTTCACATATATAAAACATAATTGAACTTTTATTTTATGCAATTATTCTATCAGCTTAATTGCAGGCTGAACAGAAAATAATGAATTATCAAAGTTACAAATTAAGTTGTGTCACCATAATCCATTCCTACATACAAAAATGGTGGATTAAGGCAGGTATTATTAGGCCCAAGCTAGTGCTAATCAAAATAATTTAATTGAATCTACTTATTTTTGAAAATAGAAAGAGTGATAAAAGAAAAGAAAGTGAGAGAGAATTTATGTGCAATGTGGGGAGACCTACTGTGCAATGTAGAGTGCAGAAATTTGATTGATATGCCTCCAAATGGTGCAACTAGGTGTAACTCCTTTCTGATCTAACATATTTACACATAATTTGCAATGCAAGTGTGCTAAGTCTAAGCAAGGTTAGACACAGTCACAATAATCAAATGATAAGCCTCAGCTAATCAAAATCTCTCCACTTCAAATTTTCATGATGCTATCAGCTAGAATCCTCCCTCACAGCAGTAGGCATAAAATATCACTATATCTAAGTTACTAGACTACATTTCGGATATCTATATCTTGCAATTATTAATTCTTAAAGGCTTCAGAATTTGTTTGAGAAAAAAGATGAATCGTTGGGTGACAGTATTTTACACTTTTAGGACATATTGTATTAATTTTGCAGATTTCATGAAGAGACCTTGCAAATAGTTATCCCATTAAAAGACCATAATTATCTGTAGGCTTACTTTGGCCAACTTATTGGCTATATATAATTCAATGACAACTTTACAAGCATCATTAATCAGAAGGTATAGAATACAAGTAATCCAAGTGTAAAATTTGAAATTTATAAGTTAATTATACAAGTACAGGCTGGGTAGAATCCAGCTAGCTTGTAACCACTAAAGTATCCATAAAAGTAATCATACTCTAATTTTGCATAATGTACATACATCTTCACATTTTTGCAGGTTATTGGTGAACATTATATGCTTTCATATATAAAACATTAAATTTTAAATTAAATATTATGATTTTTTTAATTAAAAATTTTCTTGTGAAATTACCCTTTTAGATTAAACTTCATATTTTATCTGTTATTTTATAAACCATAATACTATATTGTGGGTTAAATCTCCATATTAAACATTCAACTAATAAAACTGTACAACATTCTAGATGACACATTAACCATTTCATGACAAGTCACATGTCAAAGGCCATGTCATTGCGTTTGTTGACTTGCATTCAAAATTTTATTGAACTATTATTTTCCAATTTAAATCAATAAGTTTGGAATCAAATTGTAGATTATAATTCAAACTTTTAAATTAAGAAATTAACTCGTACAATATTAAAGTAAATATTAAAATAACACTTAAATATAGATTTTAGTGAGTAACATGGTATGTTAAATGCAGCACTATTTAAAATTAGATGTTTGTGATGTCAAAATACTAAGTCTATAGCTTCATACAAATTAGGAACTCAAATTATTAATATTTAGAAGTTAGAATATAAAATAAGAACCTCATATCTCTTTATTTGCTGGTATATGACATATGTACTGAACCAAACACAGTGACCTTGTTCACCTCTTTCCATTTTTGGAGACAGTCCCTTACATACACTTACTTAAATATATGGCATGTGAATAACCAATCAACAGCTTAGAATGCACCATTAGTGGTTTTCTCAGTCATTTTAATCTGTGAAAAGGCAACCACATTCTTTTGAACAAAGATTTCAAGAAGGTAGGTTGTGTATTTAGTCTGTTTGAAGTTTCATATATTTTAAAATCTAAACACATCTTAGTTACAAAGTTTAATAAATTATAGTGTAATTCTATGGTATCAGTATAGTTATTCATGATTTTTTTGGTTATTCAACTGTATATGTAAAACCAAAAAAAAATTTGTTTGGTATCCTCCACGTGCAAAATTTTAAAAGGCTCAGCAATCTATGTCCAGTAACAACCAAGTTTAAAGTCTTAACAAGAAGAGATAATCATTTACTTTACTTCTTTATTTATTGTTTTACATTTTAAGAAAAATAAGTTTAATAATATATTTCTAAAAAGTAATAATCTGTATACATATATAACGTATAAGAATTGAAATGGAATTATATATTATATAATATAAACTAAAACACAGCTAAAGAGAAAACACTAAAGGTCAGTTTTATATTACTGAATACATAACATGAATGCACATGCACTGCATCAATGCAAGTCATGTGATGTTAGCTAGACATGACTGGATAGTCAATATACTAAAAAATAATAAATATATAGCATTATGAGATTTCACCTATTTAGACTAAACATTTGTATTTTTGTGTTTTATTATGTAGTTATTCTCGCATGAAAAAAGCATAATTTATATTTATTTCCTGATTTTTTTATGATGACTAAAAGTTTGGTCAAGTGAAAGACCCCACACAGTTAGAGTATAGAAAATAAAAGATAAAGTCTTACTGAAAACAAATATTTGAAATGTATTTCAGAGATTTCATAGATAATGCAAATCATATTTGAGATTTTTGGTATGAATAATCAAGTAATAGTTTTTTAATCATAACATGAAATCACTTTACACTCAGACTAGTAATGAAACAGACTCGATATTTTTACAAACAAATGTTCAGGAAAATATTTCAATAAAAATCTGATTTTTTGTGTACAAAATACTTGTCATCTTTACTAAAAGTCTACCACATTTTGTGAACATACACATGCTGTATCAAAAGTTATAGTGTAAATATATACACGTGTAAATATGTAGATGAACTTGTGTATACTATACTAAACCCATCATGAAAGGTTTAATATTCCATATAAAATATCAATTGGTGACACATAGTTTAACATTCCAGATAAAACATTGGCTGAAGATAAGTGGGTTAAAACTCTAAATGAAAAATTAAATGTTCACTAGCTGATGATACTCATGTTAAAACTCCAGACGCACAATATGATTATATGTGGGTTAATATTGCATGTGAAATGTTAACTAATGATATCTATGTTAACATTCCATATTAAATATTAATTGTTGATGCGTGAGTAAACAATCAATGTGAAATATCAAATGTTGATGTCTGAATAAACAAAGTAGATAAAATGTTGACTACTAATATCTGGGTTAACATTACATCTGAAAGATGAACTGATTGCATCTGGGTTAATATTCCACGTGAAATATTAGGTGAAAATTAAAACTTCAGATGAAACATCACTTATGATATTTAAGTTAAAACCAAATATACATTAATTGATAATAGCTGGGTTAAAACTACAGGTAAAATGTGAACTAATGATACCTGGATTAATAAATGTTCCAGGTGAAAAATTAAGTGATAATAATTTGATTAACACTCCAGAAGATACATTAACTGATGATATCTGAGGATTAATTTTTCAGGGGAAACACCAACTGAAGATAACTGTTTTAAAACTCCAGATGAAATGTTAAATGATGTTACCTAGGATAAAATACTAAATGAAACATTAACTGATGACAACTAGGTTAAAACTTGAAATGAAAGTTAACTGATAATACTTGGATTAATATTCAAGGAGAAAATTAACTGATGACACCTGGATTAAAACTGAAAACGAAATATCATCTGTTTATATCTGGATTAAAACTACACCTGACACATTAATTGATGATAGCTAGATTAACATGTGAAGTAAAACATTAACTGATGATGTAAGAATTAACAATCCAGATGAAACTTACACAGGATATCTGAACTAACATTTTAGGGGAAACATTAACTGATGATAACTGGGTTAAAGCCCCAGATAAAAAGTGAACTAATGACACCTAAATTAATATTTCTGCTTAAACATTAGCTGATGATTCCTGCATTAATATACCAGGTGAAACATTAAAGCTACATATGAAACATCAACTGATGATTTCTGAATTAATCCTTCAGATGAGACATAACTCACATCTAGGTTAACATTCTAGGTTAAATATTAACTGATGATATCTGAGTTAAATTCCTGATGAAACATTAACTGATGATATGTGGATTAAAACTACAGATGAAACAGGTTTATGCATTAATGTCTCCTATAGAATGCTGATTGAGACATTAATGCATGATAGCTAGACTAACACTCCTGGTAAAATGTTGAGTGATCAAACCCAGATTAAAATTCTAGGTTTAACAAAAGCTGATTCCTGTATTAACATTACAGATTAAACATTAACTGGTGATAATTGGATTAAAACACCAGATGAATCATTAACTGATGATACCTGGATTACAATTTCAGGTAAAACATCAATAGGTAATACTTGGGTTAAAACACCACTTTTAAAATTAACTGACGATATATGGATTAACATTACAGATAAAAAATTATCAGATGATAACTGTTAACACTGAATTGAAATGTAAAGTGATGATACATGTAAGTACCCCAAATGAATCATTAACTGATCATGTCTGGGTTAACATTCCATGTGAAACATTAAATTATGATAAGTGGTTAAACATTCCAAATGTACTATCAACTATGATACCTGGATTAACACTCAGAGTAAAATACTGAATTATGATACATGAAGTAACACTCCAGATGAAAAGTCACTAACTTTACGTATCACTCTAGACTCATTTCTGCTCTTTACATTGTTTTTTTATTGTTATACATAGACACACATCCATAAATATACATCCATTCAGTTTTAAGTATACAGAAACCATAGCACTATAAGAGTATCATATATTTTAGTATTTCACTCTAGATATCTTTTTCACACATACCATTATATGTTGGTGTTGTTCCAACTGATCTTCCTACTGAGGATCTGTACCCTAAAACATTATCAAACACATCATCTTCCCAGGGTCTTGGATGATCAAGGTCACGGGAAGGAGCTAGAAAACAAAAGAAGGGTTCTTTTCATTCGGGTTGTAAAAGTATAATGTGAGGAAAAAAATCTCAATTAGTATGACAAAATTACTCAACATATTTTTAATGATTCAATGTCATGTCTTCTTATTGGGAAAATAAATATTTAAGTTTGCATTGAGAATTTATGGTTTCTATACAATATCAGAATTACATCAGAAAACTTCATTACCAATTTAGACCTACAAACTGAAATATGCAAATAAACAATTAAAATCTGAAGAAATTAAATGGATTGTTGTTCCATAACTCAAGGACTAAAGTGGTCAGGTCACAACACTAATACATTTTAAAGTTCTCATACGTTCTCTGAGGAAACAGGAATAAAAAAAAGGAGTATAAGTGGTTTCATACTTTGGGCTTGTAGTCAGATGGTTGTAAATTTGAGGCTGTTATATCCTTGAGAAAGACACCCTACCCCACTTGCTCTAGTCTATCAAACTATATGATTGGCACCAGTTGTTAATTTAAAATTATCCTGCAATGGACTGATATCCTATTCAGGAGACTGGGTGACCATTCTCAACCACTTACATCACTTGAAATGGGAGTTCAAAAGCACTGGTCCTGTGTGCCTTGCAAAGGCATGGTAAAGATTGAGCTTTAACTGTACTATAACTAAATGGTAAAACAATAACACACATTAACAGGATAGTTATACAACAACCTAGGAGTTAAAAGTAATTATTTGCACTAACAGGATTATTATACCAAATGGATAAAATACTTGCATGGATTAAATCTTTGACTATGGTCTAGGTGGATTGCACCCAGCCCATATCCATCAAAATAACCATGTATCAGTACCATATCTGTAAAATAACTATAAAACAGTTGTAATGTAACTTTTTAAAAATTATACATACCTTCACAAAATTTTGTAGATAATTAGAAAATGTTACAAGGCTTTCATACAAAAATATCATATTTTATAACTCAAGTTTTAATATTTTTTAACTAATGATTTACTCATGCATTTTTTATTTTTGAATGTTGACTAAATGCAAAGTAAATTTGATATTAAATTAAGAATACTTTTGCTGTATCAGAAAATTATTAAATTCCACATGTGAAATCTCTATAACCACAAGATAATTATCAACCGCTTTTCTTTTAGAGAAAAAAATTATATTTTATGTGTTATTTTCTCTAATTCATTTCTGTATGGGTTAGATCAATTTGATCAATCTCATAACCACCATAAAAAATTAGGAAGTAGATCTTAATTCTAGAATAACTCTAACAAAACCACAAATGGTTATTATAAATAGCTTAAGTCTCATAACATTTTACACACACACACAGACACATATATATATATTTATTATCTTTATTTTATTGACCTTACAGCTGTGTCTGAGTATCATTACAGAAGTTGCGCATGGCCACATGCAGCTTTACGTTACCATTTACAATAGTATAAAATTGGTTTTTATAACATGCAACTGTTTTTCTTCTAGTGGATCAGTACTTTATAGAATACAATAATTTCAGTTGTAATGTATTACATATGTATATACACTGTTATTATTTATAGATATATGTTTAGATTTCAGTTATTATTCTTAAAAGATAGAAGCATAAATAAGGAAATACAGAAAATAATGATCTCTTATACATACAAAATATGTACTTGTTTGCCTTAATTTGCTAAGCCTTGTCAAATTTTGCATGTGGAATATGTAAAATAGAATATTTTTTAAGTTTCATATGTGCATTTGGAAACTTCTAAAAACCATAAATTATCATATTCCACTGCAATTAATCAAGATTACTAACTAAGCTGTATTTGGCTCTAAAAATATCGTTTTTCAAGTACCATTTCATCTAATCTGTTCTTTGCAAGTCTACAAAGAAAAAAAAACATTTTTTTTTCCTGTGAAAACACTTTGAAAAGGTTAAAATCATCATATGGGGGGATAATGAGCTTTCAGCTACTTGTAAACACATCACAAAGTGAAGGAGGTGTATGTAAACAAGCATTACCACAGATGGAACAGGTAGTTTGGACCAACTTGTATGATTCACCAAACTTAATAACATCTCAGAAAAAAGAAAAAACATGAAGTTCTTTTTTATGTTCTAGCTTGTAAACATCAATAAATTTAGTTTTTATTTCAGAATAAACTATATATTTTGTATTTGAACATCACAAACATTTAATCACATAAAAATTGATATATTTTTTTAAATATTTTCTTTTAAATTAACTAAGGTACAATATTAAGATTTGAATCATAATACACAAACAATTTGATACCAAACTTGTTGACATACAATCATAAAATAGTAGTTAAATAAATCTTTGAATGCAAGCCTACAAGCATGATAGCATGCCCTATAACTCCTACCTGTAGCATTTCTTACACCAAAAGATTAAAGTACTTACATACATTAACAGGACTCATATACCTAATGGTCAAAGTGCTTACATGTATAAAGAAGATTGTCATTTTAATAAAGTTATTACATGCATTAACAAGATTTTATACTGAATGGTTAAAGTACTTGTATGCATTAACAGGACTGCTACACCAAATGGTTAAAATGTTTATATGCATTAGCAGGACTGTTGTACCAAATGATTAAAGTACTTGTATGCATTAACAAGATTGTTATACTAAACAGTTAAAGTACTTACATGCATTAACCTCTTCACTACAATGATGAACATGCACTCATCACAGCACGCCCATCATCTGCAATGACAATGAATGCCTGTTCATCATGGACTACCACTCATTATTTACAGTGGTATTTTTTTCAAAGTTAGTTATAGCATTAGAACTGGAGTTTTCAAAGTATTGGCTATAAATAGTAATGACATCATAGCAAATTAGCCAATAGTTAGCTCTGAGAGGTGAAGACTAAAACTCAGGGTACCACAACTAGTGAAATTCGTTTTTAAGCAGTTTACAACAATGAGGGGAAATCATGGTTTTTTTAGTCGTTTTTCTTGCTGATATTTAAATAGATACTAGCAGAAGCTGAAGTGAATAAATTGTAGAAGAAAGTAACTCAGAAAATGAAACTGATGAAAGCTTTGACAGTGAAAATGGATTATTTAGTGCTGATTAAATCAAGCCCTTTCAAATGTCTGCTAGTTGGACATGAGTACCAGACATTTTTTTAAGATAAAGAACCTATTTGATAGCCAGAATTATTGCACAGCTTTTCAGGAGTCAACCATGTTGTAGACTTCAATGAAAACATGAGTGTTCTTGATTACTTCAAGAAATTTATGACACCTGATGTTATAAGCCATACTGTGTCCTGTGTGAATGATAAAGCTAAATCTTTTTTGAACAAGTTCACAAACAAAGGGCATTATAAATAGCATACAGTAGAAAGACGTCAATGACAGTGATATTTAACACTTTTCAGCTTTATATACAGGAATTTGTGAATATAGTGAAATGAACCAGTACTGGACTAGAAAGTCATTTGAATCAGGTGTTCATTTTTTTTGTGCAACAATCATGAGCAGAGAGATACTTGTTCATAATGAATTTTTTTAGGTTTAATAAGGTTAGTGCTGTAAAGAAAAACATCCCTTCTACATGTTCACATACACTGTGTGACATGTTGACAGCTAATTAAATGAAAAACGTTGATGCAGGTGAGAATGTTTTCATTGATGAAGCTTTAGTGCTGTGGAAGGGATGATTTGGCTTTCATCAGTTTATAAAAAGCAAATAAGCAAGGTTTAGAATAAAACTGTTTGTTGCGTGTAACAGTGAAAAAGAATAGAATTGTTTCCACTATAACTTCAGTGTTTATTATGGAAAAGACCAGTCCACTCAATTAGATATTGCTGATGCTAACCAGCTTTCCTCCAGTGAATGAATAGTTGTTTATTTCACATAGTCTATTCTGAACTAAGAGGGTAACATCATTGTAGATAACTGGTATGCAAGTTCACATTTAGTGTTTTTTTCATTTTCAAGTATGGCATAATGAGGATTTGTCTTCTACCTATGTATCCAATCTAAATTCTTTTTATAGTATAAATATATATTTATGTGTTTATGTATATGTGTATATATACGCTCCTAAGCACATTTTGGGTAATAATCTACTTTAAAATGTTAGAATAATATAAAAATACATAATAAATAAAAGTTACTTAAAAACATGTTTCTGGCATCAAATATCACCAGAAATCATGCAGAATGGGACTTAACATAATTGTTATATCATGTGGTTAAAGCACTCTGTTGCATTAAAAGGATTGTTATATCAAACTATTAAAGTACCTGTACGAATTAACAGGACTGTTATACCAAATGGTTAAAATTCTTGCAAGGATAATTATATCAAACAGTTAAAATACATACATGCATTAACAGGATTGTTATACCGTAACCTAATGGCTACTTCACAGCTTGCTGAAGGTGTACGTGAAGCATTTCGAGGATCTACATGAGTCTTCTTCCAGGCTCTTATTTTTTCCCGCTCTTGCACAGTTTTCAAAAACACCTGAAAATGAAAGTTGTGGTTATGCTGGTGTAAAAAAACTTCAAGTACTTTTTGTATACATTTAAAATATTTCTTGAAAAAGAAACAAATAAGCACTTGCATGAAACTTATACCTTGCCAATACCAGTAGGAATCTTTGATAATTCCTCTTCTTCTCTTTTCAGTTGTGGATCCTCTTCCACAAGCTCTTCCTCATCTTCTATTTCATCCATCATCTGTTCATCCTCACCAATATCCATGTCTTTAAAGCTTCCACTCCACCGTGTTTGTAGTTCTGAATAAGAAAAAGAGTAAAATTTTATATGAAGTACAGAAAATGAGGAACATAAAAATCATATATGTAAAGCACTTATCTTTTTTTTTTTTAACTATTTCTGACTTGATACTTGATGAGTAATGGAAAATGGAGAGCTATAACCTTGAATATTATTGGAATTTCTTTTCTCATTTTTGCAATTTTTTTAAATATTTAAAAGGAATTCATGTCAACCACATCTACTGAGCATCTCAATAATTGATGATATTAAATTGATGAAACATATTTAAATATAGTAAAACAATCATGTAACTCTTTTCACAAACTATGAAACAATTATCAAACTATCAATCAAATTGATATCACAAATGTAATAGGATCTACTTGACTTGCTAACTGTTGTAATATGTACTATTCTACTGCTAGACTCTCTTGAAAGTTCCATCTGTGCATGTTGAGAAACTCGTGTCTGCACAGGTCTGAATGTGGAAATAACAAGATAGTGGTCATCATCAAACCACATAGTCATATACTAAATTTTATGACTGTTTATTGAAAAAAGAAATTCTACATTCCATTTATTCTTTACATGTCTACAAAGTTTCAAAGTATATTAAAAACTGAAAAATAACGTTTGAAAATGCTATGGAATTTTAAATAAATCTAGATATGAAGAAGCATATTCTAAGATAAATTGAGTAATTAAAGACTTTTTGGATGTAAAACTTAACTATTTTTGCTCATTTTTTTGTGTATATCACCAGAAAGTTGTATAAATTATTTCACATGCACTGGGAAATATTTTGAAGCAGTTTAATAAAATTTAAGTAAATTAAATAAAACTCAAGCAGTTCCAAATTTGTAATATCCATTTTGAAATTATGGACAAAAGCTGGACTGTCTCAGTTTTCTGGTTTGGAAATCTGGTCACTCTAGGTGTGAATGAAAGTACTGTTACTTTAAAAAAATCCATTTTACTAAAAAAGGCACAATTCACAGGCTAACCATATTGGTAAAAAGTAATAATTGTTAAATGCAGTTTAAAAACAAGTACCTCTTACATGCATGTTTTTCTTGTCTTGATATTACATATTTAAGCATAAACATTTATCTCAAGAAAAAACTTATTATTTGAAAACATCTCTTAAAATAAAGATATATATATATATATATATAAAGTTCAATAACATCTTTAATATTTCTATCATAATATTTAAAAACAGTATAAAAAATTGATTCAGATAAGTTTATGATTACCAATAACTTAAAAACAGTACTTATTGCTTTTTAATTTACTTGCAGAAATAACCTTATCTTTCTAAAATTTCTCAAGTAAAACCTATTTTTATTGACAACTCTGCATGATGAACCAAAATATAAAGTATACACTTTTATAAAAATCTAATAGGCCAAAAAACACAACCATAAAATTAATACATATGGACCTGTGACGGCTTGTCACTTCTACAGCTTGACACAGCCAGATTTTATCTTGCAAAGCAATATTCATGATCCATTTATAACTTCTGTATGGTTTTAAAGAACTGAAAAACAAATGAATAAATAACATAAAATGAAGGTTTATTACTAGAATTCTTTTCTAACATTCTAATGTTACATCAGATTTATAAGCCAAAAAGTATCATTATGTAAGTGACACAGTAGAAAATAAAAACACAATAAGAATACCTGAATCGGTGTATGGAAAAGGAGGTGCTGGAAAATCATCTCTTTCTATCTTTGGAACATCAGAGGGGTCAGGTCGGTGAGCTCCAGGATAATGTGACAATTCTATAGGTTCTTCATTGTTCATGTGTGGTGATCGTGGATAAGGAACACCAGCCTGAATGGATTCCACTTAATAAAATATAATTATAAATTACATTACCACAACAAGTAATGTTAAGGTAATTAAAAAGAAAGGAGTAACACTGAATGGGCAGACTTAAGTAAATGTATTAACTGGCAGACCAACGGCCAAATGAACAAACAGGTAACAACAAACAACAAATTAAGGAATAAATATACTGATACACTAACAAGCCAATGAACAAATAGATAAACTGATACACTAGCTAATAAACAGGCAGATAAAATAAAAAACAACAAACTGATAAATCAATAAACTTTCAAACAAGTAAACAAACTACCAAACAGACTGATAAATAAATAAATAGATTACCATACAACAGTTTAATGGATAGATAAATTATTTCTGAGATGGAAGAGTATTTTTACATGTACATGAATATTATTTTAAATCATGTTTAGGAGCCCACAAACTTCTCAGAAAAC
Source organism: Tachypleus tridentatus (assembly GCF_004210375.1). Taxonomy (NCBI): domain Eukaryota; kingdom Metazoa; phylum Arthropoda; class Merostomata; order Xiphosura; family Limulidae; genus Tachypleus; species Tachypleus tridentatus. The sequence continues at coordinate 97,233,951 of NC_134826.1, forward strand.
TGATGTGTTTTGAATAACTTTATTAATTTCTATAATACATGTTGCAGTTTAAATAATTGTCATGCATCAATAAAACTCAGAATATACGTACCAAGTGCAGTCATTCCTATTTGCCAGCACATCATTATGAAATAAGAAAAAAGTAGTTATTAAACCAAGTTTTGATAAAACAATTTGATAGTTCAATATGTTCAATTAATTTAAAGTCAGTAATTATTTGAGGTTTTAAATATAAATGTTAGATTTTAACTACTGATAAAAATTAAAGATTTTCTCCTTACTAGACATATTTCAGTTATATTTGTATCTTTGATGTGATATAGAGTAAATCATAAAAAAAACACATTTTTCTGGCATTGTACATAGTGTTTTTATTTTCATCTAATACTAACAGAAAACAAAAGAATACACAGTAATGGAAATAATTACAGAAAAACATACAAGCATTATGCATACAGGAATAAATTGGTACAAACATGTGAAGGTGATAAAATATATAAATTAGATCTTTAGAAGTAAATCACCTTTAAAAGACTGTGGTTGTATTTAATTTTCTTGATGACATTTTGAGCAAATGATTGTGTGTTTGTTTGAAACTTTGCCAAGAAAATATGATACAATCATAGTTTTTTAAGGTGAAATACATGCAGGAGTCAAAAACAAGTAATGGCAGCTATATGGATAACTTATCAGTAGAACAAAATATAATAGTATCACAGAAAATATAAAATAAAAGTGAAAAAAGTTGTCCAAAGTACTATTATTTCATATGTGAGCCCTTTGTTTTAAACAAAGTATTAAGCCTTATTTTCATTATGCCATACAATTTAGCACTGTGAAATAATTAAGTACTGTTCCAAACACCTTGTAGTGTTCCTACAACACAGTCAATTAATCTAATCACCTTTTGAGCTTCTCAGTTTTTACATAATCTCATACAGCTTTAAAAATGCCCAGATTAGAACTTTTACCATGGTTGTGAATGTTCCATTGACCTCTTTACCATCAAGATGTCATTCCATCAATTTTCTGTACTCTTAAGATCCTGTCTTTTTGGGTGATGAATGTTTACTCAATAAGAAGTGATACAAGTCACATTTCTGAGGGAAGGGCATGATGGAGCAAAAAATCCTTTAATTGTCAGCAGTCATAGAGTTATTATTTGCTGGAATGCAGCCACACACTTTTGATGATCTCCCCTCTATGCTTCATAGTAAAAATTTTGCTTCAATTATTTGTATGGTATATACTTAACCAGCCAAAACACTTATTTCTATAAGCTTTTCATGTAGAAGCCATGACTAGATTCAGCTAGTTTTAATGTTAGCTCATGAATATGTACAACCCAAAAGAGGAACTGCAAGTTAAATGTTTAGTCCTGAACAGCAAAGTATGTGTAAAATAGCTAAATGGCCAGGTCAGGTCCCTAAATGTTCAGGTATAGCTGTTCCTAATTTTAAACTGAGGACTAACTAGCCAATAGTACTAGTTAACACAACAGCTTTGTAATAATGATTTGTAGGAATAAACATTAATAAAAACATTTTATTGATTTGTCAATTCTAAAATGTATATCAAGAAAAGTAATTTTGCAAGTGTTTGTTCTCACAAGTAGTAAAAAGGGACAGTTGCAATTCATTTAACCTCAGTCAATAAAACAAATGGTCAACACTAAGTCAGTATAACAATAACAACTGGGGTTTATGTACATCATCAATTCACACCTACGTGTTTTGTGCATGATTTGTAAATAAAATATTACATTTTGAAGTTCTATTTTTGAGCTGGTGATTCTTTTAAATTTTTATTTGAATCTGTGAATGATGGTGAAAAATTACATTACATTCTTTACATGGGTTGTGCTCTCAGTCTTACAGCTATTAATACAATTTATGAACTTGTTAAATGATTTGCTAAATGACTCAAGTTTCTTCTGACACATTCTATTTGATGCATTGCTCTATTTTTTTAGGCTTCTGATGAAAATTTTTATGCATAATTTTGTATTAAGTTAAATACTGAATAAAATATGAAAAAAAATCAAAACTTGTACCAATAAGAAATAGTGTTGACTAAACAGCTAATAACTTCATACAAATAACAATTTAATTAATTCAATAGTATGCTATACAGCTTATTAAGAGAACTCTTCTTTGTCAGCTAGTTAAATTAATGAAACAATTGTGTAACTTAAAAAATTCAACAGGTTAATTTGTTACAAAATTGGTTACAAATTATTCAAAGTTAACTCTATTTGAAACACTCCATTACACTCTTAAATAAATATAAAACAGAAAATATTTTAAAGTTTGTATACCTTGCTTAAAGTACTGTCCTCTACTTCCAATCAGTGGTCGTTCTGAGCCTTCTGTAAATGAGATAACCAATGTAGCAATAGGTATTAACACAACTGAAGTGATTATTATATATATCAGTATTTTTCAGTGTTTGCACACATCTCATTGATATAATTAGTGATATTAACAAAACCATTATGTGAGAACAACTTCTAAGAAGCAAAGCCTCTCAATATATCTGACAGAACAATGACTGTAGAGAGACATTTTTGGTGGTTCTACACACTGGATAGACAAAGAATATCTGTAATTCAATTTATTTCATGGATATAATTTGCAGGTGATTGCTTGTTTAGAGTTTGCAAACCAGAGTGTAATATGATATTTATCAATTAAAAGACTAAAATCAACATATATATATGTTAAAATCTTTATGTGAAAATAGTAAAACAAGCAACAAACTTCTCTGTTACAAGAAATGTAGAACTGTATCTTATGTTATACTAATATTACACAACTGTCTCAAGTGTCAAAACTAGAAATAAGAAATCTGAAAGACAAGTTGTTCTTGGAAATAATTCTTACTATACTATATTTTGCCTCTACTAATTATAAAGTGTTAATTTGTACATGTTAATATAGTATGATTCATGTCAAAATATCCAAAAGGTTAGATTTTTTTATCTATTAAGAAATAATTTGATCAAAAATCTTAAATTTCTATATTTGCTAATGTTCATTTTTATTATTAAGCAGACCATACAAAACAATATATGGTTAGCTAACACAAATTTTTGAAAAGAGAGAAAAAGAAAAACAGAGAATTTGTTTGTGATATTAGTTGGCCTACCATGCAATGCAGGGAGCAGAGATTGGCTTGCCTCCAAACAGTGTAACTAGGTGTAGCCTTGCTCTTATCTAGTACATATTATTCATTAAGTGTTCATCTTATCTATTATAAAGGTGTTCAAACACAAAAGTAGTCAGAAAAACTAAAAGTAAAAAAGAAACGAAGAAAAATTAGAAAAAATAGTAACTAAATCTAGGAAGCAAATTAATTTATAGGGCTCAACCTCTACTGCCAAAATTCTTGCCAGCCAAGACATTAGAACAACAATGTAGAAACAATCTCTGAATGCTGATGACCATCAATCTCATCATATCAAATAAAGCTCTTGTTATCAATAAGAAAGTACTGGAACATAACCGCCAACCAAGTCTGTGAAAACAATTATGTAGAGACTACAACTCTCAATGTTGATGAATGTAAACCTTATCAAACTGAATTAACTATCTACAAACAGGAAGAAATCAATTATTGCAATGGCAATGAAGGTTCTAACCCATCCTTTACAGTTAAAACTGGGACACAAAAAAAGTTTCTGAAGAAATGAAAGATTTTATACTTTTACATTGGAGATTACTTCTTGCTGGTATATGAATGAAGAATTCAGTGAATCTACAAAATCAATACAAACATAAAACACAATTCTCAGACGTTTTTCTCAAGAGCAACTGAATAGTACAAAAGGTTAAAAGATACTGGCTTTACTACTCACCATCAAAGGAGAACATTTTCTGTGTTGTATGCAAATTGTAATAAACAGCAATGGAAACTTCTTCACTAGTAACAACTAGTTGCTCTGACTGGAAACATGGACTTTAGTCAGCATGAAACAAGCTCACTGTATCAAAGTTAACCACAAAATTTGTTTTTTTATAATACCAAAAGTGGAAGAATAGACAAGACTTTAACAGAGAAAACGATATTGGCACCACATTCTAGGGCATATTTTTTCAGTGATAAAGTTGTTATTATCTAGAAGACCAGTGTTCAAAGAAAGTGATGAAATATATATTTGGTGCATAATGGCAATTACTTAGAAACACTGATGTTATTAGCTGAGTATGATATACTTCTTGCTGAATACATTAAAAAATGCACGTATCATACTTATCCTTAACTATTTGTAAGGAATTTATAGAAATCCTATACAAAGAATTCTCACCACCACTATCCAGAAAATTAAAACATCCAAGTATTACTCAGTGTCTGTTCATTCTACTCCAGACACAGATTAATTGGTAATAATTTTTAGATGCCCCTGTAGAAAAGATTGCTACATTCTTACTGATAAGTAATCACACAGGAGCAGAAGATCCTAAAGTTCTTATTAATTTTCTTCAAAAAAATGATACAAGAATTCAAGACTGCCATGGGTAGTTGTAAGACAATGCATCTAATATGAAGAATAAATATGTTGGCATGCAAGGTCTTTACCAAAGAGAATAAACCTGTAACAGACTAAATTCCCTTGTTTGCTCATTCACTAATTGTGGTTGGACAATGTACTGTGGACTACTGTACTAAAGTTTGTTTATATTTTGCCTTTCTGCAGAACATTTTTGTGTTTTTCTCAGCTTCAACTCACCAATGTAAGTACCTACACATTATGCTTGATAGAAGTAGGGTTACCAATGATAAAGAGGGTATCAGACATAAGATGGAGCACCCATTCAGATGCAATAAAAACCTTAAATACTGGGTACAGTGCCCATAATGCAAGTCCTCACTTCCATAATGAATGATGACTCAGAAAAGTCTCAAATGCACTGAGAGTCAAGAAGCCTAATGCTAAATTGGAACAACTAGAAACAGGTATAATGATGGAATTATAGAGCTTTATCCTACAGAGGTTTCACAAGGAAAGTGATTCATTACAAAATTCCCAAATAGATGTCAGCACATTTGTATAGTAATTACAAGATCTGTTTCCCAAATATGACGAAAAAGGTAAACAACTGTATGGATGCAAGAAATATAAGGTTGAAAGACTAAGTAAAATGAAGAGAAATATGTAATGGAACAACCTCATGATTATGACATTGAAATTTCACCTTCTACTCAATATAAAGTTCTAACTTTGTTTACCAATTATCGAAAAACTGTTACTTGCAATATGCAACATTATAACGACATATGGAAACGTCAGTTGCAAGTATAGGTTTCTATAAAACTCGGAGTCCATGAATACAAATCACCCTTGCAGTGCCACCTAAAGGCTCATTTGTATGTATCCCATGGATTTGAATACTTGCACAGTAGAAAAAAATTGGCACCCTTTTGGAAAGAAAACCATTATAATTCATGAAACAAATATGCTAAGAATGATATGCAACCAATCTCTCAAACCAATTATCTCATACAATCTAATAATCTTTAGGATGTAACTGTGACTCATATCAAGCAATTACTTTTGAAAAAGAAATCATTCTTGATGCTACAAATGATCAAAATCACACTTCAATCAATAATATGCCAGAACAGGTTAAGTGTACTCATACTTTTGTGCATAGAAAATGACTTGTTAGAATTGTTTCGTATGAAACAGATTATAAATGTTCTTCCTACAGAAAACAGCCAAGAGTACAGTAATTTAACTAAGTACATATGGCCTGAACTACTACCACTGCTGTGAATACTGGTGTGATCTAAATGTGTGTGTGTGTGTGTGAGAGAGAGAGAATGCACGAGTTGTGTAGTTTGTGTGTGTGATTTCTTTCTGTCTATATGTTTGTCATCTGATTACAATTTTTTTTCTGTATTAGAGCACCACTTTTTCTATTCAGGAAACATCTAATATTGTTCATTAATCTGCAGGTGAGTCTTGTAAATGTGTGGGTATTATTTTCCCATTAATTCTAAAGTAAAACATACATAAAGGTTTAGTTCTTATTATTTAATATTTAGTTGTTATCATAATAACCTTAGTAGAAATATTTAACACCAAACCTGTCTGACCTTTAATCTACCTTTGACCTTTACATGCATCTACAACAAAACTCTGCAGAATTAGGGTAGCTTCTCTCATCTTTACCAGCATCTTCAACAGAACAGTGCAGGATTAGGATAGCTTCACTTACCTTTATCAGCATCCATAACAAAACAATGTAGTATTAAGGTGGCTTCACTTATGTTACACACACTGACCTGAAAATAAAAGACTTCTGAAATAATGTACTCTGCATTTCCGTTTTTTTTTTTTAAAGGCAGTTACCATCCATTCCTGTATACTCAAAATTGTGCAGGATTAGGGTAGCTTCACCTGCCTTTACCAAGCAAATCATGCATAATTAGAGAAGTTTTACTTACCTTTACCAGCATCTACAACAAAACTGTACAGAATTAGGATACCTATATTAACCTTTTCCAGCTTTTACAATAAAACTGTGAAAAATTATGGTAATTTCACTTGCCTTTATCAGCTTCTACAACAAAACTGTGCAGAATTAGGGTAGTTTCACTTATCTTTACCAGCACATACAAGAAAACTGTATAAGACTACAGTAGTTTAAGATACCCTTTCCAGCTTCTTCAACAAAACTGTGCAAGATTAACATAGCCTTACTCACCTGGAGGCCTGAAGAACTGTGGGGACTTTGGTGGATATGGCTGAACTGGACGACGCAGATACCCTTGTGTTGGTTCTGCAGTAAGATAGCTATACGTATAAACTCGACTTGGGTCCATGATGAATACATCTCTCTCTATGCTCCGAGGACTGCCTCTACTAATCTAATGGGCATAGCATATTTGGTTTTAATTTTTCATAAATCACTGTTATTTTACTGGTAAAATAAAAACCCACATTAAACTACATTTTAATTTAGTTTTGTATTAATGCCTCTTACCTAAGGATTTTAGTTTTAATCATTTCTAGTAGTTGGTACATTTCAACTTTACCTAACAAGTAAATACAGTTAACATTTTCAATGTCTTGCATTTTCATTTAGTTTGACTTTAAAATTTTATATTACTTATCAAATCAACACTGTTGTCAAAGTATGTTTTTGTTTTTGGATGTTAAAATAGCCAATATGAATTATCACAATTTTTTTATAATAGCACAATACTACTGTAACAGAGTTTTGGATATTCAAATAGCCATTACAATCATTAAAACTGTTAAAATTGACCAAATTAATTATTTCAAATACTTTCTCTTTCATGATCTAAAATAAGATGAGAATTTCAGTGTTTTTGTAACAAAAGCTAATATGCCCTTACAATTCAATCATTTATGCCTATGCTGTATTTAGCTTGACAAGACCTTTTTAAGATAAAAAAAAAAGTTAATAAAAAACACAAAATAACTAAGTAACTAAATAATTCAATCTTAATTAGCTTAATGTTGTTTTCAGCAACATCAATCAATTATTAGCATTTTACTCACAAATCCCTGCAGGATGCTGAAGAGAAGATATTTCTCTTAATACTAGAGTTCACAAAGTTTTTGCCTTTCAACAATTAAAAGTCTTGTTTTCACAACTTATGATATAGAACAATGTAATTTGTAGAATTATACACAGACTTTTCTTTATACATTATGTTGAAATACTTTTATTTGTAAGGTTCTGGTTTTTTAGTGTTGCCCGATGAAGACTCTGATAAGAAGTCTGAAAGCTCACAAATAAAATAAAAGTATGTAAATGTAGAGACAAGTCAATTTATAATTCTAAATATGTAAACTTCTTGATTGAAATTTCATCTGTATCAATCACAGTGAATTAAAAATGATCAAAACATATTGAAATATGGGTCACTAAAACTAACCTGTCTTGTAAAAAGATAGCCATGAAGACTGCAAGATGATGAACTGGAAAAACTGGACACTCTCTATCACAACATGCAAAAAAAGCATTTCAAACAAAACCATGCACAAAAATAAAAACAGAACATGCAATTGCTAGTAACAGAAATCAGGTAAGAAAAATAAATAATTATTCAACTAATCTATGAGCAGTAGGATGTTCTACAGCTGTGTCTATGTTTTAGACTGGAACCATTTAATTTCTAGCATTTTGTTACTAGGATTACAAACCTCAACAAAGAAGTTTATAACAACTGGTTTCTTTTCTTACCATTTATTTGCATCAGTACTTACACTTTTATATGAAGAATTTAGTTTCATGAAAGCTTTTATGTTTAGTGAATCAAAACTTACTGACTAAAGTACTTACTGCTTTAGGATTAAAGTTGATTCTGAAGTTTATCCAGGCCCAACCTAGACACACAAACTTAGGACATAAAGCACAACTTACACATCAAGAATTTAATCCTACTTTTTTTTATTATTGTTATTTTAGTCATCTCTAAACAATTACAGTATTTGGTACCAACTACTAATACACAGTAACTTATGTGCTTATACGTAACTTTTGGTAGTTACTAAGAATCAATTCTACATGATAGCTACCTATTTCCAAAGTAGAACATTTACAACTATACCACAAAAACAAGATCAGCCTATTTAAATAAAAAACATTAAACTTCCTAGAGTAATAAAGCATATTCAGAACAATATGCGAAATTGTATGAACTGATCACTAGGTCCTGCACTAAAATTAATAAATATATATTTATTATTTATACTTCATCTATTTTTAAACATTCAACAAAATGAGTTTACAACAAATGCTTAAAATATTTTGGTCTAATCAAAATACAGTCAAACATGCGTAATGTGAATGAAATATTTAAACAATATGAATAAGTATATTTTTTAAGAAATTATAATGGAAAAAAATTTCAAAAAGATGTTAAATATGATAAAGAACAACCTACTTGTTCATGTTCATTAGTAATATTATCTACTTGTTCCTCTACTCCTACAGTATTTTCCTCACCACTGGGAGCTGGTCCACAACGAGGATGCCAAATTGCTTCTCCTAATAAATATTTAATTTTTCTCATTACTCAACTATAAATTATCAACTTGAGCTCTGATAAAACAAATACAAATAATAAATTATGTTAATACAGTGTGATAAACTATGGCTTTAAAGAATAAAAGAATATATAGTCTTCTCAATTTTTGATAACCACATGTAACACGTGTACAACAAGGCAAAATTCAGCAATTTTATTTATTCTTGTTTGATACAAACCTACAGAACTTTCTGGTAGTTACATAATCATTTAATTAGGCATTTATATCTTCGTTTTGGTGTTCTATGACCTATAATATTTTTACTTCACATCTTCTAACATATTTTATCATCCAGGAAGTTTCTCCAACCCCTTCTATCTCCTATTTCAATATTCTTATAGTATTTCAAAAGTTCATTACTATAACTAAGCATCCTTTATCAGAATAGAAGGAAGGAAAGTACACGGGAAGTATTTTAGACAAACATTCTTCATCAGGTATTAAATGAATCTAGGATGATTTGTGTGTTAATAATAGAAATATAATGTCCTGGTTCAAAAAATACTTTCCTTCACTGTGTCCAAATGAAGAATATTTGATTAAAAAAATGACAGTATGCAGTACTGTACAAAAGTGTTCAAACAAAGTTAAAAATTAGATTTCAAGCTGCCTTCTCAGAGAAACAAATCCCAGATCTGCTCAATTGGATTGAGATCAAAGTGCTGACTCCAGCAGCTTCTTTCTTATCTAAGTAATTTCTGCATAGGTTAAGTGTTTGGGGTCATTATCTTTTTTTTTTTTTTGTATTAAAATACTTTATCAATAATATGCAAATCACTGGGTATACCATGACTGATCAGTATCTGATGGTACTTGTGCTGGTCCATTATTCCTATTTTGCAAATATCATTTGTAGCCTCTATTACCCCAAAGCCATCACACTGCCTGACACCCACGCTTCATGGTAGGTGTGTGTATTGAGGTATTTATCTTTCATCTTTCTTCTGCTTAACATAAAACCTATGTTTTGAACCAACTATTTTAAACTTGGGCATTCCTGTCCATAACACCCTTTTTCCAATTACTGACATTCAAGCTTTTGTACTTTTTAACAAATTTCTGTATTTTGACAATATTTGGAGTTTTAAGTAAAGGTTTTTAACTGCTACATGACCAGATATTCCATTCTCACTGGATCTTCTTTGTACTGTATATCTGAACACTTTTCTGTTATTTGGTACGTGGTTATTTATCTTATGCTTGAGATCAGTAGCAGTATTCCTTCTGTCCTGAAGGCTGGATAAAGGAAGATACTTGATAGCAATTTCACTAAGTTTAGGTGTTCTACCTCTTCCTTTCATATTTTCAAATTTACCTGTAGTTATAGGTTCAAATGGAGGAGACAAACAAGCCTTGAGAACAAACTCAAGTTTCCCATTTAGAAGATGGACCAGAAGAGGAGCAAGACCTATTAGAAAGATCCAGAATAGGTTTATAATATTCATAGAGAGGTGAATAACAAGGAAAATAATACAAAATCACCAACAATGCCCCACTGTAATTGGCAAGTAAAGAAATGGAAAGACTGCTCTCAAAATTCATGGAAAGAAATAAACAAGATAAGAAAGAGTAAAAAAATCCTGGAGGAAGGAACTAGCAAATGAGCCAACATCTACAAACATCCACCTACACTGATAAATTGCAATGGAGAATGGTAATAAAAGAAAGCATAAAAACAAGATATTCTGTATAAAAATTAATCTGCCTGCTTTGCAAAGGATTAGATACAAGCCATACTAGGAGATGAAAGTTGGTGAGAAAGCCAGAAAGGAGTAGAAATCACAAATAAGCTGACCAAAGAGAGACAAAGAGAAAAATTTAGCAGATGGAGAAGAAGAAATGAGAGAAGACATAGGATCACAGAGCATATTCTACTGACCTGCAAGAATCCATTGCTAGAGGCACAAAATAAGTAAAATATCCCCCCCAAAAGACAAAATTTCATGCATGAGAAGAAAAGTGGTCATGGAGGCTTTGAAAACAAGAAATTCCATATATCAAAAAAAGTAAATTAGAAGGGTGAGCTCATCCAAAGATATAAAATGATAAAGACCCAAAATTAATCATATACTGACTCAGAAACATGACCACAGCTAGCTCAAATAAGCAGACCCCATAGTAAAAAGGTCGTCATACAAATAAAGACTCTCAGTAAAGGGGTGGAAGTTCTCAAACATACATATAGTTATAGAAATGCAGACTCATTGACTACAGTATCTGTGAAAAAGCCCTTAGAATATAATGGAAAACAGGTAGGTGTCAGCCTTGAATGACAAGGAAAAATCCTAAGAGAAATTCCATGAGACAGACTCAAATGTTTCCTGCAAGATCTACCACAAGACTAAAGCTGAGGGGTGATTCCACAAACAACTGATCACAGAGCTCCAAAATGGCTGACTTTTTAGGAAGAGAGACACCAGGAAGGGGCTTCAGGATAAAGAACTTCCCAAATGGCCTGCAACAAAGAGAAGTGTCAAACAAAATTCCCCAAGACAAAATAAAGGGAGTATTAACCACAAAAAACTGGATATTCCAGTAATGCATATCACCATTTATATTAAATTCTAATATTGGTCATATTTTTTTACTCTTATGATTCTATATCATTACAGATGTTAATCATGATTTATAAAAATGATACTGAGATTCTGTGCTTTTCTTGGAATTAATTAAGTTCATTCTAATAGCTGATTATACACTAGTTTTTAACAATTTCAGTTATATGAAGTTTCTGAGAAAAACAGAAAATCAGTTTTCAGCCATACATTTTTTTCCTTAATGGTATGTGGACCCTAGTCCTTCAAAGACCACATTTAAGAAGAACAGAGGCACACATTACCATTGTAGCTGTAATACAGGCTGAATATATGGCAGCTAAATATGGCTCTGTACCACTACAGTTCATTATAAATTGTGTATAATCCTCTGTAACCAAACTAAAATTTGTTACTGGTTATACAGCATTTTGATAACAGAGCTGAAAAAAGTACTGGTTTGACTGAGTTTATTCCCTATACTAATTTCTAAATTTCTTTTTTACTAAAGTGAGAAACCAGAAATATAATGACAATAATCCACTCATTTCAACAGAAAAATATACTATGAATGTCTTTGCTAGATGTTGTTTAAGTTATGTGTGCATAAAAGGCAGAGTGCCTAATGGTTGGCATGCTCAAACTATAAATCTAAGATTTTGTGGTTTGCATATTGCTGCTGCAAAAATGTATTCTACAGTTTGGAACTGTGGGTGCACTACAACAGTAATAGTCAATTTTCACTATTTAGCTAAACAAAAACCCCAAGTTTCGGTAGTAGGTGCTGTTTATTGTTTGCTTTCTCTAAACATGAAGAACAACTAGGTGCAACAAGCTCTTTATATAGCTTTATTCAAAAATTCAGAAACAAATAAGAGTAACAAAATATACATTACTTAAGTAAAACTAGCTAGGAACCACAAAACATTTTCAGTGGTTTTCATGCCCTTTACTTGAATTTTCCTTATTCTATCATTTTCATGTTCATCATTTAAGCTATGGTTTCTTGCAGGCATTGTGTTAGATTGATAAATCCTGGTCTACTTGAAAAAATATATGGTCAGACAAACAAACTCACACAGAAGACTTTATTTAATAAAACTACATATACAATAAACAGTATGGTATAATAGTGGTATTTATAAGTGTACAGAGTATGAAACAGTTATAGCATTCAGTGTATGACACAATTGTACAAACTGAAACAAAGAAAGTCATAAAAATGAATCATAAAACCCATACTATAGAAAAGATACCTAAAAAGTGTTTATAGTAGTATATGAAATGAACCAAACCTAAGTTATTACAAAGTAGAATAAATGTATAGTTGTAATGAAGACAAACTTAGTTAAATATGCAGAAATGTCTGAATGCACATTCACAAAGTAATAAGCATATGGTTTTGAATGAACTGTTCATGCATATTTTAGACCTAAATAAATTGCAAAAGCCCATAAATATTGTATTTAATGTAATGTTAGTTTTATTTAGGAAATTACACTTAGATTAAGTGTTGTACATGTAAAATACTTTGTAAATAAAACAAACTGAAGTTGAAACCAAAGCCAGTCATCATGTGCCAACAACAACATTGTGCAATAGTATAGTCTACTTGTTCTATTTAAAAGTTTGAACAGGCAAACACAACAGGTAAGATGATTCTGAATTGAACAGCCAATATGCAATGTAGAGTCCTCAGACAAAGGCCTTTATAATAATTAGTTTTATAATATTTGATAAAGAAATCTGGGAAGAGTTTGGACACAAAACCACAAACATATTATTTATACTTCACCTTGCATATACATTTCTTCTCCATCTCCAAATGGATTCCCACATTTTGTGCAATGAGCACACGTTGGATGAAAATGATGATTATCACCAGCCTAATGAAATACGAAAGCAAAGAAATGAATTACTTAGTATTCTAGTAAGAAAACTGAGCTCAATATTTTCTACACCAACTACTTAGGCAGATATGCATTATATTCATAAACAAAGAAGAAAGGAAAGCAGCAAATATTGCATTACAGTTGCTAATAAAAATAGTAAATGAAACAAATATAACAGTTTTTTTACTTATTTTCCATACAATGCATGCACTTTCTTTGATTATTTACTTATGATATTGTGTATAGTACATGAAGTGTCAACATTTAACACAAAACTACCTTCAGAGTTTAGCTACATAAAAAATGGGTAGCATATATATTGATAGTGATTTATATTATAGTCTCTCTTTTCACAGATTTGTTTGAAATCTAAAGATCTAACCAAACTATCATCAAGCTCAATGATTACAAGATCTCTATAATAAAGAATTATTTTTTGTAATATTTGTTATGTCTTTACTCACTGCCGAGTAATATAAATTAACATAACTAAAAAGTTTGTTAATTTTTATGTTATGGCTTTTATACAGAAATTAAACAAATTGTACAACTGTTTACTTTTAAATAATATATTACACTCTGTATTATCAACACTGTTAAAATAACAATCCATTAAGAAACTGAGTTCTAACCATTTACCAATGAAAATTTTAACAATTGGATAAAAGATTAAATTTTCAACATTTACTTATAATATTATTAACAAACAGGTAAGAGGTTTGATTCTCAACATTTACCAATATATATATATTAACAATCATGTAAGATATTGCATTTTCGGTATTTATTAATATAATTATTAAAAATCAGGTAAGAAATTAAATTCTCAACATTTACTAAAATCATTATTAAGGATCAAGTAACATATCATATTCTCAACATATTGTATATAAAATGTTTTTAATTTTATAAAGACAAGAAGGAATTGATACATATGTATCCTAGACAGCTATAGAAAGTAACAGAAAGATTAAATGTAACAAAAAGTATTGAAACAAGAAAGTCGAAACTGTAAAACCTAAGTTACTTAAAATTTTATCCATACTTTGGCTCAGACTAACATAATTACAGTGATTTACCAAAGTATGGTAAACCTTTTTTTACTTTTCAGTAACACAGTTTTGGGTTTTGATTTTCTTGTTTCAATACATTTTGTAGCATTACAACTTTATATTACTATATCTAGCTTGGGTACATATATATTAATACTTATTTGTGTTCACAAAATTTTTAAAAAATTTATTCACTTGTTGTTATTAGGAATCAGGTAAAGATTGCATTAGTAACATTTACCAATTCCATGATTTACAATCAGATAACTGTTTGCATGCTCAAAATTTGCCAATATCATTATTAACAATCAAGAAAAAGATTTTATTCTGAACATTTACCAGTATCATTAATAACAATCAGGTAAGAGTGTGCAATCTTACCATTTACCAGTATCATTATTAACAGTCAGATATGAAACTGCATTCTTACCATTTATCAATATCTTGATTACCAATCAGGCAAAATATTAGATTATTAACACTTACCAATATCCATATTCAATCAGCTAAAAAACTGTATTCTTACTACATATCACCAATATAATTATTAACAATCAAGTAAAAGAGCACATTTTCATGATTTAACAGTATCATTATTAATAACTGATTAACTGAAGCATTCTCAACATTTACCAATACCATTATAACAAAATGAGTGCCTCCTTAGCACTTATCAATACGATAAGAAATTTCTGATTAGTGTTGAAAAATTCTGGCTTATAGTTGGAATAATAAAAGTAAAATTCTTGGAAACAGTAAGAAGAAATTTCTTTTAACAGACAAAATGTTATAGTTAGAAATAAGGTGTGTTACACCTAATATGCAGTTTTAAAATTTTCATAAAGAAGTGAAAACTATGAAATTTCATACATATCACAATTTCAAATAGAAATTTTGTTGACTGTAATCTTGAAAGAACAAACAAATTGAAGGCTAAAGTTAGTATTCAAAATCCAATAGATTAAACTGTTGTAACATCCATAAAAAAGAAAAACAATGATTTACTCAATCTAGATTTCAACTTCTTCAGTACAATTTACAAGTTCACTGGCTGTCTCAGTTAAATCAATTACCACATCTGACTTTTTATTTTCTACGAAGTTAAAGAGCAACAATAGTTTTTGCAAATTGTTATGAAATAGTTTTTCATCTAATATTTATGTTGTTAACTCAGCCAACTTTTCAGATAACAATATGTTTCCATTAACATTAAAAGTACTTGCTATGAACAGTTTCATTTCTTTTATCTTCTACAAAGATAAGACATATGACAACAAATTATAAATTCAGAAATGAAAGTTCAAATCTTGCAAAAACTTACCTGTAGAACTTTTCCAACAATGTATCGATCACAATAAGCACAAGCAATCCCAAATAATTTTTGGTAGTCTTTTTCACAATAAGATAGTCCATCTCTGTAAATAAAAAATGAACTAGATACCTCTAATATATATTTACAACATAAAAGTAGAATATTCAGTTAACAAAAGTTAGAAAACAAAAGAAAATTTAAACTGATAAAGAAAACTTATGTGGTGCAATTAATCATTTATTCATTAAGAAAATTTGTTATATGTATTTTTGGAGAAGTTACTACATTCACTCTTCATAAGATGAATATAAGATCTCCAATCATATAAAACCACGTATCAGTATCACTACATCACACACATTTTTCAAACACAAGTAGCTGATTACCAAGATTCAAAGCTAAGAATTATATTTAGAAAATGCCATTGAACTTACTTGATTATCGGAAAAAAATTTCACAATTAAAACATAATGTCATATATAAGACTACACAATCATTAACATAACTGTATACATATGTGTTGGAAACCTAACACTTGATTAGTTGTTCTCAAATGAATTTGAACATTCAAAACACAGACTAAACAGAGTAAGCAGAACATTGGATTAATAACACAATTACATATTACATCATAATAGTATAATTGTTATTCATTGATTTACTTTATTTAACCATGGTTTAAAATTCTTGCTAGATCATTAAATTCAAGATTTTAAAAAGCTTACTCAAGTATAGAAAACCAAGTTAACGTAGGTTGAACTGTGTTCCATTCTAAGACTAAATTACAATATCTAAATTACAAATACTCTAAACCTTTACATAAATTGACTACTTTTAAGTCATTCTAATGCAAATTTTTAGTGAACACTAACTACTTGAAGTGGGGAAAAAGAGTTAGCAAGATGGTTTGCAAAATTTTTTTAAGGTTACAATTTTCCTGTACTGAAAATTTACTTTCAATAGGTATTTAACTTACAAGATTAGCTATTCCTGTTCAGTGCTACCCTTTATGTGCAATTTTTTTCTATATGCATGCCACAAGCCATCTGTTTCCAACCTACTGGAATTGCAAGGTTCCAAAATCTCTCTTATGCAAATGATCATGCATTATCTCCTCACCAACAGGAGCATGATGTGCTTCTATAAACCATGTGACTCATTCTACACTCCTCTACTGAACTATCACATTGAAGTTTAGCAGAAGATATCAGCACTAGAGAAAAGTTGGGAGGAAAGGTGGAAATTATGAGAAGAGGTAAATACCTATCAGAAATATATTTTCAGTATAAGAAAGTTATAACATCCAATATGATACTTTCCTCTTCTCACAAGATTAGCTAGAATCCCACACTGAGAAAGAAGAGGGACCAGTGCAAAAAGCATCCAAAGGATACCTTTAAAAATGAGAGATTTAGATCCAAAGATTAGAAAAGAAGAACCATACTGCTTCTGAAACAGATAGACTCTTTGCTCATTTGTGGAATGTGTAAGGATGGAAAATGATAGAAGCACATCTGAATGGGAGAAAATGTTGCAGGAAAGTAATTCTAACCAGATAATGGTATTATATCTCAATCCCACAATGAGAAAGGTGGGTAAACATGGATGCATGCACCCTTGGTATAGAGTGACAAGAGCAAAGCAGACTGCATTTAGTACATCCAACACTTCCTTTTGGGGTACCAACATTCCATGTACCACTGGTTTGACCCAGAATACAGATGAAGAAAGTCAAAAAAAGAAGCTAGACAAACCAAAACCTTTGCAAGGACTGATAGTGATTGGTTCTCCCTAAATCGAAAATTTGCTCAGGGAGTACCAACATAAACACAAGGATTGGATGAGGGCTTTCAATTGTAGAGGTGAACTGCATTCTGATGTCTCATGCTGCACTGTTTTGGTTAATGCTAAAAGGAAAATATTACATCTACACTCACAGAACATTACTGCTCTACTCAGTAACTAAACAGTTATTGTATGGAACTTATTCAGTAAGGTGCTTGGAACTGGAAAGTAACAAGGACTCCCACACTTCACTTAAAGACAGGAGGGTGACAATGCATTGAATAGTCTTGAAGAAAATGATAATTTAAAATAGTTTTAGACAACTGTTTTGCTGTTAAAAAAGAAACTAATGAAAGTTTAGGTTTCTGAGTGTGGTATGCTCACATGAAGAAATGGAGTAAGCAAGGATGCTTGTATTGCAAAATTAGATCAAGCAATAAGCAAAGCATAACAACTAGTTTGTTAGTATTTAGGATCATGAGATAGAGGGTTATAAATCAAGAACTAGCATTTCCTTTAAGACTGAAAGAAAAACACTAATTATAAGTTTAACAGCAATAAGTATCTCAAGCCAATCTAGTAGTACAAAAAAAGACTACTTAAAAATTTATGATAACACCTAAAATTAGAACTTTAATGTGAAATCCATTACTCTAGACTGGATTAGTAGTATAAGTAAGAAAGCAACTGACTCACTCATCCTCAGTATCCAACTGCTTGAAAGTTTTGGTTTTTGCTTTGGGAAAGTCCAATGTAAGTTGCAGAAATTAACTAATGAAGTTTCAGGGCTACTTGGAAACTCATAATGATACAAGGAAACTATCATATAAAAACCCCTGTATGGAGCTAGAAAGCTAGTTAGTAGTGATTCTTCTCCAGGAGAAAGCTGAGAGTTTTCCAGGGCAAGCTACCAGTTCTAAAATGATAAAAGTATCCAACTTACATTGTAACACCTCCTCAACTTTGATGTAAGATTGCTATTCCTCTTGTTCAACCAAAGTAATTAAGGGTAAAGTAGTAAAGGGGGTAATATAAAAGACAATATCTGTAATATGTTTAAGTATCTTCTATAGTGGATAGTGATATTGAGAGAATGAGGCATGAAAAGTCAATTACCAGGTATAAATTCCCAGTTTTCTTGGGGACAACAAAAAGGTAAGAATGCTGACTGATCCTGGTATCTCAAAGTGTAGGGAAGGAAAATGAAGGAAGGAGGTATTGGAGATGGGAAAAAACTGGACAACGAATCTTTCTAATAGAATCTGAAGTACTCATTGATTATTGAGAAAGAGATGCCAGTGCTGAAGAAACTGAAACAAGAGCTCCCACAAGACCCAAATACATTGGTTAGTCCCCTATACTGTTGGCAATTGAATGTGCATCAGTGAGAGAGGTGATGAGAAGAAATACCCCAAATAGAAGGAACAAGCAAGGGGTAGGAAGGAGTAAGAAAGGAAAGAGGAATTGTAAGCATATAAGGCTCTGACTGAGGCAAACAAGCTTATATATTTGTAATGGTGTACTGTTGGTGGAGAGGTATCACCTCAGGTTTGACAATTTCCAGGACCATAATGTATCAAAGATGTAATGGCCCAGAAATGGAACCATACTTAAATCCCTTAAATACATTGAGGTTAAACAGACCTGAGCAACAATGGCATATGAACTGTAAGGTCCCAACAACAAAATATCATGTATGTAGCACCAGAGATTAATACAGTGTGCAAGTTAAATTAGAGGAGAGAATGGCAAGGGTATCTGCAGTAAAACCCTCAGAATTTCTGAGAAGAGCCTCAGATAGGAAGTGTAAGGAAGAAAAATACCATAAGAGGTTGGTAAGAGCAACACACAATTGAGAATATTAGACATGGTAAGACTGACATTTGATTC
Organism: Tachypleus tridentatus; assembly: GCF_004210375.1. NCBI lineage: Eukaryota > Metazoa > Arthropoda > Merostomata > Xiphosura > Limulidae > Tachypleus > Tachypleus tridentatus. Next base: position 97,253,483 of record NC_134826.1, read on the forward strand.
AGGAGATGCCCCTGATCCACATAGGGATCCACATGAACTCAATTATCAGGGAAAGGAGGAAAAACCAAGAAGAGTTGCAAAAATTGTTCATGCAATAAGGTAGGACAAGTTGCATAAGAATTAGCAGAAAGGAATAAAATGTCACAAGATTGAGACACAAATTCTCTAAAGACTAAATTAGGCTTCACAGGTTGGGAATGGGAAGCAACAGTAAACTCTGGAGATATAAAAGACAATCAAAGTCCTTGTCTACCTGCACAGATTCAGCCACTTCAGGAGGAATACAGGCAATGCCCAGGAACAAAGGTTGTTCCATGTAATGTTTGATCTTCCAACATATAAAAACAGATACGTACACCATCGGGTCTCTTGCAACTGAGGCCTGAGAAAAAATGTTGATCACTGGAGTGATGCCTAAAGTGATAGTGTTAACTCTTGAATTCACTGCACAGAAAGGTTCACCAAATTTGAGTGCAAAAATAACGTGACTAGAATTAACTAATAAATATTTATTTAAGAACTAAGTTGAATGAAAGCAAATTAACATGTAAAAGAACCACTTCATGGGGAAAACAACATCAAACATAAAATTAAGTAAAAGAGCATGTCTAAACTCAAATGCTGCTTAACAAGAAGTGGTAGTTCAGTAAAGGAGTGTAGAGGAAGTCATACATAAGAAGGTGGCACGTGATGAATTGTGTGAGACATGTTGTAATCCTGCAATCCCAATTGGGGGTGAGAAAAAGGCTTTTGGCATGTGTAAAGAAAAGTTTGCTTATAGATAGCAGCACTGAACAGGAATAACTCATCTTGTGAGGCAGGCTAAGTATTGTATTGGAATTGAGTGCTACATTTCTTGTTTTTCATGTGTATTTTTTATGTATTACTTGTATAAAAGCCAGTCAAAAATGATGGGAAACCAAAGATCATCAAATTTGAACCCTCCATTATGCATTTGCAACTTTGTTGTCCATAAACAGACATAAAAAAAATAAATGGCCTTCTAGCTTTGGAAAAACCAAAGCCTAGTATGAGCAAAAGTACTCCTCTTCCCTACAGTTAATAGGTATCTTCAGTCTGTTTTCATAAAAACTTTTTTATAATTATTTTAAAGCATAAATTTGCAATAATTTGTAATTATATTTCACAGGAGTCTTTCAGGATTTCCTACTTGAATCCTACCTAGCTTGATGCCATAATGATGTGGTATTAGATTGTCCAGAAATAAATGTTGTTTTTGAACTGCGGTGTTTGGAAAAAGTATAAACCAGTGTTGTAAAACATGCTTTACTCTAAGTAAGCACCATTTGCTTCAACACACTTTTGTCAACAAATAACAATGCTGTTTATTCCCCTGCTATAAAAATCATAGTTTCTATGGTCAATTAACTCCCTGAAAGCTTCTTCTGCAACTTCCTGGTTTTAAAAGTATTCATTGTTCAAAAAGTTGTCAAAGTGTTTGAAAAAATGAAAATCTGTAGGGTAAGGGTCTGGGGAATAAGGTGGATGAGGCAGAATATTGATTTCCAATTCGTTCAATTTTTAGAGCGTCATTCTTGACAGGTCTCATAACGCCTATTTTGTTGATCTTCAGTCAGCTCATGTGGAACCAACTTATCCAACTCTTTTGTCTTTCCAATTGCACCCGGGTAGTTGCAAATGCTTGATTTTCTTGTGCCTAGCTTTTCTGCAAGCTTGTACTGTTATGCAAGGATCTGTCTCAACTGCTTCCTTAATGTGTTTTCATCTAAGGATGACTTCCTTCCATGACCTTCGTGGTCTTCAAGACTTTCATCCCCATGTCAAAATCTTTGGAACCAACACTGAACCATGCCTGGTTGATATTCCATGTTGTATCAGTAGCTTTTTGTCCACGTTTGAAGTCATAGAGGAAAATCATAAGAAAGTCCATCTTGTCCATGTTGCCTTGGGGGTTCTAAAACTTATTCTGAATAGTTGGAACAGCAGACAATTAAGACACCTTGTAAGTGATAAATGTTGAATTAAACCAACTCAATATTTAGTTTCTAAATGTCATTGTGAGAATTCCGACACTTATTTCTGAACAACCATAATATTACACACACAATGCCATGCTTGATCTAGTCTTGGAAACTCCCTCCTTTGCAGGCTTTTATATAGTAGAAAGAGTGCCAAAATTGTGGAAATATTTATATTTATGTTAAGAGATTAAATTCAATTAAAATGTGGATGGGCAAACAAAAAAAAGGGAGTATTATATGAGAAAAAGTAGAATAAGACTCATAAAATGTGGAAAAATCGAGCATGACTGAATAACTGACCAACTGACACTTGGCTTTTATATATATATTGATTACAAGAATAACAAATATAAATATTAAAAGCCTACTAGGTTAATTTAGGTACAATAATGAAAATAAAACAATAAATAATTTTCACTCATGAGCAGCTTATGAATTAAATAATTTCCCATGTTAAATGAGATGCAATTTGTTTAGCAGGATTAGTAATTAAACACAGCTAAAATAGCAATTATTGTGTGTGTTTTTCATATAGCAAAGTCACTTTGGACTATCTGCTGTGTCCACTGAGGGGAATTGAACCCCTGATTTTAGCATTATAAATCCAAAGATTTACCACAGTCCCAAGAGGGGACATAATTGGAATGAAATAATAAAATTAAATATAAACAGGTGTATACTATTACAGGTTATAGTATAGAAACTCTTTAAAGTACTTTGTGGATATCAACTTTGTCACACAGACCAAGCTCATAATAAGAGAGTTCATTTGCTCCATCTGAGTACTACTTTGTCTAATTCCCTAGCAGGGGATAAAAAAAATAGAAATGAAATAACAACATTAAGTATAAACATGTGTATACTATTACAAGTTACAGTGTAGAAACTCTTTAAGGTACTTTGTGAATATCAACTTTGTCACACAGGGGAGAAAATAGCAATAAAATAATAAAAATTAAGTATAAGCAGGTGAATACTATTACAGGTTATAGTATAGAAACTCTTTAAAGTACTTTGTGAATAACAACTTTGTCACACAGACCAAACTCATAGTAAGAGAGTTCATTTGCTCCATCCAAGTACTGCTTTGTCTAATTCCTGCATCACTCACTCTTATATAACATTTAAAGACAAAAATATAGTTTTACTCCCCAGCTACTTACAACCATAAATATGTATTGCATCATTTATTGAGCCTTTTCCTTTTGAGAAGCTGACAGTCCACTAAAAAGTAGTGGAATGGTTTCAGACCCCACCTGAAATGTAATGAGGGCATCATGTGCCATTTTAAGCACTGTTATCACTACAAGAGATGGTCTTTTAAAACAAATTGTCTATCATTTCAGTTGATACAAGAAATGTATTAAACATCTTTGCACCAAACTACTTGAGACACTGCTAAGGGATAAAAGATAAAATACAGCAATTTTAAAAAGGGCCATTGAAAACTGACCTTTCCATATACTCTCCATGAAGAACATCACCACAAAAGACACATTTAAAACAACAGATATGCCATGGTTTCTCCAAAGCAATTAAAGCCTGGCCCTCAGTTAATTCTTCCTTACATGCTGTACATTCTGAAAGACAAGAGCAAATATTATTAAAAACACATGTACCTTAAATAACATATTTGTTAAAGTTCTTCTTATATCAAACTGTCTGGGGTCCTGAGGTCATTATTTAATCAGAAGAGCCATGGCACTGGACAAAATATCTTGTTAGCACTAGTTATAGTAGATATAGCAAGTTTGATATTTTAATATAGATGTGCATCTTTTTATGAAGCAAGGTAGGGAAAACTACATAGAAAATAATATGTAACCATCATATCTCAAAGAGAAAAAGAGTCTAGAAACATGAAGTTTTGCATTCATACTAAGTGTACCCTAAGGAAGTGCACCTGGGTATTATTACTTATCCAGTAGGTGCACACATATCTCTTTAATGAAGCAAGCTAGTGAAAAAATTACACAGGAAAGGAGTGTGATTGCATTAGCTTCAAGGGGAAAACCTAAATATCAGAAATTTTGCACCCACACTCAGGACGTGCATCTGGGTATTACATATCTTATAGATGTGTGTGCAAGCACTAGTGCATGAATGATTTACCAAATCCATTAGTATATAATTGTGCAAGATCATAAAAAAATAAATAAATAATAATAATAATAATACAATAGTGCAGAGTGAGTGACATACAGACAAAATCTAATGACAGTGCACCATTTGGTCCTTCAAGGCTCTTCTTGTATACCTAATTTAGAGAAAAAAAAATTTAAACCCACTCTTGTTTTCCAAGAAATCATCAATTATCCTCTTAAACTAATGTAAAATGCTGGCATCTGTGGCTGATGATGGAACTTATTCCATAGTCACTAACTCTATTATAAAAATAAAACTGGCTCAGCTGGAGCATAACCAGTCTTTTCCAAATCTTACACTTGTGCTATCTCAAATGTCTTCAGAGTATAGCACAAAGAAATCAGAGGCCTTTATCCTACTGATACACTGGATTATCTTATAAGTTTCAAAAAGATCACCTCTTACCCATTTTTATTCTCAAAAGTAAAAACATGAAGATCCTAACCAATCTCTGTTAAATAACTCTTACATTCCTGGAATCATCCTAGTAGACCTCCTTTGAACATTTTCTAATATGTCAATATCCTTTCTTAGATAATAAGATTAAAACTATACACAAGATTTTGGATGAAACCTAGCTAGGGATTTGCATAGAGAAATAAGTATCATATTTTACTTCGAATTTATCAATATATATCTGTAAATAAACCTTATTTAGTATATATGTTTAAGTATGATGAGAGTAATCAACTAAATCAGTCAATATTTAATACTATATATAATAATAGAGTAAGAATGAAATGGGCTGATTTTGTTATTGCTTCAAGGAAAATAGTTAGACTTATCAAACTTTTTTTTACTGAAGCACTGTACTACATAATACCCATCAGAAAATGTAATCAATTATGACAGTATTGTACTAAAACTTTGATATACATAACTCATACATGCAGAAATATATCCCCACCCAGAGCACATTAGCAACATTCATATCATCAAAGATTATACAAACATTTAATTATCCAAATTATGAAAGTACATTAAAACCATTTGAAAGAGGCTTGGGCTAGTTACTGAATACATGATTAAGTAAATGAAAAAAACCAGCAACAGCACAGTATTCAAACTATCTTACAAAAGCTATTAGACCAGCAGCTGTTTGACTTTTTTGTAACATCTAAATGAACGTGTTTTGCCACACCCAACATACATCACGTGAATCACAATACCATTAATTTTAATTATCCTATCAAACAAAACACAGACAAACACCACACCCTAATCCAAAACATTACTTACCAGATAAGAGGTAAGGTTTAAAGAAATCAATGAGAATAACTGATGTTTAGATTTTTTTGCAACACAATCAAATGATATGTAATGCATATCATATTTTCAATATTATTCTTTTTCATTTATCAACACATGATTTACTTAAATAAAAAACTTGAATCAAGGATTCTACAGGTAATCTGAAAAGACAAATAAAACAAATGCTGAATAACATATTATGAATACAACAAATTCCCCCTAACTCTGCTAAGGGCATTAAAAAAAACTTGTTATAAAAGTTACAGTTCTGCTCCATATTAAACTGATTAATAAAATATTTTTTGTTTTAACATGTTTCCAGGAGACTCAAGATTTACATAAAACATGACAGTATTTATAAAAAATGAAATGTATAATTTTGAATTCTCTATAGCAACTCACGTACATAAGTAAATACACACATTTTACCTGCATATATTTGTATGTTTTATATAAACAGATAGAGAAATTAGTAACATTTGAGAATTTAACACAAAATTTAACAGTAACCACACATCTTTTTCTAATGTTCTATTATAATTGTATTTGTAAACTAACATATGAAGCTGAAAAATAACATTAACATTACATTTAAACACTAAAATCAAACAATGGACGTACTCTGACCAGTGAAAACAGAAGTTGAGTCAATAGTTTTTGAGAGTACTATTGGTATTTGGATACATTTAGAGCATAGACATTCTTTCCCTGTGTAGGTAACTTTCTCTCCAGCTGTGAAGGCTTTTCTAAAAAGTAAACAAACATGGTATTAAAATTCCAGTGCATAGTTTTCAAAGAGATAATAGATCAGCCACCAAACACATGAAAAATTATTCATTCGATTATCTCTAGTTATTCTTGTAAAAACACCTGTTTAATAATTAACGAAAACTAACAGTAAAATTTACAATAAGCAAGTTCTGATTTTAATTATTACAAAGACTTGACACATAGTACTGACTCTTTATCAGGTAACAAAAGTCAAATTCACTGGCTTTTTAATATAACTGTTACTACTAACAATGATCCAGTATTAAAGCATTTGGATAAATACAAATACCCAGCTATTTTCTAGTGCTTTAATTATAAGTGCATGAGTTGTAGTTTCCAACTAATGTGCACGTTAAGGAAATACTGGATGTTTTGATGGCAGAAAGTGAAGAACATAGAAACTTTATATAAAGGTGGTTGAAATAAGTTTAAAACTACTTTCTCTGTTTTTGCAAATTTCCTGTATGATATCACACAATACTGTTGATATTACTGGCAATAATGTTATAGTAGAGACATAATAGGGATTTTCATCTTGAGTAATAGCTATATGAAATAATGTTACTGTATTTAACATTATTTCATATAGCTTTTACTATATTTAAATAGTTACTGTTAAGGTAGCAGTTGCAAACATTATTAATAACTGGCAACTTGTACTACATGTATCACTGTGGCTTATTTTGCATATATTATTTGTGTCACCTTATTGTAGAAAACACTAGTGTACAGCAGACTTTTGAAGAACATACATGTGTCATTTAGGCCTAACAAGGTAAACGGTTTACTGTGTCTGCTTATATTGCATTACCTGTGTTGTAATATCTTATAAAAAGCATTATTCTATTCTGAGGAGACTGTTTTGTTACTACTCAGCTTTTGTTACACTGTGACATTGATAGAAGCTGGTAATTAAAATTGTGATGATACAACCTTTGAGAGCAACTTCAAATTTTGTTTGTTGCAGTCATGTAGCAGTATATGTATTAATTCCTTAATGTACCTTGTTATTCAATTTGAATCAGTTCATTGTGGTGGTTGAGTGAAAAAAAAACAACCCAATGCAGCAGTAAACTGGTGAAAAACATGTAGCATTTAATTGAATCCATGTGCACATAACTAGCTTCAAAGTTATTCTCCATAAATGGCCTGAAAACCTTAAGTAACAAGATTAGTAAAAAAAAACTTAATTTAAAAAGGGTTAATACAGCCTACAACAAAGGACCCTAAAACACATAAACAAATAAGGCTGGAAAAGTGTACATTACTTTCTCAAGCTACAAGTCCCTATTTTTATGCACTGTCTACAGTATTCATCAGTTTCAGTGGAAGTCAAAGTAGGGATTTGTAACATGTGGAAACAACTTAGACATTCCTTTCTACGTTAGCAATTTTTACTAATATTGTAGTTAATTAAAACACCTTGATTTTTCTCCAGGCTAATACTAGTTTTCATTACTATACAGTTACATTCTTTCCAATAATAAAAAAAAAAAGTGCAATGTATGTAGGATTATTTGATTTTAAAATATTTCAGAGTTATGAGTCTCAAATAGTGTTTAACAATTTGTTTTAATTATCATCTTGCTCTCAGGGACTAAAAACACCATTATTTAAAAGTTCATAAAATGTGAGATTCTCAGACTATTCCATAACAGAATAAACAAAATGTAATTAAATTTGTGCCATTGTTTTCATTATTCCAGAATACATTATTACTCCAAAAAGTTCTAAATTTTATTGGAAGATTTTGTCTACATCCACATATGTATTGAAAAAGTAAAAGATACCAGTTGAAGCTTCTAAAACTCACAAAATTTAATGGTGCAGTTACAAACAACTACAGTGAGATCTCTTTTTAGACTGCACTAGCAAGCAAAAAATCACCTGTTTACAAAAGGTAATTTTTATGTATGGCAAACTTCATTGTAGTAAGGCATGGAGATATTTTTGAACACTTAAAAACAAAAATTTTTTCCCAATTTACACATGCATATCAAACTGTGTGTAAGAGCTTCATATCTCTCCGATCTCAAAGGGGGCCGGCATTACCTAGTGGTTAGTATGCTAGCCTGTGTACTAGAAGATTCAAAGTTCATGTCAAAATGCTATTAAACAGGCTTCACACTTTCATTTGTAGAGGTGTTATAACAGTACTAGTGAATCCCATTATTTGATTCAAAACTGGACAATAGTAGGTACTGTTGATTAATTACCTTACTTCTGACCAATAGTTTAATATTTTGGGACACCTACATCTGAACCATATAGATTCCTGTGTAACTTATATGTTTAGCTCTTATGTTTTATAAATGCTATTCAGGTTAAAATAATAATACCAACACTATCTCCCACTTTCTGGATTCCACTGGTGCTTTCATTCCTCCTATATTGGATGAAGAATAATTTAATTTGCTCCCACTCACTTAAATTTATCAACACTTTTTATTCACCTTAAGTAGTTGTAAAAGAATCTTGTTTCATGTCCCTCCCTCCTGTTCTCCTTTGTAAGATGCAATCTCATTTCTTTGCCATCACCTCCTATACTTTATCAATACTTTCTACTTATCATCACACCATTAACAAAGATTCACCATTCACAAAAACACTACATTTTGATTACTGTTGGCTGTAATTATTTAGGAAAATTAGAAAGGTTATTCACTTCTGAGTTACTTTGCTTTAATTGTTAATGTATAGTATCTTAATAAGAAAATATGCCATTGACTATTTTTTCTTATGATTTATATAGAAATCCTTCCTAGCTGCCACATGTTTTAAGAAAAGTTCCTTTTTGAACCCCCTTCTGCATGAACTGCAATACCATGCAAGTTTTTTTACCTGCACCTAGCACATAGGAAACATTTTTGATGATATGTATTTCCAAGTGCTGAGACCACTTCTCCTTCAACATAATCTCCACATTCTGCACACTTGGTCCCAAATCTCTCCTGATAATCAGCAGTACAGTAGTAATGACCAGCCTTAAAGAAAAAGCCTCCTGATGCCAAGGATTTTGAACATACTATGAACACAAAGCCAGACATAATAAAATATTACTTTTCAAATACTCTAAGTAGTGACATAGTAAATACATACAATAATTATTACTTGTCTCTTTGTGTAAGTAAAGTAATGTTAATTATTAGTTCATTACTGCTCTTGAAATGCCAAATTTTTTTGCCATTAGCAAAATTAAAAATAAACGTTTAAAATACATAAAATCCAAAACTTCAGAAACACCTCAATCACAAATTCACCAAGAGAAGTCTATACAATATTAAAATTATTTGAATGAGTAGCTACTAAAATAGTTTTTTCCCTTATAAGGTGAATGCAACAATAGTTATACATTGCTGTAAAGAGGCTTAACTTATAACAAGATTAGACATTGAAGTTAATTACCTCTAAATGAATTAAGACATGTTCCATTGATGGGGGGTCTCTAAAGATATCAATCAGCTTTCTATGAAATATTATGACTTCACATATTCCAAATAACATAATAGCACAAACACATAGCTTATCAGGATTTTAACTGGCAAAAAACAAGGTAAATTAAACCAAATTGTGATTGAATAGTTTTATATATATATTGTTCTATGTTAATTCTCGTCTATGCTCTTATTTAGGGATGATGAAAGTTCCATCCCCACTATCTTGTCTGTATTATTTTTGAAGAATTTATATTAGCCATTTCTACAGTAATTTACTTTTTTTTAAGTTTCTTAGTCACTTGTTTGCTGGTTTTTTAATGTAGTATTTCACTAGACATAGGAAGGTTGTATTTATAACAATATTCTGAAAACAATGAAATTATAACTGTAATATTTATTGTTTACCTATTAGTGGCAAGTAATTGCTGTTTCACATTGTACTTGAGCTTTTTAATAGACATGCCAAGTCACTGTAAGAAAGCTAACTTCAGGGGTAGTGATAACATCATTTGAACTAAAATTATGATTTTAAAAACTTACCACTAGTTATTAACAATACTTAAAAAAACAAATACTCTGTTTGAAACTATATCACCTTAGTAAAATTGGTTGACAACATTGTTTTGGTTTTTAAGTTATAATATAATAAAAGAGAAGCAGACAAAAGAAGAACAAGTAACTCAAACTTTTTGCTATTATATTTACAGACATTCCCAAAACTTGTGACTCCATCATTACATAGACAGCTATAAAATGAAACGCTGTTTAGTAAAGTTCTGATGAACAATCTGAGCCATTCCTACCCCCTTGCACAATATTCAAAACACATCATCTCACATACTTCATTTAAATGAAATTTTTTAATGGCAGCTTATACAACAGTATATAAAAAATGATGTATTATACTTAGAAAGGTACATTATTTTACTGATAGATACATTTGATCATTGTAACTTAAAATCCTATAGATTTTTTATATCAGTAAGGCATTATGTCTTCTACACTTTAAGAACGAGATTTTAAAACTTTTGAAAGAAAATGTGTAACTCCCACACCTTTGTGACAGTATTTTAAATAATATATCTCTAAAGTGTAATATTATTTAAGTCAACATTTATTATCATAAAACCTATTTTTGCCATTAATAATGAATTGTGCCTTCCTTTCTCAAAATGGTTCTCCTTCAACTTCATAATTGTGCTCAGTGTTCATCATAAGAAAAATATATATATGTATATATAATCATTCACGCTTCTCCCATCTCCTTAAGTTCATGCACCACAAAAGATAAATGTTCGTCTAGGTTATCTTGTCAGTCTCTCTATCTAATCCACAACTCTACCAGTACAAAATGTTAGAACTAAAATACTTTGAAAAACTTCTCCATTGCCCTATCCCACTCAAATGTCCAACCTATATTGATACAAGTTCACACTCCTGCCATTTACTTGAATGTATTAGAAGTCAAATCAGGAAAATAAAACTAGCATATAAACGTTCAAAAAACCTCTAAACTTTAATTTGATGTGAAGCATTAGATGTCACTGGATGTCTCAAATGTCAATAAAAATATGTATTACTACTATGAAACTTGGCGTTTGTTTATTTTATTTTTTTACCCTTTGTGAAAAAATGCTTTGTTGTGATAAATTTAAAACATAAGAATTGTGTGATTTGTTTATTGGGGCATGATCAACAACCTGCAAAAAAATAAAATAAATAATGACTACAGTAAACTGTAGCTAACCATGACGAAATTTTACCACTTGTTATTGAAAGAATTATTAAACTTTCACAGTTTACTTACCAGCACACATAAAACAATCAACATGGAAATATTTATCCTGTACACGAAGGGCGTTACCACTGCATTTATTTTTGCATGTCTCACACGTTATCCTTCCTTAAAAAGAAAATGTCATGATAAATTACTGAATAAATGAAAATTAAAAAATTGTAACTTATAAGTTATAAATTAAAACCAGAAGATCCCGGCTAATTAGTTACAATCTATGATACCGTACAAAAATTACCTGTGTGGCTCAACATTTTTAAACAAGAAATATAACACACAAAACAATAACAAAACGCATAGTCTACCAAAAGGATCAATATTTACATAAAATCTAAACAGTGTTCGTCAGTCATAAATTCTAAATTCACAATAACGTAAAATTGTTGGAGAAGGTATCTAAGATTTCATGATAACATTTTTTGAACTAATAGCTCTGAGTTGTTGAATAAAATTCTGATTGTAAACTGTGAACACGAAGAAACCTGCAAAACATTAGTTACGATAGATCCACATTTGTTACCTGTTAAAACCGCTACATGTCTGTCTACCGTAGGAGATAGCTTCTGGAAAATTGCCAAAACCTTGCATGACTAATAAACTCAATACACGCATACTATTTATTACTAATAAAATGTACGATTTTATTGTTCCGTTGTTCATTTTTAAGCGCAAAGCTGCACCATTGGCTGTCTATGATCTGCCCATTGGAAGTATCGAAACCCCAATTTTAGCGTCATAACTCAGATAAAACCCTTCAAACTTGCTGCTGAGCCATCGGAAGGCATGCAATTTTATAACAAATAAGAACAATGGTCTTTACCAATAATTTATTTCTTTTAAAAAGTTGTATACGAAAAGATAAGCAATATTATCAAGATGTATGTACTTTTATACACAACTAAGTAATGAATATGATGTTCCTGAATCATGATCCCAAGGGGATGATCACCTAAAATACGCTTGTTTGTTCTTGAATTTCGCGCAAAGCTACACGAGGACTATCTGCGCTAGCCGTCCCTAATTTTGCAGTGTAAGACTAGAGGGAAGGCAACTAGTCATTACCACCCACCGCTAACTCTTGGGCTACTCTTTTTCCAATGAATAGTGGGATTTGCCGTTACATATAACGCCCCACGGCTGAAAGGGCGAGCATGATTTGTGCGGCGGACATTCGAACCCGTGACCCTCAGATTACGAGTCGAACGCCTTAACTCACCTGGTCATGCCGGGCCTTATGTATGGAATTCAACAGGATGTAGAAATTGATACAACCATTACTCATGTCCGTATCATACTCTAACCACCAATAACACTGCACAACAATTTTTTTGAAAGGTTTTGCTTCCTGAAAAGTTTTTGCTGATTGTGACAGGTACCTGGTGGGTATGCACAAATATAGTTTCGATTTTGCTTCATCACGTAGGAACTCTGAGAAATAGACAGTTAACTGTTTACCGGCAATAATGTATTTAATTGCGTTTCTGTTTCTAATACGCGATTAAGTTCAACATAATTAAAAGTGTTTTGCTCCTGACTTTCGTTTGTATTCAATGTCCGGTGCATCACGTTGCAGTGTCCAACAGTAGTCAGCAAGCATTGACGGATTCCAGTTGCCTTGATATCGTTTTTCAATGTCCTGGTGAAACTGAAGATTTCAATGAAACGGTACGTGATGGGCAAATTTGGATGTGATATTCGTGATCAGCAGCCAAAAATCTATAAGGAGCACCCAACAGTGTTCAAGAAGCAAAAACTTTGTTTTGCAGTGTAATGGTTTAACTTTTCTACGATTCTAAGGAAATGAAGATTTGGTTTGAAAGTAGTTCAAACTTATACTATATTTTGTGAAACTTATATATAGCCAATTCACTGCTGTAATTGGCTTCTTTAAATTACCTACTAGTTCTCCACGTGAATGACATCGTCCAGGTGTTCTGAGCTCTAGTCATAGTTTACGGGTACTTTAAACAGACTTACTCTGAGGTGACAAGACTGTGTAATATCATAGTACATAACATAAGTTGATTGACCATTTATTTTCATTTCGGGTCACATAGCTAATCATTAATTGCTTGGTTTGCATAACAATGAACTGAAGGTGATTTGAATTATTTTAGAGCAGTTGTTTTACCTTGTTATTGCCATAGTATTAGCAATTCACACTGTTCATACCTTATTTTGAGCAATGTAATATTCGAACACAAAGATCATATGTACGTATCACAACAGTAAAACAAATAAATATACAAGTTGTGGCAAAAGTTGCTATACAGGCGGTATTATACACAGTGTGTACCAAATAAAGTATTACAAAGACAACCGAAACCAACTACAGTTTTTTTTAATAAGAAAATAACGTTCTAAAGTTTGTTTGCAATTAAGCCCAAAGCTACACAGTGGGCTATCTGTGCTCTGCCCACCACGGATATCGAAACCCGAAACCTAGGGATGAGTCCGCAGATATACCACTGTGCCACTGGGGAGTAGAACGTTCTGATATCTAAAAATGATGTTTGGTTTGTTTGAAATTCGCATAAAGTTACCTAAGGGCTATCTGCAATAGTTGTCCCTAAATCAGCAGCTAGTCATCAAAACTTATAGCCAACTCTTAGAATATTCTCTTATCAACGAATGGTTGGAGTAGTCGTCACATTGTAACGCCCCCCAGCTGAAAGGGCGAGTATGTTTGGTGGTAGAGGGGATTCAAACTCGCGGCACTTAAACTGCGAGTCGAGAGCTTTAATCACCTGGCCATGTCAAGCATTCTAAATGAAATAACTGTATACTCAGTTTGGGCACAACTTGCATATTACTTCAAGTGATGTTACCATGAAAAAGCCTATATAATTACAATACACAATTCATTAAGACCATGTTTGATAAATACGCGAAAGGCAAAGATGTATACATTGAAATTGTTGTAACTATTTACAATTTAAAGTGAGAAAACAAGAGTAGTTTTTTTTTACAGAATGAAAAAAATTCTATTGACCAAAAATATATTAACTTTATGTAAATATAGAAGATAGATATATAAATTATTGTTGTTTCATAAATAAAATGTCAAACAAAAAGAAAAACCAGTGGTTTTTAAAAGTGATTTTTTTTTAAATATCAACAAAACATGCCAGTTCTCACAAGTTAATTTCAGTTATTGATAGGAAACGTCATTTAAATTATAAAGAATGCCCCCATCCAGTGGCAAAGTGGTGTGTCTGCGGACTTCTATTGCCGGAAATTTGGTTACAATACCCGCGGTTGGTAGAGCCCAGATACACCTCTGAGTAGCTTTGTGCTTAATAACAAACAGTATGCAAAGGACTTTATGTGCCTAGAACAGTGGTTTCTCAGTTTATTTCGCGAGAAATTACTAGAGATATCGTGAGAGAATCACGAATAGAGTAATTAACAATATTAAAAATACTCTACAAAATAAATGTGTGTGTGTGTACCGTGCGTTACAGCAGGCGAGTTGCACAAATAAAGGTAAATGGGTTAGGGTATTGATAGTAAAAACGACTTGGAACAACTAGTCTGAAATATATAATAATTCTTTGTTTTCAAAATGTTTATTTGTAGTTAAGCACAAAGCAATACGATAGGCTATATGTACTGTACCCACCATGGGTATCGAAACGTAATTTTTAGTGTTGTAAGTCCGCAGATATACCGCCGTGCCACTGGGGAAGGGGCACTTTCAAAAATGAGCCTGGCTTTTGGTCAAACGTTTCAGGGTAGTAACTATTGTTCGAAAACAAAACAAACAAGTAAACGATATCAAACCGTGTAGTTCGGAAATACAGAGACAATTATGCATCTATCTGCGGAAGCTATTTGAAACTAAGAACCAAAGTTTTACAACCATCACATAATGTTGATATCTTGGTTTAAGACATAATACATGTTACCTCTGATAAAGAAAATACTGCAAAATTGTTTACAAACGACGTTGAGGTACGTAAAGGTCAAAACTTTTAAAAGAACACTTTAAAAAATCGATAAGTAAATTTTTGTTAAACTCTATCACGTGTTAAAGGAAACAGTGTAGTTGTCCGTGATGACGAGAAAACCCACTTGTAGTGTTTTTAAATATATAAGTGTAGTTGTCCATTTTAGGGCTTAGCTCGGCTAAGTAGCTAGTGTACTCGAGGACCACATTTCGTTAACGTTAAACAAATCGCCCTTCACACTTTGGGATTGTGAATGTGTTATAAGGGTGTCGATTAAGACTCAATTACCCAAGGGTGGGCGACGGGTGGTGTTGATTAGCTGCCTTCCTTGTACTTTATAACTTTAAAATTATGGATGTTTTTTATCTCGCAGAAAACATTTGTTTGTTTTAAATTTCGCGCAAAGTTACTCGAGGGTTATCTGCGCTTGTCGTCCCTAATTTAGCAGCGTAAAACTAGAGGGAAGGCACCTAGTCATTACCACCCACTACCCGCTCTTGGGCTACTCTTTTAGCAACGAATAGGGGGGTTGACCGTCACATTATAACACCCCCACAGTTAAAAGGACAAACATATTTGGTGTAACGGGGATTCGATCCCGCAACCCTCAAATTATGAGGCAAGGGCCTTAACCACCTGACCATGTCGGGCCTCTCAGAGAAGACGCTGAACATGTGAATCTATTTTGTTTGGCAATGAATAAGACTAAGCAATCGAATTAAACATACATTTTTTGCCTATTTTACGGATTTTGTTTACCTTGTTGTACGAGTGTCTTTATTTCATGCCTTGGCCAAGACAAATATTAATGAAATTTTACATTTTAACTGAAACAATCATATATAGATATATTTAAAGTGAAAAACACAAAAGTGAATAAGAAATTTTGGGATTATGTTTGACAAAAATCAATCTATTGACATTTGTAAGAGAAAAAAAAAAAGTATAATTTCACTTTTTATACTGTAAATAAGTTTCATTATTTTGATTAAATTATAAATTATCTTACAATAATATTTTATCATCTTGAATAAATAAATAGAGGTCTGATTCGATATATTACTTTTTTGGTTGTTGACACTTGTTTCATCGTTTTTATCGGTTTCATTTTACTGATTTTCACAAAACTGGATTTTAGTTGAAGTTTTTTATCGCTAAAAGCCATAATTCAAAACCTTTATGGTGAAGTTGGAAATCTTTTTCTTTTCGAACCCGAGGTTCCATAGTTCATTAATCCGACATTGAATTGCGAGTGTGTGTGTGTATGTGTATCAATCTGTGTGAAAGAGAAGACGAAAATGGAGATAAAAAATTTATTACATAGGAATTCGGGTACTAAGTTTGTCTGGTTAAATACAAATTCGTGCGACACTGTGTATAATTAAGCAAGCATTTTCTAACAACGAAGTACACGTCTTTCAGAACACATCAGGTACCTTCCTGCTTCCGGTCATATGTGACAACAGGAAGTCAGATCTGTTGTTCCTTGTAAGCATAAAATTATACAGAACTGTTAAAAAGTTAACGACATTGTATCCTGTACTTAGTTTAAAGAATTAATGGACTGCAACTGCCTGTAGTTTTAGTCTGGACGTCACAGTCTCTTTACCATGTTCTCGGTTGTGATAATCTATTCTTTACTTTTATCTTTCCATGCATGAGAGTGATGAATAGAGATTATATTTGAGAGAGAGAGTATTTTTACTGCAGTTTGAGCCTATTTCTATTGATCCCTTTGGGTGATAGGTATTCTCCTAATGTTCTAAGTCTGATATCCTTATGGGTACGAGCTAGTACCCTAGTTTATATGTTTGACATTCATATAGGTGATAACTACTTCCACATTGTTGGGAATGTATATACATACAAGCTGAAATACCCTTCAACTGATGGAGAATGTTTAATTATAATTAAAACGACGTAAGTTTAACGGTAATTATACATTTCAAAGTAATAACATAAACGTATACTTTATCTTAAATATTTAAAATTATAACAAAGCTTCTTCACAAACAACATTTGTAGTTTGTTTTCCATCTGCAAACAAATTAAGATTTTCAATTGATCCCACCCTTGAACACTGTACTTTTCACTGTCCATGAAAATAGTATGATTATTTGAGAAACCATCCAACAACTTTCATGCTTTGACTTCGAATCCATTCGGGATATTCAATATTGTTTAAAGCGTCAGCTTGCCAAAATTATTTGAGATTGATTCAATAGGCTTGGAGTAATTAACTAACATGTTTTGCAAAATAGAAATAGGATTAAGTTCAAGTTTGACCTCCTTAGGACAATCCCCATAGTTCATAATGTTTGGAATTAAATTTGGTTGGAATTGGCCCAATGGGCCCGGAGAAATTTGAGTGCAAACAAACACACATTTTGTCTTTATAACTATACAGATGAAGGATATCAAAAATATCTTCTATTTAGAGTTACTTTAATTTACAGAGATGTGGATGATTCGATTTGTTTGAATCATTTTCTACTGAAGTGTAAATAGAAAGTACCACGATATTTGATATGCAAACCCATCACTTAGTTTAAACACAAAAATAAGATACTGTCCAGCAGAAATAAATATTTTGGTTTTTATGAAAGTCCAGAACTTTATATTAAAAATAGATTTACTTCACTTAGCTGTAATATTTCTTCATCTTAATAGCTAGCGTCTTTAGAACGTAAATTGGGGGGTTTGTGTTCGAGTCCTGTTGTTGTAAAATCGGATTTCGCACTTTGGGGCGCAAGTCAAATCCCACTCTTTGGTCAAACAACAGTAACATAGGGGTTGGAGTTGGGTGCTATTGACTATATGCCTTCTCTCAAGGTATATCAAGGACAGCTATATTTTTTTTCCCCAACATAAAGCTTTTATTTATAGCAATTTTCACCTATGTGATTTAGTATAATGAATAATATAAAAATATTCCTCATTTTAAAAATAACTGAGAAGTTTTACGCCAAAATATCAAAAAACAGTTGTAATATAACTAGTTACATCACAGATCAAATTTATTATTTATAACTAGCACGTGAATTTTAACCAGAATAAGTGATTCATCGGTCATATAATGTTCAGGATGTTTGATTGAATTCATTAATAAATTTTGGAGTATGCAGGAAACTTTATATTTTCTTATTTTAATTGAGACACCTCAGGTTTTTATTATACTATTTATATATAGGTATAAAAATATTTTAAGACCTGGCATGCCAACTTAGGAGATGCTTTACTCATCACTTCCAGTATAGGTTGCGACTTCCTGCCAACAGGCGGCTGCAAATGATGAATTGTTTTTGTTTTTTTTTATTTTCGCCCAAAGTTACTCGAGGGCTATCTGCGCTGGCCATCCATAATTTATTAGTGTAAGACTAAAGGGAAGGCAGCTAGTCATCACCACTTACCGCTAACGAATAGCGGGATTGGACGTAAAATGATAACGCCCCCGCGGTTAAAAGGACGAGCATGTTTGGTGCGACGTGAATTAGATCCCGCAATCTTCACATTACTTTACACGCCGGACGTTATAGACTTAAACATTCACATCTCCACTTAATTTTCTTCTTTTATACGTGAAATTTATGAATAAACGATAAATCTAATCATCGAGTTACCCATATCTACGCGCGTGGTCTACTTCTGTAGATACATTTCTCACTAAGGCAAATTTTACAAGTTTGTGCCCTAGTCTTCTTTGCCTATATTTTTAATGATAACTCTTTGGTTTTTAGTCTTGTTGGTTATATAGCTATAATGAAACGTCGTAATTTGAAGAAATGTTGTTTTTACGCTCTCTGTCTTTTCGATATGTGTTCTTCCAGTGGCTCAGCGACAAGTCTGAAGGCTTATGACACATTACTACAACTGTTATTTAATCGTGATGTCAGTCTTTCTCTGTGTGTTCGTATCATACTAGACCAATGATTCTGAATAGTTGTTTACTTAATCTGTTGGACAACATCAATTTGACTCCCAGAATGTAGAGAAGGTACCTGATAAAAACAAACAGAAGCAAGTCAAACGTTAGCGTGACCTCAAATTTACGGCGTTGTGAAGTTATGAACAATCTGAAATAATTACACAAAATCTCTTTGCTATATCGACTACTAAGTTACATTTTGGGAAACTACTCATGGTAAAAATAGTACAACAATAAGATTTTACTAGCTTATGTATTCCATGTGCTCAAATAAGTAAAACCACAAAGTGTTAATAATCTTAAGTTCGGATAACAGTGAATAAAAAGCATATTGTGCACGATCGATTCCCTTTTTGTAAATTTCTCATCAAAAATTATAGGTAACACAAAACTTTTATTATCTTATAGAGATATGAACATACGAATGAATAAATCAGTGTGCATGTGTAAGACTCACGTAGTGACAAATATTATAAAACCTTTAAAAAGTACAAAAACCACAAAAAATATAATCGAAAAAAGCGTAGTAACTGTAAAACTACGAATGTCTCTTAAGTATTTAAGTATTTTCAACTATTATTTTATCTATGAATAGTTTTGAATGTTTGTTTTTGAATTTCGCACTAAGCTACTCGAGAGCTATCTGTGCTAGCCGTCCCAAATTTAGCAGTGTAAGACTAGAGGGAAGGCAGCTAGTCATCACCACCCACCGCCAACTCTTAGGCTACTCTTTTACCAACGAATAGTGGGATTGACCGTCACATTATAACGCCTCCATGGCTGAAAGGGCGAGCATGTTTGGCGCGACGGGGATGCGAACCCGCGACCCTCAGATTACGAGTCGCACGCCTTACTCTTAAGTATTGTCATTTCATAATAAAGCTGGATAAAAAAACATCTTAAATATTCTCAGTTTCTCACACTTCACATGCATAGTTCACTTAAATTCTTAAATTACTGCATTATAAAGGTACGGAAGAACTTCGCAATGAAAACATTATATTGTGTGTAATATAATTTTTTTTTCAAATTATTAAAAGCAAGATATCCCTCTCCTTGTGTGTCAAAACAAGAAAAACTAGAACTGGTAAAATAACGCCAGTCACACACGATTGAACAGAAGAATTGATAAAATATAAGGTTATTTGCATTTAGAAAATATCACAAAACAACTGTAAAATATACGACACTAACCGACACATTTATAAAATAGTATTAAAACATTTTGCCTTATTCTTTGTTGGCTGTTTTCCAAATTATAAATCGTTATTACATCCTTACAATATAGTGGTGTTTCCAATAAATTATGTCACACCAAATTTTCTTAAAAGCGGCGGTTACAGGCTAGGTCTTAAAAACCTACGTATTACCAAACTGCCGAATGCTTTTAGAAACATTAAAGGCAGAAATCCGTATTAAGAATGGTTCATTAATAACGAAATCGTGATAAAACACTCTATAATATTATTAGCTCAGATAATTTTTTTTTCCAAACTGAGCGATCTTAAACAGCTGAGATGTCACAAGAACTGTGAAACAACAAAATGACATATTTTGGTCTTTTTCATATTAAAGAAAAACATTACTGAAAAAACAACAACAACTGTAAAGCTAACAGCTGTGTCGTAAATATTCTCTTCAAATATAAGTAGCAAGAATAATAATATCTTGAATATCCTAATTTTATCGTATTTAAATTTCAAATCCGTAGGAAAATGAAACAATGGGAGGGGATTAATAACGAAATTATTATTTAAAAAAAAACAACAACTTTAAAGACTCTACCAATTAAGTTAAAGCAGCGTATATCTTAATTGTGGTCAAGACAAATATAAGTATTAATTTAGTGTTTTAATAGTATAAAACAGGACTTTTACTATTAGATATAGAATACTTAAATCGGCAAGTAAACATTTTACGTTTCAAATAAAATATCTACAATTATATTAAGAATAAGAGCATAAAACTTCAGTATAGTTTTTGTTTACCGAGCTTATTATATGGCTGTGAGAGCGTTCTGCAACTTTGGAATGAAGTTTGATTAATTATATCAAATAAGTTGCTTTTGATTTGCATCCATGCTTATTTTAGTTTTATGGGTTGGGGTTGGGAAAAAATATTGTTCGTTATTGAATTATATAGTTCTACCATATCTTTGTAATATTTCTATATTGTCGTTGAGCGGTAGTTAAGTGTATTATATCAATAAGAAAATAACAGATAATAATGAAGATCTGTTATCCGATTTTTGGGTTACTTAACTTTGTTAATATAAATGTGAGGTTGTTAGCATACCCCCTATCTCGACACAGATGGTGAATGATAGCTCAGAATGAAGTTTTTAAATTTAATACTCAGGTTTTACCCCTTTTTACTATTGTTCTTCAGTTTGGATTCATATCTTTTGCAAATGTTCTACAGCTGATATGTATGATTTGAATTATATATATATATGAAAATCCTGTATCATATTAAGTTCACAATATATTAATTACTACATTATCCTAAATAAACACTTTTCCAGCTGTTTCTAATTAATGATATTTTAATTTTGTATGCCAACTATCTTCTGCTATTCTGCAACTACCTTTCTTATTTATTCATAAAATAATGAAGGTTTTTATTTTTATTTTGTATATCCCTCAAAGATATTTATTTTGTAATGGAAATGTAAACATCATGATTGATTCGAAATAAATACAGTGAAAATGTCAGAGCACTTTTTTACAGAAATAGTTTTAAAATAATAACAATCAGTAATTATTTTTATTTTGTTCTCTTTATAAACTGTGTTTGGATCTGGCATTTTAACCTAACGATATCAAAGCTATACTTTCTTCTTTGAAAACTGATACAATGTTATTATAACGACTATTAAGCAACGTAAGTTTGAACAGCATGAAATTAAGACAATAACAAAGCTGAGGTTGCTAAATAATTTTAGATTGTTCAGTACCACGGTGTGAAAAGACAAACATCTGGCAGATTCATCTTTTTATCGTAATTACTTCTGAAATTTTTCAGATGACTAGGTTAACATGTGGTGATTATATGGATATTTTAAGTTTTACAGTGTATTTCAAGGATATTATACGAGAACAGTCAGTTTCAAGTTCCGAGAATATCGTTATTGGCTTATCTGATGCATTCGTTTTATAAGTATATATTTATATGCATGAAATAATCAAGATATATGCTCAGTAACTTAAACTAGTTACGTATTTACTCAATTTTGGAGTGATTCACTAACACTAAAAAAAAGCATATTCGTTATCTATTAAATGTATTCTGATTATGTAATAACTTCTACCAGAAAAAAAAAAGTTAAAATATTGAATAATAGTTATAGTTCATAATAAATATCTTAATTATGAGTAACGGTCATACTATAAAAATACTGTATGACCACTCTGCCGTAGATCGTCAGTTAAGTATCCTTGCTTCTAGCGGTGTTTTCGGCCATTAATTTCACGTCCGATATTTAAAAACCTACAGACCATCTTCGGTTATATTTCCTCTCTTTACACTGCTTTATGTAATAACACAGAGGAATACTGGTAACAGAACTTAATTTACGTGGTCACTTTCAAAAGACACGAAAAGGCGATAGTAACCTAAAGAATGTATTAAATCAAAGCTTGGTACCTTTTATCACACAAGAAAGTAACCAGCATTACATAAAAGTTTTTTTTAAGCATCAGTAGACGTAAAACATAAAATAAACTAAATATGTACTTGACTTTGAACATGTAAAGTTAAATAGAGAGAGTATATAATCATTAATGCTGCTTTAAATATTGAAATATCTTTATCTTAGTTTCAACTTGATAACAATCACTCTTCGTAGAGAATCGAGCATTTCATGTAAATCCTTCTCTACTGAAAGAAAAAATTAACCAATGCGACAAAACGACCTGAATTTCAAACATACCTAAGGGCGGAATAATTTAATATTAATAATAATATTATTATCAAACTGAGAAATGCACTTACCCATTTTTGGAGAAATTCCTTAGAGCAATGTATTCTTTTATGATATAAGTATTTATTTAATTTTATGGGGCGAAGCTCAGTTAGTCATTAGAGAATGTAAGAGGAACCTAAGCGAGCCAAGTCGATTACACTGTTCTAGCCTAACCCAGCTTATTTTGCTCTATACCCCTGCAGTTTCAAGCTTACGCGATAGAGGGTTTGTAGTTAGCCTGGCGGTAAAATCAATAAATAAGCATTTCTGAAGAGTATTTGTTACTTCACTACTCAGATATTTGAAAATTGATTTAATGATGTTAAAGCTGCAAGTAAGTTATTTGATGAGTAGGTTTTCTAAACATTATAAAAAGTAAATTTCAGTATATTTATGAACTATTTTAAATACCCATAAGCAATTTTATAGTAATCCCACGTAAAGCTAGTGGCATCTGGTGACAAAAAACACATTTAGAAAAGGTACATGAGAATGCTTCAGATTTTGTCAAGACTTTCTATGATCAATGCTCAATTTTCATCTTTACTTCAGCTACTATATTCACTTCATTTATTAATGTTTTAAATTTACTTTGAAATAATTTACGTTGGAATTAACAACTTAGTACTGTGTTGTTTAGAATATTACACGTAACTTTTTGTACTTGTTAATCACAAAATTCAGAAGTCAATTGATATTAACTTTTTAAAATTATTGTTTGTCTCAAATGTTACCATATTAGTAATTTAAAGGGTAAATATTCACGACAAAGATATTGGCATTTGAAATTTTGATTCATAAAGTTAGCGTGAATAAAGTGTGTGATATTATTAAATGTGTGATAAGACTTATTAGTTACATGACAGTCTTCGGGAAATGTCTGGAGAAGTCTGGAGAATTTTTAAACTTTGAATGCACCTCATTTTACACCGAAACTCGTTAATTTAATCAAAACAGATTAGTTATGATGTATGAAAAAAAATGTATCGTCAGAATATAAAATCCTATTGTGTTTCCAATGTGTTAAATATCCTTTGATAGATTGTTTAGACAGAGTATTCATGATGAAACTTTGTAGAATGGACGGCAACTGTGTCACTGACTTGAATACTTTTCGAAAGGCGGAAGATTTCAAAACGTCGTCCTCTACACTTGTGTCTCCACAGTAGGTAGTTGCCGTCTCTTCTACAAAGTTTTATCGTGTTAGATATCGTTTAACTAAAACATGAATCGATCTACATTACTTTAGGCCTGGTAGATATGTTCATTTCGAGGTGCGCTAAAAAAAAAAAAAAGCCGCTTGAACAATACGTTTTTAGATGTCTGTGCCTTCCCTGTTTGTTTGTTTGTTTTTGGAATTTCGCACAAAGCTACTCGAGGGCTATCTGTGCTAGCCGTCCCTAATTTAGCAGTGTAAGACTAGAGGGAAGGCAGCTAGTCATCACCACCCACCGCCAACTCTTGGGCTACTCTTTTACCAACGAATAGTGGGATTGACCGTAACATTATAACGCCTGCACGGCTGGGAGGGCGAGCATGTTTAGAGCGATGCGGGCGCGAACCCGCGACCCTCGGGTTACGAGTCGCACGCCTTACGCGCTCGGCCATGCCAGGCCAGTGCCTTCCCTATTTTAGTTGGTTTGAATTTAGCCCAAAGCTACACGAGGGCTATCTGCTCTAGCTGTCCCTAATTTAGCAATGTAAGACTAGATGGAAAGCAGCCAGTCATCATCATCCACCCCAACTCTTGGGCTACTCTTTTACAACGAATAGTCGGGTTGACTGTCACATTATAACGCCCCCACGGCTGAAAAGACGAACATGTTTGGTGTGACGGGGATTTGAACCCGCGACCCTCACATTACGAATCGAGTGCCTTAACCAACCTGGTCATGCCGGGCCGATTATAGTTGTAGCTGTATGTATTCGATACAGTTCTAACTACAAACGACTATGGAAATTAAACACTGCGAGTAAGTTTTCATTATTGAGTTTTATTCGTACAGTACAGTTTTGACTATAATAGAAACATCTGAAACACTTTTTAACCTCAACAGACTTAAATTAACGTGACAAGAATTAAAACACAGCATTAATGGTTTTTCTATTATCACTTTCTTTGAAATAGTCCAGGTTAGTTATTTTTTAATCACTGAAGGCCTTAGTGTGTTACAATAAATTGTTCACAGAACAAGGAAAAATACTATTAGAATTAATTTCCACATTTTCTAAACACTGAGATTACTAACTTCTTTTGTTTCTGTTGGGTTTTTTATACACTTATTACTAACAGTGGGGCCGCATATTACATCATATTTAGTAATATTAGTTTTTACATGTTACAACCTCAGTATAATAAATTGACAAAAATATCGGATGAAATCACTCATCTTCTATATTATATAAGGGATACAGACAATAATTAGTGATATTACTTGCAATATTAATGATATTGTTTGTTTAAATTTTTGTGTGCACCTCATATATAATTAAAGACCAAATAACAAACAAAATTATGAAACTCGTCAAGCAATTTGATAAATAAATAGTTTAGAAGAATGTGTTTAAAAAGCCGATTGAGTCCAATAAATCTGGGGTTTAAATGACATCAATGCCTTTACGATTTGTTGATGCCTTCTTCGCTAACTATTCTAGAAATTGGCGAAAAAAGTCATGGCTTTTTTATATCCGGAAAACACAGTATAATATATTGTTCTCAGTATTGTTGTAAGCTATATTTTCATTACATTTATATTTTGATCATTGATTGAGCATATAACACTAAAATTAAGTTGGAAAAAGTTGTCTAAGAATATTTAGAATGTTCATGAAACAAAACTACATTATAAATACGAGAATCAGTGAAGCATTGAGTTCGTTTTCAATACAGTTCATCCAGAATGACAAGATAGTAGAATATTCAGATCAGTATTAGGTTTTATTGGTTTTTTTTTAATTTCGCACAAAGCTACTCGAGGGCTCTCTGTGCGAGCCGTCCCTAATTTAGCAGTGTAAGACTAGAGGAAAGGCAGCTAGTCATCACCACCCACTCTTGGGCTACTCTTTTACCAACGAATAGTGGGGTTGACCGTCACATTATAACGCCCCCACGACTGAAAGGGCGAGCATGTTGAGCGCGACGGGGATGCAAACCCGCGACCCTCAGATTACGAGTCGCACGCCTTAACACGCTTGGCCATGCCGGGCCTCAGTATTAAGTATTGCATACATTTAGTTATTCGATCAATAAGTCGTAAAATTGTATAAGTAAGTTTATTTGACTGGTAAGTGTGTGACACGCAAATATATTATATGTTTTCTATTATTTTACCTTCATTTATGTAGTTTCCATGCTATAATTACAGCAATAAGTGACCCAGTAGGCTAAAATTTCCTCATTCTCGTTGCTTTGTTCCTTTGTTCTCTACATTAGATTATGTCTATTTTGCCAGTGACGAAATTGCAGTAATATAAAGAATCCAGGTTAAAAGGATAAGCACTATAATATCCTTTGCTTGCTAAGTATGGCATTGACTAATGTAACATCCGACTAATGCTGTGAGGAATCAAAGGTCACGAGGTGGCATTATTGACTAAACAACAACGCTAGTTTACATGTTGAATTCTTTATTCAGTTCTAGTAGGAGGTTGTAGAGTGAACACTTTTACAATCATCGTGTTTAGTTCGACAGAATTTTTTTTTCGAAAAAAAGAAAGCTGGGGGACTAAGCACAACGTAATAGAAATGGCAGCCTTTTTGTGTGCCACATTCAGCTGATCGATCTGGAATAATCGCTCGCCGGCTATCTGTAACGTAATACTATGTGATATCTATAGTGTGTTCTTTGTATGTGTTTATAATATTGTAAAATTTAATATATATATTTACTGTTTGTTTGTTCAATTAAATATTAAATAAGAATGTTTATTAGTTTATTTGTACATAAACATTTAGTTTAGAAGTACTGTAAATGTTTTATTACATTCCTTTTTTGTTTGTTTGAAGTTAAGTACAAAGCTACACAATAGGTTATCTGTGCTCTGCTCACCACGGGTATCGAAACCCGGATTCTAACGTTGTAAGTCCGTAGACATATCACTGTGTCACTGGGGAGCATTGACTTCCTGAACCGGACAATTGTACCAAAAACTTTTCTTGGTCAACACATTACAATTGATAATACAAAATATTGATATGAACCAACTTGTTTATATTTCATATCAAATAATTAATTAAGAAAATTCAAGACCTATCTATTATCATATATCGTAATTTATAATATAAATTATAAAATTTAGTTATTACACTTTATACTGTATTTTGCATAATATACTTACGAAAAACAGTTAAACACGCTACGTTATGTAGTTGGAACTTCGTACTAGCGAAGCCTGAAAGATAGCTTTAGAACTTTATATCCAAGACTTCAACCCATTAATACCCATTCCCAGAAATCAATTGGCAACACATATAGAATTCACTATCACTAGAATTAACTTTATGTTCAATGACCAAAACTACATACAAATAAATGGCTTGAATATGAGCAATCCTGTGTCACCAGTTCTAGCCAACATTTTCATGGCACAGATCCAAGCTCAAGCGATCAGTTCAGTCTTACACCCATCACTTCACTGGTACAGATGTGCTGACGACACAATTACTAGATTCACATCTACAGAACACACACTTTTTTTTTTTTTCACCACGTTAACTCTATACACTCCTCTATTAAGTCCACTTGTGAACACGAGAAACTAATCAAATAATATTTCTCAACCTCAAAATCAATAGAACTGATACACAATTCAAAACAGAAATCTACAGAAATATCACCCATACTGTATTATACATTCCCTGGGAATCAGGACATGAAACAAAACAAAAACTCAACATATTAAGAAACCAAATAAACACAGCCACAAAGCTATGTTCACCCGATAAAATTAACGATGAAATCAACAAAATAAAACAACACTTCATCAACATCAACAAGTTTCCTGAAAAAACCGTTGAAAAAATTATACACACACACCCAGATCAACAGCACGTTCAACAACAAACAAACAATAATAAATTCCAAGAAATAGCAATATTCATTCAAAATCCAGGTACAAAACCAAAGTCCATTCTATTTAAAAACTACACTGACAATCATAACACTAACATTATTTATAAAATGCAATGCAATAACTGCCACGACATCTATATTGGAAAAACAAGCGGAAAAATGGAAACCAGATTAAAAGAACACACACACACGAAACATATTCGCACGTTTTTGAACATTGCAAATAAAATAAACACGACATAACCATGAAAAACACCAACATACTAAGTAGGGAAACAAATACAAACAAACGCAGCATTAAAGAAGTCCTACTTATGCAAGAACTAGAACCAAAATTGAATCATTATAAAGGATAACCTCTATACCTATATTAATTATCTAACATTTAACTACAGCGCTCCCTAGAGTCTCGCACCCGTCTACACTCTCGACCCTGGGTCATGCGCCCAACAACTGCCAATTACAATATCTGTTTGTTAACTTGATGATGACCTAAGAAGGTCGAAACGTTGTTCTCTACTTTATTTTAACTAAAGTTTTAATACTCATACCAGCCGTCTTGAGAATACATAAAATATAAATTATGTGTTTATGCTATATTTATATAAATATACCGTGATAATAAAGTAGTTTAACTACGTTTTGAATATAACTTACTAAAACTTGTAGAAAAAAGATGCTCATGGTGAGAGAGTTAAATGGTATGTTTTTGTATTATGTATTCCTTTTTTAAATGATTTAATTTTGTATTATGTATTTTTCATTGTTAATGTTTCTTTGTTTTGTTGACATTTGCACTGTCCCTAATCTATATAAATAATACTGATGTCTTTGTTCGGAACTTTTTCCCACATTTCTCGATTAAATATTTCAAGTCTCATATCGTTAAAACGGTATTTGTCTAAGTATTCCAAATTGCATAGTACTTTTTCATTCAAAATCACCCTACTTGTCTACTGCTTAGTCAAACCTTTTTGCAATAGCTGTGTTACATGATTACACAACGTCGTTGTGATCACGTTATAACAGGCTTCGATCTCAACCTCAGTTTTTATTTGCAAAATATTTCACACAAAAAAACAGTTAGCACTTTTCTAAGTTTCTTTAAAAATGAACATTACGCTAAATAGAATTGCTATAGGCTTCCTCGACTTATGTAGGTCTAAAATATCCATCCCAAATTAGTTCAAAACCATATTCTTATCACTTTGTGAGCATATACTAAAGTATCTGTATACTCAGCTAAGTTTCCTTTAGTACAACTTTACATTTACTTTTCTCTGCAATAATTTAGCTTCGGTTCGTTTTATAAGGACCCCCTATAGCACAGTGGTATAAGTGCGGATTTATACCGCTATAAACCGGGTTTCGATACCCGTGGTAGTCAGAGCACAGATACTCGTATAGCTTTGTGCTTAATACTAAACAACAACAATATTTTTTTTGTTTCCATAAACACCTTTTAGCTACCTTTTCTCTTTACTACAAGTTTTATTCTTTGTTTTTGAGAGTATCTTTGTTTGAACTCGTAAAACCATGTCATACACTGAATGCTATTAATTTCTTCATACTCTGTACTCTTTTCTAAATAATATTACAATATTTTATTGTTCTTTTCTTTATCAAGTGTAGTTTTATTCAATAAAGTTATGTATGCGTGTGTTTGTTTGTTGACCACGTAAATTCTTTTCAAACAAACCGGTTATCGATCCAACAAGTAATACCTGCAACAAAGAGTAGCTTAAACAGCATTCATGAAAGTGATAGAATAAGGAAAATTCATGTGAAATGTATGAACATTATCTCAAAAGTTTCGCAGGTCGACGTAAATTTTATAGTAACAGATTAATAAGAAGACAGTCAGTTAACAGCACAGTCTCTTAGGCTAATCTTTACCGATAAAAAGTCACGTTATAGCATTCTCACGACTGAAAGGGTGAGTATGTTTTTTGAGAGGAGTTGAATCTCTGATTAACAGATTGCATATCGAGCACATTAAACCACAAGGCCGCACCGGAATTTTATTTAAGTAATTATGTATTTAACATTATAGTTTAAGATAATTTCTATTATTGATTTAAAATATTGTATTTTCATATTAAAGTATTTCCAAGAGGCTTCATTTTATTAGTTCATTGTGAATTGTATTACATATTTTGTATATTAATTGAAGGGGATTTACGTTCTAGCTTGTTGTTTAAGGGTTGTATCATTCATGTTGTGTGTAAATGCTTACAGGAGAGAAAGAAGCTTAACACGCTTTATGTCTCATCCGTGTGTTGCTTTATTATTTGTTTTTGTGAGTCTCTTTGTTTGCATTCATCACATGTTTTTCTCTTAATCATGCTTCAAATGTTTAGCTAACTGATTCCCCAAGTGGCACAACAGGGTTATTTATAACGCTAGAAATCATGTGGGCTGGTGAGTAGAGCATATATGCCCATTGTGTAGTTTTGTGCTTAATGACAAACAAGATAACTACAAAATAAGATTAAATCCAAATTTAAAATTTGACTTAAGCAAAATTCTGAAACGCAGGAGGTGAAGGAAAGGTGTAATATGTATGTCTTTTCTATCCACTTGTATGCCCCACGCTAGTACAGCGGTATGTCTCCGGATTTACAACGCTAAAATCAGGGGTTCGATTCCCCTCGGTGGGCTGAGCAGATAGCCCTTTGTGGCTTTGCTATGCTAACAACACACACACTATCTACTTATTTTAATATAAAAATTTTCAAATATTTCCTTTATTCTGAATCTATGCAGTTTTCACATAACGCATTGGCCCCATTTTAATTGTTAATACTCTTTTGTTGTTCTCAAAAGCTAATACCTGCTTCACCTATGGAGGATAAGTTTAATGACAGCAGTGTCCTTCACTGCCAGGGAAAATGATATCTAGAGATTCCAATCTCCCTGTGTTGAATGAGAATGGCCAGACATGTTAGTACCATTAGTTGGTATGATTAAATACGACATTTCCTGTTAAGTAAAAAAGGTTAGAACTAAACAGCCCACATAGGATCACAAGCAACTTGTTTGATAGGAGGATATCTCATGGAAAAATCATTTAGTCCTTTCACGAATTCAATAACATGCAACAATCTGGTACCCTAACACGAGTATAATTATAGACAAATTGTTTTGTCTATTATATAAATGTTTCCATTTCATATAAGATATCGTATCAATCTCTTTATTGCTTAGTTTAAAACTCACTTAGTAGTATAATTCAGATTTATTTTGTAATTTATCATGCCGATCTTTCAGTAATAGTGAACCTACCCAACACTCTTCAGAAACCAGAGAATACCACATATCTAAGAACAAATATAACTTCCTATGTACATCATCCCTATCAAAGCGTGCACTTCATAAGATAGTTACAGCTATTTATTATTTGTATGTGTGTGAGAGAGAGAGTTTGGTTTGGTTTGTTTTGGAATTTCGCACAAAGCTACTCGAGGGCTATCTGTGCTAGCCGTCCCTAATTTAGCAGTGTAAGACTAGAGGGAAGGCAGCTAGTCATCACCACCCACCGCCAACTCTTGGGCTACTCTTTTACCAACGAATAGTGGGATTGACCGTCACATTATACACCCCCACGGCTGGGAGGGCGAGCATGTTTAGCGCGACGGGGGCGCGAACCCGCGACCCTCGGATTACGAGTCGCACGCCTTAGAGAGAGAGAGAGTTCTCTAAAAATGAATTTATTCTATTTTCAATTTCGCGCAAAGTTACACGACGGTTATCTACGTTAACCGTCCCTAATTTGGCAGTGAAAGATTACAGGGAAGGCAGCTAATTATCACCCTCCACTATTAACTTGTAGGTTACTCTTTTACCAACGCATAGTAGGATTGATCGTAACATTATAACGCTCCTACGGCTGAAAGGGTAAGCATGTTTGGTGGGAAAGGGATTCGAAGCCATAACCCTCGGTACCCGGCCACTAAACTTCTGCCGGGTTGTCAATTGGGACTGGGTTCTCCCCTTGTCCCCCCAAAAAGGATAAAAATAAACATCATACACAAAAATTACAAACAAAAACAAATTTGACATTTATTACATTTAACCAAACAATCATCAAAAGAACATTGAAGTTTTACTTTCATCTTTCAAAAGTAATTAACAAAAATATGCATAACACTTTACAGAATACCTGTATTTTTAGAATTTGTTTAAATTGTACT
The DNA here is from genome assembly GCF_004210375.1 of Tachypleus tridentatus. Classification (NCBI taxonomy): domain Eukaryota; kingdom Metazoa; phylum Arthropoda; class Merostomata; order Xiphosura; family Limulidae; genus Tachypleus; species Tachypleus tridentatus. The sequence goes on from NC_134826.1 coordinate 97,285,989, forward strand.
TTAGGAACAGCAAAATTTCGGTGTTTTCTGGTAAAAGCCTTGACCTTTTGTATGTGATAATGTCGCCGACAGCGCTAAAATCCTGTCTACTGTCTACTCTGATCGGAGGTACGTACGGAAAGTTAACGCCTTGCTATCCTTGCCATAGTGGGAAACCGAGCTTCAGCTGACTTCCAAAAGTCGAACGAATAGGCATTCTTAGAATGATAAATTGGTGGCTAATCATAAAATTGTTGCAATTCTTCCTAAGAAGTCGAGGTGTTGGCAGTTGCACCTGCTGTTAAAGGAAGATAAACTTTGCGTACGAGGGCTGTTCAAAACATACGCGGACTGTTTGAATTGCGCGGCTCCAGTTGATTCCAGGGGACTCCGCTTGGTGTCGCTAGGTTCGCACAGATCAGCTGATTACGACGCCATTTCCCGATTGCAGATATCTTCATTTGTGTATTAGCTACGCGGTTTTAAGTGAAGTGCGATTTTTTTGTTTGGCGGATTTCAGAATGAATGACCTGAAGGAGCAACGACTTGCTGTGAAATTTTGTGTTAAACTTGGAAAATCTGCAACTGAAACTTTTGCTATGCTTAACACGGCTTACGGTGATGTTGCTATGAAGCGTACGGCATGTTTCAAGTGGCATGAACGTTTTAAGGATGGTCGACAGTCCATTGAAGATGATGAGCGTCCTGGACGTCCTTCCACGTCAACTGACGAGCCACACGTCGACAAAATCAACACCCTGGTACGGGCAAATCGACGTCTGACTGTCAGGGAGCTTGCTGAAGAGTGTGGGATATCAGTTGGATCTTGTCACGAGATTTTGACCGAAAAATTGAAGATGCACCGCGTTGCTGAGAAATTCAGCTCTCAGAACACGTGAGTTTTTGGCCAAACACTCGATCAATGTTCTTCCCCACTCACCTGACCTTGCTCCTTACGATTTTTTCTTGTTCCCCAAACTCAAAAGACTCTTGAAAGGAAGAAGATTTGAGACGATTCCCGAGATTAAGGCAAATGCGACGAAGGAGCTGGAGGACATTACAAAAGAAGCGTACCAGGACTGTTTCAACAAGTGGAAACACCGTTGGGATAAGTGTGTGCGTTGGGGAGGAGAGTACTTTGAAGGGGTCCCAGACCTGTAACTTCTAAATAAAGTACATTTTGTTTTATGACGTCAGTCCTCGTATTTTTTTTAACAGACCTCGTATATTTCGATTTTTTTCCTGTTCTGAAGCACAAAATTTCTAAGTACAATATGAGTACATTATAGATTAGTTCATAGTCAGCAAACCGAAATGGTAAATGGTTTGTAATGTGGAAGCAAAGGCAAGAAATGATAAAGAAAAAGAGAGCTGAAGGAGAATTTAGTAGAAAAATTAAAAAGTTTAAAGGATTACTTAAATTGAACCCTGAACTCAAGCTCTGCTCACGGGTCATCTAACTCTAGAACAACGTGGGACTTTTCGACTGGATTGTCTTGGTCAGAGAAATCATGAGCTTGTAGTAATGAAAGCAACTTAGCTTTTACATAGGCTTTTTCTGTCAAGAAATAGTGGGCTTTATAATGACTGCATAAGCATTGGATTTCTTGCTGGAGTCAAATTGTTTATCCAATGATTCTAATAGAGAATTTCTCAATGTAAGCAGACTGTTGAATTTCAGGTCGCAAATATTTTTCTTCAGAAACTTTGCTGTTGGAACGACATCAGATCCACAGGTGTTTGAGAGACTCAAATTCCTTGTTTTCCACTCGAATAGCTCAAGACTGAAAGAAAAATTTCAGCTATGGACCACTAAGATTGAATATGCCATGGTAAGAAGTATAGATTGTCAGGGTTTGTTTTAACTCGACTAGGCATTTGAGTATCTTATGAGAGCTATTCCACCTTGTTGACGCATCCTTTGTGCTGGACGAAATTTATGCTCGTTTGAACCTTCTTTAGTTTTATTCTGAGATAGAAAATGAATTTTTGAAATGACCAACAATAAATCATCTACAATCAAGTACGTCTTCAACGGTTTTCTGCTTTAGTATTCCATCATATATTGTAATACATGTAGTTGTAGGTTGTAAGTGGTAGGGTATGAAGCATGCATCCCACATTGGATGCGTTGGTTTAATTTAAGGCATTTGTTATGGTGCGGCTGTTATCTTGGAGTACGACATATCCTACTTGTCAAACACATTGAGAAAGCCTTTCAACAAGTTTGGTCGTGTGTGTTACTCTTATAAGTGCTTAAGAGACGAAAGTGAGAGCTGTCTATCCCAGTTTCTGTCAATCCAATGTGCAGTTACAGCGAGATAGGTAACAGGGTTGCTATCAGAGGTCCATGCACCTGTAGTAATGTTAACGTGTGGCACGAGAGATTCTTCAAAGGCAACTCCCAATTTTTATTGAACTTTATCACGTAGTTTTGGTATTGCAAAACCCAAAATGTGACTCTAGGGTGGCAGTTAGACGTTTAAATCCTTCATTTTCAACCACTGAAAACAACTGTTCATCAAGTACAGTCATCTAGTTCATGGCATAAGTTATCAAAGATGTACGTGGTTCATCACTGGAAAAAGGTTTAATCTTCTGAATATATCGCTCGAGAGTCATTTTACTCCGTAGGTGATTGAAATTTTATCATTGACATCTATATCTTTACGTTTGCTTTTCTTATTCTCATTTTTAGTTGATAAGCTAAATTATTTTTTCTTTTAAACACTACCAGGTATACCTTTATAGGTATACCACTTATATCTTTTGTGCTCTCTCTCTTTTTCTTTTATTACAACAGTATTGATGTATAATTTACTCACGCTGCCTTGTGACTTACCACGGTTGTATTTTGAACTTTTGGTACTTGTTTCCATTTTTCTTTTGTGTGTATTCAAGCCTAATTCCAAGAAACGTCTGCTTTTCGCATATAGGCCTACTTTCAAATAATCGTGTGCTTTGTGTCAATGCCTACACAGGCAGGTTCAATTACTTCAGAACACCATCTTACGAGGCAAATTATTTTCCTAAAATGTCAGAAAACTGTTAACCTCATTTAACATATCAACTGTTAGGTTACTCACTCTTACGACGGTTAATTTTATGCTTTATAACTTTTTTCTAACCAAAACTCTCTTTCACTCAGCTTTACTTTTGGCTCTCTTCTCACTATCTGATCTCTCGTCTGGTCACCTGGTCACTGCTATTTATATCTTTGACTGAGGCATTCTATAAATCTTCATAGCCTCGATATCAGTAACTTTTGGCTCTCTTATCATGAAAAACAAAAAACAGCTAAATAGTCATGAAATATTAACTCACAAAATTAATTAATACTACCTACACTAAGCAGTCTATTATATCTAACATGAGCCCTTCTTCATGAGAGAAATATTTTAACATTGTTTCCACTTTATACACAGGCAGTTTTCAGTTAACACACTAAGTCTTCTCACATAGTCTACACCAACATTTACATATTCTTTGTTTGTCGCTCCTGGCTTAGGGTCTCCAGTATGTCTTCATCTTGACAGGATCCATTATTTTCATCATGATCTTGTGTTGTGTGAGGTCTGTCTTTCTTCATTTATCTGTATATTGGCACAGTATATCTTTCTTTTTCTTACCAGTCAGTTCTTTAGTTATTGTTAACATCCTCATACATTTCATCTCCAGCCAGTGCTCTTAGGCCTAGTAAGTCATTGTCTTTAGATTCTGTTTCCATGACAGCCACACCTGTAACGCTCATCTGTACATTAAGAACTGCACCTGTTAAGTCTTCTTCCCTCTCGAAGTATGTCTGGTGTGGACACCATTCCTTATTTTCTGTAACAAAAATAACTGTTCTTTGGTGGGATAGCGGTAGACTTTGAAATTTACAGCGCTAAAATCCGGAGTTTTATTCTCCGCAGGGGACACAACTGGTAGCCAAGTGTGGCTTTGCTGTAAAACAATTTTTTTTTTTAAATAGTTTTGTTTGTTTCTTTAATTTCGGGCAAGGATATCAGACGGCTATTGAGGTTAATTGACACTAACTTAGAAGTGATAAACTAGAAGGAAGGAACCTAAATATCACTGCCCACCGCCAATTCTTGAGCTATTCTTTTACCAACGAATAGTATGATTCATCCTTACATTATAACAAGCACACGATTGAAAAGACGATCATGTTTGGTGTGACAGGGATTCGAATCCGCGACCCTCGTATTAAGAGTCAAGCGTCCCTAACCACCTGGCCATGCTGGGCACAGTATTACCATCAATATACGTTGTTTTTTACGTAAATAAATAATGCTCGTCTGTAATTCAAGACCCCCATTTTTTACATTTCACAGACTATGAAAAACACACAACGAAACTGTCAATAAAGTTTACATTACAAAATGACAGATGAAAAAGGAAGGATAATGTATTTATTTTAACTCAGCGGCACGCAGAAAATATAAGAACAAACTATGTTTATTTTTATATACGCAAAAACGGCTCGTTTGTGTTGAGAAAATATTTTACATAGAAGGTCGAAACGTTGTTCGATCTTCTATGTAAAATATTTTCTCAACACAAACGAGCCGTTTTTGAATATATATTTCTCTACAAGTGGGTTTTCTCGACATCACTGATTATGTTTATTTTTAACTAGAATTCTCGAGGTTCTTGAAAAAAGAAGAAAAACATTACTATTTAGTAATTATTTGGAGTTGCGGCATTGGAGAAATAGCTTAGACAATTGGGAAGTTTCTGCTTTTATGTAAGATACTATTAAAACATGTCCTTTCATTGAAGGAGACTTGAATTATCAAGTCCTGTCCACTCAACGATAACGAAATAATTCATTTCTTCAGTAACATTCTAGTGTTCAAGGCAATGGTTTATCAGACTAGCAATTTAGTTTGAAGGAAGAGAACGTGATATTGCCTACTTCTCCCAAGTGAAGCGCTCAGGAACAGTTGTTTTCTTTCAACCCCGCGCGTGAGAATAATTTGCTATATTGGCTATAATTGCGTCTAGAAAGATTGACGAGACGTTTTTCTCAGAAAGTTGTGAAGAATATTAACGTTGGCTCTTCCACAGATGAGTACACATGTTGATGAAATAAAGAGTCGAGATCGAGACATGCAATCAGAGTATTTAAGTTTACATAATATTAATATAGTAACTAACTTAATTTTAAGTAAACTTTGTTGCAATTGATTTAATTTAAAGTATTTGAATTTAATTTGAATTTAAGGCCCTTTTCAGGAGGGCTGGGACCGTACATCCAATGAAAGCTCTGGTGAATTTTTTTGCAGGAAAGATACCTGACTGCCGTGAGAAAACCCAATTTCACAGGACAAACACCGAATAATTTATTTGTCTTGTACCATAGTTGTAAAAGAGAACATTTATTGACATCGTGACATAATGCTCAACCCTTTGTTTTTCTGTTCGCAGAACAGATTATATAGCAAAGTGTGTTTGGTGGGAGATTGAAATTTTATAGTGCAGATACCAATTTATTTCTTTTTTTCTTTTGTAATATTTAAAAGCTAGTTCAGCTAGTATACTTTTTAAAGTAGGTAGGCTACTAATTTTATGTATGTAATTTTCTAGGGTAAATTGTAGAAACCTTAGAACTCTGGTTTACTGCATTTGCAATTTTTTAAGATTATTTTTTGACATATTGCAGGTTATCTGTCAATCATATTCTAAAAGTGGACTGAAGTGTCTTCATAAATATTAGTTTTATTCGCCAATGACGAATGAATGGATGCTTCTTGAAAGGCCCGAAATGGCCAGGTAATTAAGCTACTCGACTCGTAATCTGAAGGTCGAGAGTTCGAATTCCTGTCACATCGAACATACGCGCTCTTTCATCCGTGAGAACGTTATAAAGTGACGGTCAATCCTTCTATTCGTTGGCGGGGGTTGGTTATGACTAGCTACCTTCCCTCTAGTCTTACAGTGCAAAATTAGGAACGGCTAGCGCAGATAACCCTCGTGTAGCTTTGCGAGAAATTCAAAATAAACCAAACCATACTTCTTGAAAACAACGTATGTACACTTGACCTTTGTCGCTTTCCGAGGCGGGAATTGTATTTGGTTATGCTCTGTTCTATTACTTGCACACGTGGACGATTTTTGTCGCTGACCGTTGTGTTGTGTTTATAGATTATGACCCATTGCAAAACGACGCACTTTGATTATCATGACGGTTCTGTGTTCCCAGGTTAATCCACATTCTCTTGCTTTCTAAATACAAGCTTTATCTTCATGCTGTAAATTCCAAATCCCCGATCTGAACAACTTCTGTATGTTAATATTTTGCGTCAGAAAGGACTCATACTTTTACACACCTTTCCAAAAAGCCTATAATTTTCGGTGGCAAAATGTAGTTCTGATATATTGTTTTCCACTACGACTTTATATCGGTTGTGATTGTCATAGAATCTACTGAGTTTCATATTCAATATCATTTTAATAAAACACACTGCATCATGTTGACTTCTTTGGCATGATAATAATAACAGCAAAATTACTATTACTGCCTGAATACACGGAGGATTTACATTTATTTCAATGAATAATTATTGAAACTATGTACGAATTTATAGTTAATGAAGCTGTCACTTCTGGCCTGGCATGGCCAGATGGGTTAAGGCATTCGATTCGTAATCAGAGGGTCGCGAGTTCGAATCCACATCACACCCAATATGCTCGTCGTTTTCAGCAGTGGGGGCATTATAATGTGACGGTCAATCCCACTGTTCGTTGGTAAAAGAGTAGCCCAAGAGTTGGCGGTGGGTGGTGATGACTAGCTGCTTTCCCTGTAGTCTTACACTGCTAAATTAAGGATGGCTAGCGCAGATATCCTTCGTGTAGCTTTGCGCGAAATTAAAAAAACAAACTGTTACTTCTTCAATTTTTCTTTGAACTGCGTGAAATTCATAGTCAACAGGACTGTTGCTTGTTCAATTGTCTTTAATTTCTCTCTTTTGTATAAAGACTCCTGTTCTCGACATATTCACGGAAAATTTGCACTTTTAAAAATAAATATAAAATTATTTACGAGAAAAAATGAAAGAGACATTAAATAATGCAAGCACAAAAATATTTCCTTGCTTACAATAAGGAATTTTACCGTTAGATAACCGAATTATTCCAGGAAAAGTCGTCATTCCGAATGCAAAACCAGCCTACTCATCAACTGACCATACCTTTATTTATTGAATAAACAAATACATCAGCTGATCTAAATTGAGTGTACCATGATCGATTTAAATTCTTGGATGTAAAAGTAATAAATGGTAAGCTCAAGTACTAATCTAAATTTAATACTTTTTAGAACGTGTGATATGTGATAGGAGTTACTGATCTACGATGAGAATATAAAGTTATCTATTTGAAGTTTTATTGTACGAAGGTGGTAAGTTACTCATTTTAGGAAGCTGAAGAAAGTGTTTTACGTTTATCATAACACTTTCAGTTATTGGAAATTGGAAAGTGAATGGACGTTCTGGTTTCAGGAGTTTTTAACGCAAATGAAGAAAAATGAGTTTCCTTTTCTTTTTCAGTATTATCATCCTATGTTTGCATATGACATAATGTTGTTTCTAGTGCAATAATACACTCTTTGAGCACGACTAATATCTGTTCTATTTCTGTAAATCACGTGGTAACAGAAAAAAAAAAGTCTATGACGTAAAAATGCGTTCATGACCAAAGTCCTAGTGACGTAGCTGGTTTTTATAAAACTTGTGAGAAAACTGAGGAACAAATTTCTCGGCGCTTAACAAAATATAAACGATTTACGGGAAAAGAAAGGTGTTTAATTTCACGTGAAGACCTTTCATTATTTAATTAGACAAATGTAAAATTAAATTTCTTATTGGTGTTGGCTAAAATTGTTATGAAAGTTATGTATAGCTCCAGGAAAGCTCGTTTTGCATAGCCGTCAATAATATTTTAATAAAAATTAAATATATATGCAACTTGATTAATTTCTTGTGGGGCAAGTTGCACACCCAGCTTTTCTCTTCGTGAAAGCCCGACAATTCCAGCGAAAGTCTACAAGCAAAAGCGAACTCTCAGTCCATAATGGGCTTTTTTTAAGCTCTTGTAATGCACTTTTAACTGTTTTACTTTAAACGTTTTAAAAGTTATTTTAACGAGACTGAATTCCTCTGTATTTTTTCTCTTGAAAACACACACAAATTTGCTAAATATGAGTAAATTTTGCGAATATTTTCAGTAGTGTTCATCCCGTACGGAAACTGTTGTACGACAGGGGAAGCGGATCGGAAATAAGGAAGTGTAGCAGTCGAATTAAAGATCTTGGCAGAAATGGTAAAGCAACTGATTTCACAGTAAAAATGCAGTCAGGATATTTACTGTCTGAACTTGGTACATTTATTATACAAAATTTAATAACAATTTTGAATTTTACTTCTACAGAAAACTATGTTATACATTATACATTAAGAAATAAGAAATATCAATAATAATATTTTAATTATGAAACACTTCTAATTTAGGCTTAAATGCTTATTCTAACCTTAGTTTAAACTGAAAGTTAAATGGCGTGAATCAGGATAGAGCGACAACTGAAACAGCAGCACTATCTCTATTCTTTGCGTTATATAACTACATATGTTGGTTGTTATGGGAAACAACCCAACATGTTGAACCTTTTATTTAAAGTCGTTGACTTGTGAATTCTTGTTATAATGTGAGTTTTCTTCAAATTCGACTATTTACAATATCTAATGCAGTAACAATAAATGGTTTATGCTATAAAAGATTTAAATTTTGCAATATATGGGAAATATTAATGTGAATCTGGTTTGCTATTGGACTATTAAGTTAACATGTCATGTTTGGTTTAAATAGGTCAACCTTTTGGAAGGAGATGCATCCACAGATAGAAAGTTTTTCTTAATACTTAATAGTTACCTCATAGGTATGGCTTAATAGGTACAGCGCGTATGTGAAGAATGTCTGTGCCCCAAGCACAGGTTGAACGATTTATCTTCACAACCCTCAAATGTCTTCTTCTTTTGTAAGCTTTCAAGTGGTTCTCGTTCAACATCCAAAATACATGCGCAATCTTATTCTTTGGACTTCTGCGTCGTCACAAACTTTTCTTGACCAACTTCTGGAGTCACTTTCATCTTGGAATACCCATAAAGTCATTCTCATCTTAACATATATCTGTACAGTCACTTTGATCTTGTAACACCTATACGATCACTCCGGTCTTAATACTCCCGTATATTTACTCTGATTTTTGAACTTCCGTACAGGTACTTTATCTTCACATTCATATACAGTTCCTTGCACAATATCTCTTCCTCTATTTTGCGCATTTTTACAAAACACATTGATGCTCGAAAATGTTCATGGCCACTTTAATTGTGACTCCATTCGACATTCATCCTGATCTTAATTCACGTTTTGATGCATCTTTAGATACACTTATGAAATTATTATTATATCAACGTTCACTCTTATTTTGAAATAGTTTTACAATCTATGATTTTGGCTCATTTTTATTATAATTCTGATTTTGAAGCATCTTTACGGTGTACCATAATAAGAGTCATAATTTAACATAATTATTGTGCAGGCAATATTACAATAAATTGATAAGCTGTACTGAGTGCTTTAAAGAGGGTTGTTGCTATTGAAGCATTGCAGTGATGAATGACTGATTAAATCAATAAATATGATACATTATTATATTATTTAATACGTCGCTCATATAATACGTGTCTTCGTTCAAGCCATATATATATATGAAGTATTGTGCTCTTGAAACCATAATAGGTAGGTTGATTTTAATTACTTCTAGGGTCATGATTGCTGTAATAAAAAGTACATAACTCTGCCTCTTCGTTGAACGTGTATTAATATCTTTTCAAAAATGTGTACAAATGTGCACAATTGTACAAACTTGTAAGGTGAAACAAAACTTCCTGTTTTTACTACGATACTTAGTTATATATACTACAGTAACAACACCCAGTGATAACGATAATTATTTTCTAAAGGGAAAAAAAAAAAAAAAAAAAAACAGTGGGAACGTCACGTACCGCTTCTAACCTTGAACAATTTCGATCAAGGCAGCTCCTTACGATACACTTGTAGCGCTGTCTGCTATTTTGCCTTGTATATTGTTATGCTGTTATTTACATTCCATGGATTTTAACCTTCAGCAGTATTTGCGTCGAAACAGAGCCTTACGTACGTTGAAGTTCCCGATTCAAAATATATATTCAAAACAACCATATATGATTTACAACTGAAAAACAAAATGAAATGACATTTCGCAGTTAACACTAGCTGTGATTGATCTGTTGTCACACGATGACCTTTATCGTAGTCATCCTAAAGTTATATTTCCAGCTTCTGGCACTGAACCAATTAGTTTATGCTACTGTGAATATACACATTTATCAAAAATCGTGTTGTTCTTTTTATTTTACAATAGTCTATACACAACACTTTGGGCACATGGTGGAAGAGAAGCCTAAACAAGTAATACATTTATTCAAAATTATATGTACGTATGTTTCACAATATAAAAAAAAATAATCTGCGTTTAGAATCCCCAAGGTAGGGTATGTTCTTTTAACCCCGTATTCAATATGCGAGACGACAAAAATGATAAACGAGATGTGCCTTCTTTAAGGATCAGTATGATTTTGTCGTCAGTTTCATTATACAAAAGTAAAAAGTTATGACACATGCTTATAAACAGTTTTTAAAGGATTTTCTTATTTTCATTTTATTTTTACTCAGTGAAGGATACAATCTACTTGTTTTGGAGTAATACATTCAAAATATGTCAGATAAATGTAAAAAAAAAAATTCGTTACGTTATTGATTATCATAGTTATATTCAAAACATTAAATAATTGTCTCTTTTTCGTCAAAGTTTACACGGGCAGGTTCAATTAAATTAGAACACCCTTTGACAAGGCAAATTATTTTCCTCTACTACTGTTATTACAATATAATTAATGAGAAATTCACATACAATACCATGTGGGATACAATAATTTTATATAAAACTTTAACTAATTTTATTTTACATCAAAAATCCACATATGTTAACTCAATTACCTTAGAACCTTTAGACACCAAGTGACAAGACTAATTATTCTTCTCTACTCTGTTTAGTGCAATACAATCTGCAACTATAACACTTTAAAAGTCACCACTATACAGTCCTTATGGCTAAAGTTACAAACACTGTCTAGATCGATATATCTCAATAACTATGTTACTTTTACTTTAACTAACTTGGTCCCCTATATATATACATTGCCCAGTTATGGCCTACAACTTTCTACACACCATGAGATGCTTTGATGTAACAATACTCACTTAAAGCAACAAGAAAAATACAGAATGGTCGAGTAATATTACGCTAATTCACAACAAATGATTCATAAAGAGTTATGTAAGCAAACTTTCCCTAGTTATTGCTTCTAAAATAACTATCTTTAACACTCGCACAATATAAACTAAATAATACTCTAGTATTAAACTTAAAATAAGCAGTCGTGTAAATCTATAATTGATGATGGATTGTTGTCTATAGCTTCATTTGCTGCTGTTAGACAATTTATAAGTAACAATAGAAAATCTTGATTCCATGTATTTTTTACGTTCATTCATATAAATAGCTAACAAGTTTAACAGTGTATGGTTATGTCTCTCACTGTTCTATCAGATAAAGACTAGGGAATAATGTAATAAAATAGGATAGAAGTCTAGAAGAAATCAGAGGATTAAATAACAGTTGTTTAATTACAATAGAAAAAGTAAATTACAAAACAATGGATATTTCAATAAGTTAAAAGGGCATATTGCCAAGAACTGTAGCCAAAATGCTATAGGAAATTAAACTGTTCTTAGAAAAAAGGAACTGGTGTAAGTGTGGAAAATATGGACATTAGAACCAAGGCTTAAGGGATCGACAAATGATAATAAACCAAGAAAACGGTATCACGAGGGTGAGTCCCAGAGCCCAAACACATGAGAAAGAGAACACAGAGCTAACTGGATCTAAAGAAACAGGAATAAGTTGGACTTAAGAAGCAAATTCAGCTTAGATTATTTTAGTTACTCCAATCAAAATAATTAGTTCATTATTTAAACAACTAATCAATGGGTTCATAAAACAAAACCTCTTACAAAGTTTGTATTGACATTGGTAACAATTTGTTTTACTTTGAACTCTGTGCAAAACTACATAAGAGTTATCTGCATTAGCCATCCTTAATTTATCAATTACTGGGCTACTTCTGCATCTGTTTGATGTGACGGGTATTCAAACCACCAAGCCACAGATTGAGAGTTAAGTTCCCTAACCATGCCACGTTCCGACATTAGTACCATTGCTCAAAATAATTTAGTAATGAATGGTAGGAAATTGTTTACAGAAATGAAGCAACAAGATTGATTGAAGTAATCGTGAAGCCGAAAAAAGAAGAAATTGGGAAATCATCCTAACTATGCATATAGGAAATAACCTTCACAGAGAGGCATGGATGTGAGATTAGACTACATTTAAACTATTTCATAGTCATCGACCAAGAAATTTTTGGGTACTTCATAACATTTGCAAAGCCAGGGGTTAAATATCCAGTGGCAACAATAAGAGCAATTACAATTCCAATAAAAAGTGAATAATTATAATGGAGCTTATTAGTTACATCTTTATATCTAACAAATGGAACAAAATAGAATCAATTACTTCAGCTTGTCCTGAGTGATTAATGGTTGAAAGAACTTTCATGTATCAGAACAATAAGCATGCATCATTGCAGTTGTCAGCACCACGAACCATGATAATCTCAGTCAGTTCTGAATAAAAAACTGCAAGATGTGAAGTCTTACAAGTATTATTTCCAAATCAACTAACATCACCTTAAAAATAAGATGCAAGAAGTATGAAGACAAACGTTCATATAAGGGGAATTTATCATCTCATTTACATGTGTCTCAAAATCGATCATTGCCATAGACTACAGAAAGAAGTGTAAATCTTGAAGAAATCCTGCAACACAGCTTCCACTACAAAAGGCTCAGTTGTAACATTGTCATGTCAAAAGCACGCCATCCCTCCACACAAACTTTCCAAATTCTATCTTGTCTACAAAGATTACAGATTCCTAACATAATTTCAACAGTCCAATTACATAGTGTCAGAAACTACTTCTTAGTAGTATATATAGTAATGTAATGATATATATGTGTGTTGGTCTAAGGATTCTTCTACAGTAGGTGTTTGTGACTTGTTGGTGATAAATCCACTAATAAAAGAACAGCTCAGATTCCACTACATATTTCTCTACTTGTTGTCAAAAGTCTTATTAGGCCAGTTCAATTGCTTTGAATTCAGTTGAAGAGCCGCTCTATTTCTCTATTCATATCGCAATAGTATCACGCTGTAGCATGAGTTGCCGCAGTTGTATCTAGAACTTTCAATAATCATCTGTTTTTGTCAAAACTAACAGAGGAGGGTTCAATTAGTTTACAACACACTTTAACGAGAAAAATTATTTTCCTTGTCTCTTTCAAACTGTTAATCTCATTCTAAGATACCAACCATTAGATTTTTCACTTCCACGATTAATAACCTAACATTTTATAAGTTTCCTCTGACCAAACTTCTTTTTCACGTGACTTTACTTTTATTCTGTTTCAACTCACCTTGCTGTAGCTACTTTTACGTCTATCACTTAGGCCCTCTAGAAAATTTTATAGCCTCGACAGTAATAGATTGCACATAACGTTCATTAGCTTCGACATCAACGAATTATAAGCACAAAATAAATAAATTAATAACACTAATTTTTATATACAGTCTTTTATACCTGAAATACAGAAATCTATAGGTACTATATCAGCAAATATTCATGCATGTTCTTTAGTAGAATATCATGAACACCATTTCATTATACAGTTGTTTCAGATATGTGAAAGTTGAAAGGGAAGTAGGGCTAGAAGTCTTAGTTTTGCGAGCCCATATCCTAGTAGCTTAGATTCTGAATGAAAATCCTTTTCAGTTACGGTTTATAATGTTTCCTGAGACACATGGGTGACTTTTTCCATTGATCTTTGCATTTATGGGTTCTCACCTGTTACAAGATGACAAACTTTGCCTACCGTTACTAAACTATGGCTTGTTGCAGGTCTCTCTGGATGATCTTGATGCTCCAAATTGATCTGTATGCCTTAGTTTTACAAACACATTAAGCACAAAGGATATCTCCATATTTGAAATTCTAAATCTTAAGTTTAAACCCATTATTCGTGTGTATTAATATTTGTGTTAGAAAGAACTTTTACATACTCCACCCAAAAGTGGTCAATTTTCGGTGACACAACATTCACTATGAAATACAAAACAATATCAAAATATAGTTTAACACGTGCCAAACTTTATGTCAACTGTGATTGCAATGCGACTTACTGACTTGCATATTCAAAATCCCTTTAACGTAATGTACTCAACCCCGTATATTAATTACTTAGAATACTAAGATACGTCTTCCACAATAGACATCATGACTTAGGACAATCAAATAAAATATCGCTTAAGAATGCATCGTTTGGCCAAATAACTTCAAGGTGCAAAGCAGACACGAGGCTGTGAAAGATATGGGATCCATGAATAACGTGGTACTAGTCATTGAGCACTACTTATTATACTTCTGAAGAAATATTCAAAATATTTTACATGCACTACTGAAAAATAGATTAAATCACAAATAATGAGAGCTACTCACTGCCGAATACTACCTACAATGACTTACATCAAGATAAAAATGTCTTTCAACACTGGAGCTAAACAGTAGATAGTAGCAAGTGCATATCAAAAAATACATCCTTATTATATCTTAATGTGCTTTGTTATTATTTGAATTATATAATGCGTCTGTTATAGCTTAATGAGTAAAGAGACTTTCTCTGGATTATCATGCAGTGTCGTAATCATCTACTTTGATGACGTAATCACATATGAAAAGACCTTGATAGAGATGAATGAAAGACTTCTTGAACCTATAGGTTTTTTTTTAGCATCATGAATATGAAAAGGCTTATAATGATGCTTTTGATGGGCTTTGTTAAGGAGAGGCCTAATAGGCCCCAGAGCAACTTGAAAGGTTATTAATATTAGGCTAATAAATTTGTATTTAAATGAAATTGCCATTTCATTTGATTCATTTTCATTTAAATACAAATTTATTAGCCTAATATTAATAACCTTTCAAGTTGCTCTGGGGCCTATTAGGCCCCACTTTTCGTAGGAGTGTTAAGGTGTGTTAATAGCTGAAAATCCTTGCCTTAAAACTGAGGAAAATTAAAAACATCTGATTACATTATGGTCCCAAAATGGTATGAGCATTTGTGTTCTTTAAATACTTGGACAGTACAAAAAACATTTGTCCACTAACTAGACTAACACAAATATGAATCAATGCCATCTTACATATGTTGTCCACTTTTGCCAAATCTGCCATCTCCAGTCTTTAAGCTGGATTTCTTTGACAAAATGACAATAGGTCAAATATTGACAATGTACATATTTCCTAAATTACAAATGAATCATGCCTGTTTGCAAAGAAATTCAAGAAACAGCTCAAACGTACTGGAGAGAACCTTATGAAGTTAATAGTCTTTATAAAGATAACTGATTAGTTAGTTTTCATATTTTGATCAGTAATGCCTCTACTTCTTCCTTACTTATTTTTCATTGTTTTATACAAAAAAAAACTAGATTAGTCATTTTGGGATTAACAGGGAACACAAGAGTTTTACTTACAAATATATATCATTCTAATGGAATAAAATGTCAAGTAAATATTCAAATTATTTTCAGATATTAAATTTTGAGGCACTTAGTATTTTTTGCACTCAGACTCCTACCAGTTGAAATATTGCATATACAGTACCATTACAATGCCAATTTTACAAGGTAAAATTACATACCAAAATAAAGTAAAACAACTAGCTTTACAAACTAGCTGATTTCAAGCAAGTGGTAAAAAAATTAAAAGTATATCTTTAAATAACTTTTGAAACATTATAATCACTAAGCTCCAAAATCCATATTTACTTTTAATGTAATATAAAAGTCAAAACTTTAACTTCAGAAATTTATTTTCATGTTTTACATGTTACATATTGACAGCATGCTCAAATGAAAATAAACAAGGTAAGAAAAATATTATTACCCATCTGTAACTAATATTGACCAGCATTTGTAAACATAGTATACACAGTAGTTACTAAATAATACATCTATCAGAAATTATAATATACATGTACAAGTATACAGATATGTTTAATTATTCATGGATGTGAGAAACAACCATTAAAAAATAATTCAGTATTTCCTGCATTGGGAATGAAAATTTCAAGTATCATGGATAAAAAAACAATTAAAATATTAAATCCTAGAACCTTAAACAAATAATTCAAATATTACATATCAGGAAAAAAGTCTTGAAGCAATCATATAAATTGAAAATATGCAACTGAAAACTACTTCATTAAGATATAATCAAAAATAGAAATTTTTGATCCAAAAAAACACCAGAGATTTAACTAACAAAGTTGATTAGATATTTTGAAAAGAAAAAAACAAAACAATAACCAATATGTGTTACCAAAAATGAAAAAATAATGTTGGTCCACTGAATGTTGTTTTCTGCCCAAAGAAAAAAATTTGCAAAGTAGTAAATACAAAATTTAAGCAACAAGTACACTTTATTCCAACTAAGCATGTACTTTTAAACTTGTCGGACAGTAACTGCTCCTGACATCCACACTTTCACATGCCTTTAAAATCAGGCAAATTAGACTAACAACACTTCTCAAAAATGAGACCAGAGAAAAAAAACATAAAAAAAGCAATACTAATTATATTTCATAAGATTTTTTTACAGGCAATTCTTATTAGCTCTTTTTTCTTGCTTATGCATTCATACTGTCTAAGGTGTTATGCCAAAGTACACATGTATATGTGTATTTTAAACAAAACATATAAAACAACAAAATTGAAAAACTTGTTGCAAAACAACAACACTAATGTAAGGAGCACTTCCACCTATAAACAAATACTAAGATCTACAAACAAAAATTACTGTTACATATAGCTTTAGCACATATAGATAATATCTTGGTTCTTTGGTGATAAACCAAGATTTCTCATCATATCTTCTTACTGCAAATTATTTGATTTACATGCTAGATTAAATTTACATTGTTCAATTTACTGATGGCATGAAATATATTACAAAATATGTTTTAATCTATCATTCTATTCTCACATATAAAAAAAAACAAAACAAAAAGCAGAGGAAACAATTTTTCATTTCCAAGTTGTGTTTCCAACAAAACTTAGAAATAATCCAAACCCTCAGCACAGAAGACGTTTCTGGAAAGAATATTAATCTTTTAAATCTTAATAAATCAAACAGGATATATATGTTAGTAAGTAAATACAAAATGCCACCATGTAGTCTAAAATAACATTTAGAACTACTAAAGAAGGAAAAAAGTTCATATGAAAGTGTCAAAAATTGTTTCCATAAAAATATGTTATTCCATAGTAGTGGATGTAAACTTTATTTTGAAATATTTTTATCTAAAACAATGATGCATCTAAATGTTCCATTTACCCAGAGCTTTTGTTTTTAGTATCAACTCTTAATGTTTTTATACAAGATCTCAGAAAAACATCCATGTAATTAGTTTCTGGTGATATATTAGCAATCATTTGATTCATAGTAAAAAAAAATGTTTGCTGTGCTTTGAACTTCTTAAAATTTTTGTAAATAATAAGTCATTAAATGTTAATCTCCTAACAGCTCCTATTGTCAATTTAATGACTTCACTTGTACAAAATACATGGATAACAATTCAAATACACATTATACAAAAATTAAACTTTCTTAAACAAGTTTATCATGTTTAGAATTACAAATAAAACAAAGTATTACACATTATAAATCATTTACAATACAAACTTAAAAAAGCAAAGTCACAGAAAATTATAAACAACTGAGCTTACCTTTCGAAAACATTTTTTTTTGTACACCTTAAGGAAAGAAGCTCTTACATTTATATACATACTTAAGTTCAGAAGAATGAAATTAACTAAAACTAAATGAAGTACTTATATTTTATGTAAATATTTTTAAACATTTTTCAGGGAGTTAAAAAAGAATAAATAATTTTCAGTGTCAGTAATGACAAAAAAATTGTTAGATGGAACATTTTCAAATTCACACCAGCAATTATGATAAAAACATTAACTATTTTACATACACAGTACTAAAAAAGTATAATAATTTTGAAATCACAAATGTTTTAATATGTATTTTTTTCTCCTATTTAGATTTACTGTTGCTATTAGGCAGAACTCACTAGGGGTAGTTAAATAAGTTGAAACTCTCCATACCTAAAACATGCAACTCCTAGCTATAGTACTTACTGTCTCAGTCAGGGAAGTTAAGTTTGTATGTAGCCCTTCTTAAATATATTTAGAAATATAACATTAAATTTGGGCTCATCTTCTTAAAAATGTTTCATTCAAGCCCTGCTGTTAACCCTTAAAAGGCCAAGTGTTTTGGAGAACAACAGTAAATAAAACGAGGCTTTTCAGGTTCCCCTTTTATTTATAAAACATGTAGGAATATAGTTACAAGTGTTACATTATACAACTTGCATTATTTGTTACTCATCAAGATGAATGTAAACATCTTCAACATATACGTCAAGTTCAAGCATAGAACTGATACAGTTACACAAATATGCAACTAGTAAATCAAAAACTGTACTTCAAAATCATCATAAACTATTGCACATAGATTAAAATAAACAAAAGACACTAGGCAAAACACAACAGACTAACATACAAACATCTAAAAATCAATTCATTCACCCTACTAAAAAAATAAGAAAATCCGAGGAAAGAGTCTCCAAAATCCACCTCATAGTCTTTTAAAGATTAGAAATATAACATGTTCAACATGCAAAGATATGTGTACAATTCATTACCTAACAGAAATTTATTATTCAGTGAATTTCTATAAAACTTTCAAGTGTAACTGGTATTCGCCCCACATATGGAATTCTTTTCTCAATAATTTTTCGTGCTGCTAAACACTTGAGAGTGATATACTGAAGTGGACTAATGGTAGCTTCAGAATTTCCTGCTAACATTCTGTATGGCTGGTTACCATTGCTATTTCTGTGGTCTAAATGGGCTCCATGTTTTAACAAAATACTAATAACTTGTGGGTTGAAATTGACACGAAGTGAAGCAAAATGGAGTGGAGTACTCATGTTTTGATTTGTAGCCTCAACATTTGAACCACATTCTATGAGCAGATGAGCAACATTAGGACTAGGAAACAGAGAAGTAGTATGTGGCTCTTCAAAGAAACTATTTGATCTAAAGGTGTTTGATTTAGAAACTACTAAATGAAGAAGGCTATCACCTGCAGAATTACAAGGGTTCATTCTAAGTATCCCACAGATAATTTTTTTCATTTCCATATCCTGTTCCTCAGTTTTTGGAATTACATGAAGAATGTAAAACAAGTGGGTGATAATTTTCAGAATTTTGTCAAATCCATCTTGTTGCCGTTTAAAGACAGGTCTTATACTTAAAAGTTTCATGGTGTTGTCAAATTGTGAGAAAAGCAACCTGACTGTTTGAATGACATCCCGGTACTGCAGCTCTTCCCTCAAAATACCAACTTCGTGTTTTTCATACAAATCAAGTAACAACTGAACCAAAGCTTGAGATGCAAAACAAGTTTCTGGATGCAAAAGACTGTCCTTCTTGATCCTTAACTCCAAAGCATATTGCCAAAGATCTATACATCGCTGATATTCAAGACTATCAGCATAAGCAGCACCACGATGCATTATACGAAAAATTAAATCTTTATGAGACAATCCTAAAATTCTTTCACATATTACAAGTGACTGCATTCGTCGGGCATCCACATCTAGTACAAGATTTTCATAATCTTCCAAAGTCTGGAACTGTACTTCAACCATATAAGAAGGCTTTCCAACAACAGGCTGTGGTTGTGGATTTGGGAGGCAATGATATTGTCGATATTCAAATCCTTTACGCCAGTAAAACAAAGCATTCTGTGTATCATTATGGTCATCAATAAAAGTTGTGCCCATCAGATCGTATGCATCAGCAATGCGTTCATGAGAATAGCCTCCATGCTTAATTAAATATTCAAATATTTGTCTTGCACCTTTTAAACAAGCTGTCTGAAGAGCATCATCGCCATATCTACTTTTAATCAGTGGGTTAGCTCCATGAGCAAGAAGAAGTGTAGTTGTTTCAAACCTATGCTCTTGAATAGCATAGTGTAATGCAGTCTTAAACTGAATATCCTGAGCATTTACATCAGCCCCGTGCTTCAGAAGATATTTACATAATGGAACACTCTGCACAGAATTTATTAAACATGTACCACCATTGTAATTAGGTTTCTGAATATCAGCATTATTTTCAACCAAATACTTCACAATTTCAAAATGTGTCATGAAGCAGGCAGATCGTACTGGTGTTGAGCCAGTATCAGAAAGACTATTGACATTAGCTCCATGCTCAACTAAACAGCGAACAACAGATAGTTTTCCTGCAACTGCGGCACACCACAGCGGTGTAACTACATGAACTGAATGATCATCAGAAACTTCGTAAACCCCTCGCTGCTCAACATCGGCATCACAAACTTGAATAAGGTATTCCACAATTTCAACGTTACCTTTCTTACATCCAAGAAACAGAGGAGCGCATCCTTCTTTCTTTCGGGAAACAATTAATTTTCTTTCAATTCTCGGAAGTCGTTCAAGTATATTTCGCACGTTGTATGACAGTTGAGCGCCTGGTGCGGCTCGTCGACATTCCACGTATAGATCACTAAAAATCACATCGAGCTGGTTACTCTGTTCGGATTTCGGAGTATACCACATTTTCGAACTATCACTGGGGAGACTAACCAAAAAATCAACTACAGTAATCTCACACTTGAAATCGAACAAAATAATAAATTACACTTATCACAGCTGATTTTCTAACCGGAACATAGAAACGCCAAGGTCTCATTGCTAAACGCTGATAGGTAAAAAAATGCCACGTGATATAACGAAAGTAACGTCATGAATAGCGTCAACATTGCCACAGCTGGAGCTCTCTACTAAAATATATTTTGGCCTTGGCCGATTTTATGTACCATACGGGTATCTTAACCTAAAAATTCCTATGTTCTTTCAAATACTCCAGTGACTGTTCTAACGAAAGAACGTTTTATATCACATCATTTACTATTTTGAGCACAAAGAAATAATGGAATGATAAATGTACTGGATCTAAAACTGTTTTCAGTTCTTTGAAATATAGAATGGTGATTCTTGGAATTGTGTCTTAATTGTAGGGTAAAACCTAATACTCATCAGAGATAATAAAACATTCAA
Organism: Tachypleus tridentatus; assembly: GCF_004210375.1. NCBI lineage: Eukaryota > Metazoa > Arthropoda > Merostomata > Xiphosura > Limulidae > Tachypleus > Tachypleus tridentatus. The sequence goes on from NC_134826.1 coordinate 97,307,478, forward strand.
AAGCCCTACCAAGAAATGCAATTTCATCAATAGCTATGTCTAGAGAATAACAATAAAAATATCACTATATTGAGCTTCATTTCCTTTCTAGTGTTAACTAAATAGGTGTATATGTGTAGACCTGAACATCTTTGTTTTTCAAACATATACTTTAAAAACTCTTTCTGTCTCCTGTCTTTTACTAAGTGTCCAATACTTTTTATAGCACTCATGTTATTTGACTACTTATACAGTGTATATTATATGATAAAAGTATTCGAATTTCCACTTTCGTCAAACTATGTCTTTAACATAGGTTTAGAGAGTGCTTTAATACACGTATAACCAAACTAATGACTAGCATTGTGTAAGCCCTTTATTTAAAACTTACTCTATATAGAAAAACAATAAAAAGATAGTAAAAAGTTGCTTTATAAATATTTCAAAACTCATTAATGGCTCTTTTCATTGATCTCTACTAATGAATGTAACCTCCATCCGAACTACAGATATTATATTAAAACATAATACTCGTGTTTCTTGAGCTTCTAAAATTTTCTTTTTCGACAAATAAGAACAAAGTTACACTATGGACTGTATTTACTGTGTCTACCAGAGGTATTGAAACCTTACTTCTGGCGTTTAAATCCTCAAATTTACTACTAAGCGTTAGAGGGCTTTTTTGATAGAATATTATATTTCAATTACAATACATGTGATATTTGAATTAAAACATTGAAAATATAGCTAAGACTTTGCTTCCTTTTTGAATAATATAGAATCCTTTAAAAACCCTAATATAAGACCAACAACTAAAAACTCTAGATTGAACTGTCTATTCACCAAATCTTTTTGGTGACTTATTGCATAGAGATAGGTTGATCTCTCATCCCTTATTGTCCCTGTGAAAGTTTCTCCAAGTTAAGGCCCTCGCTTGTGTGGAAATGACTGGATCTTTAAGCAGGACAACGCTGCAATCCACAATGGTCGCAGGACAAAGGACTTTTTCATGGTGAAGTACGTGATTCTTTTGGCCCATTCAGCGCGTTTGCCCGAACTGAACCCCATTGAAAATATTTGGGGGTAGATGACAAGGGAAGTCTATAGAAATGGACGTCAATTCCAAACAGTGCATGATCTTCGTGAAGCCATCTTCACCACTTGGAATAACATTCCAGCCAGCCTTATGCAAACGCTTATATCGACCATGCCAAAGCGAATGTTTGAAGTTATTCGCAATGAAGGCCGTGCAACTCACTACTGAGACCTCTTGTTGGGCATTTTCTACCCTGTTTAGGACTTCTTTTTGATATGGTCTTAAACTTTTGACCAGCTAGTATTTACGCTAATTACATAGTGTTCACATTTTCCCTATTAAATGTTAAAAAGTTTTGTTGTTTTTTATTTTCCCTTTTCTTATTTTCATCTTTCGAAGCCCTACTCAAATAAGTGGTTGAGTCTAACAACGCAAAACGCATATTTTTTCTTTATGTTCATTGGCCGTAAGATTTTAGCCAGCAGTGTATTAAGATGACAGAAATATTTTTTCAACAATAAATATGATAAAAGTATGTTAATTCTGATAAGACTCTATTTCATCAAGGTGACATGATATGGCTAGACATTTCTTATCACAAAGAAGGATGATTTGGCCAGCAGTGTATTAGAAATACCGTTGAAAATATTGTTATAGCATGTTCAGTCATTGGGCGGTTTGTTACTATTATTATTTGACGAAAATAACACACATTTCAGTTTATGTAACAATGGCAAATTGGTTTATTTTTTCCGTAATACTTACTAAAGGACTACTTTCACTTCGACAGAAGTTGTAGGCCTAATTTCACAAATAACATTTGAACAATAATTCCAAGATTATGATAAGTACCCCTACGAAGACTAAATGGCTAATGGAGTAAAGTGAAATCATCTAAGACACCTATGCACGGAGCAGAAAAAAAAGTCCAGAATGACGTACATGCCCCATTTTTTAAGCCACACTGAAATCCTAGTGTGGTATTCCACAATACTTTAATTGGTTTAATCAAAGATTATTCCAAATGCATATTTTTAAGATAAATAACTGTAACTCATACTGCCTTTTAGAAGTCTCTGTGCCATTCTTTAGAATAACTATGCCTCACTTTAGGAAAGCGCAACAGAGAAACAGAGCTAGTAATGTTCAAGCTCATTGAACAAGAACTGTCGTCTGAAAATTGTTATCTGAGCAGAAGGATTAATGCAATATTACAGCTTTCCTACATCCAATTTATAGAGATGTCATGGACTATCTATAAAATACTCGTTTAAATATTTAAAAAGTAACCTTAATAATCCAGCAACCTTCTTTTCTGATCATGCCTGTGACACATGCACAGTGACAGCTCCAATAGCTGGCTTGTTTGTTTGTTTTGAAATTTCGCACAAAGCTACTCGAGGGCTATCTGTGCTAGCCGTCCCTAATTTAGCAGTGTAAGACTAGAGGGAAGGACAGCTAGTCATCACCACCAACCGCCAACACTTGGGCTACTCTTTTACCAACGAATAGTGGGATTGACCGTAACATTATACACCCCCACGGCTGGGAGGGCGAGCATGTTTAGCGCGACGCGGGCGCGAACCCGCGACCTTCGGATTACGAGTCGCACGCCTTATGCGCTTGGCCATGCCAGGCCCCCAATAGCTGGCAAAAATAAAACAAAATTTGAAAAAAATTAAACAAAATAAAATTAAATTACACTAAATCGAAACTGTTCTGTGAATATACAAGATTAAGAAAATCCTAAACAAACCATAGTGAAATAAAATTAAAATGCCATCCAGATACACTGCAAAACTAAAATAACAATTGAAATAAGTTGAGCAGATAAACGGTAGTAAATTCAAAATACATGAAACTGTAAACTAAATTTTTAAAATATATGAAGCATCTCTCTTATTTTAACACAAAAACAATATAATGATATTTTATAGAAATGTTTACAGGACTAAGCCAAATCACGGTAACTCGAATGCTATATTGTATGAATAAACAGAAATCAAGTTCAGAATGAAATGAAATAGTTAACTTGAAAATGGACGAAGCAGGTTGAATAATATGTATAATTTGTTGTCTTCCAGTAGAAAAACTAGCTGTTTTTTTTTTTTTAAGCGAATGATAAATATTTCAAGTACTAGAAATGGTTTGCTTTTTCAAAAAGTTAACTGTGGGAAAAAATTTGAACATAAATTATTATTATAGTTCATAGCTAGCCGCATAAGCAAATATTTGTTTTTTTATTGCATATATTTTTACTTATCATAGAAGAATGAGTTATTTTTTTAGCTGACAAAATCGTCATCATATTAACTTTCGGATTAAATCCTTTTCTGTACAGAGAAAGCATATTTTTTACTGAATGATGTTTAGCTAATTTTATTGTTATTAATCTACATTAATTAAACTTCAGTTATTAAATAAAACTTTCAACTGTCAAACTAGCTTTTTTCTATGTGTTAGGTAATCTTGAGATTCCATTTCAGTGAATCGGTCCCTGGTGTGCCATTGCCCATCTCATAAACGGCAGCAAATTAGCACACCATTAATAGTTGATACGTCATAGACTTGAAAGGTCTTTCGATGGTTTCCTTGGCTACTAATTAAGAGGATTGAGTGTATTTTATTAAAATGATTTTGAATATGCAAAAGAGCAAGTTAATTCCAAACTACAGCCAACATAAAGCTGCACTAGAAAGGCATCTATTGGAAATACATTTTAACATCATTTGACGTTTGGCAGGTAGCATGATGACACCGAAAATTGATTGCTCTTAGGAAAGATGTGTAACAGCCTTTTCCAACACAAATAATTCATACACTCACATCATAAAGACATGTTCAGGTGGTATTTAGAATTTCCTAAATGGAGTTATTCCCTGTACTAAATCACATTGTAAAACAAAGGAAAATGGATCAACCTAAGTATGATAAGCAAAGAGTGGCTTCTTGTAACAGGCAAGAATTAAAGATATCGAAGGTCAGTGACAAAATTCAACAAATGTTTCAGGCAATAGAATACAAAATAGTCAAGACTGATTTCCTTCTGAAAGAGTAATACAAGTTATGTGTACGCAAGATACTTCCTCGACACATTCATTACACCATCGTATACCTCATGTAGCTAGAAAATGAAATAATTTTTTATCACATTCCATGCAAAGAAATACTAGTCAAGGCTATTTGCAGCGTTTATGACAGTCAGACTGTTGAAATAACAAAGAGTTCTCTTCCTACACTTGATAGACTATGAAAGTAAACAGAAGAAGTATGCTCTGGATTTAGCATATTTTTTGTTTGTTTGTTGTTGTTCGTTTTTTAGCTTTTTGAAATTAATGTTACCCTACAGGGTCATTATCAGGGTACATAGTTGTCATTTAAAGCATTAATTGTAATGACACGATGAGTGCATAAACATTGACGCTGTTTAGCTTCAAGGAAGTGCCCACGACAGGTTACGTTAGAATTTCAGACCCTTTGACGTTTCAAAGAAGTCTTCTCATAAAGAGAACTGTTAGCAGTTCACAATACTTATACCTTCATTTACAAGTCAGGTTTGAAACCTTCAAATCGAGTAAGCCACAAACTTGTGATAGGCCAAAAGTTCAATAAGCAAAGTAAGCTAATGCTACAACTACTCAGGCCATAATTTTTTAGGAGACAATCTTTAGCTAGGATGCTGTGTACGTGCAACATATTACAATAATCATGGTAAAGCATTTACCACTTGACTGTAAAAATTACACTGTTCCAAATACTATTCAATGAGCATCACACAGAGCTTTATGATACAATGCAAATACATGTTTATCAGCCAGGCCACTAACTGTGCCAGCTCTGGTCTTATCAATCAAAAAAGTAAAATCGTCTTACTTACATTTGAGATCTTCACCATTGTCTTGCTGTTACAGAAACAAGATTTGATTGAAAAAAGAAATGGCAAAGAAACTGCAAGGAAGCATCTTACACTTGTAATCAAAAGTAAGCCGACTTACAAGAAGTGACCAGTTCTGTGAAAGAAGATTTTGCAATCTCCTTGGCCACAAATTTAATTTTTCCTGTGACATTCTGAACAAATAAGTAAATCATGTTTCGGTCCACAAATACACTTTGAGTTATATTTACTCTTTACCAACTATACCGTATATCAATCTTTCAAGTCAAATCCTTTATTTTTCTGAAAAATTGTTCTCTTGTATACATTACATCAATATGTGTTTAAATATATACAAACTGGTACATATATATAATAAAAAAACATACAAACTCTCACACTTTTATACACTTCAACATTACATATCATGTATAATTACAGTTAAGGTTTAGTGGTTTGACTGATACCCATAGCAACAGACATCAGTATCAATCATATTTTCTGTGTGAAAAGCATGGGTGAAAGCCTTCAAATGCTGGCTAGAGCATCAGACTTTTCCAGCTTAAATTATATGATGAAAAGAAAAATAATCAAGAGAGTAATAAGGATAAATTATGTTCCCTGCTATAATTAGCCATCCAAATCACAAATACACACAATTAAGTGGCTAGTTAATATCTTAAATCGAAAGCACAGTATGACAGTAACATCACTTTTATTACAAAAACATATAAATTTACCAATATCTTCATGTTTTCATCTTCTTACTACCATCTATAAACTGTAAAAAAACACACAAAAACACAATACTACTTCAGATTAACGCGACAAATAACTCAGCAATAAATCTGGCAAAATATATCTTCACTGTTGCAGTACATATCATTTTCTTTTGCTGTTTTAGATACAGCACTCCAACCGTATTTCAGGAAGATTCATACAAAACTATCAAATTACCATGCGTAAATATCACTCGGGTACACAATACAAGACCACGTCCACTTATGCTCTACTTTTCAAGTGCATTCAAGAAGTCCCTCTTTATAAATGTCCACAAACATTCATTATAAAACTTGATTAGAATGTTTGTAGAGCAGGGATGGTAAACTTCTAAGCCCTTTGAATATATTTGTCTGTTAAAGTTCCTAATCACCATTTACAACCGAGTTTCATAGTTAATGTCCATATAATCTTATATAGCAAGTTCGCTTGTTCTTGCTGTGTTTGTAACAAATTTCATGTGGTTTGCTTCACAGACATTCACCTACAACTCGATAGAACAAGAGATTATCCCAAAACTTTGGATAAACGTCTCGCTACGAGATAACACTCAATGGCTTGAAAAGTAAGATTTGCAACACCCTTTCAAAGTTAATCTTTCATCAATCAATATTTCCAACTGTACAATAATCAAGTGGTTACCACACAACGTTATTATAAAATCTTGCCAAGAACCGCTATTCAGTTGCTCAAAAAGAATTGGAACAGTACTTCACTTCTGTTAACCCACCATTCTAAATGTTGGTTAAGCAGTTAATTCCACCTATGAAGTTTAGGAGGTAACTGGTTTGGTTTAGTTTGAAATTCACGCAAAACTACACGAGGGATATCTACGCTAGCCGTACCTAATTTTGCAGTATAAGACTAGGGGAAAGGCAGCTGTTTATCACCACCTACCGTCAACTCTTGGGCTACTCTTTTACCAAAGAATAGTAGGATTGACCGTTACATTATAATGCTTCCACGGCTGAAAGGGCAAGCATATTTGGTGTGACGTGGGTTCGAACCCGCGACCCTCGGATTACGGGTCGCATGCTTTGGAGGTCATTGTCATTATTTTAATCGATCATTGTAGAAGTTAGACTGTTCCTTCAGCAGCATTTCCTTATCTGATTCCTCAAGAACAACTGGTTTGTATTACCAGTCTCACCCTCCGTTTTCAACTGATATTAGATTATACAAAACAGAACTCTCATAATTAGAATCAACTTGATCATCTTCATCTGAATTAGGGACGACTAGCACAGATAGCCCTCGAGTAGCTTTGTGCGAAATTCCAAAACAAACAAACAAAATCTTTTATTTCGCACAAAGCTACACGAGGGCTATAATACAAACCAGTTGTTCTTGAGGAATCAGATAAGGAAATGCTGCTGAAGGAACAGTCTACCTTCTACAATTCGATTAAAATAATGACAAGAGGGAAAGCAGCTAGTCATCACCACCCACCGCCACCTCTTGGGCTACTCTTTTACCAACGAATAATGGGATTGACCGTCACTTATAACGCCCCCACGGGTGAAAGGGTGATTCAAACCCGCAACCGTCGGATTACAAGATCAGCGCCTTAACTCATCTGGCAATACCGGCCAAACTGTATATTTAGTTGTAATTATACAAATGTCACAAAACATTCAATAAAGTCAAATAATTAGTGTAATAAGAAAACCTGTTGGTTGTCTTTATCTCATTCTAAGAATAATTTTAAAATATCTAGTTTGCAACTACCACAAATGAATATCCCAATGTTTGTTTTTTTTAAACTGGACAAAAAAATTGCAGTTATTCCTCGCGATTACCGATACATGTGGATGGTTGCCGTTCCTCACGTGATAGAACCACGCGATTATCCGAACAAATCAAGTGCTATGTTAAAAAGCTGTAGTGCGAAGCACAAATATGAAGTCAAAAGTAAGATATAGAAAGATGTTAATTTTTTTTTTCCTCACGAGAAGGAGGTTGCGAATGATGTATATGTGTTTTGTTAAAAGCAGGTGAGTCTTAAATTCGAATATTATTTTAGAAAGTTCATGTAAGCTGCCTAAAAGTAAAGTACAAAAACGTATGATTTGATATCTAGATAACTTGCAAGCTCCATGTTCTTTTAATAAAATATTCTTGTCTTTGCTTAAAATAATGTAAAGCTAAAAATTGAAAATAAAAAGTGTAATAACAAATTGTAATATATATATTACACACACACCTAGTTTTACTCATGCTGGTATGAAAGTTTTTCATTTTTACACTTATTTATTGTTAATGTTAGGCTTACGTTGTACTAATACTGATAATCGACATAGTGTAAACTTAAGCTTAGGTAAATGATATAATGAAAAACTAAACCTTTTTTTATGACGTAATGTAAGAACATGTAATTTAACTTTAATATCAGTAACTCAAGAACAAGTATTAATTATCTTTTCGAGAAGTTTGGTCTCATTTTCCTAGTATATTGGTTTAGATTAAGTATTATGGTAGTATAAAAACTGGAAAATAAGTTTTTTTCCTACAAATATATAAATTATAACGTCAAAATAGAGGATGCAGGGATGTCTATTACTCAAAATCCTTACACAAAAATAATTACAAAATCCACCCCTGATCCCCTCAATAGTAATATTTGTCAACTCTTTTTTTTTTTTTTAATTCACATAATGGTGTAAGTTGCGTCACTACGTCTTTTAACGAGGTAATTTGTTCTACAGATTCACTGCTCTGCAAGTCTTATTAAATAATGGAGAAATAAAACTGCCTCATCTATGCCTGCCCTTCCTAAATTTTAAATTTATCAAATTTGAACAAAAATAATCAATATAATAAACCTTGACAGCCACAAAAATTCAAAATAAAACTTTCAAATAGTTGGAACTAAAAATTTATCACTTACTAAAAACACAGTTTATAAATGCATGCCTGGCCAGGATTTGATACTAATGAATAATATAATATGAATATTAATGTGAATAATAATTCAAGTAAATAAAGGATTGGGGAAAAAAGAACCAGAAGAAGAGAAAAAGCCTAAATCCAAAAAATGCGGTATTCTGAATTTAAACAATCTCAAGATGAATAACACTGTCAAGTATCAACAATAATACATTTTAACTACATTTTGTGAACTAAATTGTTTAAACCTAGAGTGGGGTTTTTATTTAGTGGTTAGATGACAGTTTTAATGACCAGTGCTAATGTACATAATCTATTTAAATTTCAGCTCTAACTTGTAAGTAGCCTCCTTTCCCTTAATCAGGACATTAACTTGTGTTATTGGGATGGTTTCAGAATAGAATATGAGACAGTAACTTTCATTCTTTTATGGTTTTGCTTACTGGTCACTTATTATTTCTTCTGTTGTTTTGTTTAACTATAAAGGTGAAGTTATATTAAAATGGTAATTCACTTTCTAGCTAGAGTACACTATATTTCAATATGTATGCAATATGAAACTGACCCAAACTTTCCCTAGCCATGATATTAATGCTGTAAAAGTTTGGGTCAGTTTCATATTGCATACATATTGAAATATAGTGTACTCTAGCTAGAAAGTGAATTACCATTTTAATATAACTTCACCTTTATAGTTAAACAAAACAACAGAAGAAATAATAAGTGAACAGTAAGCAAAACCATAAAAGAATGAAAGTTACTGTCTCATATTCTATTCTGAAACCATCCCAATAACACAAGTTAATGTCCTGATTAAGGGAAAGGAGGCTACTTACAAGTTAGAGCTGAAATTTAAATAGATTATGTACATTAGCACTGGTCATTAAAACTGTGATTTGTGATGATGAGAAAACCCACTTGTAGAGAAAATTGTATATTTATAAAAAAGTGGCTGGTATGGGTAGAGAAAGCACTATGTAGAGGAGCAAACAACGTTTTGCCCTTCTTCGGTCATCGTCAGGTTCACAAAGAAAGAAAAAGGTAACTGACCAATAGCTGACCACATGTTTGAAGGTAGTTGTGTAATTAAGTGTAGGAATGTAGAGGGCATGCTTAGATGTTGGATTATATTTATTAATATAGGTATAAAGGTGTTTCTTTGTATTGGTTTATTTTGGGCTTGAGTTGTTGTATAAGTAAGACTTCTTTAATTTTGTATTTGTTTATGTTTGTTTATTTAGTATTTGGGAATTTTTTTGGTTATGTTGTGTTTATTTGATTTGTAGTCTTTGAAAATGTGTGAAGGTGACTTTGTGTTCTGTGAATCTGATTTCTATTTTTCTGCTTATTTCTCCAATATAAAGTCATTGCATTTATCATATTGTATTTTATAAATAATGTTGGTGTTGTGTTTGTCAGTGTAGTTTTTACATAGTATAGACCTTAGTTTTATGCCTGGTTTTTAAATAAATTTGGTATTAACTCGAATGCCATATTTTATTACTAGTTTTTGGCCAAATGTTGGTTATTTTTCAGCTGATGTTGGGAGTATATGGTATGCAGCAGTATATGGTTTCATCATTTTTTTAAATCGTGGGGTATATTTACTTTTGTTAGTTGATTTTGCTTTTTGTCTACGTGTGTGCGTATAATGTTTTCTACAATTTGTGGAGAAGACTTGTTGATGTTGATGAAGTATTGTTTTATTTTGTCTAATTCATCATCAGTTTTATGTGGTGTGCATAGTTTTATGGCTGTGTTTATTTGGTTTCTTAGTATGTTGAGTTTTTGTTTTGTTTCATGTGCTAAGTCCCAAGGAATGTATAGTCCAGTGTGGGTGATTTCTCGGTTGATTTCTGTTTTAAATTGTGTATCAGTTCTTGTAATTTTGAGGTACAGAAATGATATTTGATTGCTTTCCTCCTGTTCACATGTGAAGTTAATGTTGGGATTATAGAGTTAATGTGATTGAAAAAATTAAGCATGTGTTCTACATATCTGTACCAGTATAGTGGTGGATGTAATGCTGTGTTAATTGCTTGTGTTTCAACTTGTGTCATAAAAATATTGGCTGGAACTGGTGATACTGGATTGCCCATGCTCAGGCCATTTGTATATAGTTGTAGTTGTTGAATATGAAGTTTGTCTTTATTGTGGTGAATTCTATGAGGGTTGCTGGGAATGTCTATTGAGGGGTTAGGGTCTTGGATATCGAGTTCTAAGGCTATTATGCAGGCTTCAGTGGTTGGGACTTCTGTAAAGAGGGATATGATGTCAAAACTGGCCATTAAGGCTTTTAGTTACACAACCTCCTTCAAACATAAGGTCAGATATCAGTCGGTTACCTCTTTATTTCTTTGCAAACCTGACGATGGCCAAAGAAGGTCAAAACATTGTGTGCCCCTCAACATAGTGCTTTCTTTATCCATACCAGCCAATTTTTACATGTATAATTTTGGTCATTAAAACTGTTCTACAAAATTTTTAAATAATGAACAAAAATTCCTTATTCATGTTTATAATGAAATCTGTTTATCATTCTTCCCACTTTCCACAGTGTGGATTCCTGTATATAGTGAAGGGGCCTCCCAGGGAAGATTCTGTTCCTTCAATTTACCTCCTGTGGGATCTAAACATCTACCCATGTGTTTGCTGTGTATGGTGACTCGTGAAGGGGAGGAGTGAATCCTGATGGTTGACGGATCCGACCTTTACACACCACTTTGACCTTGAATTCCTGTAGACGGGTGGCCTTGGGGTGGCCCCCCCTTGGGTCAGTCAGCTGGTCCACTTGGGCTAAGGTTGACCAAATAACAGTGTTGGATATTTTCAACAAGCATTGTGGACATTGTATCTGATGCTGGTATTTGGGTAGAGTGCTAACGAAACCCTGGCGTTACTGCAGTGTCCTTGTTTGGCATTAGAGTGCATCCCCTCATAGGGCTCCATGGTGGTTAGGTTAGCAGGCACTGAAATGTTCCTCTATTTTTTTATTATGCATCCTCCAAATAAAAACTTAAATAAAATAGTGAAAAAACAGTTCATAGGTAAATAACGTCTTGAAGATTCTGAGTAGCAATCTTCAAGATCTGTAACACCTGTTGTACCTCATTTTCTCATATTATATTCTCTTTCAGACATACCTTTAGGGCAGATGTCATCCTTTTTCATTCAGAAGGGACTAGAGGGATTTGCTGGTTTTCCAAAGTCAGTAGAGAAGCTTCACTCTGGAGACATGTTGGTGGAAACATCCACATCTCAACACAGTAAACTCCTGTTGCATTCAAAGGCAATTGGGGATATACCTATTGAGGTTATCCCTCATGCTACTTTGAAGTCATCACTAGGAGTTATTGTTGAGAGGGATTTGAAGAACATCCCTGAGTTGGAGATTCTCACTGGTTTCTCTACCCAAGGAGTTTCTGCAGTAAGGCATATCTTCACTCGCAAAGATGAAATTACGATGCTGATCAGTGTCTTCATTCTGAAATATACATCACCATGTCCACCTGCCACCATAAAGGCAGGTTACCTTAATTGCAGGGTGTGGCCATACATTCCAAACCCTCTCAGATGTTTCCAGTGTCAGCGGTTCGATCACTTGAAGACGTCATGTTATGGTTCCTTGATGTTGCGGTGGCAAGGATCACCATGCCTGTGAGTGTGAAACAGACCCTCATTGCTTCAATTGCACTGGCTCTCGCCCATCCTAATTTTGTTCTTGCCCTAAATGGTTGGAAGAAAAAGTGCAGCATTTGAAAACAATTTAAATCATTACTTACCCTGAGGCTCGAAAGTTGCTGTCCACCACTTCATCTCTGACATATGCTGCTGCACATCATTGCAATACTACAGTGGGAGTGCAGACAGATCTCTCTATGCCTCCAAAAGAAAGATTTTGAAACCAAATGAAAAGTCTTCTGACATCTATGGTTAAAAAATTGATGAATCAACTTCAACACCCATATTTGTCCCTAACATACATTCTCATGATCCACTTCCTTTGGTTCCAGATACAGGCATTTCCTTGGGTACATCTTTTTCTTGCCCCTCGAGATGCAAAAGGACCATTCATTCACGTACTCAATCACTAGAATTCTCTTCTAACAGCAAAGGCCTGCCCAATCGACCCAGGACAGAATCTTTGGAGGTTGATAGACTTCCCTCGAACAAACACAGTAAAGAAAAAAGACATAGTTGTAAACAGAAGGGTTCTCCACCCAATTTGCCTACACATAAATAAAAATGGCCACATTGATACAATGGAACTGTCATGTTTTACATTCTAGTCTGTCTGGCATCAAACACTGATTGCTTCCTGCTATCCTGTATGTTTTTCCTTACAGGAAATATTTTTGAAACCTGCAGATAGAGTCACCTTTAGGTGGTTTTCTTTGTACAGAAATGACAGGCTGTGTAATGGACAAGTGCATGGAGGGGTGGCACTGTGGGTTGATCAGCATGTGCCCACCCTGTCTTTGCCATTTGGAGGCTGTAGCATCCGTGTTTCCTTGGGTCATACCATCACTGTTTGTTCTCTCTACCTGTCACATAGAGAGACCTATAATCAATCAGAATTTGATGCTTTCATTGAACAGTTGTCATCTCCCTTTCTAATCCTGGGGACTTTAATGGACATCATTCCCTCTGGGGAAGTGCTGATATTAGGGGTCCCTCTGTAAGAGCGTATGCTCTCTGATCACAACTTTTCTCTTTCTAATACTGGTTCTTCTACTTATTTTCATGCACCTAGTCAGTTCTTTACTGCTTTTGATCTCTCAATTTGCTTCCCTTCACTATTCTCCCATTTTTTGTGGAAGATTGACAATAATTCATGAGACAGTGATCATTTTTCTATAATTTTGAGAGAGATTGGCCGTGGTCGATGCCACCTGACTTGGTAGAAGCTGGATCACGCAAACTGGCCCTCTTTCACTGCTCTTGCAGAACTTGATCCTTCCATTGTCTGTAAGCCATCAGTAGATGGTTGTGTGGCAGCAGTATCTGACTGTGTTATACAAGCAACTGCCTAATGTATTCCTAAAACTTTGACATGTCTTCCATGATATCCTCGCTCGTTGTGGAATTCTGCCTTCCACATGGAATGGAAGGCTCATAAATGGGCCTGGGATACTTTCCATAGATATCCCACACTCTCAAACCACATTGCTTTCCAGAAGGCCTGTGCATATGCTTAGTTGGTAAGATGTCAAAGCCAGAAAGAATCTTGGATGAAGTTCACAACCAGCATAACTTTTACCACCAGTTCCAAAGTCATATGGGACAGGAGTTGAAAAGTCAGTGGGCAATATAATTTTGTCCTCTCTTGTTCTTGTTCTCTGATGGCCAGGAGATAGCTGATACTCAGATGAGAGCTTTTGCCAGGTATCTAGCACTTCTGCTTCTTCCTCAACCTTCTTGGCTATCAAGACTCGGGCAGAGTAATCACCCCTTTCCTTTTGAGCTGATTGTCTCAATGACTATAATCTTCCCATTACACTGGTGGAACTCGTACTGGCCCTTCATTGGTTTGGTAGTAAATCAGTTTGACCTGATGATATACACTATGAAATGCTGTGCCATTTATCTCATGCTTCTCTTGCTGTTCTTCTGATTGTTTTTAACTGGATCTGCCTGGAGAATGTTTTTTGTGATGTCTGGCACCATGCTATTGTCCTACCTTTCTCTAAGTCTGGAAAGGATTCCAAGATTATTTCAAATTACCATACAATTGTTTTGACAAGCTGTCTTTGTAAGATCTTAGAGAGGATGGTTAATGCTGATCTTGTTTGGTTCCTCAAATCAAAAAACTTCCTCTTGTCCACCAAGTGGGTTCTGACGACAGCTGTCCACCGTGGACCACCTGATTCTACTTGAAATGTCAGCTAAGCCTTTCTCAAAGGACAACATTTTGTATCAGTATTATTTGACATTGAGAAGACATAATACAACACGGAGGTATGGCATTTTGAGAGACCTCCACATATATGGGTTGCATGGCCATTTGCCCATTCTTATTAAAAAAAATTTTTAATGGACAGGCAATTCCAAGTTTGTGTGGGTTCGATACTTTTCAGTATAAAGATAAATGCCATCACTGACTAATTTCCTTTTACTGTTGGAAATGGGCTCTTTGTTGACGACTTTCACATCTTGCATCAGTCATCGAACATGAGATATATTCAGCGGCAGCTACAGATTGCCTTCAGTTGTTTACTGAAGTGGGCCACAGCAAATGGCTTTAACTTCTCTCTATCTAAAACAGTTTGCATGCACTTTTGCTGCCAATGGGGTATTCACCCTGATCCTAAACTCCCTGTCAGTGAAGTTATGCTGCCTGTGGTCCCTGAGACAAAGTTTTTGGGGTTTATCTTTGACCATAAGCTGACCTTTTACCACACATCAAGCAGCTTAGGGTCAAATGTACAAGAGCACTGAACATCCTCCATGTCCTCTCTTCCACCACTTCAGGAGCGGATTGATGTTCTATGCTCAGGATATATCATGCTCTTATTTGATCGAAACTCAACAATGGATCACTGGTCTATGGCTCTGCTAGGACATCGGCCTTAAAGATGCTAGACACCATTCATCATCAAGGACTTCGGCTCTGCACTGGGGCTTTCTGCATGTCTCCAGTTCAGAGCTTATACACAGTCTTATGAATCTTCTTTGCACCTCTGCTGTTTGCAACTGTCTTTACTATATACTTCGAAACTTCGTTCATAGCCAAAGCATTCCACTTGGGGTTGTGTTTTCCTTCCTTGGTGGGCCATACTTTTTCAGAACAGATGATCTTCTATTGCTCCTTTTGGCCTTCTTTACCAGGTGCATTTGGATGAAGTGGGTCTGTCCTTGGATGACATTGCTGCATCCACTGGTCAGTCCATCCCACCATGACTTCTTACAGTCCCCAAATGTGACCTATCTTCAAGTCATCTGAGAAAAGCAGACACTCTCATTTGGAAATACTCTGTTATTTACTGAACATCTTTTGAACCATCCTTCTATTCCTATTTATGCAGATGGTTTGAAAACAGGTAACTGTGTGGGCTCTACCATTGTTTGCTGTGGATTGGTGGTTTCACTCAGAATCCCCTCTACAGCTTCTGTGTTCACTGCTGAACTGTATGCCACATCTCTTGCCCTGGATCACATAGAAGCTAAGCAGTATTCAAACTGCACTATTTATACTGACCCGCTTATCTCTCTATTGGCCCTGGAATTGCTTCTCATTAGTTCACACCTTGTTCTTGCTGTTATTCAACACCGACTGGCCTATTTGTCTTTAACATCTACTTCTATCCAGTGTTTCTGGATACTGGGCCATGTTGGTATTTGCAGGAAGAAGCTCACTGACACTGCAGCTAAATTTATCTGCTCTGGCATTATCACCACTGTACCTGTTCCATACATGGACTATGGTCCTGTATTCAAGGCTCAGCACCGTGCCAGCTGGCAGTCGACTTGGAGTGAGCAACGTGAAAACAATTTTTTCCAAATGAAACCCTATATTGGACTTTGGCTCTCTTGCTTCCTTGAGGATCGGAAAGAGGAAGTTGTTCCAACTAGACTACCCATTGGTCCCAGATTTTAACTCATAATTTCCTTTTATCTGGAACTGATTCACCAATGTGTAGTTTATGTAACACTCAGGTTACAATAAGCCACATTCTACTTTCTTGCTGTCATTATGACTCTCAATGATGGCACCATTTTAAATATGTTCTTTCCCAAGGTTTGTCCATAAAGTTAGACAGTGTTATTGGTGATGGTGACACTGTCCACCTTGAAAGTGTTTTAAGGTTTTTAAAGGCCATTAATCTTTTTAATGCTATTAAAGTTTTTTAATTTATACATCAGAGCTTTTTTAATGTAATTCCCTTTTAAGAACCTCAGTCTATCTAGTTTGATTTGAAATTAGAAAATGGTTGTAATGTCAAAATACTCGAAACCAGGACTGGTTAGGCCAACTTTAGGTGACTGATGCTGCTGTTTGAACTTCCCGTTAGTCATTCTGGCGAGTTATGGTAATTACAGTTATGCTACAGAAAGTCCTTTACAACTTGCATGTAGTTTTTCTCTTAACATTGTAGACTAGAAGTAAACATTGGTTTTATGCTATTTTTGTTTTTTTAAACATTGTTTTGTTTTGCCTTAATTTCCTTTTATGAATTTTACTAAATTTCCTTTAATTTTAACTTTTTACTGGATGTTTGGTACAGATAGCCTGACTGCTTTGTGCCATAAAATTTCAAATCAACCAACTTTTATCCCATTCTTCCTATTTCTCCCATTTCACCTTCTTTGTTTCTCATTTTCCTTCTTGTCATCTTCCTTTCAGCACTCCCGACCCTATCCTCATTATTCCTGCACCCAGTGGGAGCATGAATGTTCCACTTTTCTGCCATGTGGATGCACTTCACAATAGATCCAAAGGTTCTACAGGTTCTTGCAGGAAGTCTTTGCTTTAAGTTCTGATCCCCACCTTTCCTTTCTCATTCTCTTGTTTCCTTCCCAACCCCCACAGTGTCTTGCATTTCTTGCTCATTTTTTTGAGGCTGTCCACAACTAGCTTTTTAAAGACACTATTAGATGGGTGTGTCGTATACAACTTGTATTTTCTTCTTGTTTCTTTTTACTCCCCAAGAAGACACGAGATTTGAAGACTTATCATTGATCTGTTCTGGTTGAATTCTGTGGGTCAAGCTGACATATGTTTCCTTTAGTGGACATCTGTACATCATTGGAAAGACATAGTTCTCTCTCATATTGAATAAGGGATGATCTGGCATGGTGATTTAACAGGTACCAAACCACAGCTGAGTTTCTTCTTTCTCCACCCCATTCAAATTTATGTCTGTTCACAGATGCATCTTTGGAGGTTTGGGATACTTATTTCAACTCTTGGTAGATTTCTGGTCTGATTGGTTGATGAATTTTCTCTCTGTATCAACATTGTCAAATTTATTGTTCTTCAGTGAGGTTTATACCACTTCCTTCCTTTCCTGCAAGAGATGGTGGTTATGGTGCACTCCAACAACTCCACAGTGGTCACTTGTATCACCAAGCAATGAGTACCAAATCCATGTATTTGTGCTTTCAAACCTTATATTTCCTTTTCTGTACCTGTAGTCACCACATAGTTGTCTTAGTTTGTCATGTTCTTGGCACCCTAAATCTAGATATGGATTGTTTATCTTGACCCAACGAGATTCTCCCCACAGAGTGGTCCTTCAATCCACAGGTTTTTCTGAGATATGCTTTCAGCTAAAGACACATATGATGCTTTTGTCAACTCACTAGAACTACAAACTTCCTTCCTTTTGATCTCCCATTCCACACCTGCTAGCTCTGAAAATGTATATATATATATATATATATATATATATATATACATTTAGTCAGGATTGGAAGGGTTATCATGTCTATGCCTATCTTCCTGATGACTCCATTTTGACTGGCACCTTTATGTTTTTTGCTGCTGTGAGTTTTACATGTGCAACATCCCCTACTCTTTACCTTAGTTTTGGTTTCTACTTCAACAGCCTCACTTGAACATCATTCATCCAGATGCTAATGCCCTCTTAATACATGGCATTTGTCAGGTCCATTGTCTCATCCCAGAGATTGACTCCACATGTTGTGTCCTTCCTTTCCAGAGTCATACAACATTCTTACATGTCCATTTACCAGAAGCAATGGTCTACTTTCTGCCTATGATATTTTTGGCATGGTTTCTGTTCTTTTCATCCTTCCATTACTCATCTTTTCAATTCTTCACCTGGTTGTTTGAGAAAGGCCTGTCCATTTTGACTGTGTCTACCTATTTGTCAGCCTTGTCAAACACCTTCCATTTATCCAAATTTCATAAGGTTTTGTTTTCCCCTGTTATTTCCCTCTTTCTACTCTTTTCAGGTGGTGCTTCCTCTATATTCTTTTGAACTGCCTGATTGGAATCTGTGTGGTTTTTTATGCCCTTTCCCATCTTTCTTTTGAACCTTTGTCTATGAGTTAAATATAATGTCTCTTTCTTAGAATTTTGTTTCTCCTCCTTGTCAGAGGATGTCATCAATCCACATTATTTCTCATTAAATTCATCATATAACCATGTATTGACTTCACAAAGGGTGAACAAACAGGTGAGGAATTCTCACAGAAGAGAGATATATCCACCTGAGGAATATATGGCCAGATCATGCAGTTAATTAGTGACAAGAAAACTGGAAGTTGCCCTCATTCTGGCCCGAATGATCTCCTCTGAAGTACAGTAAAGGTGTGAAGTCATATCAAGATCAGTTCCTCCTTCTAGGGCAAAGGACATACCTGTTCCAGGAGTAGTGTTGTATCCCACAAGTGTGCTTCTATTTGTTTTAGAGCATACTCATTCATTTTGGGTGGTCGCTTCCCATTTCAGTGTTATGTGTCTACTTTGTATCCTCCATGTTTGCAGTGTGGGATTCTAGTTTTGTGGGAGAGAGGAAGTAAATCTGTATTGGAGGGTAATACTTTATTAAACTGAAAATGTATTAACAATAAACATCTATCACACATCTCCCACTCTTTTCCACTGCCAGTGCTATTAGTGTCGGAAGCACAATGTGACAGGTTTAGTGTCATGTTCTCATTTTACTTATGCCTATGTTTCATTAAGTTAAAATTATATTAAGAAACTTGTATAATCAAGGCTGTGATTACATTGAATCTATATTTCATATTTTGTTAAATCCATTGAAATATAGAGTCATGTATAACTACAGTCATATTAAGAAACATTTAATAATATCTAGATGTGCAGTTAAGAAAGTGCAAGAATCAGTTAACAGTTGTTTTGCAGCATAAGGCAAGAAATAAATGTAAAGAACAATATATTGTGTTACGTTGCTTAATCAATACATAAGAACCAGATGTGGAATATTCATTTTAAATGATTTTGAATATAACTTTGGGAGTATTTATACCTGTATTCAAATATTTTGGTCACAAAACTTAAACTATTTGAATTCAGTGACTTAGTATTCACATTTGCTAAATAATTTATTGAATACTTAATATTAAGAGTAAAATTCAACTTTTGTACTCATGAAATTTACATCTACAGCACACTAATTTCTCTCTTAGTGCAAATAAATGAATATAATACATTATTTAACAGATGAAGATTTTAGCTTTCTATTGGTTATAAATACTGTCATATTGAGTGTCAAAAAGAACTTTTTACAAATCTGGAAAGAGGGGATATGACAACTGGGTGGGGCAAGAGAGATCTGATTTTCTATTTGACGTCTATCTAACTGAACAAAATTGAGTGCTAGGACAGTTATGTTTTGCTTGAGCAATTACAATTTTATAATGAGTAATTTACATTAAATTTCTTACTTCTGAGAGGGCTGAGAAGTAGAGAAGAGGGGATGTCTAGAGGTTAACATCAGAATTTTTATACTTGGGGAAATTCAGGATCTTTTTAATATGACCTTATAAAATTTAGATCTTAGAACTGGTATACTGATTTTAATAACATGAACAAAAAGTATTTAAATTAAATTTTTAATGTAAGTTACTAAAAACTGTGAAATGTGCAGTATATGATGTCTGTGGCAAGAGGGTTAAATCAGATCAATACTGTCCCACCACATTAAAAGTTTATTGTATTATATGATTATTTATTCAATCAAGTCACTTAAGAGAATTTGAGGTAGCTACTAAACTATTCAGTGGCTCATGAACATTTTATATTTCTTACTACTAGATTTGGTCACACCAAGGCAAAGGGTAAATACTGTGAGGAGGCTACTTCTACTTCAGGAAAAATCACTTCTAACCTGTTGACACATCTAAGGGTAAGTCTTTTTATAATTTTTATTAATATGAACTATATTTGGTGCTACCATAGCATGAGGTTTTCACAGATATTATAATCATCAGTTTTCTTTGTTTATTTGCTGTTAACAACAGCTATTACAAATAAAGCTTTTAAGTAAGTAATAAGGTACAAAATACTATTGCACAGTGTTTTGGGGGCAAGTAGGAATGAAATAAGCTCCAACAGTCAAAACTAGTGCAATTATAACTTAAATTTAAGGTACCTTTTTTGGAAAACATGACTTAACTAAATTATTATTATTTGTTCAACAAAAACATGGTTAAATATAAATCACTCAGCAAGAAATTGTTTTGGTGAATCGTTAAAGTGATGATAGTGATAGCATCAGAGGCAAAACCCTCAGACCTGATGTCTGCTGCCTCACTGACAAGACATTTAAGACAATAATATTTGTAAAGAACAATTGGCAGTTACAATATTTATAAGTCTCCTGTAAATGTATATTTGTTGTTCTAAAACTTTTATTAATTGCATATTGAATAATAAAAGTATTGAACTTGTATTGTCTGCTGTATTATCAGTATTGCATGTTACCTGACAAAGTATTTATCAATGTCTTCATATTCAAGTACATAGAACTTTTCCTGTATTTGTATTCATGAAACATGAAATATTTTTATTCAGTTATTTATCTTCAATATTTGCTTCATTCCTGGAAAGGAAAATGTTTTTTTGTTTTTGTTTTTAATCTGAAGAAATGAATAGTGAGTCACTTTTTTCAGTAACATTCCTAGCATTGACTAACCACCATACTCAAATTTTCATCAAAAAGCTTCTTGAATCAATATTTTATCTCTATAATACCTGTCCAGTATCCTCTCAATTGGCAATGCTTAGCAGTTAGATATGTACCTCTTCATGATCTTGCAAATCACTCTCAGCTGACAGCTGAACTCTGGCTATGTGTAACATTGTATGACATGACCTTTAATTGAGTTTCCATTAATGAGGTCAGTTTTCTAAACTATTTATGCAGTTTAATTACAAGATCACTAACAGTATATAGTTATACAAATAATGTAATTAAAGTGTTATCAGTACTGAAGTTAATCAAACTAATTACTTTTGGGATTTCTTTTGTATTTTACATAAAAAAATTAGAGATTTCACCCAATTGTTTTATATTCAGCAGACAAAAAATTACTCCATGTACTGCAACATGTGAACCTCATCAGTACTGAAGGTGCAAAAACAATTCGGTTTTTTTCTGTTAACTATTTTTAAATTCATTAAATCTTCTATGTAAATTTTAGTTTCCCTTATTTTTTGCTATTGTGATATATCACACTAAGAGTTTATTTAAGTCATCCCATCCACTATACTAAACTTAAAATACTTGTAACCAACCTTTAAAATGCAAATATTGTGAAGCCTTCCTTAAATTAACTGAATTTACCATGTATAAAAACAGCTTATTTCTTATGTCCAACCATTGTGTTTGGAAAAGTTGTCATGTTCTGCCAAAATTTATATTAATTAGTCTCCTATTCTTAACCTTGTATGAAAACCTATTCAACCTAGGTAACATCATAGTAGCCCTTTCCTGGACTCTTTTGCAATGATTCAATGTAATTTCTGATACAAGGAATCAAAGTTGATCATAGTACTCCAAGTGTGTCCTAACCAATGATCTCCATTTGTTTAGAATCTCATAATATAGAAGTCTGCAAAAGAGTAATTTTAAATAATGTATAAAACAGTTTGTAGAGGCATCTGAAAATTTTTAATGTTTGTTTACAAAAATAATATACTAAAGTGTCAGCAATACAATGAAAGTATGCTGATGATAATGTAACTATGTAACTATCTTAGTTATCAATTTTAAAAATTAAACAGCATGAAAAAGTCTGATTTAGTGATATGTATTTAACCAAATTTGTTTTATATATATATATATTCTTCCCATAAAATAAGCTACCTTACACAATCTGAAGTAATCATCTGTTTTGTGATGACAAGAAACCAACTTGAAGTATCTCAAGATGACTGATGTGGGTATTAAAAACTTTTATTAAAATAAAAGTAGAGAACAACGTTTCTCATATTTCTAATTTACTTTATTTATTAATTTATTTCATGTTAACTTTATGATGACCTAAGAAGTTTGAAATAGTACTCTACTTTATTAAAATAAAAGTTTTTAATGCCCATATCAGCCATCTTGATGTACATAATCATCTATTTGTCTAGTTTCAGAATGTAAGTATCCTGCTATGTTTTTTTGTGCATTTAGCTTAAAAGCCTGGCTGAAACCAATGCCAGTAGGTGATGGTAGGACAATGTCCCAGTCATCATTTTATTTTTTTTAAATGATGCTACAGGTTACCAGTTGACATAGACTCTGAATAATAATGTATGTTGATCACAAAAATGTTCACTAGAGTAATAAGGACATCACAATAAGGAGAAAACTGAGAGGGTCAATGATTCCTTTTTATTTTGGCATTCAGGCAGGAGATCCTGGAAATATAAAGTTGCTTAGTTTAGATTTTAATTAACTTTTCACTCAAAACTGACAAAAGGAAACAGTAATATCACTACTTTGCATTTGCAGAAAATTGCTGGTTTTAACTGGACACAAGACTTAATATTTTCAGAAATTTGAGTTTTGGACCCACGGACTAATATTAAAATTCAATATATGATTAGATATAAGTATCTTAAATGCAATATTGGTACCCATAATTTAGTTTGAACACATAACTCTGAAATTATCTCATGCTGTGCCAACTAAATAACTTATGCAGAAGAATCAATATGCTATAAAATGTGACATAATGCTTAAACCAGAATCACTTGCTTATATCAGGCTGTAATGTGGAGCTACAAGTATCGAGTAGATAAAACTCCTAATCTTGAAAATACTTAATAATCACTTAAGTCTCATCAATGATTTATCAAAGTAATTTTAAAGTGCAGTTCATGAGAAATAAACCAGTTGCACACCAGGCTAAGCCACTGAACCAAATATATACTGCTAACAGTTGGTTGTTATATTATCTGTTTAGTAAAAAAAAACTGTTATGGATGGAAACACTAGTTGGGAACCAATGTAATAAATCAGGATATTTATGCCATTCCCTTGATTCAGGCTTCATCTTAAGTTTTTAGGCTCACAGTGCTCTTATACTGGTGTCCTTTTGTTTGAGTAATTTGAACTCAAGACTCAAGCAAATAACTCCTGTATTCTGTGTTTGGTCAGTGGCATTCAGTAGGCTTTAGTTCATGTTACAAAAATACAACTACAAATATTTTTTCTGTTGCACATTTTAAGGTCAGTTAAAGGTCATAAAGAAATAATCCTTCAGGACTTTCAACTATATATAATATGTATTCTCTTGTATTTATACAGGTAGTTAAATAAAGTGTATGAAACAGTGTAGTGAAAGAAAAATGGCAGAAGACATTAAACCTGCAAACTTCAAAATCTGTGGAGTATGTGGTGACCAAGCCATGGGATATAACTTCAATGCAATTACATGCGAATCTTGCAAAGCTTTTTTTCGTAGGAATGCCTTGAAAACCAAAGTAAGTTTAGCTGATTTTTTTTCCTCTTCATGCCCAGAATTATTTGGTGTTAAACCTTTTTATTTAAGCAATGTTTCATTAAAAATGGTTGAGAATTCAAGTGGAATAAACCTTCATAAATCCTTCTTGAACTTACTTGAACATGAGTATTAACTTTAAATGAAAAGTAAGACTGTTTTTTTACAGGGATGAATTGTTATTGTTCTTAAGGGATCTTAAATTTGGCTTCATTTCCAAAACAAAATGCTTCACAAAGTTGTCTACTTCAGAACTATTTCAGCTACCTACAGATGTAGATCAAATCAGCAAGACTGTGATGGAGTAAACCTTATCTATGCTCTGCTAATTTGGATAGTCACATCTTGATTTAGGTTTCATCTGAAACTCCATGGCAGACAGTGCTCTGGGTCTGATGCCATGTTTGATGAGTAATTTGGGTGCAAGTCCCTAGTAAGTAACTCCCCCCATCCTGGTCCAGCATGGCTAGGTGGATAAGGCACTTGACTTGTAATCCGAAAGTCACTGGTTCAAATTCCCGTCACACCAAACATGCTCGTCATTTCAGCTGTGGGGGAATTATAATGTGATAGTGAATTCCACTATTCGTTGGTAAAAGAGTAGCCCAAGAGTTGTCGGTGGGTGGTGATGACTAGCTGCCTTCCCTCTTGTCTCTCACTACTAAAATATGGATGGCTGGTGCAGATAGCCATCTTGTAGCTTTACGCAAAATTCAAAACAAACCAAATCCCCATCCTATATAAAAGTGAATGATTGTAGAATCCTTTGGCACACCTACAAAATGCTGTAATGTGAAACCTGAATGGAAATTCTTTAACCAACATGTATTCATATATGTTTGTTTATTTCATTTCAATTTTAAACTATCACATTTGAATTATTTTATTTTTGCATATTTTCAAATACTATACATTGTGATTCTTGCTTAATTTTTTGTAAAATTTGGAATGAAATGGCTTTATAACTCTGTTTATAAATATTTGAACTCCTTTTATTTTTTTGTGCTGAGTGACGTTTACACTTAGTACATTTAGTCATCGTCAGCTGAAATTAATTTTCAGTAGCCAAATTTTATTGTTGTGAGATTTTTATGACATATGAATGGGCAGAATAAATTGGAAATAAATTCCAATTGAAATTGGAAGCAGAAGAAAGAAGCAACTGGTTCTGAAGGCTATAGTAGTTCTTTTGGTATACACATTAGTCTTGTCTTAACTTGAATGCTAGTTGATTCCAAGTTAAGATTTCACATTTATCAGTTGTGGTGCCTAACTCTGACCTTACTTAAATGTTTGTTTCTGCCATCTTATCAGAATTTACTCTACAATATACTATATAGTATTAACTGTTTTTTGTTTCTCTTAAAAGTTACCATTCATCTTGTTTTAAATTCTTTCATAACAAATTTTCTTTTGCATCAATTTGCCTCCTGATCTAACATCTAACAAAGATAATAACCAAATAATGGACAGCTTAGTTGCAATTTTTCTTAAGGACTTAATAATAATGAGCACTGTTTTTGAATCTTACAAAAATCCTGATCATCAGAGTTTATAATGTTATTTGCCCTTATGCAAGGAGTTTTTATAACTCGTACATATCATGTATGTATTAAAATACTGTGGAATTTGGTGGTAATGTAACATTTGGTTTTCTGTAGACACTAATAAACCAGTACTTGGCTGCAACAATGATAGGTAACAATCTGTAGAGACAAGCTCCATAAATGCATGCTTTGGAGAGCATTCTTATCTGCTATCACATCCAACAAGTGTTATTACATATCACAGTTTCCAAATATAAAAACTAATAAAACGTCAGCAACTCATTGTAATTTTTTTTTCCTCAGTTACTATTTATTCATTGTCAGTCAATTGTATCAACTATTTATTTTTCAGCTTAGTGGCTTGCCTTCTACTTGATGGGTTTTGATAAAAAGAAAAGTTTGCTTTCATACTCTGAAAGTGTTTTATAAAATTTTTTGTTTGTATTTTCCAGGATTTTAAATGCCCATTTAATAATGATTGCAAAGTGGATATAATAACTAGAAGATTTTGTCAAAGATGTCGACTGAAAAAATGTTTTGAGATTGGAATGAAGAAAGAATGGATTTTGACAGATGAAGAAAAACAGTTGAAAAATGCAAAGATTAAAGAAAACAGACAAAAACGAAATGCTTCTTATCAGTGTCATCAGAAAAAATGTATTGAAAGTACAGTTAAAAGAATTCATCCATATAGTGCTGTTAAAGTTGGTAAAATTACTGATTTTTGTAAGCACCATGCTAGAATCATTAAAATTAAAAAAAAAAGAAAATCTCTCTACACATCTGAGCCAGCATGTCCAGTAAGTTTATTGTTTGGTAATTCTGCAGAAATGCAGGCAAATTCCTGCAGTGACAGTAGTGAGATGTCTCTGACCAGTGAGCATGGCTCAGAAGTTTTGTCTGATTCAGAATTGAACCAGAATACTGTCCCTGTTACTTTAGTCTCTGATGAAAGTAGCATCATTTTCAACAGTGATATAAAAAAAAAAAAAAAAAATTCCTTGGACTTAGACTTGTCACCTATTTTAGTTAAAACTAATTCAACAAAACAGTCAGCAATTTCAGTTTTAATTACTAATCCACCTTCATCAACTCCCAAGCTTCAAACTTCTTTAGAAGATGGAGTGGATGAACCACATGTGAGTAGCTCCACTGTACATACTGACGCACAGTCTAACAGAGCTTCTAAGTTGAATGGGTCCTTTGACCCATTCATTCCTGATTCTTTTGTAAATTACAAAATCTCATCAGTTTTGAACCAATCACATTCCAGCTATCATAGTAAAGAGGATGACAGTATCATTCCAGAGTCAGTCATTGATTTAGCTGTCAAAGCTGAGTTTGCTGATATTCCCCTTCAAAGTCAAGATTACTGTGATGAAAAATTGACAGAAGCAGAAAAAATGAAATTAACTGAGCTTATTATAGCAAATGAAGTTCTTAAAATGCCATTGTCTTGTGGAAATCCAGATCCAAGCCTTTTAGATGTAATAAACATGACTGATCATGCAATTCGTCGGCTCATCAAGATGTCAAAACGCATCTGTGGTTTCAAAACTTTATGTCAGGAAGACCAGATTTCCCTGTTGAAGGGAGGTTGTACAGAACTCATGCTGTTACGATCTGTGATGACATATGATCCAGAGAAAGACTGTTGGCAAGGTCCACAAACAGTGTCAATAAAAATTGATATTTTGAAGGAAGCAAGAGGAAATATTTATGAAGAACATAAGAGATTTATTAATTCTTTTGATCCTGTGTGGCGATCTAATGAGAACATTATGTTGATTCTAAGTGCTATCACTCTGTTCACTCCTGAACGACCAAATATTGTTCACAAGAATGTGATACGCTTTGAACAAGAAAGTTACTATTACCTTCTGCAGCGATATCTACATACAATCTATTCAGAAAGTGAAGCTCATTCTTGCTACCTTGCTCTGATTTCAAAACTTCAAGAACTTCACCTTTTAAATGAAAATCATGTTAGAATATTTTTGGATGTAAATCCAAAAGACGTAGAACCCCTGTTAATTGAAATATTTGATTTAAAGCACTAACATTTCTTTCACTTTAGTGTATGAACTATTTTTAAATATGTTTGTATGTTGGTTATTAAAATTTAATTTCTCATCCATGACAAATGTTCTTGAAAAAAATCAGTTCTTAGAAGTTCTGGAATATTTTTGGTGTACCTATTTGATATTTTATACTTTCAATGACACCAGTGGTTGGTAGCCAGTTTTTAAACTAGCATATTTGTTAGGTACAACTTGAAGATGTTTATATTTTATAGTTTGGCACTGAGTTATTTTTAGACTGGAATATCATAAAGTTGCTTTCAGAATATACTGTATATGTCATTCATCTTTGTACTATTAATATGCAGGTTTCCTTTGGATGAAATTTAGGAAGGCAGACACCAGATTTCACTTTTCAATTGTTGAATTGATTTTGAGTTTCATAGTACTTTTAACCTATGTATACCTAAACAAATGGTGTACCACATTAGTACAGTTGCAACAGTAAGTTAATAATCACTATGGCACATGAGTCATGCCTCTCATATTAATGTTAAGTTACATTTACAACTTGTACACAGCTATATACATATGCATAATGTAGTAGATTGTGAATCTTCATGTGAACCACAGATTACTTAAAAATAATTGGGTAGCAAAATAAACTTAAATACTACCTTACACAATATACAATAATGCATTTAGTAATATTATCCAGGTTTTATAACAATAGTCATTTTTTCCTGTAGGCAGATGGAACAATGTTAAATAATAATAAAAAAACAAATGGGTATTACTTATTATGAACCATTACTGTAGTTCATGATACTTAGATCTAGTTCTATTTGATAATTGTTAAAATTAGTTTATATATTTATGAATGTTTAACACTAATGCTTTAAGATGCAGAACAAACTAAAATATTTAAAACTGTCGATAAAAACATTAGAGCCAAAAGATTGTTTTGTAATATTGAGCTTAAGTGCCCTTTTCTTGTTTGTTTCTGTTCAAAAGCAACCTTCAGTGGTTATTAGTTACATATTATCAGCTTAAACACTGGTTTGATAATAGCCATTGAGTTAATGTTCTTTTTTAAAACAGTCTATACCAGGGATTGTGGATCTATGACAATAATATTAAGGGCTGGCACACAAGACTATTACCTATGGCATCCAGTAATCTCTCATCCACTTGAGAAAAAAGTGTATATTGTAGTGTGAAACAGTGTTATGAATCTGCAACATGTCATTAATACAGAAGTCTCAATAATTCCTGCCTGGTAATCAAAACCCATAAAAAAAAACTTGATTGTTTTTTCACATGTTTATCATATGGATATAATAATTTTGTTTAATTTTTTAAAACAGCTGTAAAAGTGGAATGTTTTGTAATACATTCTTTGGAAAACTGCTAGAAGGTGGTGAAGCTCCTGTTTAAAAACTGACTGTGACTGTAGGATTATTACTTGTATTAAAATTACCTTGATATAAGGTTAACAAACTTGTGTAAAACCTGGTTATACTATAGAATCAGAAAGCTTATGTTTAAAAATAGAATAGACAGAGGTTATGAAATATGTTTAATGCTACAATTACTTATGTTTACATGGGCTCCCATTGATTTTTAAGCATATTTTTCTGAACTATTTATGCACCAAATTGTTTGTTAAACAGTCTTGTAATAACATATGCAAAATAGAAAAAAAATTGCATGTATCAAATTATTGTTGGGGTTTCATATACATTTTATTTAGAGAATGAGTGATTGTAATTAACTTTTATTGCTAGTTTGTTTTTTTTGTGCTCAGTGTTGTAACAAACAAAACTATATAATTATTCAACACCATGTAATGTGCAAACAGTGAAAAACGAAACTTGTACATTTTCTTTGTAAAACTGATTAGGTGACTGTTGACTGAAAGCTTTTGCATAAAACCTGATTACTTTGTAAATTACTATGGTTTAAAAAGTTTATATTTATAAAGTGACAATAAATGGCTATGGGTCATAAAATTACTTTTTAAAATCAAACATGGAAGGTGATAATAAGTTGTAAAGTTTTCTTTAAAAACTGACTTAGTAGACTGCAATGGACTATAAATAATTTTTTTTAACTTTGCTGAGTAAGTGAATATGGAAGAAACAATTTAAAAAGTTAAGTGATAAGTAGCAGTGGGTTATAAAACTTCTATTTAAAATGTGAATTTTGTATGTAATTGTGCATTATAAAGATTTTGTTCAAAAACTGAACTTTTATATGTGGCTGTGAATTATGAAACTTCTGTTTGTTACATAAATATCTTTAAACTTCTCATGTTATGTATACTGCTTCTTGTGCATGATGAGTTTAAAGAAAAGTAAATTGAAGATGATTATAATACCACAAATATATCACACTTATTTACTTCAATGCATGTTTCAGGATCTACAAATTCCACTATCATACACTAAAATAACAGTAATTGAGAACCATTAATTTTAATATAAAGAAAGGTTGAAAAAAGAATAAAAATGATTCACTCAGAAAACATGATTAAATAACAGGATCAATTTGACAATCAACATCTATTTGCATTGTTAAACTGAGGATGTTGTTGAATATAGATAGCTTCCTTGTTTAGTAGCTCTAGGTTACTGTCACTAGATGTCTGAATATTAAAGTTATCTGTAAAAGGTTATTAATTCCATCACAATGTACAGAAAAAGGGATATTACGGATATTTTTTTTCAATTTTAACAGAGTGACCTTTGTATTTGTTGATTATTACTTTTAAATGGTGAGCTGTTTTGCCAATGTACATAACCAGGGAGCTATCCCATGTTTAAGAATAAGTATTCCATGAACATATTTGTTCAAATGTCAAGTGTTTATTTAAGTGTAAAAAATTATTAACTTGAAAGCAAAATATAAAGATAAGTCTTAGCTAGATCTGAGGGTAAAAATATTTGTTCAGACTAGTTATTAGTTTTTTTTAAAACAATGCTCTGTTCATAATGTAACATTTTGGGACAACTCGGGACCTGTTGGTCTGTCTTTGCTGTTTTACACACTAAATTAATTTAAAACACAACCTTGAAGTCAGTCTTCATCATTCAAGTATCCATCAAGCTTTTTCTTAAACTCATTTTAAGAACAACATCTAAGAGCAACCTATTCCAAAGGCCAACCACCCTATTAGAAAAATAAAATTGTTTCAGCTGAAGATGACTCCCATCCTACCAATTTTTTTGTCTCCTATTACAACTGTTCTCACTGTTTAATATGAAAATATTGATGCATCAACAGTATCAATTTGCTTTACAATATTAAACACTTCAATCAAATCTCTCCTAACTCTTCTCAAAAGAAAACAATTTGAGAGATTGCAGCCTCTCTTCATATTGACAACCCCTCCATTCAAGGCACCATCCTAGTAACCATTCTCTGAATTCTTTTCAACAATTTATTGTCCTTCCTTAGGAACTCGAGATTGAACATAATATTTCAAATATGGTTTAACCAGTAACCTGTACAATGAAATTATAACCTCTTTAGACTTGTATTCAGTATTTCTGTAGGTACAACCTAAAATTCTGTTTGCCCTACCATTAGCAACAGCATAATACTGGATAGTTTTGGAGACTGATCAGCTATTACACCAAATAATCCATCCAAATTATAATTCAAACAGTGATAACCCACATGCATTATCTTGCGTTTATTATAATTAAAACCAACCTGACATATAATTGCCCAATTCCATAAATGATCTAAATTTTTTTTTGTAAGTCAGTAACATCCTCTTCACAGCTAGCAACACCAAATACCTTAATATCATCAACAAATTTAAGTAATTTATTGACTATTCCTTTGATTGTCATTAATGTAAATCAAAAAACTAGCAAGAGTCCTAAGACTTATCCCTGAGGTACTTAATTGTGACAATAATCCAGTTTGACTGAACTCCATTTGTAACAACCCTCTGCTTTCTTCCATGCAGTTATATAATGCATCACCAGATCGATAGAGACAATATTTTTTACAAGCCTTTTATTTGGCACCACCTTGTCAAATGCTTCTTTTAATCCAAATACACCAAATCTACACCCTTTCATTTATATAAGCAGTAACTTTCTCAAAAATTCAAAAAATTTTAAAGCAACATTTATCCTTAATGAAACCATGTTGACTATCCAGTAAAATTTTAAACTTTGTTAAGTGATTTTCCAAAGCATATTTTAACAAACTCTTTTATGATTACTGTGACAATTTTTAATACCTCCTTTGAAAAGAGGAGTTACATTAGCTAACTTCTAATTTTCTAGTACAAGCCCACTATTCAAGGACTAGCAAAAAATAGTAAGTAGCTTACATATCCAGTCTCTAACCTCCTTCAAAATCCTTGGAGAAATATCTGTCCCAGGAGCCTTATCAGTTTTTAAACTTCCCCTTTTTTGAGCTGGTTAAAAAAAAAAATATGCAGTTGTATTGTGTGATCTTGTTTCCAGTTATCAACTGCTTAGGGTGTGGAATACTGCTTAATCTTTGTTAGTAGAAACCAAAGAGAATAAAATTTGATAACCCAACCATCCCATAATCATCAGATACTCTCCTTCATCTCTCGAGTGTCCTACCACCATTATAATATTGTGTTTACCCTTAATGTATTTAAAGAAATCATAACTATTAATGTTTACATTTTCAGCTAATCTTTTTTGATGACCTAATTTCCTGTTTCACCAGCTTTATTTTTTATAATCTGTCATACCAGTCAATTTAAATTTCCTAAATTTTTTGTTTTCTTTAACTTTCTCTCTTAAATTCATCATGAGAAACCTGGTTTTTACTTGTAGCCACACATTTCATTCTATAATGAATGTGTTTACCTTGAATATTTAAAAACTTATCTTTAAACATTTTCCATATTTGATCAGTGTCTCCAAATTAATCAGGTGCCCAGTTCACCACAGATAATTCTTGTTGCATGTCTTCAAAATTTGCTTTTTTATAATTTGTAACCAAAATATTATTATTATTATTATTTCCATGTGCAACAAACTATCAAACATAATAGAGCAATGATGTCTTGCACCCAGATTTTTCCCAATTAGTACTATCTTGGTCATTTCTATATTGAAAGTTAATAATAAATAAGAAATAGCATTGTTTATAGTAGGTTTCTTGACTGATTGGTTAAAAAAGCCATTCTGAATTGTTTTCAAAAAACCTTTCTCCCTCATGGTTTGGCTCTAGCATTACCAATGTGTATGCTTGAAATTAAAGTTACCCATAATTATGATTTATTAAATAGCTGAAATATTAAACTTATTGTAAAGTTTTTCACTGATTTATTCAGCATCATCTGATAGTCTATAACAAATTCCTATTAACATACTTTTCCTTTTATATCCATAAATAGAAACCCAAATGGATTTAGTCTCCTTACTATTATTTTTTAATATAATAAACTTCAACATGAATTAACTCGCATTTTACATATAAAGCCACTCCTTTCCCCCTCTTTAATACTCTAACCCTATTAAATGACCTGAAACCCTGTCCTTCAAATAAACTTTTGTTGTCGAAATAATCTTTGTTTAACTATGTTTCAGTTATTTCAATCGCATCAAAATCCTCCATTCCTACCAATGCTCTAAAGTCATCTATTTTATTTCTTAGTTATATTTCTAGCATTATAATAGTAACAATTAAGCTTATCCTAATAACTATTTTTATACTTATTTCTTATGCTAAACTTTCTCTGCTTTTTTCTTATTTTTGCATTTAGTTCTTCTTGGTTCTTACCAATGTTTAGTTCTAATTTAAACTTTTCTTACAGCTGAGTTAATAACCTTAGCAAACAAGCCAGTCCCTACCTTATTTAAATGTAAGCCATCAGTTAGTAAAAAAAAAAAAAAAATTCCTTTCTTTCACTGAACTGACCTTGCAAGTCCAATCAGCCTATCTGCTCATCGTTACATACTAAATTAAGCCTAACATTTAGCCTTAGTGGCCCACTTATAATTTCATCCCACAATTAATTCTAGGCAGTAACCATAATAAAATTAAGTTGTGGCTTTTTTTTTAAATGCTATTATCAGCCCTTTGTACTTATTAATTAGCTTCTCTGACTTACCTTCTCCTACACCATTAACCTCTACATGCACCATCAAAACTGCATCCTAGCTAGCCCACTTCATCATATCTCCTGTTCTTCATTTATATACTCCACTTGTGCTCATGTGGTAACATAATCTGATTCTTTTCTCCTGAATTACCCATTAGACTATTTTATCTACATGCCTTGTCAAGGAATTGCCTATAACTATAACTTCTTTCTCTAACCCTTTACTTTTTCCAATAGTTCATCAGCAGAAGCTAAGGGCTGATATTTGTTGCTCAACAGAATAGTATCTTTATAACTAAATAACTTTTTTACTCTAATAATGTACCGTCCAGTTGCTTTGACGAGCTGTCTCTGTAAAACCTTAGAGAGGATGGTTAATGCTCGTCATGTTTGATTCTTGGAATCAAATAACCTTCTCTCGCC
Source organism: Tachypleus tridentatus (assembly GCF_004210375.1). NCBI lineage: Eukaryota > Metazoa > Arthropoda > Merostomata > Xiphosura > Limulidae > Tachypleus > Tachypleus tridentatus. The sequence goes on from NC_134826.1 coordinate 97,341,559, forward strand.
CACCCAGTGTGGGTTCCAACAACAGCGCTTCACCGTGGACCACCTGATTCGACTTGAAACATCAGAGAAGCCTTTTTCAAATGACAACATCTTGTATCAATATACTTTGACATTGAGAAGACGTATGATACAATATGGCATTTTGCGAGACCTCCATATATGTGGGTAACATGGCCATTTGTATTAACATTTTTTTAATGGACAGGGGATTTCAAGTTCAAATGACTTCAACACTTTCCCGTTCTTTTCTATAGGAACATAGAGCCCCTCAGGGTTGTGTTTTAAGTGTCACACTTTTCAGTACAAAGATTAATGCCATCACTGAACAACTCCCTCGTACTGTTGCAAGCGGGCTCAATGTTGAGGACTTTCACATCTCATGTGAGTCGTCGAACATGAGGTATATTGAGCAGCAGCTACAGACTACCCTTAATCATTTACTGCAGTGGACCACAACAAATGGCTTTAACTTTTCTCTCTCTCAAACCGTTTGCATGCACTTTTGCCGCCAATGGGGTATTCACCTTGGTCTAGAACTCCATATCAGTAGAATTGTGTTGCCTGTGGTCCCTGAGACAAAGTTCTTGGGGCTTACCTTTGACCATAAGCTGACCCTTATACCACACATCAAGCAGCTACGAGTCAAATGTACAAGAGCACTGAACATCTTCAGTGGGTTTCTTCCACCACTTGGGGCGCAGATCGATGTTCTGTGCTTAAGATATATCGTGCTCTTATTCAATCGAGACTCGACTATGGATCACTGGTCTATGGCTCTGCCAGAACCTTGGTCGTAAAGATATTGGACCCAGTTCATATCATCAAGAACTTCGACTCTGCACTGGGGCTTTCCACACTTCTCCAGTTAAGAGCTTATACACAGAATCTCGTGAATCTTCTTTGCACCTCTGCGATTTGCAACTGTCTTTACTAGATACTTCGAAACATCGTTCGTTACCATGGGGTTGTGTTTTCCTTCCTTGGTGGGCCATACTTTTTCAGAACAGATGATCTGCCATTGCTCCTTCTGGCCTTCTTTACCAGGTGCATTTGGATGAATTGGGTCTATCCTTGGATAACATTACTGTATCCACTGGTCAGTCCATCCCACCATGACTTCTTACAGTCCCCAAATGCGACCTATCTTTAAGTCATCTGAGAAAAGCAGACACGATTGGAAATAGTGTTATTTACTGAACATCTTTTGAACCATCCTTCCATTCCTGTTTATACAGATGGTTCAAAATCAGGTGACTATGTGGGATCTGCCATAGTTTGTTGTGGTTTGGTGGTTGCATGCAGAATCCCCTCTACAGCTTCTGTGTTCACTGCTGAACTGTATGCCACATCTCTTGCCCTGGATCACATAGAAGCTAAGCATGACTCAAATTGCACTATTTATACTGACTTGCTTAGCTCTCTGCTGGCCATGGAATCATGTTAGTTCACACTCTGTTCTCACCAATATTAGAAACCGACTGGCCTGTTTCTCTTTAACATCTATCTAGTTTTTCTGGATACTAGGCTACGTTAGTATTCACGGGAACGAGCTCACCAACACCACAACTAAATGTAACTGCTCTGGCACTATCACTGCTGTGCCTGTTCCATACATGGACTATGGTCCTGTATTTAAAACTCGGCTCCGTGCCAGTTGGCAGTTGACTTGGAGTGAACAACGTGAAAACAAGGTTTTCCAAATAAAATCCTCTATTGGATTTGGAAGTTATTTTAGCTAGACAACTCATTGGTCATAGTTTTTTAAGTCATCGTTTTCTTTTATCTGAGACTGATGCATCACTGTGTTGTCTGTGTGACACTCGGGTCACAATAAGCCACATTTTACTGTCTTGTCGTCGTTACGACTCTCAACAAGGGCACCATTTTAAACATGTTCTGTCCCAAGGTTTATTCATAACATTAGATAGTGTTATTGGCGATGGTGACACTGTCCACCTTAGAAATGTTTTTAATTTATACATCGGACGTTTTTTAATGTAATCCCTTTTAAGAATAAAAGTACATCTAGTTCGATTTTAAATTAGAAAATTGCGGTATTGTCAAATAGCTCAAAACCAGGACTAGAAAGGCCAACTTCAGGTGGCTTACACTGCTGTTTGAACTGCCTGTTAATCATCCTGGCGAGTTATAATTAAAATTTTGCTACAAGTCTTTTGAAACTTTTATTACTTTACTTTCTGAAAATGGCCATAACGTCAAATAACTCGAAACCAGGACTGGAAAGGCCAACTTCAAGTGACTAACGGTGATTTTTTGGCGAGTTATGATAATTACAATTATGTTACAGAAAGTCCTTTACAACTTGTATTACTGTAGTTTTTCTCTTACCGCTGTAGACTAGTTGTAAAAATTGGATTTAATGCTATTTATGTTTTTAATTCAAAAATTAAACTTTTTTATTTTACCTTAATTTTCTTTTATGAATTTTACTTTAATTTTAACTTTTTACCGGCTGTTTGGCGCAGATGGCCTTTGCACCATAAAACACCAAACCAATCTCTAATAATGCTTCCAGAAAAAGATTGATTGGATAGTAGGAATAGAGGTATATTTCTTATATTTACTACAAAGAATTGTCATATTATTTTGTGTAGCAGATTTTCTAGATAACAAATTTCAAAATATCTTTACAAAAAATGAATTTATTATCATTGCTCAAAAATTGAAAGAATATATTTTGTATGTTTTGTCCAAAAGACAGTAAATGAAATTTAATTTATAGTTGTAAGGAATGAAAAATTTGAGAAGACCGGTAGAACTTTTATGTGGAAATGAGAGTGAGAAATGGTTAGAACTACATGTTACAGAAATGCCTGGTTTTGTTCCAACACTCAAAAACAGACAAGTGTCAGTAGTTTTGAGAATAGGAATTCTAATGAAAAGAGAGGTAATGTCAAAGATTGTCATTAATTAGTTAGGATGAGAAAGTTGATAGTTTTTTATCGAGCAAAGTCCAAGGAATCAATAACAGTAAGATCATTATTAGTAAGTGTTTTGAGGATAAGAACAAAAGCATTTTGTCAGAATAGGAATGGGAGTTGAGAGAAGAAAAATAAGTCAAAGAGGAATTACTTAACACAATTTCGGTATGTCATATAGAATACCAGGTTAAGAGCCATGGGCTTAAAGTTCATCATAAATGGACCCAGAAGTTGAATAGTTGTTTTCTAAGCTTCTGAGTGGGTGTTAAATTATATTTTTCAAGTTGAATTGTAAATGTAAGACAGTTAATGTTAGGAGATTTGAACCTCATCTGATCACTGGGAATGGTGATTGTTTTATTGGTAGAGTTAAAAATAATAGCATTGCCTTTGTCTGGACAGGTGATAGCAACGTAAGGTTATTGGGACATGTCTTTTATAAAAGAAGAGATGTTTCTTCATTAGTTTTCTTAAGTAGTTTCACAACAATTTAAGTTACAAAAAGAGGACAGAGTAAACTTTATTAAATTTAGTTTTAAATTAAAGTTTGCAAAAACTAAGAAATGATTTCAGACACTTATATGTGGTTTCAAGAGGACACAAATAGTCAAAATACTTCAGTTTTGAAAGTGGTAATTATACATTTGAGCCCTCCAGAGTATTTGCTTGTGTGATTCAGTTAAATTAAAGGATTGAGGTCAAAGCCCCTGAAGCAGTATGGCTTACACAGTTTAAGGAGTTTAGTGCTCTGGAATTATTCATGTCTTAGTTAAACATTGCAATTAGCTCTTTCCCATTAAAACTATTCCAATTGTTATTTGATGATGTTTAATTATTGCAACATTGTTTATTCATTCTCTTTTTATAATGTCATTAATGCTTCTCCGGTACTGTTTTTTTTTTTTTTAGTGTATGCCGCTGATGGAATTTGTAGATTCCAAAACATCCATGTGTGTAAATAAACTTGTTAACAAAAATGTTTTCAATATATTTTGTCTTTATCTACAACTGTTACTAATGGATAGTAGGATTGACTATAACAATACAGTGCCCCACAGATTGAAAATCGTATTCCACCTTTTCCTTTAATGGTAAATTGCAATTTTACTTAATATTACCATTCAAATAAATATGGAGCTATTTTTTTCTCTTGACCTTTATTATAGTTAATGTCATACATTGCTGGATGTCCTCCTTCAAGAGCTTGCAAAAATTAAAACATTTTTTATATATGTAAACATATCTTGCAAACTATTTTTATATAATAATCCTTGCTCGCACCACAATGATTAAGTGGAAAGTTTGAAGGCTTATAAAGCTAAACTATGAGGTTCAGTTCCTGCAGTGGTCATAACATACACACAAAATATTAACATACACTGTACAGAAATAAAAACGACGACAAAAATTATTTCAGTGTCAAAAGCAAGATGCTGTCCCAGACAATAATGAAATAAAAGTAGAATTCTAGGTTCTTGAAGAAATATTAGAAGCTCACTGAGTGAAAAATACAGCCTAAGAAAACTATATTTGCAGAAAAGGAAGATATGTTTAGACTAGAAGAAAGAGTATATATACACCATAAAGATCCAAAATAGAAAGACGACAAGGCTGGCTGAGAATCAAGAGCGTGTATTCAAAAGAATCTGAAAGAAAATTAAAATAGGCATAAAAATGAGTAAAAATACATGAATAAAGTATATAGCTAGATAGGTGCAATAACAGAACGATAAATAAGAATAAGCAAAAATAAATATGAGTAGACTGGCTTAGTAGAAGAGATAACCAGGAATATAATCATGCGTAAGTACGACATTGACAGATATAAACTGATAAATAATTGTTTAATTAGATAAACAGATGATGTCGAGTTTTTATCGATGCAGTCACTTTTGTAATAAAAACATTTTGATATAAGATCGCTTTTCAGTGTTGTTTATAGTGAGTGCATGATCTATAAATGGCACAAATGTGTGACAGTTAACGCTAACTGCGTTATAAATGTTTATCCTTTACTCGTTTAGAATGTATACCATATCTGCTTGTGGTTAATTTGGGCTTGTGACAACACTGCACCTCCGCTAGGGATCTGACAACGCAGAAGTAAAGCATCGTAATCATCTACGCATGTGTATTAATGGCCAGTGCATCAGAATTGTAGTACCGACGACAAAACATCACGCTCTATTCTTCGGTATCAAACAAAGTCTGTCAGGTTTACGGATACGGTAAATGTTGTTCATTGCATAATAAGTGTATTGATTAATCTACCAATGGTAAGTTTCCGGTAGCAGTAGTTTTTAACTGTTGTTTTTTTAGGGGATCAGCTATGTTACTCAATAGTTTTAAGGAATTATAAATGTTGAAGATCTTGGTAAACTCAGTCTCATAGCCCACGTTAAGTCCTGATAGCTGTGAAATTATCCAAAATAATGCAGAGGAAGCATGTGTTATATTCGAAAGAATGAATGTGTATATACAGGTTTAGCTGTGACACTTGTGACTAAAAATAAAATAAACTATGAAATTGCCTTTAGGGATGTACTTTGCATTTAGTTATGAAGTTCTGTCAAACATAAGACTACAGGTATAATATTAGCACTCATTCAAATAGCATTATAAGAAATTACAGACGTTGTCGAAACAAAGGTAAATATTAGTGCCAACTGCTTTATAAACGCGAGTGAAATTCTTTAATTCAACCTTTTCAAGTAGAGTTTTGCTGCATGTATGGGGCAGATAACTTCCGTTTTTATTATTGTTTCATCATGAATATACCACCTAAATCATAGATTAAAGAATATAGACAAACATTTTGTATATAGAAGTTAATCATTCCTGATATTGGTAAACATAGCAGAAGAGATGAAGCTTTTAAGCATTCATATACAGTAATGCGCGCGTCTTACATTAAGAGCGATGGAAACTTGGGGGGGGGGATAAAAGGTTTATCACAATTTCTGCTATTTCCTATTACAGATTATCTGCTCGGTTGGACAACCAATGATGTTTAAATGAAATAAAACATCTTGTGCGCATGAAAGCCCTTGAGATTATTTGATCGAAAGATTAGGTTTATAGTAAATGATATGTTGCACAGATAAATAATCAGTAAAACTGACTAAAGTATAAATGCTGTAATGTCAAAAACAAAAGCCTTCAGACTAATTTATATTCTAAGAAATTTACTTATCATGTAAGTAAATGTATTGTAAAGAGATGAAAGGTTATTTCCTGTGTACTGTTAAAATTATATTATAAACTCGAGAAGTGTTAAGAGTAAGTACAAAGAAAATTGGATATCATTATCATATTTAATAGGACTTTTTTCTACAATAAACAGCAAATTTGTCACTTTACCCATTTAATGATTAAACTCTTTGAGTTTCCTTTTTATGCTGTTTTGTATCTTTTTTAACATTGTAACCTAGTTAAGGAAATTGTTTCATTCACGTATTTGCAGTGTGCATACCAAGAGCTTTTGATATTCTCACCCGAAAATGTATTTTAATCTTGTCAGAAGATATAAAAACTAATTATCAACAATCAAGTTAGAAGGGAAAATGGAAACAGTGTTGATGTTGATGAAATGTTAATTTCTATTACAATTATTAATAATGTTTTGAAGCTCTACATTTGAATGAATAGACGATTAACAAAAACAACTCGAGCATACAGCACCCTTATCTATATTGCTACAACAGATGTAAACATCCTATTTTTATTATTCTTTGGCATTAAAATGTTAACCCTGACTTTTTTATAAAATTAGATGATGTGTATTCTAAGCTGTTCCACAAGTGATAAGATATTCACATAATACTAAGAGGGAAACGACTCATTGAAATTAATTTTAAATGCTAAAGTAATGTTTTGTATGCAGTAAAAATAAGATATCTTATAAGTGTAAATAAAACATTGTTTTGATGATGATAGTTTCTAAGGGATTTATATGCAGTTTTTGTACTCCAAGTCCGACACGTCGAATAATCAACTTTGACATTTGTTGAACTTACTAGCTTAGCAAGTGTTATAATTCATTTTTATGACTAATATGTGGTAGATGCATGAATTAGTTACTTTTATGAAAAAAACGAGTATACAACTTCCTCACACACAAAGTTAAAGGTTATTATTATCTTAAGACAAAAATATATTTTAAACATTAAAAATTTATAATCCAAAGACAATTGTGAAAAACATTTAACAGAAGACTGTGGGTACTATTTTAATAATCATATGGATATCGGATATGAAAATTTTCCAATTATTCGTATTGTTATCGTACTATTTGCTAACATAAATAATTTATAGTTTGAATTAACAATAACAATTTTATATTTGGATAATTTGAATAGTTGAAAAAATATGTAGATATTCTACAGTTAGGTAAATTCGTTTAAGTAAAAACCGTGTCGTAATAATTTTCTCGGCCCGGCATATCCAGGTGGTTAAGACATTCGACTCGTAATCTGAGGGTCGCGGGTTCGAATCCCTGTCACAGCAAACATGCTAGCCCTTTCAGCCGTGGGATCGTTATAATGTAACAATCAATCTCACTATTCGTTGGTAAAAGAGTAGCCCAAGAGTTTTCGGTGGGTGGTAATGACTAGTTATCTTCCCTGTAGTCTTACACTGCTAAATTAGGGACGGTAAGCGCAGATAGCCCTAGATTAGCTTTGCGCGAAATTCAAAAACAAACCAATGATTTTCTGTTTTTTAAAATAATAATTAAAATAATTATAACGTTAGAATTAGAGATTAAAAGTTTAAAGTGAGCATGCTTCTAGATTTTGAATTAGGATAAGGATAAAATGTGTTTACACTCTGTTTAGAAGAAAGCAAATTTATGAAGGCGTTTACAGTAATCGCTTAGCTTAAGCACTGTGTTTTAGGTTTTTGAGGACGTTGAAGGATCAGTTACATTTTCGACCTCTTTCTCTATCCTGAATTAATGATTTAAGAACTTAAATGATACTGAGAGTATTCTAACACAAAACATCAATTCAACTTCTTCGCCTTTTGAGGGCCGTGTCCTAGAATATAATGCTAGTAGCATTTAATGTAATTTTAAATTATTCGCTTGATTTGGTCACAAACACTTGCAAATAGTTCGTACCGTAGTATTTTGTTCTATGTGGTTGTGTAAGATCACAAACAGTTCTAAAATCAAATTACAATTATTCGCAAAAGATATATACTTGCGCGTATTTCTACATGAAATAACCGTAATTTCGACCATATGTTTTCTCCTTGCTAATTTTGAATCATACTTTAGACCTAAACATTTTGGTGAAGAACTGGTATTAAGACGAGTTCCACTCATGCATAATTTAGGAGAGTTTCTACATAATTTAAATGATTTTTACGAATAATATTAATTTTGTTTTCGATGCATTAATTGTAATTTTATATTTCTGGCAATACTAAACTATTTAATTTAAGACTGGTTATAAATTGTTTGTTGATACTGAAGGTATCTTTGAACTTTTCTAGATGGCCACGTCATCAGCAAACTGTTGGACTACAGTTAATATCGTTTAATGACATGTCGCTGACATACATGATGTGCAGGATAGGACTAAATCTGGTAGTAGGTTCCCCCAACATTTACTCTCTATATATTTTCTGTCATCACAAAAGTTAGATAACTAACGAATAACTTCTGTTGGTAATTACATTTCTTTTCATTTAAATCTTAAACTATTATGCTATACAGTATCAATTGCTTTCTCGCTATTGAGAAAGCAAGCGACAGTGCATTTCTTTTGGTTAAAGCTATATATTACTGTTTCAGTGAGCATAACTAATTTCGTTGCTAAAATTTTCTGAAACCATTTTGAACTTCGGGTAATTTTGATGTAATCTCTAGAAAATTGGAGATTCTGTCGCTAAATTCGTCGAAAATTTTCCCTGGACAACTAGTTAAACCGATCATTTTGTAATTTCCTTGTTTATTCGTTGGTTTTTCTCTCTTCAAGAGCAGTAATTGCTCTTCGTTAGGTAATTTGTTTTTTAAAAGAGTGTTTGATAATGGTAGACATGCTGAGTAGTTATATTGTTTTAGCTTTCTTTTCTTTGTTGACAAAACGTTAATTTATTTTATTTTTATTCTATGCTATTGTGCAAATTTGAATTGATTATTACCTTGAGGTTTCAATTTGCAAAATACGTTATGCTAGTGTACAAACATTAGATAGGATAGGATAATAATTTTAGCTTAGATATCCAGGATTTAAATTCTTATTTGGCATCTTTCTAAATTCTATAGAAGCAGGGTTCCCTATAGTATGAAAAATATTGTTTATATTATGTGGTTTGCAAAATCAAGCTAGGCTTGCGAGAATAAGTAAGATAAACATAGCTTAAAATTATAGGTCTGGCGTTTCCTTTTGTATCATATGTTTAATTTCTAGTAAAGAAGTATTGCTTATCTATGCAGAAAAGCGGAACTGTTTACAAATTATTCAAGTTCTCACAAAACTGAAGTAATTTCGAGATCATTTTACAGTTGTAAGTTTGTCTGTTGTTTTCTGTAGCCTCCCGCTAGTACAGCGGTATGTCTTTGGATTTACAACGCTAAAATCAGGGGTTCGATTCCCCTCGGTGGGCTCAGCAGATAGCCCGATGTGGCTTTGCCATAAGAAAACACACAAACACACACTGTTGTTTTCTGTTTAGTTTCGCGCAAAGCTACCCGAGGGCTGTCTGTGCTAGTTGTCCCTAACTTAAAAGTGCTAGACTAGAGGAAAAGCAAGTAATCAAATAACATCTCCCTCCCTCATCTCTTGGGTTGTACTCTTTACCAACTAATAATAGGATTGACCATAATGTTATAACGCTCCCACGGCTGAAATGTCGAGCATTTTTAGTGACGGGATTCGATCTTGCGATTTACCTATTGTTAGTCAAGTGCTTTAACCACCAGAGTCATCACAACTGTAGAATGTAAATGAACATAATGATACAACATTGTAAATGTTTCGCGAAATGTGCAACTGATGTAGTTCAACCTATGGATGTGATAACCATAACTTACGTTAATAACATTAATATCATTTAACATTTTTAGGTTCGTTTTGCAGGCTCAAACTAAGTCATCAGGTTGTATATTTTTACAATATATAATAGTTTTGCTAAGAACTCGTTAGAATAAAGAGAAAAAAGATAAAGAATTAATTAAAACAGCGATGCTTATGTTAAAGCCAAATTTTATAATTGTGTTAATTAATCTTTTAATTATTTTGTGATAATTTCGAATGTTCTTAGCTGATGTTTCACTCGACGGTTCATACACTTATGGTGGAGTATTTGATCGTCATAGGCTATCTTCTACCGGTTTGTTTCACACATTATAATTTCGTATTTAGGTTGCCCATAGTATTTAGGTTACCCATAGTCATTAAAAACACCCAGCCCAATAAACTGCTTCCATAAAATTATGATTTTCGAAATTATTCCAGTAAGTGTTAAATTGAACGTTTAAAACGCTATGATGTTTATGTAAACAGGCATAGTGAACATAGTTACAAATCTGAAGAAAAAAGACAGCGGAAAATACTGTGTTCAAAAATTCATCGCCTGTTTTATACGGCTTTTCATTGTGGCCTCGAAACTTTTTAATTTTTTAAAAAATATTCATGCTAGAAGTCGATTAAAAAAATGAAATTGCCACTTCACAAATTTGTGAAAATTAAGTAACAGGTTGCCCAGTTCCTCGAGCTTGTTTATCATGGTCGTGTGAACTTGGAAAATATCATTTTCCCTAACATGAAGGTTATAGTCCCTTAAGCAAAGACAATAATTAGACAAAGAAATAAATGAAAATTATGCTCTTTAAAGAATATGTTAAGAGTATTTTAACAATAGACGTGTGCTTTTCTTTATTTGCAGGTGTCGACTTAATGTGCAAACAACACGTCGATTGAAAACGACTGTTGAAAATGGAATACAACGGCTTCTATAACACCATGTGACGACTATAATTAGTGCCCTGTTTAACGTTACAGCGCTTACATTCTGGTTTCTATGGCAACGGATAGACTTAATTCTCTAGGGATCGCTTTTAGAATTGTATTTCTACATATTAGTTTCTTATTAGTACAACTTACAACTTTAGTGATTAGCTTTTCCCCTATTCTTAAATGTAAATTTAGTTTCAGCCTTGAATCATTTGACATCAATTCCGATAGTTTAAATGCTTATCCTTGTTAAAACCATTTTATTCTAAAAAATAGCCCAATTTATTACCCAAGAATCGTTTGAATAGCATTGATGGTATTCTTTGTGTTTGTGTAATTCTTTCATAGTCACAGCATACGTATTCCAAATCTTACATTACATATTAATCACTATGCATAAGTCCAAAACTGATATATATCAAGTGACAGTAGCTTCTGGTGGAATAGCCCGCTCTCCCAGCCGGGATTCATTTGCTACAGAATTTTCATTAATGTCTTTGTCTAGTTTAGGGTCAGATAAGAGCAAGACTGGACACTCTGTATTAAAGTTCTCCAAGCATGAAGAGCGAACTGACGATCCTAGTCTACATCCTAGTAAACTTACTTGGAGTAAAATTGGTATCTCTCATTGTCCCCAGAGGAACTTTTTACAAGTACCCCACGAACATTATGGCGGCAGATCTAGAGATACTATAACAGAAGTTCTGTTTGAAGATGAATCAGAAATAATTCGTAACTGTGGAGCTCTTTCCTCTGCATTTGGGCTGATGAAAAGCTTTAGTACAAGTGATATCACTCATATTAGTAACATAGAGAAAGAGCCTCTCCGTCGGAGTTCCTCGGAAGTGGCTGCATGTGATTGGAGTAAATACGAGATGCAGAATGCTAGGTTAGGCCGTGCGTCTCGTTCTTTGTCAACATGGGTAGCAGTCGGTGACGTGGTTTCAACGTCTCAACTCCCTTCACCCCAGCCTTTCTTTAGCTCTCACGAAGAAACTCCTTCAATCACAGCCACGGACTTTGTTCGTTCTATAAACAAAAAAGCTCGGCAAATGTATATTCAACAGCGGGTTTCTTCAACGTACAAAGCGTTAGAACGATTAACTCGAAGCCAGCTAGAGTTAAATACAGATGTACCAGAGGCAGGAATAAAAATCACCATACCACAGGTTCAAGTGTCATCAGAACTGAACTGGAAGATCTGCAACAACGAAGAAGGGCTATCGGGTGTGGAACTCAAAGGTCCTAACAAAAGCTTCAGCCTCACAGCAAAAGATATCGAACGTGAAAGAGGAAAACCATTGACAAGATTCGAACGGAATATGATGATTTTCAATTGGCTGCATAATGTCAATGAAAATGCTTTTGAGTTATCCTGACATTTTTTTGCTCTGCCATATCGTAGTAAAATGTGCAGTGTAATCTTCCCAGTTACATAGGATTTAATGTACGGTAATTGTTTGGTGTCATTCAGACTTCATCCTGTGAATTCAATAATGAATTATATTATCCATATTGTGATTTTTAAAATGTGTGATTTTTTTTTTGCTTTAATATATGTATCTGTGCGTTTGTTTTTATATTGTGAAACTATCATATGAATCTAAAGACAAAGTGGTAAATTTGTAATGTAAATCTTCAGCAAAGTTCAAAAACATTTTTACCAAGTAAACCAAACAGTAGTTTACATTTGAGTTGGACTTCACTGAGACATTAATGACAAAAATACTACTGAACGACAAATGTATTGTTTACATTGCATTAAAAATTGTATTTTAATAGTTATTGAAAACAGTTACCACTATTTAACAAAATTTCATTTAAAATACTGTGTAAAATTGTCAACACTTCTTGTGTAATACAGGACATAAACATGCTTTGTAGTAGTTTAACACTACCTGTATGGTGCAATGTAGTAACATGCTATGTAGTGATGTTAACAGTTCCTGTGTAATACAGAGTAGAAACATGTTACGTAGTTTTGTCAACGCTTCCTCTATAGTGCAGTGTAGAAACATGTTACGTAGTGGTGTTAACGTTTCCTGTATAGAACACAGTAGAAACATGCTATGCAGTGGTGTTAACACTTCCTGTATAGTACAGAATATAAACATTATTTAATTTAGAGTCAACACGTATTGTATATTAATTTGCCAACACATCCTATGTCGTACACTGAAAGAAACGTTTTGTATGAAGCAGAGTTTACATATGTTGTATAGTACTATGTTACCACCTCCTATATAGGACAGTGTCGGAATATAATATATGGTACAATGTCAACACCTTTTAAATAGCATCGTGTCGAAATATCCTATATTGTTCTTGTCAACACCTCCTATATAGCACAGTGTCAAAACAACCTATGTATTTCATTGTCAGCACATCCTATACAGCACAGTGTTAAAACATCCTAAGTAGTTAATTGTCAGTATTTCATATATATCATAGTGTCAAAACATCTTGTATGGTTCATTGTCATCTCTTTCTTTACAGCATGTTGAAACATCCTAAATAGTTCATTGTTAACACTTCCTATATCGCACTGTATCATTCTTTTTTTTTTTCTGTGGTATTAAAACATTCTTATAATAAAGTGAGAGCATGTTACATGTACAATAGCATAAACACAACTACAACTGCCTGTTACTTTGTGAAAATATAATTTATAATAAAACATAATCACATTATATCTGGTATGGTATTGAAATATCCAGTGCAGTGCATTACGCTAACATCATAAGTAATAAGGTATTGAGATGTTCTGTATAATACTATAAGAATATATCATGTACTGTATAATATGTACTTAGAATGTATACTATAGTTTGAATAAATCGTGTATTACAACGTCAACGGTTCCTGTATAATGCAGTGTAAACATATCATACATAATCCAATAGGTAATAGCTTGTTTAGTACAGTTGAACACGTCACATCTAGTACAATGTAAATCGATGTGTATAGTACAGTTTGCACATGACATACTTTGGGTATGAAGACAAGTTGCACAGCATGAGCATTTTATTTTACAGTGTAATATGAATACATCAGTCATGTATGCATCTTTCTTGTGTAACAGAGTTACCATTATACATTTATTTTAATATCTACGCTTGCTTCAATATATTAGTTTTCGCTTACTCTCAGAATGCTGTGAACATAGTTGAAACTTCAAGAAACTTGCGTGATTCGTGTTATTGGACAGCTACAGTCAATTTGGTAAAAGTCTCGAAAGCAATAATTGTGATTAACGCCTATTAATCGGAAAACTACAAAATTTGACCACAAACATTTTCGAACATTACAAACCATTTAACTTCAGTGAATTAACTTAAAACGTTAGTATTTCTATGAGAACATTTGGTATTGTTCCAGACAAAACTTATGGGTGCTTCAAGCTTAAAAAATCCTCAAAAGAAGTGTACAGGTGTATCAATAAAGAATTAATTTGCCCTCTGTGAATATCGATAAAATATTCAGTTCCACACTAGATATAATACTCAGTATTGTTTGCAAGACTCTTGTATGTAAACCATTTCTAATAACTGTTAGTAATAACCGGTATTATAAATTGTATTGTTTATTAAGATATATTTGTGTTAAAAAAAGAAAACTATGTGTATCAATCTTGTTGGCAGATACCATAAATTTGATGCACACAGTTTTCTTTTTTTAACAAATATTCTTGTTGACAGATGATATAAATTTGATACATATTAATATTTAATTAACTTTTAAATTCAAATTTCCTGTTATTTGAAATAGTAATACATTAGCATATGTAACATAATAAATTGGAGGCTCGTCCGAAATAAATTATAATACGTAATATAATACATGGAAACTCGTGTCCGAGGTCTGAATCAGAGACAAAATTTATTCTAAGTTAAAATTCAAATAATAATTCAGTTTATTTTTAACACTGCCAACAAGATTTGATCATGTTCTGTTTTCAAGGTTTTCTTAAATCACTTTCCCTCGAGGCCCGGCATGACCGAGCGTGTTAAGGCGTGCGACTCGTAATCTGAGGGTCGCGGGTTTGAATCCCGGTCGCACCAAACATGCTCGCCCTTTCAGCCGTGGGGGCGTTATAATGTGACGGTCATTCCCACTATTCGTTGGTATAAGAGTAGCCCAAGAGTTGGCGGTGGGTGATGATGACTAGCTGCCTTCCCTCTAGTCTTACACTGCTAAATCAGGGACGGCTAGCACAGATAGCCCTCGAGTAGCTTTGTGCGAAATTCCAAAACAAACAAACACTTTCCCTCGAACAACTATAAAGTTAAAACAAAAATGTATTGCTTGAAATTGACAAAATTTTAGAATTAGAAGTGAAAGAAATGAAAAACTAAAAATTGTATTAGTCGAAATATTAGTTGATGATGATTTGTTCTCTGAGAAAGCATTAGGAAAATACTCTAGTGTCTCCACTAGCCAATCAGAATTGAGTGACAAAGCCAAATTACAAATCCAATTAAAACTCAAACAAGTCGAGCTTGAATAAGCCCGCATCGAAGCTCAGAAAGAGGAAGCCCGTATTGAAGCCGAGAAAGAAATTAGGCTAAAAGAAATTGAATTTAGACTCATCTCCCGATCGACCAAGGCAAAATGACAGCTTTGAACTCAATCACATATTCAAGTACCATCAGTTAATGAAGTTGAAGTTGATAAATACTTCCAACATTTAGAGAAAGTTTCCAAACCATGGAATGGCTCACTAAAAATAGTCATTATTATTTCAAAATGTCTTGACTAGTAAACTCTAAGAAGTCTATGCTGCTCTTTCTATAGAATATTCTACAAATTATTATAAGTTTAATGCGGCTATCGTCAAAGATATGAGTTAGTACTGCAGAATTAGTGCCAAAGGTTTCGAGGTTATTGCAAGCAAAATAGCTAAACTTATATGGAATTTGCCCATTAAAATGAGGTTCATTTTGATCGATCGTGTAATTCAATACATATTGGTAACAGTTTCGACTGATTAAGGCAATTATGTGTTATTGAGGAATTTGAACGCTGTACAAGTGACGACACGAAACGTATTTGGATGAAAGAAAGTTGAAACACAACAGGAAGCAATTACTCTTTAAATGATAAAACTACTTTTCATAAAAATAAATATCATCAAAAATCAGTATCTCTCCAACCCACTGGAGTTTAGGATTGTTCTAAAAAATCCAGTTTTACCAGTTCGAAATCTTCTGACAGTCAGGATAAAACTTTATCAAAACCATTAAAGGTTGTCTGCCATTTCTATAAAATGCCTGGGCATATTATGTCCGATTGTTGGAGTTTGAAAAGGAGGGAACGCTTAGTATATTTATGTCCACATATGGACGTAGTTTTACCAAATCACCCGATGTTGTTTATTTGGCCACTGATAAAAAAGCTGTTGTAGTTTGAGAGGAATTTTGGCTTTTAGTGTATCTGGTTTTGTATCTTTAAGAAATGACACTGCTAATCCCATACCCATACATATTTTACGTAATACTGGGGCGACTCAGTCGTTGTTAGAAGGTATAGTGCCTGTAGATTCGAGTTTTGCTATTGGCGAGTCTGTGATTGCTCAGGGTATGGGGGGGGTGGCTTTGTTAATGTCCCTCTTCATCACATTTATTTAACATCAGACCTAGTTTAAAGACCAGTTGTGGTTCGAGTAAGATCTACTCTACCAGCTAAGTGTGTATCATTATTGTTGGGAAATGATTTGGCTGGGGGAAAGTTGTTGTCGAACCTAAGATGGTTAGCGAACCAAACCGTTACATCTAAGGATGTTGTTGTTGATGATGAGAATCCAGACGTGTTTTCCTCGTGTACTGTGACTCGAGCTCAGAATAAGAAATTAAGCCAGAAACAAATGATAGGGTCGTGTTCAGAGGACGGTATTACAGATTTGTCTCAAACATTATTTTATTCTAACAGGAATCTCGTGGATAGTTTTCCTGTTGACAATTCATTGCTGAGTGGCAACGATGGATGTGAGGTATCTGATTCGCCTGGTGAAATACCGTTTGTTAGAAGTAAACTGATTGCCGAGCAATAGAATAAACCGCAGATCACTATTTAAATATGCTCTCCCAAAGAATGAACTGAAAAAAGCTTCAAATGGTTACTTTTTTCAAATATGGTGTGCTTATGAGAAAATGGAGATCACCAAGTGTTCCAGCTTCAGAAGACTCATTGTTCCAGGAACATATCATTCTGAAAAATTGAAAGTTGTCCATGAACTTCCCGTAGGAGGTCACCTACGTGTCAACAAGACACGTAACAAAATTATGAGATTTTTTTAAAACAAAATTTAGGCAAGACGATTTCCTGTTCTGTAGCACATAGTAACTGGCTGGAAAACATAACCAGAACATTTCCCTTAATCTTTCAAAACCTATCCCAACGTTCAAAAAACACTTCAGTCATGTAGTGATAAATTATATTAAGCAAGAAAGATAACGTTTGTGTTTAAGCACTTTCACGTGCTATGTAATCTTATTACACTATGTAACACAAATTTTTTTCCTGGATAGTATGTGTTATTTCTTAATTACTTATGTTGTGAAAGTACAGAAAATGGCCATTATTCCCTTCAAACTTTGCTTTTGTGACCTGGATAATTAAATTTAGAAATTAACCTATTTTCTATGTAAAACGGGCAAATTTGCACATTTTTATTTACATAAAGTCGGAAAAAACAACATATGAATTAAAATTTACATGTATTTATACTAAGGTTATACAAAAATGTTTAGAAGTGAGTGGTTTTTCGAGATTTGCGGCTGTAATGTAAATCACTTTCACGTATCAGCCCTGAAATATTGTCTCCTATCATGTTTTCGTTACACACTCCCAGGTCACGAAAGCAAAGTTTGAAGAGAAAAATAGGTCTTTTGCATTTACTTTAGGCATAAGCAATTAGGAAAAAACACTTTCTGCTCAGGAACAAGAAAAAGTAAAAATTTTGTAACATATTGTTATTTGTATTCATTGTGTTAGATATTGTCATGATGTTTGAAATTGTACAATGTTTCGACAATATGTTGTTCCCCCCGCCAGTACAGCCGTAAGTCTACAGATTTACAACGCTAAAATCAGTGGCTCGATTCCCCTCTGTGGGCTCAGCAGATATCCCGATGTGGCTTTGCTATAAGGAAACACACACACAATGTATTTTATTAATATATATTTTAGTTTAAAATTGTCTAATTTCAATTTTTTAAGGAGGGAAGAGTAACGAATTTACCGTTATACGTTCATTGCAACACGTATACATGTTTCAGTATAGTTTTCTTTTTTGCATGTGACGTACATTCTTGACTGTGTATTGTGCAAGTCCGCCTGTTTTTCTTGAAATGTGTAGAAGATTCTTGAGAGTAAGGATCAACAATATTTGTTTTATGTGAACGCTAGCGTGCTTTCGAACGTTTTAGAATGTCGCTTTAAACTATATTAAGAGAGTTGTATTATTATTGGTCAGCTACAGTCAGTACACCATAAGTCTCGGAAGCTATACTTTTGATTAACACCTTTTAATCGGAAAACTACAGAATATGATCAAAAAACACCTATAGATTTCAAACATTACAAACCCTTTAACTTCAGTGAATTATCTTCGAAGGTTAACACATTTCTACAAGGATATTAGATATGTTTGTTTGGAATTTCGCGCAAAGCTAATCGAGGGCTATCTGAGCTAGCCATATCTAATTTAGCAGAGTAAGACTAGAGGGAAGGCAGCTAGTCATCACCACCCACCGTTAACTCTTGGGTTACTCTCTTACTAACAGATAGTGGGATTGACCTTAACATTATAACGCCCCCACGACTGAAAGGACGAGCATGTTTGGTGCGACGGGAATTCGAACCCACGACCCTCAGATTACGAGTCGAATGCCTTAACCACATGGCCATGTCGAGCCGTGGATATTAGACATTGTCGCCGACAAAACTTACGTGTACTTCAAGCTCAACCAGCGGTTAAAAAGTGTACAAGTGTATCAACAAAGAATTAATTTGCTCATCATGGCCCTGGATTGTCAATAGAATATTCAGTTCTAGTTCGGATTTGACTCAATATTGTCTGTAAGTTTATAAAACTCTGGTATATAAATTATCATTTGTAATAACTATTAGTAATAACCGTTATTGTAAATTTTATTGTTGTCTTTTTTTGTACATTAAAATATATTTGTATTAAAGAATGAAAAATGTGTGCATCAATCTTGTTGTCAAGTGCTATAAATTTGATATATATTAATATGTAATTAATTTCTAAATTCAAATCCAAATTTCCGAAATTTAGTAATACGTTAATATACGTAATGTGATAAATCGGAGAGTCACCCGAAATAAATTATAATACGTGATGCTTGTCACTTTTATGATTTCTTGTAATACTGTTGTTTTTTGGGTGGGAATATACCAAAATTTTGTATCGTCGTATATTCATACTATTACATGTTGCATATGTACATATGTATATCAATTTTTAAAACTGTATAACACTCCTATAAACGAGTAAGTTCAATTCAAATAACAGTATCGGTGATTTTATTATTAATAGTACGTAACTAATATCATAGATGGCGTACACCGGAAAATCTTACTGTTACCTGTTTGTTTGTTTTTGGAATTTCGCGCAAAGCTACACGAGGGCTATCTGCGCTAGCCGCCCCTACTTTAGGAGTGTAAGACTAGAGGGAAGGCAGCTAGTCATCACCATCCACCTCCAACTCTTGGGCTAATTTTTAGCCACGAACAGTGGGATTGACAGTAACATTATAATGCCCCCACGGCTGAAAAGCCGAGCATGTTTGGTGCGACGAGGATTCGAACCCACAACCCTCAGATTATGAGTTGAATGCCTTAACCCACCTGGCCATGCCGAGCATATACTGTTACCTGTATTTATAAGATATGTAGAATATATGTCTTCTAACCCTGATTGTGTAATCAATCTACTCTGCCCTAGTGACAATAAAATATAAGAGTAGCTTCCAATGCACAATATTTCTCTTATCAGCTTCGAGATGTCATTCTTTACTGCTGCAACTATTTGTTCCACTGTTATCGAAAGGCTTTGATTTTCTTATAATCTGTAAGCATACGTTCACAAGTCTTTGTTTTCACTTTCCTCGTACAGTGTTGTAATGCAATACTAACTTCTGACTTTGTCTATTTAAATTAATCTAATCCAAATGCATGAAAACCATTTTATTGGTTATCAAAATGGTGAATATATTTTTCACATCTCGCTGTTAAAAGTTTTAAAAAATGTTTGCTTGTTGTTATTTTTCAACGAGGCATTTTAACTCCGTTATAAAATACTCAGTCAACACATAATTCCACGAAACTCACTCAAAGGCACATGCGTAAAACTGAGGAATTCACCATTCATTTGAGGCATCATGGGAAATGTCTGGAGATACTTTCATTACGTTTTTGGGGATACACTAGACGTAACGAAGATAATTGACGTGCTGAAGAAATGGGAGCATACATTAATAAAACTTACCAGTCGGCATTCATGCCTTCAGCTCTCTTCTGTTTGGAAAAAAAAAAAAAAAAAATCAAATTTATAAAATATAGTAAAATGTTTATTAGTCCAAATGAATAAGAATATTATGAGATATATTTGATTCTTTTGTTTTTATCCTACATTACCAGAGGCAACCCACAGTCTCTTTTAACTTTCCAATCACCCACCTCCAAAAAAGAAAAAAAAAAAAAGCCTTACTATTCCTGAAAAGTGCATTTTTCGCAATGAACCTCTGCTCATTACACAACTGATTACAACCACATATATATTATATATAACGAAGAACGACTTTCTCTTTTAGATATGTTGTATAAACCCCTATCAAAAACATATACAAAAGTAGAACACAAAAAATAAATATTTTCACCAAAAACAGAAGACTTAGTTGTGATATATGCGAGATACTACGTCACACATGGCTCGGCATGGCCAGATGACTAAGGTACTCGACTCGTAATCTGAAGGTCGAGCGTTCTTATCCCCGTCACATCAAACATGCTCACCCTTTCAGCCGTAGCGGTGTTATAATGTGTAGTCAATCCCATTATTCATTCATTGGTAAAAGAGTAGCCCAAGAGTTGGGTAGATGGTGATAACTAGCTGCCTTCCCTCTGGTCTTACACTGCTAAATTAGGAACGACAAGTGGAGATAACCCTCGTATAACTTTGCACGAAATTCAAAATAAACCAAACCAAACATCACACTTTACTTTTCAACGTCATGCTCTACGGGTAAGGCTTTCAACAGCCTTAAAATAGAATATATATACCAATTAAGCCACAAAATATATCCTATAAGTATTTTATTTGATATCTACGATTTTGTAAAAAAATTTCCTATGGTTTAGGTTAACGTTAGCATTAAGGTAATATGACATGTCCATTTGGTATTTTATATGTTGTAATTTTTTATTAATCCTGTTCTCTAAAGTAATAGAACGAAGTGCTAGCGCTTAATAATCGAGTAAGTAAAATATAATAATCCAATTGATTGTATCACTATCCAAACTCGATGTAAAATGTGAATTATTTATTGTGTTGTTAATTAAATTTCACAAGTTTTTTGTTTTGTTTTTCACTCACTAAAATGATGTATGATACATATATCAAATACTGCTTCTTAATAAGGATAGTCATTAAGAAATAATGGACTGGCATGGCCTGGTGGTTAGCGTGATAGCTTGTGTATCGAAAGCTCTAAGGTTCGAGCCCGTGATCTGCTGCTGGATACACTCAAGACAACTTGTTAGGAGGTCGTAACATGGTTTCATGTAAAGTATGGAATTGTGAGATATCTCATCATACACGTACCACATGTGTTCATTTCTGCATATTTTGAAATTTTATGTATATTTAAACTTAATAGTTTTCCAAATACATAAGCGAACATAATCGGCTTTTAACTGTAATTATTTTATTATTTCACTTTATAGAAAAATCATAAGTTATAAAACAGTATTCAGTGATTATCTTATAGACAACTCACTTTTTGTGATAATTCTAAATACTATCATGTAAGTACAATTAACAAGTATTATACGAAAAAACTTTAGGTATTATAAGTATTATAGTTTATAATTTTATTGGATTAGCTTTCATACAAATTATTTTCATTCGAACTCAGTATGCAATATTTTATGTAGTTTATAAGCGACAGTAAACAGTCAATCAAAAGTTCAGTATAATTAATTCATGTCATAATTTCTACAAACTCAAAAAATATAATTAACAGGCACAAAACAATGTTACAGTAACAAGTTAAATCAGTTTTGCCATGTATCAGATGATTTGTCCTGAAAAGGATGCTTATTTTCAAGTTTAGTTTTATAATTCTGTTGAATTTATATGATCTATGAAAATAATAATTATTGTTGTTACCACTTTTTCTAGTAGATCTTGTTTCTTACTGAATAAATATAATCTATACGTTTCCATCCTGACATGAGTCACATGTTTGATATTCAGGACCACTGAATGGTTTGATAAACTTTGATTTTATAAAATATACAGAGCGGAACGTCAAGTTTATAAAAGCTTTTGACCTAGCTGAAATATATAACTATCGCTTGTAAAACACTCTACCTGACTCATGGGCTTAATAAAAGAAGAATGTGACCAATATGACAGAAAACTTCTATGAAAACAAAAGTTGAAGAAAGCAATTATAATACATTATCGCTACTTATATATGTACATTATATTCAATATTGAAAAAAAATATTTCCAAGTTCTACATAATCATATATTTTATACAAAAATTGAATGTTCAAGATACTTTAACTACAGTTTTGTATGTCAATAAATGTAAAAGTCAGTAAATAACAAACATGTGAAACATAAGATATTTATAGTTTCATTATATAATGCAAAAAATTATATTTTCATATACTCCAGTGACATAAGAATTGTTTCTGATTAGTGTTGATAAGCTCAGTTTTTAATTCAGAAATATTCTAATTTTTAATTTTATATGATCTATGAAAATAATAATTATTGTTGTTACCACTTTTTCTAGTAGATCTTGTTTCTTACTGAATAAATATAATCTATACGTTTCCATCCTGACATGAGTCACATGTTTGATATTCAGGACCACTGAATGGTTTGATAAACTTTGATTTTATAAAATATACAGAGTGGAACGTCAAGTTTATAAAAGCTTTTGACCTAGCTGAAATATATAACTATCGCTTGTAAAACACTCTACCTGACTCATGGGCTTAATAAAAGAAGAATGTGACCAATATGACAGAAAACTTCTATGAAAACAAAAGTTGAAGAAAGCAATTATAATACATTATCGCTACTTATATATGTACATTATATTCAATATTGAAAAAAAATATTTCCAAGTTCTACATAATCATATATTTTATACAAAAATTGAATGTTCAAGATACTTTAACTACAGTTTTGTATGTCAATAAATGTAAAAGTCAGTAAATAACAAACATGTGAAACATAAGATATTTATAGTTTCATTATATAATGCAAAAAATTATATTTTCATATGCTCCAGTGACATAAGAACTGTTTCTGATTAGTGTTGATAAGCTCAGTTTTTAATTCAGAAATATTCTAATTTTTAATATCTGTCTATAACAAACATTATAAAGTACAGTCAAATTTAGATCACTTTTCAAATATAAATATCCTGTACCTTTCACCACTGGTAAACAGACTGATGAAGTTTTACTACCTGGATGAAAGAATAAAGAATCAGTTTCTAAATGTTGGTATATCGTTACATATATTACTTTGCTTATAAATCTAATCCCTGTACTTCTTTGACATAATAACGTTAGTTTCTTTCGTATTTGTTAATGAATAATGTTACTGTGATTTGCTAATTATATACTATATTATATTTTAGTCTGTTGGGAGGGGAAATGTTGCTGACACTAATTAAATGACGGTAAAGATCAAATCCAGCAGTGAAGAAGAATTACTAAAACAGAAAAAACGGCAGTTAGATTCCTCTCCTATTATACAACATGAAGAAACTTTATTCATCTCATACTATATTCTATTGGGAGCCATCGTGAGATCACTCTATTAACTTACGTAAATAACTTGAATATTCATATTTGACAGTTCAAGGACTTTAGAAAAGAAAAACTGTATCCAACCAACGAAAGTGTCAATTTTTTTTTCAACAGAACGTGAGGAATTTAAACAGTGGATCTCAAATATTAGTGTAACTGTACAGAAGAAAACCTTCTTCAGTTTTCTTCTGGAACCACGGAATTTTGTAATTCAGGTTGTGTGTGTTAATTATATCTCCTCTGTTTTGTTTACATATCGCTTTGGTTATCGTGATATTTATATGGCATCTGATAAGATTTTCTTTATTTTTATCAAAGTTAGAAGAGCAGGATTTATTTGCATAGTTTCTTGTGTTGATATTTACTTAAATACTATCGTTCGTAGTGAAGGGTAATTTAATAATTAGATTAAATCAATACTTATTAATGTTTGTTTGTTTTGGAATTTCGCACAAAGCTACTCGAGGGCTATCTGTGCTAGCCGTCCCTAATTTAGTAGTGTAAGACTAGAGGGAAGGTAACTAGTCATCACCACCCACCGCCAACTCTTGGGCTACTCTTTTACCAACGAATAGTGGGATTGACCGTTATATTATACACCCCCACGGCTGGGAGGGCGAGCATGTTTAGCGCGACGCGGGCGCGAACCCGCGACCCTCAGATTACGAGTCGCACGCCTTACGCGCTTGGCCATGCCAGGCCACTTATTAATGTATATGCTAACCTAACAAACCTTACTTCAAAAGTAGTGAAGAAAGAACAGTGTGAAGCATGCGAAATCGACAAACTCAATAAAACTCATTATTTTTGTAAAATGTTAAATCATGATGACTGTGTATGGCTATATTTAAGGATTGAATTGACAAGAGTGAATATATTTATTGTTCAGGCTATGTTGTCAGGGATTTAATATTGTTTTATTTTCTATCTTTGTTTCAGTTTAATATATATTTAGAAATGTGTGCAACTTATAATGTTAAATATGTATTGCCCAAGTCCTGTCTGGTCTCTAAATCAACAATATACGATGTATGTGAAATACTCGTGATTATCAGTATTGTTGGGCCAACTAAATTTACGAGAATTTCGCCTAATAAGTAAAATTTAGCTATTGCAAGACACGGGAAGATAGAATATTGTTGGTCAGTTGCAGTCAGTATACTGTAAGTCTTGAAACCTGTAATTGTAATAGACGCTTATTAATCGGAAAACTACAGGAACGTTTACAGATTTCAAATATTATGAACCGTTCAACTTCAGCGAATTAACTGAGGACGTTAACATTTCTACGAGGACATTAGATATCTATCTACCTCTGTCTAAAGTAAGCTTGTAAACTGTGTTAGACCAGAAAAGAGTTGAGCAAGTTAGCATTCCCCCCAACTGAAATGTATGTATCTATGTATCGACATAAAATTAATTTTCTCGTCGAGAACCTAGACCGTCGACAAAATATTCAGTTCTAGACCAGGTAGAAAACTGAATATTTTTTTTTATGAGTTTGTAATATTTTTGTATGCAAATAATTATTTGTGATAACCGTTATTATAAATTGTATTGTTCTTTATATATTAAAATATATCTGTATTAAGAAAAAAAAATTGTATCAAACTTATTTGCAAATATCATAAATTTGATATATATCGACGTTCAGTTAACTTCTGTTTGTTTCTTGAATTTCGCACAAAGCTACTCGAGGGCTATCTGTGCTAACCGTCCCTAATTTAGCAGTGTAAGACTAGAGGGAAGGCGGCTAGTCATCACCACCCACCGCCAACTCTTGGGCTACTCTTTCGCCAACAATTGACCGTCACAATATAACGCCCCCATGGCTGAAAGGGCGAGCATGTTTGATGTGATAAGGATTCAAACTCGCGACCTTCAAATTACGAGTCGAATGCCTTAACCACCTGGCCATGCCGGGCCGCTCTCATTAAAGATGATATTTAATGTCCTCACAGAAATAATACTGTCCGAAATAAAGTTACTGAAGTTCAACGGTTTGTAACGTTCAAAATTTATAAACATTTCTGGTAAACTTTTGTAGATTTCCAATTAATAGGCGTTAATCAAAATTATAGCTGCCGAGACCTATAGCACACTGACTGTAGCTGCCCAGTAATATTCTCTTTTTGTATCTTGCTTAGTTGCTTTTATAAGACTTATACAAGTTTCTTAAAGTTTCACCAATGTTCTAACGCGTTTTCATAAAACAAGTGTTGTTAATCCTTACTCTCAAGAATCTTCTACAAATTTCGAGGACAGGCAGGACTTGGGCAAAACACAGTCAACAGTATAAGTCACATGAAAAAAAAGGAAAACTCCACTAAAACAAATATAGAGACTAAAGTAATTGTACAACAGATATCTTGGTGGGTTATATTTTTAAAGAACGGTCGTTTTAAACTACAAGTAGGTGAGTTCTAGGTCGAAAACAGCAAGTAGCAACTTAAAAGCAGAAATAATTTCCTATTGTGTCATCAGATATTGATAATTTCATAAATGTACATTAGAACAGTTGAGTAAAGTGCAAGCGAAGAAATAAATCTCATCGCGTCGGTGAAGGTTTTTATGTGAATTTACAGGAACGCTCTTTAGAAACTGACTTTATGTAATGGATAGATAACACTGGGGAACACTTTTTCAGTAACTTTGAGTTGCATTGGATATTTTAACTGATTCTGAAGGAGTTTTAGGCGCTGATTTCAAATCTGAAATTAGTTTTTCTCTACAAGCTCTAGTTTGTATGCAATTTGAGGTTAATGAAATTGTACAAATGTGAACTTGCGTAAACCATATATAAGCATTTTCACGTCCATATATATAGACAGCTTCTAATATTTTTATCATTCTTCTTTTGTTTCAGATCAAACATGGCTTCCAATAATAGATATCATTGCAGAAACAAGCCTGATGCCTTCTGCTACATATGTGGATGCTACACACTCAATCGTCAGAGACGTAACATATCCTCGTTCGTCAAGCGTGCCTACAAGGCATATTTTGAAGTTCATCTTGGTGATCAAGACAAGCAATGGGCTCCTCATGTTGTGTGCCACAATTGTGAGGAAATGCTTCGAGACTGGACCAAAGGAAAACGCAATGGTCTGCCTTTTGGTGTTCCAATGATTTGGCGCGAACCCACCAACCATGTAACTGACTGTTATTTCTGCATGGTAAACACAACGGGTGTTGGGAAGAAAAACCGACATAAGATTACGTATCCGAACATTCCCTCAGCTATTCGGCCTGCTCCGCACTCTGAAGAAGTTCCTGTTCCAGTTTTCAAAGGCTTGCCTTCATTGGACGATAAAGACATTGTCATGATACAAGCGAACAAGACAGTTGTGACAGTGAATTGTCAGAAAAGTGTACACAATCGGAGAACTGTTCTTCAGACACTGAACCTTTCCCCGTCCCCAAGCCTCTTCCCAGGCTGAACTGAATGATTTAGTGCGGAATTTAGGTCTTTCAAAGAAAGCAGCAGAGCTTTTGGCATCAAGATTACAAGGCAGAAATCTTGGTGATCACTCTGTTAAAGTATCATATTTCAGAAAGCGTGACCAGCTTTTAGTGACCTTCTTTTCAGAAGACAGACAGTTTGTTTACTGCCATGACATCCAAGGGCTTCTCAAAGAACTGGGTGTACCTTACTATAGTCCTGCTAAATGGAGACTCTTTTTAGACAGTTCAAAACGCAGTCTAAAGTGTGTTCTTTTACATAATGGGAATGTTTATGGAGCAGTACCTGTCGGTCACTCAGTGCATTTGCGGGAAGACTATGATGATATGAGAATGGTCATGGACTTATTAAAATATCATGAGCACAATTGGATCATTTGTGTAGACTTAAAGATGGTCAACTTTCTTCTTGGACAACAGAAAGGTTTCACCAAGTTTCCATGTTTCCTCTGTATGTGGGACAGCCGAGCACGAGACAGACAATGGGTCCAGAAGGACTGGCCTATTCGTGACACCCTTGAAGCAGGCATGCCAAATATCATACAAGACCCAATTGTAAGCAGAGATAAGATCATCTTTCCTCCTCTTCACATCAAATTAGGTTTGATGAAGCAATTTGTCAAGGCACTGGAAACCGAAGGTGAATGTTTCCAACACATCATCACAGCTTTACCAGGGTTATCATTTGAGAAGATCAAAGCAGGCGTGTTTGATGGCCCACAGATTCGAACCCTAATTCGTGATGATCAGTTTGTTGCTAAGATGACCGCTTTAGAAAAGGCAGCATGGTTATCCTTTGTGGCAGTCGTTCAGAACTTCCTTGGAAACAATAAGGCGGAGAACTACAGTGAACTTGTGAACAGAATGCTCCTCGCTTTTCGTGGTCTCGGGTGCAACATGAGCATCAAGCTTCATTTTTTGAACAGCCACCTTGATAAGTTCCCTGACAACCTGGGGGCTGTGAATGACGAACAAGGAGAACGATTCCACCAAGACTTAAAGGTCATGGAAGAACGCTACCAAGGGCGCTGGGACAAAAGTATGATGGCTGATTACTGCTGGAGCATTAAACGAGATTGTCTAGATGAAGTGTACAAACTCAAAAGTTACAAACGCAAATTCCTACCTGAATAAAATACACAAACAAATTGATAAGCTATTCCTATAATTTCCTATAATAACGAAAAATTAAAAAATAAATAAAAATGTCAAATTGCATAAAATCTGTAGCTTGCAGACAAAAACCGACTTCAGATTTGAAATCAACACACTCAAATTGACTATAGAAAGGTCTTTTTTTAAATGCAACAAAATGAGTGTTCCCAGTGTAATCTGTGTTCTTGTAGTCCATACCTTTTGTTGTGAGATCATAAAACTTGGAAGTATATCACCATATTGAAAAGCATTCACTTTAATATTTATTATTTTTATTTTTCCAACGACAGGGAGATGTACAATGTATTTACCACATTCTCTGTAATTTACATCGTACTAGATACATAATCAATGTCCTGTGTTGTTATATATCAGATGAAGTATACTTCATATTTATTACATGATACAGAAAATATTGTTCCTCAAGTCGGGGTCATGTGACTAATGAACAAAGATCACTAAGGGGAGTCTAACTGAGCAGGAAGTATAGCAAGATTTGTACACTACGTAAGTGTACCATACTTGTACGAAAGCCAATTTAGTCTTGGTAATCCATACATATTTCAGTTTGTGTTATTTATAAATATCAAAGGTTACTGTCAGAAGAGTTTGTCCCTCAGATAAAATTGAAAAACACTGTCCAAATTGTAAAATAGATTACACTGTTACTTCTTTACGTGTCTAAATAATTACATCTTTAGGAAGTTAGACTATATATAGAATTTTGGGAGTCATTTTTGTAAAATTGTATTTAAACAACAAATATGTAAGTTCTAGATCAGGGGTGTGCAACATTTTTCGTCGGTGGGCCATATAACCAACTTCATCAATCAAGCGGGGCCACTTAAAAAACAAGCTTATTCGTGTACATGCACAATAAATTAAAAAAAATTCTCAAAATGCAAGCAATAATATTTTATATTTTTTGCATGAGTGATCATTTTAGTGCGACACTTGAAATTTAGAGTCCTTGCAGAGCTTGTCAATATCAGCTTTGACAGAAGTGGTTGCCACTCTTAACTGACTGGTCAAATGTTCATCAGTCAGCTGACTTCTACATTTGGTTTTGATGAGCTTCATTTTGGAGAAAAATTGCTCACAGCAGTAGGTGCTACCAAAAAGGGAGGCAATTCTTTGTGCATGACGGGACAAATTGGGAAACTTTTCACGTATACAGAGTTTGTAAAAGTCTAGCAAACTGTTTTCAGAGAATTTCCTTTTAGTGTCCATGTCAGCCTGCAGTTCAATGAGTTCCATTTGGCAATCATCAGGACTGTCTTCCACTGCCAAATTAAAAGGTTGAGCGAACAATTTCAATCTAATTTCAGTTTGTCTGAAATCTGGAAATCTGTTTGCAAACTCATCACGCAGCTTTTGTACACTGGTTCCATATTTGGTGCAATCCAGATTAGGAAATTCCAGTTTCCTGGTTGCAAAACATGTAAAATGGGTCAATATGGCTCTTCTCAACTGAACCTGGAAAAGTTCCAATTTCTTCTCAAAAGCACAAATATGCTCAAACAACTTATTCACAAGTTGACTTTTCCCTTGTAGTTTTAAGTTTAAATCAGACAGATGCTGTGTAATGTCTGTGAGGAATGCTAAGTCATTCAGCCAGTTCTCATTGCTCAAGAAGTCCACATTCTGACGTTTGCTCTCCATGAAGAACTTAATCTCCTCTCGCAGATTCCAGAATCTCTTCAAAGTAGCAGCTCTACTAAGCCAACGTACAGCAGAGAAGTACAAAACATCTGAATACTCATTGTCCAGCTCATCTAAAAAAGTTTTAAATTGTCGATGATTTAATCCTCGTGTTCGAATATAATTTACGCATTGGACGACATTTTTCATGACTTCTGCAAAATCCAGAACTTTGGTGCACAAGCTCTCTTGGTGAATAATGCAATGGCTTACAACTACGTCTTGTGCTCCAATTGTAGTTAGAAATTTCTTGGTGAATCCATTTGTCCTACCTGTCATGGAAGGAGCACCATCTGTTGTAACACCACATAATTTATAAGGATTCAGTTCAAACTTTTCTACAACCTTAAGCACTTGTTCACAAATATCCTGTCCTGTGGTTGTGGAGAAAAGGCTTGCCATATCTAAAAACTCTTCGAAAACATCAAAGCCTGCAGTAACAGCTCTGATGAAAATGACAAGTTGGGATGTGTCATTGATATCAGTGCTTTCATCCAAAGCCAGACTGAAAGCTTCACACGAATTCAATCTCTCTTTCAAAGTTTCTTTGATGTCCTCTGAAAGATCTTTTGTCCTGCGTGAGACAGTAAAGCGGGAAAGGCTAGTTTGCTCCACCAAATATTTTTTCTCTGGACATGCATATTCTGTGAATATTGTTAAACAATTTTAATAAATTCTCCATCACTGAAAGGCTTTCCCTTTTCTGCCATACATTCACAAAGCTTAAAACTCAGTTTTGTCACCAGTTCTGAATTTTTCTTGAGAGTGGTAAAAACACCTTGTTGCTTTTCAATGGATGTTTTTAAATGTTCAATTTTGTCCTTTCGTGCCTGACCAACAATTTCATCAAACTGGGAGGAGTGCTTAGTTGCGTAATGTCGCTTAATATTGTACTCTTTCATGACTGCAATTGTAGTTTGACAGACGAGGCAGACAACACCTTGATTATGTGGGACAACAAGATATTTTGTGCACCATTCACTGTTGAATAACCTTCCCTCATCATCAATTTTTCGTTTCTTAACTGCTGACATTTTACTAGCCCTGAAATCAAAACAAAAATTATTCTCACGAAAATAGCAAAGTAGAAAAAAACATAGAATTTATTTACACATGGAATCTCTTATGGACAGAAACGCATGTTTCTAAATTGGCATCCCGATCATAGCCTTCCGGTACTTAAATTAATTGAGAATAGCAAAATACAGTGTGACCTCGCCTATTCGCGGCCCCGCATATTCGCGGGTTATGCGCGAACTGCGTGTTTGTAGGTCACAGAGACTGAAAGGGCTTTTCGAGGAGATTTCTGTTGTATTTACTCAATCAAACCGTTTTATCAATTGTCGTCTTCACCAAACAAGATTGGACTGCTATTGGCTGACTGCCTCAGCTTCCCCAACAACGCAAACGGCAAAGCACAGCCCGGTAACGCACGGTACAATTTAGTGAAATACATAACAGTATGCAATATTGCTACATTATTACTGCATCAATGAGTATAAGTATCATTAGTGTTTGGGAAGCATTTCATATAGTATATAATCGCATACATATACGTTTTAAAACTGCGTCCAATATTCGCGGTTTTTCGCTATTCGCGGGAGGGTAAAGAACGTAACCCCCGCGAATAACGAGGTCACACTGTACATAGAATCAGATGCATCTAAAAGCAAAAAATTTTAATAAATTCAGTAAAGTCACAACAATATGCTAAATAATAATCAATTTACCTTCAATCTCTTGTAGTAACTGTAAAAGGTAATAAAATTTTCACCAATAATGAATGACGGACAGCAGAGGTTAGGGAAAATTGTCGCCAGCGGGCGAAGGCGAGGTTCAGGACATGACGTTGAGTCGTAGACAATAGTGCTAGTGCACGTCACCTATTCATGCCCTAAGGAGGCCGACCAATCGAATTCGGCCTGCTCCTCTCTAGCAAAGATAATTTTAGAAGTTTGTCGAGTCGAAGCCTGGGAATCCCGTAGGATCGATGCTTTTAAAAATATTCCATTTGCGTTGGATTACAGATCAGGCCACATGGTTAGATTACAACAACTAGGGCCACACTAAATGGCTTGGCGGGCCGGGTTGTGGCCCGCGGGCCGCCTGTTGCACACCCCTGTTCTAGATCAAAAGCAGAAAGTAGTAACTTAGAAGCACAAAATAATTTCCTAATATGCCATCAAATTTTGATAATTTCGTAAATGTACATTTAGTGTTCTGTAGTGCTATGTGAAGTGTAAGAATATACAAATTTATTTTGATAAATTTTAAGTTCAGTGACATACAAAATCCGTTCTTCGTTGTTAGTGTATAGTGGACATATGCTGTAGTGTTAGAACTAAAAGAACGGATCGTACATAATTAAAGGACTTGCATTCACGTGTTTAGTCGCTGCATATATTTGTTTGTTTTGTTTAAACAACCGTTTTTGAGTAAATATCTATCAGATACTGATCATCGCCAGTGCAGTTGGTTGGCACATTCACCCCATTCTATAGAAAACTGGTAAAGTTAACTGACCCTACCTGTGGAGTGTGGCTAAATTGTTGAGAGAGAGCTTTAACATCATTTATACAAAGGTGAGAGAGACAGTCGTGATACTGAGGAGCTTGCTGAAAATTTCTTTTCACAATCTGGAATTTTTTGGATGCCTTAAGGTTTATCAATTTCCAAAGTCGAATCTATCTTGTCCATTGCATATTAACAATTATTATGTCTATAGTGCGGAAAAAAGAAGATATCATCTGTAAATGAATGTACAATTAAATAGTTTTTATATGTTGTATTTGCAATCTCTTTTCATTTATTCATTGTGACATTTAGAACTAAATAATATCAAGAGTTACTCCATGCATTACCGAAAGCAATACGTAAACAAATTAAATAAATAATTACTGGAGTTAAAAATGCATTTATCTTGAGTATTTGTGAATGTGAAGTTAAACAATACAAGTCATCATTGAGAAAGTTGGCTGTCAAGAAAGCATTAATAAAAACAGAAAACAAAACTTTCAAATACAGAAAGAAGGGTTCTTATTGTTACTCGCAGCAGTGCAGCACCAATACTTTCATCATTTGTTGGTTTGGCAGGACATGCTATTCGTAAAGCTGTTGGTGTCTGAAAATATATCAAAACAAAGGGTTCTCGTTCCTGAAAAACTGTTACTTTCTTTTTATCAACCCGAAGTTTATGAAAGACTGGTATTAAACTCTATAGATAACGATATAAATTCAATCGTACAAAATGAGACATTACTCCTAGACAATGAAGCGAGGATGATAAATTGCCTGCAACAACATTGTCAGACTTTCCATTTGGAAGTCATGGAACCCGTTAAAATAAAAAGAGTCACAAAGAGTAACATAACCGACTTAATGAACAACGTGCTACAAAAAAAATTAACCCTATAGGATGGAAATATTTTGCAGAATGATTATCGGATATGGATATTCTCCAAGAAGTTAATGAAAATGTGGACAGATGGAAGAATATAAAAGTGATAGACATGTTAAAAGGCCTAAACGTACTGTGTCTAAATGGGTTCATTTTTAATAAAGTATTATCGTATTATTCATTCGTGTCTTGACTGTCGTCATGGTCTGTTGTCAGCCATTTAAGCTTAGTACTATATTGTGCCACCTAAGAATTAACGTCGTCTGTTGTAAAAGTCCAATTCTCACTACAGTTAGAGACAAAGTTGATAGTAAAAAAAAAAAAAAAAAAGCAGGCAACATAGAAAATAATGTATAATAAATATCTACAATCTATTTATTATAACCCTGCTCATCCTGCTTGTTTGGCAAAGTACAGTCTTTATTCACATATGTGAAAGTGCTAGTTAAATCTGTAAATCATTAGGTTACGTACACACCATTCAAAAGCCTGTAAGATACAAGTTTTCAAAACACGAATAATCGTTTCGAGGATCGATGAACAATGATAGACTGATCTAGTGGATCTTTCTAGTCTAAGTCAATGTAACAATCAGTTTAAATATTTACTCACGGATATTGACATGTTTTCTAAATATGCATGACTTGTTCCACTCAAGGACAAGAAAGGTCCAACTCTTGTAAAATCTTTCAAACAGATTTTAAAACAGGGTCGTACCTTGTAAAGCTCAAACCGACTCTGGGATAAAATTTACTACTCGTCTGTTTCAATGCTTTCTCATTTCACTTCTTTAATAAACATAATGAAAGAAAAGCATCCATAGCAGAAATAATTAATCAAACTCTTAAAATTAGAACGTGGGTGCTAATTTACTCATCACAGAACTTGTACTGAAATATCAGGAAAATGTCTGTAATAAATTGTATCATCGCAGCATTAAAATGAGATCAGTAGACATCAATCACTCTAGTCAATCTGTAGTGTGGAAGACATTTTATAAACTGCTTACCAAAGTAAAAGCTCAGTTTAAAGTAAACGATCGAGTACCTATTAGCAATGTGAAGATTCAATTTAAGAAAGAGTATTTGCCTGGTTGGACAGATGTAATATTTACGAAGAAGAAATATAAAAATCCCGTATTAAGAATAGCTAATATTAATAGACTAAAAACACTGATACAAGATTTTTTCGACAACTAACTGTGATTCTCCTATATCTATATCAGTATAGAAGATGAATATTTAAATCTAGCACAATCATATCTTTATGTAAAGACAAAGATTATCAAACTTTACGGAAATGACATAAAAAAAGGATGAAAATAACTCTGCGCCTTTCAACCTGTTCCTCCATTCTCTATTTTTCAAGTGGATGTACACCTGAGTGACAAGGTCATTACTTCGTCTCACAGTCTTTACGGATATAAGACCTACATAGAAACGTTACTGAGTTATAATGGAGAAGTTAAAAGAAGTCATTTGGTATCGTTTGTGTAGGTAAAAGACGTGGCAACATATTTCTATCTATGCTAGAAAAGTCACTCTCAGCCTATCAGTCGTTCTGTCAAATGCTAAAGCATTTCAGAAAGGAACAGATAAATATTCTTTGAAATGTATAGTATACAACTCGTTTTCCATTGGCCAGAAAAATTGACAAGCATCTTGTTATAAAATGCATTGATAGCAATGCATGAAATGAATCTTTCAAGAAAAGTCCATCCAACGTCAAACATTAAAGTATCAATTTCCTCCCAAGCAACGTGAACAGAAAATAGGTTCCTGTTAGATCCATACAACCAGAATTGGATACAGGGTTGTATGCACAAAGCTATAAAACACTATTTAGTGAAATAGGCAAACAATTTCAAGATCAAGGAATTGTTAAAGAATGTGATGAATATTCGAAAGGATACACACATTTTGGCTTTGATCTTACACCCGTTCTATCTGCTAGGAATTCACACTTTAACTTGGTGAAACAGGGCAATTTACAAATTAAAATATATGTTTCAGTATTGTCATACCCAACATTATAAATATTGTCGTCAAAATAGAATCAAAGTTATGACGGATTGACCATTGTTTATCTTTTTTAATACCGATATTTGTTTAAGTTAAATTCATATTTAAAAATGTACATAACTTATACTTTTAAATCTGTATTGCGAAATTCCCGCCTATTCACTAAAATTGTAGATTCTCGAGTGTAAGAACAAATAATATATCTGTATATTTAAACACTGGTGTATTGTCTGTATTGTTGTGCAGGTTGAATTTCTAGAAACTCTTCTCACACCTATAAATGTGACCAACACAACTCACTAAGAGACAGTATATTTTACTGGTTTGCTATAGTTGGTGTAACCTAAACCTCGGAAACTATAACCATAATTACCTTTTTATAATCGGGAACTTCAAACATATTGACCAGGAATATTTGTAGATTTTGAACATTACAAACTATTTAATTTCAGTTGAATTCACAAGCGGACATTAGCATTTTTATGAAAACATTATATCATCTCAGTGATGAAAAACTTGACGCGTGATTAACGAAGCACTTGCTAGCTCCCTTGTTAAGTGAACTGTACCGATATTAACTAAATTAATTTGCTCATCTTGAACCGTCGATAAAATATCTAGTTCTAGACCAGAGAGAAACCTCAATATTATTTATAAGTTTGTAAAACTTTCGTATATCAATCATTATTTATAATAACCATTATTATAAGATTACTCACTAAGAAAGTAATCTGTGTATCAATCTTGTTGGTAAATACCATAAATCGGATACACATCGGCATTTAAATCTAAATATAAATTACAATTTAACTCAGTTTTACGTTATTTGAAATTGTAAAATGTAACACTGTCAAATGTACAAATTGATGAGTCTAGAGGCCCGGCATGACCAGGTGGTTAGGGAACCTGACTCGTAATCTGAAGGTTTGTTTGTTTTGAATTTCGCGCAACGCTACGAGAGGGCTATCTGCGCTATATGTCCCTAATTTAGTAGTGTAAGGCTAGAGAGAACACAGTTAGTCATTACCACCCACCACCAACTATTGGGCTACTCTTTTACCAACGAATAGTGAGATTCACCATCACATTATTCTTCCTGCTCTGTTATTACAGGCCCGACATGGCCAGATGGTTAAAGCAATCGACTCGTAATCCGAGGGTCGCGGGTTCGAATCCCTGTCACACCAAACATGCTCACCCTTTCAGTCGTGGGTGCGTTATATTTATTGGTCAATCTCACTATTCGTTGGTAAAATAGTATAGCCAAAGAGTTGGTTGTGGATGGGACAAGATGCCTGCCCTCTAGTCTTTCACTGCTAAATTAGGGACGGTTAACACAAATAGCCCTCGAGTAACTTTGCGCAAAATTCAAAACAAACCAAACCTGTTATTACAATATAGTCTGCGATAGTTTCACTTTTAAAGTCGCCACGATATACTGTTCATGGTTAAACGCACAATCATGCAGTCTAAATTTAGTTATCTATCTAACTAATTCGAATTACTTTTCAATGGAGAGTCACAATAACTATCAAGCATTAATAGCCACCTTATCCAGCAAGTTCGAAGTGTCACACCAAAAAAGAAGTACGTAGAACAAAATTTCAGATCAAGGTACAAAAGAAAAAAGAGATCTTAAGTTAAACTTGCAGACGATTGAGAATAACAACGTGCTTAGCTATCTTATTTAGAAACTTTTCGTGAGAATGTTCTATTGGCACATGGCCAATTTATAGATGTCATAAAAGTTGCAAGTACGATAATTAGTCTGTGTCAAAGTAGTTGTATATTTTTGAAGTAAGTTTTGCAATCAGCAATAGAATTCGAATCCATTAATGTTGCAGTTAAACTTCTGAAGGCAATATTTAGAAGTTTCAAAATCATCATATGAATTAGCTCTGAAGCTTCGATTCCTTATAATGATAGTTCAGAAGAAACAAATAAGTTACAATACAATAGTTTATTCAAATGTAACTTAAAAGGAAATATTATCAAAAAGTGCAAGCAAAAACCTGTAGGGAATAAGCATTCATCCGAAAGAATATCATAAAAAGGAGACTGTTTCAGACGTGAGAATCCTGGGCACTACAGCCGAGGTTATGAAAGATCAACAGCTGTTCATACACCAAGGTAATAATGTCCAAATGTTTTTAAGCCCAAATAGATCATTGGAACAACAAGGAACCAACCAAACATCGGGAAGATATAATTAGCTGTACATATTGAACAATGTTCAACTAAGAACACCCCATTTACCCCAAATGAGATAAGAAGTCATACTTTAAGGAAATGTGTCCACGAGATCGTGGGTTTATTGATGGGGGAGCTTTGCAATGTATTAGCCGTCATTAATTCTACAGCTACAATAATTCGACCCAATGAAAGATGGTAAATTAATTCCAAAGATGACAAATGAAGAAAGAGTGATGTGAATAGCAAATAGGCATAAAGTTCTGGTAACAGATAAATCAGGAATACAGTTACGCTTACTGTAGGAAACTTCTCTATATCTCACTATGTGTGTATAACTAACTTCTAGGAATAGTGCATAACGGCAACTAACTTCATGAAGAAGCAATATACTCTTGAAAAATATAATTACATGTAATTATTAAACCGTAATGGAGCTTTCGTATATCTGAAGAATAAAGATTCATGATGTTAGAAAAACACGTAGTTTTAAGAAGTCGTGATAGAAATAAAATAGTAATCCTATAACCCGAGCGTTTTCGATAGTTGAACCTTTTCCCTTCATGGACAAACTGGAAATAAAGAAGAATAAATGGAGAATAAATATGCCATCATCAGTGCAATTAACAAATAAACCATAAAAATTCAAGTAAAATCTTGATGGAACATCGCAAGATGCGAAGTTATATAAACTAAGGAACATCACAAGTAATTATATTTTGAGCAAAATGTAGAAAGTGCAATGTCAAATCCCCATATATGGACAGCTTATCATCTCGCATACAAGAGTTGTACAACAGGAATTGTGGTGATCTTACAGTTGACCAATACCGTACATTGTATGACTTGCTCATGGACTATCAAGATACGTTTATCCAGTAGACCTCATGACGTAGGCATTTCTAGTAAGAACATTATGAGTTATCTTATTTATTTAGCAACTCATAAGTTTTGTACTTTGAAATGCACTCTTAATACATCAGTTAGTTGGACAACTGCCATTTGCAAAACAGGCTGAGGTTTTTAAAGAGTTAGGAGTATAAAGGAGCAAGGAAAGTTAAAATTGATTACTGGTCGTTTGGCATCACCTTTCGTACTAGTGAAGAAAAAGGATTGATCCATAATGTTCTTTGTGGACCACCAAAGTCAATGAAGTATTACAGAAGGATATCTACTCACTCCTTGGGACTAACAATATTTTGGATGATCTATGTGGATAATTGTTTTCAACATTAGATGTTAAAATTGGTTATTAACAAATATAAGTCAACAAAATAATTAAAGAGAATACATCTTTTACTGCAGAAAATGGACTGTACAAATTTGTTGTATTACAATTTAGTTTATGTTCAAAGTTGGCCAGTACTAAGGACCTAGCTTGAGGTAAGAGGATTTCTTCAATTGTACTCTTACTATTGTTGTTTTGTAAAATTATTCTCTGACATAACTCATCCTTTCTACAAATTACTGTAAAAGACAAATAAGTTTTGATGAGCTGTTGAAAAATAATTTAACGCTGCTTTAATATACTCAGTCCTAAAGACTCATTCTTTATAGATACAAATACCAGTAATTTTGCAGTTGGAGTAGTGTTGTCAATCGTGCAACATAGAAAAGAATACGTGATTTTCTAATACAGCAAAGCGGTAAAAGCTGTAGAAAATAAGCTTTGTACCACTTGGAAAAAATAACTGAGAGTTGTCTCTTCCACCATCATCTGTATGAACAGTCGTGTAGTATTCAAATGGCTGATGAATTTTTGCAATACAGAAAACCAAAATGCAGATATTTACAATCCACAGTTGTACTTCGTGCATTGTTTCGACGGAACCATGAAAATGCTTATGTATTATTACAAATATTCAAAACAGTCCTCTTACATTCGTGGGAAAATGAAAATCAGTGAGTCTTTAAAGGCTAAACTCTTAATTGCAAAACTATATCGTATAAGAGAATGCCAAAATTTTCCACTCGTGTTTAATCAGTCATCTTGATCAAGAAAACGAGAAAAAGAGCAAACTGTGAGAAGAAAAAGATGGTAGAGAAAAATATTTAGTTGTTAGGCTAGTGGACTGGTGAGAATTGAGGTATTTAGCATTACATTTGATAGGTTAATGGAATACAAGTAGCTAAAGAGGAAAAAAAACTGAAGTAAAAACACAGTAAGTCAGTTATCTACCTTACTTTTTGTCAATCCAAGTCTAGAAACACACTACTGACCTACCCCAGGGAGGTTCGCCTAAGCATTTTCTGCAATAATTTAATAATTAAGATTATTGTAATCACTCATAGAATAGTAATCGCAATATTAAAACTGTAACAATTAATTTGTGAAGTACGCCACCAGTTAGGATGAAAACAGTTTCGTAGCATTTGCAAGGTGATTATTTTCAAAAACAGAAATAAATGCTTGCTCTAAATTTTAAGTATCTAGAAAATAACTTTTTACGTTATATGCTTAAGAAAATTGTTTATGAAAAATTGGAAAATACATCTTTGATATAACTTTATCAAACATGGATATGCGCTTAGAGATCTTGTCTTAAAACTTTATTTGATTATATTTTAGAGGATTATTTGTTAGTTTGTTTTTGAATTTCGCGCAAAGCTACACAAGGACTATCTGCGCTAGCCGTCCCTAATTTAACAGTGTAAGACTAGAGGGAAGGCAGCTAGTTATCACCACCCACTGCCAACTCTTAGGCTATTCTTTTACCAACGAATAGCGAGATTGACCGTTACGTATAACGCATCTACGACTGAAAGAGCGAACATGTTTGGTGTGACTTGGATTCAAACCCGCGACCCCCA
This sequence comes from Tachypleus tridentatus, assembly GCF_004210375.1. Taxonomy (NCBI): domain Eukaryota; kingdom Metazoa; phylum Arthropoda; class Merostomata; order Xiphosura; family Limulidae; genus Tachypleus; species Tachypleus tridentatus. The sequence continues at coordinate 97,382,279 of NC_134826.1, forward strand.
GATTAGGAGACGAACGCTCTAACCACTTACTCATGCAGGGCCATTTTAGAAGAAACCTCTTTATTGTTATTTACAATTGCGTCCTTATACTACACAGGAAAAGCATGAATGAAAAAACTAATTCATCTAGAACAGTTATTAATATGTCCATTTAAAAGAAATCAGACTGAAAAAAAAATTAAATATTTAGTCATTCTTCCGCGAAGCTAAACTAAGCCACAAAAGAACACAAACTTTCAGAATAGGTTCTTTCAATAAACCTTTCACTTGTTAAATATTAAAATGTTATCTGAGATAAATCCTGTACCCAATCTTATTTTTGTAAATCCGAAATTTTATTGTAGCAGCCAATCTTAACTAAAAACGTTTGTTTGTTTTTAATATATTTATAGTTCGGTGTTTTAACAACAGAGAGAGTAAATATTTGTAGACGTAGAAATGGAGGAAAAGTTGTTGAGATCTGTGAAGGCTGTACTTGAAAAACATCAACAAATTCATGATAAACAAATCCAGTATGGAACTGCAGGCTTCCGAACGAAGTATGGTTACATTTTAATTCATCATTAAGGATTTAATGCATACCTATATTTTTGATTAAACAAAATATACCTTGAGAAGCTAGCGTTTCGAACTTTAGCTTTTTGGTTCTGATGTAAAACTAAAAAGGTCGATCATTTTTTACCCCGCGCTGTGTCTTTGCACTTGAAGTTGAACTGTTGAAGCTTGTCAGACTGAACGAGTGATTTAAAAAAAAAAGAAAAGAAAACTTAATTTGAAACTGCTTGACCTTAATAAAATGAAATCTAGAATAACCTTTAACGTGATATGTGAATTAAATCCTCATTTTGTTATATCAGTGTTAATGTACTCAAGGTGAATAATTGACAGCATGAAAAATAATTTTGAAATTCAAGTAGTAATATTGTATTTGGGAAAAAATTACAAAATATTTGCAACAGAGAGTTGCAAAACTATACTTTTTCATGCAAAGTTATTAGATTTTTGAAAGAGTAAGTAGGAATTTTTAACATGGTTGTTAAATTTGTGTCCAATTTCCTAAAGTCTTGGGTTTGATTTTTAAACAAGTTCAATTTATAACATGTTTCATTTCAATATAAAATGAAGGTGATGTAATTGTTATATTTTTTGTTCATATAATAATTTGGAGTTCTCTAAATTTAAAACTGTTTCCCAGTGCTTCATTTTATTTTCCTAACTTTAAGGGAATAATTTTAAATTGTTCTCCTAATACTATTTCTACTTTTAATATTGAATCTTAAAGTGTTCTTACATTTTGGTATGAATAGCCCTTTTACAAAGCAAGTATGATTACAAAGATTGTCAAGATAATAGTAAATAAATGAAAGCAACTAGTATATTTACCATATTAATGCATAATTTTTTTTTTCTCGGTGCATATTGTATTTGGTGAAATACATGAAGTTTGAAATATGGCATATTTATAAACATTTACTATGTCACAGAAATAAAAAAAATGCTTACAATATAAAAATAGTGATAAAAAGAATTGATCAGACTTTTAAAGTTTTCAAATATAATTCTTTTCTTTTAATACTGTGTATTTTCAGGGGTTCTTTACTTGAGTCAGTTATGTTTCGAATGGGTTTGCTTGGAGTACTTAGGTCGAAACTAAAGAATGGTATAGTATGGAGATATTGAATTACTTAATTTTCTAGCTTCTTTAGATAGATCTAGCTATTCTCTATATTTGGTAAAATAGAAAAACCTAGTTTATAATGATATTAGTAAACTGTCCTATCTTATACAATAAAAGTTCAAAATCCAGGAAAATCAAATTGAACCAAAACAACATTTTATGAGAGAAATGTATATTTGCCTCACATTGATCAAAGATATGGTCTTGGCAATCCCAATAATTAGGGCTTAACTGGATTTTCTGACGTGCTGCTGAGATTGGTACTTAAATTTTAATAGGATAAACAATATAATAGTCTACAAAGAAAATGTTATTTTTTTACAAATTATGCAATGAAAGTCCATGTAAAATACAAGCTTAAAGGAGGAATTTTACTAAAGAATTAATGGTTTGAATATATTCAAGCATGTAATTAAATTTCCTTGGATTGATTAACTCTTATTCTATCATTATCATGAAAGTTTACCACATATTCTTCAAATGAAGCATGTGGTGGGGGGATGACTAGCTGCCTTCCCTTTAGCCTTACACTGCTAAATTAGGGGCAGCAAGCGCAAATAGCACTCGTGTAGCTCTGTACAAAATTCAAAACAAACCAAACCTTTTCCTACAACACTTCACAGATCATTGAATTTCTTCAAACTCTGCATCAGATCTCTCTTTTTTTTTTTAATTGCTATCAGATTAAACTGTGAATGTTTCTGAAATAATCTTCACTGAAAACTGCTTGACAATTCATAAAGTATTTTTGCAAATTAAATCAGCTCATTCTTTGAGATTTATGAGTTTTACAACTTTTTCTGGTACTTTTTTCTCTTATATTTTATGGCATTAATCTTGCAAAAAATGTTTGGTGAAGGTAACAGGCATCATCAAATAATGTTTTGTTATTTGGAAATCATTGTCTAGGAACATCTGGTTCTGAATTTCCCTGAATATCTCTCTCACAAATTTCTTCCCCTTCCAATTGCTTCTTCAGTCTAATGCTGTGAATGGGTAATTGACATTCAATTTTTACATCTCTAACAAATGCAAAACATAAAGCGTTTCATTGATTTTGATAGTAAATTGTGTTGCTCTTGAAAATATGCACTCAAAATCTAGGCTTCCAGTTATTTTCTTCACACTTTCAACCATGTTCCAAGCTGTCAAGAAGTTTGTTTTTATTTTTTAAACACCCAAAGACCAGACTAACTGCTGGCATCAAACATAATGAGAAACACTTGCACAGTCAAAATGTTTTTTGGGTTGTAGAGAGTTTCAAGTAGTGATGAAGACTTTGATTTGGTCTCTGTATCATAATTACTAAAATACTCGATGAACTGAAGCACACTTATTTCAGTTAAAAGAAACAATCCTGTTTTACTGAAAACCCACACTGCAGTGTTTCCTGATGAGCCCATATTTAGTGAAAGTGTAAATTTTTTCTTTCTTTACCTACATTGCTTTTGTCTTTTATTTTACTCCAAACATTCATTATTTTATAGGACTCTGCAATAAATGCTGCTAATCTCTTCAGTAAACCAAGGTTCATTAATTGAAGATTGTCACAAGCATTGTATATGGAAAGATTAAGTATGCCTTTTCCTTTATAGTATGATGTATTTATGCTTATAAACAAACAGATTCAATTCTCATGGGAAATATTTTCATACTGAATTCTATGCTCAGAAAATCATTTTTGCAGTTCATTTTTGGAGGTATCATTTAGGGCAAGAAGTGCAAACAGTTTTTTTCCTCTCCATCATAACCTGGTTGTAAAATATTAATGGTTTTGCAGAAACTATAATATCCTTGATATAGCTAAAGGGCTGGTTGCATAGTTTTTCTTTTTCACAATGTGTTTTTCTACTGTTTTCAAATTGGATCAATTACCTTGTTTGTGGTAGGTTTCAACAGAAAGTTTACTAAGCTTATTTTTGCCTGAATATTATATTTGCTGCTTTTGATTGCACATTAAAAACATTTGCTTAGAATGGAATGACACTAAGACACAAGGTACATAATTTAACCCTACAACTATGGATTTTTCCTGTGGGTAAGGGTCAAAGGGCAAATTTTCATAAATGTATACTTGATTCAAAATTTTGTTTAACTACTATATATATGTAACAACAGCTTTTTTTTTACGTAGAGGAGCAAACAACGTTTTGCCCTTCTTTGGTCATCGTCAGGTTGTTTCTCAATCCAAACGAGCCATTTTTACATTTTTTTCTCTACAAGTCGGTTTTCTCGACATCACTGACTTTAACTACTGTTTATGAATCTGTGGCAATTAGTTTGATTTTACATTGTAGATTATGATTCAGATTTTAGTCTGTTAGGTATTTTTTAAATTTAAAAATAAATATTAAAAGAAATTCCTGAATATCTTTTTTGTGTATCACATGTTGAGTGCAGCTTTGGCTCAACTTAGATGTGTTGAAGTCCTATTATAAAGTCTATAGTTTCTTACAAAATAGAAACTCAAATTGCTAACATATTGCCAAGGTAGAATATAAAATAAGAACTTTCTATCATTTCTGTTTACTGATATATCACAAAATTTAGCAAGTTAAATGCAATGGCCCACCACACCTTTTCCCCCTCAGTGTGGATTCCTGTACGTGGGAGGGGACCTCCCAGGGAAGGTTCTGTTCTGTCTGGTTACCTTCTCTGGGATCTAAGCATCCACCCACGTGTTTGCCGTGCATGGCGACCGTGAAGGGGAGGAGAGGATCCTGGTGGTTGAGTGGTCCAACCCTAACACACCACTTTGGCCTTGAATTCCTGTAGACGGGCGGCTTTTGGGTGGCCCCCCTTGGGTCAGTCAGCTGGTTCACTTGGGCTAGAGTCAACCAAGTATCAGTGTTGGAAGTGCTCAACAGGTGTTGTGGACATTGTGCCTGATGCTGGTGTTTGGGTATAGTGCTCACGAAACCCTGGTGTTGCTGCATTGTAGTGCATCCCCTTGTAGAGCTCCATGGTGGGTGGGGTCAGTGGGTACCAAAATGTTTCTTTTTTCCTATGGATCCTCCTTCAACAAATTTAAATAAAATAGTGAAAAAAACAGTCAATAGGTAAGCGACCAAGTCTTGACGAATCTGAGTAGCAATCTTCAACATCTGTAACACATGTACCTCATTTTCTTATATTACATTCTCTTTCAGAAAAACCTTTAGGGCAATTGTCCCCCTTTTTTATTCAGAAAGGACTAGAGGGTCTTGCTGGCTCTCCAAAGTCAGTAAAGAAGCTTCAATCTGGAGACATATTAGTTGAAACATCCACAACCCACCACAGTGAACTCCTCTTGAATTCAAAGGCAAATGGGGATATACCTATTGAGGTTACCCCTCATGCTACCTTGAATTCATCACGAGGAGTTATTGTTGAGAGGGATTTGAAGAATGTCCCCAAGTCAGAGATTCTTGCTGGTCTTTCCACTCAAGGAGTTTCTGCAGTGAGGCGCATCTCCACTCCCAAAGATGGAATTACACTGCCATCAATATATTACTTTTGTAAAATGTAAAACCTGCACTTACATCATCACGTGCACCTGCCACCATCAAGGCAGGTTATCTAATTTGCAGGGTACGGCCATACATTCCAAACCCTCTCCGATGTTTCCAATGTCAGAGGTTCAGCCACTCAAAGACTAATGTCGTGGTTCCCTGACGTGCTTGTTGTGGTGGCAAGGACCACGATGCCTATGAATGTGACATGGACCCACATTGCATTAACTGCAATGGTTCTCACCCTTCCTACTTTTGTTCTTGCCCAAAATGGTTGGTGGAAAAAGAGGTGCAGCATTTTAAAACGACTCATAACATTAGTTATCCTGAGGCTTGGAAATTGCTGCCCGCCACTCCATCTTGGACATATGCTGCTGCACTTCGTTTCACAACTACAGTGGGAGTGCCTCCAAGAGAATTGTTTTCAAAACAAATGAAAAGCCTTTTGACCTCCATGGTTAAAAAGGTTGATGAATTGACTTCCACACCCATTTCTGTTCCTCCCATACATTCCAACAAACCTAAAAATCCACATCCTTCAGTTTCAAATACAGGCATTTCTTCTGATACATCTTTTTCTCCCACCCCAAGAGTCAAAACAATCATTCGTTCGCATCCTCAGTCACTGGAATCCCCTTCCAATAAAGACCTGCCCAATCGACCCAGGGCAGGATCCATGGAGGTTGATAGACCTCCTCCGACTAAGGACAGTAAGGAAAAAAGACGTGGTCATAAAGAGAAGGGTTCTCCAGCCACTTTGCCTACCCGTCATTAAAAATGGCTACCTTGATACAATGGAACTGTCGAGGTTTATGTTCTAATCTGGATGATATCAAAACACTGATTGCTTCCTACCATCCTGTATGTCTTTCCTTACAAGAAACATTTCTAAAACCTGCTGATAAAGTCACCATTTGGCAGTTTTCTCTGTACAGTAATGACAGGCTGTGTGATGGACAAGTGCATGGAGGGGTGGCACTATTGGTTGATCAGCATGTGCCCACCCTGTCTTTGTCACTCAACACATCCTTGGAGGCCGTAGCCATCTGTGTTTCCTTGGGTCATACCATCACTGTTTGTTCTCTCTACCTGTCCCCTGGAGAGACATATGATCAATCGGACCTTGACGCTCTTGTTGAACAGTTGCCGTCTCCCTTTCTACTCCTGGGGGACTTTAATGGACATCATTCCCTCTGGGGAAGTGCTGTTATTGATGGGAGGGGTCGCACTGTAGAGCGTATGCTCTCTGATCACAATCATTCTCGTTTCAATACTGGTTCTTCCACTTATTTTCATGCACCTAGTCAGTCCTTTACCGCTATTGATCTCTCAGTTTGCTCCCCTTCATTATTCTCCCATTTTTCATGGAGGGTTGACAATTATCCACTAGGCAGTGATAATTTTCCTATACTTTTGAGAGAGACTGGCCATGGTCGATGCCACCCTACCTGCGTGCCCCAGTGGAAGCTGGATCAGGCAGACTGGTCCACTTTCACTGCTCTCACAGAACTTGATCCTGCCATCGTAAATCAGCCATCAAAAAATGACTGTGTGGCAGCGATAACTGGCTGTATTATACAAGCAGCTGCTCAGTGTATTCCTAAACCTCGACACGTTTTCCACGATATCCTCGTCCATGGTGGAATCCTGCTTGTCACTTAGCACGGAAGGCTCAAAAACGGGCCTGGGATACTTTTCGTAGATATCCCACACTCTCGAACTGCATCGCTTTCCAACGGGCCCGTGCACATGCAAGGTGGGTAAGACATCAAAGCCAGAAGGAATCTTGGATTAAGTTCACAACTAGCATATCTTCTACCACCAGTTCCAAGGTCATATGGGACAGGATTCGAAAGGTCAGTGGGCACTACAATTCTGTCCCCCTTTTGTTCTTACTCTCTGATGATCAGGAGGTGGCTGATGTCCGGAGCATCGCTGATACTCTAGGTGAAAACTTTTGCCAGGTATCTAGCACTTCTGCTTGTTCCTCCACCTTCTTGGCCATCAAGACTCGTGCAGAGCGTTCACCTCTTTCCTTTTGAACTGACTGTTTCTTTGACTATAATTGTCCCTTTACACTGGTGGAACTGAGAATGGCCCTTCATCGGTCTGGCAGTACATCTGTTGGACCTGATGATGTACACTGACATGCTGCACCATCTATCTCCTGCTTCTATTGATGTTCTTCTAATTCTCTTTAACCAGATCTGGCAAGAGAATATTTTTCCTGATGCCTGGCACCAGGCTATTATTTTACCTTTCTCTAAGCCAGGGAAAGATCCCAAGATTCCTTCAAACTACCATCCAATTGATTTGACGAGCTGTCTCTGTAAGACCTTAGAAAGGATGGTTAATGTTTGTCTTGTTTGGTTCCTTGAATCAAACAACCTCCTCTTGCCCACCCAGTGTGGGTTCTGACGACAGCACTCCACCACAGACCACTTAATTCAACTTGAAATGTCGATCAGAGAAGCCTTTCCAAAACGACAACATCTTGTATCAAGATTCTTTGACATTGTGAAGACTTATGATACAGCATGGAGGTATGGCATTTTGCGAGACCTCCATGTATATATGGGTTGCATGGTCATTTGCCCATTTTTCTTAAAAAAATTTTTAATGGACAGGCGATTCCAAGTTTGTGTGGGTTTCGACACTTTCCCATTCTTTTCTACAGGAACTTGGAGTTCCTCAGGGCTATGTTTTGAATGTCACACTTTTTAGTAGAAAGATTAATGCCATCACTGACTAACTCCCTCTTACTGTTGCAAATAGGCTCTATGTCAATGACTTTCACATCTCATGTCAGTCGTTGAACATGAGGTATGTTGAGCAGCAGCTACAGACTGACCTCAGTCGTTTACTGAAGTGGACCACAGCAAATGGCTTTAATTTCTCTCTCTTTCTAAAACCATTTGCATGCACTTTTGCCACCAACAGGGTATTCACCCTGAAGCTGAACTTCATATCAGTGAAGTTGTGCTGCCTGAGACAAAGTTCTTGGGGCTTATCTTACCATAAGCTGACCTTTTACCACACATCAAGCAGCTAAGAGTCAAATATACAAGAGCACTGAATATCCTCCATGTTCTCTCTTCCACCACTTTAGGAGCGGATCGATGTTCTATACTAAAGATATATCCTACTCTTATTCAGTTGAAATTCGACTATGGATCACTGGTCTATGGCTCTGCCAGCACTTTGTCCTTAAAGATGTTGGACCCATTCATTAATCTTCTGCACTGGGACTTTTTGCACTTCCCCAGTTCAGAGCTTATACATAGAATCTCATGAACCTTCTTTGCAACTGTCTTTACTATATGCTTCGAAACTTTGTTCCTTTCCAAAGCATCCCACCTGGGGTTGTGTTTTCAGTGGGCCATACTTTTTCAGAACAGATGATCTGCTATTGCTCATTTTGTCCTTCTTTACCAGGTGCATTTGGATGAATTGTATCTGTCCTTGGATAACATTGCTGTATCCACTGGTCAGTCCCTCCCACTATGACTTCTTACAGTCCCCATATGTGACCTATCTTTAAGTCATTTGAGAAAAGCAGATGCTCCTGATTGGAAACACTGTATGTTATTTGCTGAACATATTTCAAAGCATCCAACATCTTTCAAACCATCCTTCCATTCCTGTTTATACAAATGATTCAAAATCAGGTGACTGTGTGGGCTCTGCCATGGTTTGGTGGTTGCAAGCAGAATCCACTCATCAGCTTCTGTGTTCATTGCTGAGCTGTATGCCATTTCTTTTGCCCTGGATCACATAGAAGCTGGGCAGTACTCAAACTGCACTATTTATACTGACTCTCTTAGCTCTCTACTGGCCCTTGAATTGCTTTATATTAGTTCACACCCTGTTCTCACTGATATTTGAATCTTACTGGCCCATTTCTCTTTAACATGTACTTCTATCTAGATTCATGGATACCAGGCCACGTTGGTATTCATGGGAATGAGCTTGCCAACACTGCAGCTAAATCTGTCTGCTCTGGCACTATCACTGCTGTGCCTCTTCCGTACATTTTAAACATGTTCTGTCCCGAGGTTTATCCATAACGTTAGAGAGTGTTATTGGTGATGGTGACACTGTCCACCTTAGAAATGTTTTTTGTTTTTTAAAAGTCATTAATGTTTTTAATGCTATTTAAGTGTTTTTTTTAATTCATACACTAGATCTCTTTAATGTGATTCCCCTTTAAGAATCACAGTCCATCTAGTTTGATTTGAAATTAGAAAATGACCATAACATCAAAATACTTGAAACCGGGACTGGAAAGGCCAACTTCAGGTGACTGACAGTGGTTTTTGTACTTACCTGTTTGTCTTTCTGGCGAGGTATGATAATTACAATTATGCTAAAGAAAGTTCTTTACATCTTGTGTTACTGTAGTTTTTCTCTTAACATTGTAGACTAGATGTAAACATTGGTTTTTTGCTATTGATATATACACCTCTATAACCAAATACCATTTGGTTATAGAGAAAGAATGATCGTTTTCTTTTATAAATTTTACTAAATTTACTTTGATTTTAACTTTTTACCAGATGTTTGACGTAGATAGCCTTACTGCTTTGTGTCATAACACAACAAATCAACGAAACAACCATTTTTATGCTACTGGATATGGTAACTTGAGCTGTGCATGTGTGCTGTAATGTTAGTGAAAGGTCAATAAAATAAAAATAAATAGATGTATAAATTTGTGAGATATAATCTACTTAGAATAAACATTTATTTTTCTGTTAAAATTTGTAGTCATTCTAGGGGGAAAAAAGCATAATTTACATCTATTTAATTTTTTTGTGGTGATTATGAGGTCAATGCATTTGACCAAAGACTTACAGAAATAAAGTGGAGAAGATGATGAGTAAGATGTAAAAGTTTTTCTTGAAAAATGTCTCATAGTCCTGTGGAGGCTATAGAGATCTCACAAATGAAATTTCATAATTTTCTTATGCAAAAAAAAGTATTTTTAATCTTAAAATCAAAATTACTTTGCATGTTGTATAGTAAACATTTGAAAAGAAAAAAATGCACAAGCAAATCTTTAATTAAAAGTTTTTTTCAACTTATTTTTTTAAAGAAGAATTGATATCTTGTGTGTGTTGTGCATGTTTACTGATAATCTTCAGAATTTAATGAATATATATGGACATTTTAATAGGTTGCAGTATAAATGTGTATGGTTATTTTGGAGGTCATGAACTAAGTGGTTTTCACTCAGGCTGTAGTGAAAGAATTAAAGGATGTTACTATGATTTCTTGTTTTTTCTTCCAAACTATAATCTTTCATTTGACTTACTTTATATGTATGGAAATGTCTGGTGCCATAATAGTTTTACATCATTAATGTACACATTTGTCTAATTGGTGTGATACAGGATACAGATAACCATTTCATGGTCAATTAATGGCTAAATTGTCATATATCTCATATGTAGCTTTTGACAGTACATCATGGCTGGTACTCTTTGTCATTTTAGCAACAATTTCACATACTTGTCTTAAATTTGTATAACCCTTTGTAAGGCTGGACTCTGAGGGAAATGTGATGTATATACTACAATATACGCAACTGAACAAATTGCTACTACAAATGAAAAAAGCCAACACAATTTCACAAACACTTTATTCCTACCTACGTAAAACCGACTCACGCACACCGCAAATATACGGCATCCCCAAACCTCATAAACCAGATTGTCCATTACGACCAATAATGTCCACATATGAATCGTTTAATTACAATCTTGGTAAATACATAGCATGGGCATTCTCCAAATATGTAACATCAGCCAGCTCATTCATCAAAGACTCTTTTAATTTCAAGTCTAATCTAAATCAACTTAATCATAAAGCCTTAATGGCCAGTTTCGATGTTATATCCCTCTTTACAGAAGTTCCAACCACTGAAGCCTGCAAGATAGCCTTAGAACTCTATATTCGAGACCCTAACCCAACTATAGACATTCCCAGTAACCAGTTAGCAACCCTCATAGAATTCACCACGATAAAGACAAACTTCATGTTCAACAACCAAAACTATATACAAACAAATGGCCTAAGCATGGGCAACTCAGTATCACCAGTTATAGCCAATATTTTTATGACACAAGTTGAAACATAAGCAATTAACACAGCATTACATCCACCATTATACTGGTACAGATATATAGATGACACGGTTGAGGGATTCAAATCTACAGAACACACACTTAATTTTTTCAATCACATTAACTCTATACATCCCAACATTAACTTCACATGTGAACAGGAAGAAAGCAATCAAATATCATTTCTTAACCTCAAAATTACAAGAACCGACACACAATTCAAAACAGAAATCCACCGAAAAATCACCCATACTGGACTATACATTCCTTGGGACTCAGCACATGAAACAAAACAAAAACTCAACATACTAAGAAACCAAATAAACACAGCCATAAAACTATGCTCACCAGATAAAATTAACGATGAATTAGACAAAATAAAACAATACTTCATCAACATCAATAAGTTTCCTCCACAAACCATAGAAAATATTATACACACACACCTAGACAGAAAGCAAAATCAACCAACTAAAGTAAATATATCTCACGAATCAAAAAATCACGAAACCATATACTGCTGTATACCATATATTCCTGACATCAGCAGACAAATAACCAACATTTGGCACAAACTAGTAACAAAATATGACATTCCAGTTAATACCAAATTTATTCAAAAACCAGGCACAAAACTGAGGTCTATACTATGTAAAAACTACACTGACAAACACCACACCAACATTATTTATAAAATACAATGTGATAACTGCCACGACTTCTATATTGGAGAAACAAGTAGAAAAATGGAAACCAGATTCAAAGAACATAAAAAGTCACCTTTACACGTTTTCGAACACTGCAAGTCAAATAAACACAACATAACCATAGAAAACACTCAAATACTAAATAAAGAAACAAACATAAACAAATGGAAAATTAAAGAAGCCTTACTTATACGACAACTTAAACCCAAAATAAACCAATATAAAGGAACGCCTTTATACCTATATTAATATAATAAAATTATATATTCAAACATCTAATACCGCCCTCTACGTTCCGACACTCGGTTATCAACCCCTTTCAAACGTGGTCAGCTTCCGGTCATTTACCTCTTTCTTTGTGAACCTGACGATGACCGAAGAAGGTCGAAACGTTGTTCGCTCTTCTATGTAAAATATTTTCTCAACCCAAACGAGCCGTTTTTGCATATAAATATCCACTTATTGTAAAAGGTTCAGAGGAGTGCTACTAGAATGATTCCAGGGATGAAGTTATCTTCAACAACAGAGCTAGATTACGATCTCTTGAACTATTTTCTCTCTAAGAAGAATATAAGAGGTTATCTTATTGAAATTTACAGGATTAACCAAGGATTGATAGAAGAAAGGCCTGGTTTTTTTTGTGCTGTGTTTTAAATACAAGATGAGAGGACGTAAGTTTTAGATTTTGAGAAAATAGGTTAAGTTATATTTAAGACAATGTTATTTTTCTAACATGAAATACATTTGCTCTTGGCAGAAGCTGAGTTCAAAACTTTACAAAAATTTAAGAAGAGAACTGATGAAGTCCTTAAAATGGGTGGGTTTAAATTTGTACTTTTCTGAAGAGTATGTGTACAAAGACAACCTTGAAGGACTAAATGCACCCATCTTAATTATATAATAGCAATGCCATCTTTAAACCCTTTCTGTGCATTTTACTTGATTATATTCAAAATTGAAATAAACCACATCACTACCAATGTATTTTAATAAAATTATTATTATCAAGTATGTTATAGTTCAAAGTTTTATATTTTCTTTGTCTTTGTGAACCTGACGATGACCGAAGAAGGTCGAAACGTTGTTTGCTCTTCTATGTAAAATATTTTCTCAACCCAAACGAGCCGTTTTTGCATATAAATTTCTCAACAAGTGGGTTTCTCGACATCACTGATTTCTTTGTCTTTGTTCCTTTATTTCAAAAGAAACATTGAAAGCAGTAATGGAATCTCTTATTTTTGTTTCACATAACACTCTAGCAATAAATATTATCAAAATTTGGCAAAGTATAATTTGAAGTATAGAGGATAGTCGTGTACAGGTCAGTCTAGATAAGAATGTAGTTTACTTGACCTTCTGGCTTGTATGCTTCCAAGTACTTTTGCTGGATGCAGTTGAAACAAGAAATAAATTTTGTTGATGCTTGATAGATGCTAGGCCCACCTTCACATTGACTTTTTAGAAGTTTCTTTCAACATGCATATTTATAGTCATTAAAAAGAACTCATGCTATAATCCAATTTTGAAATTGGCACCAGGTTGTTGTCCTTGATCAGGTGTAACTGCTTTTACTCTTGTTGGCTATTTTTTTTCATGATAGCACTTCAGGTGGTTCTTACCTAATTTATGATAGTTATAGAGAAAGTTAAATTATATTTAGGTTTTACTTTTATATTTTAGTGAATTATGCATTATTTGAGTTTTAAAATCCATGTTTGAAAGGTTGAATCATTTTTGTAAAATAACCAAAACTTCTCACTAAGGCTTACATTACCAAGCACATATAAAAAAGATTTTGTCAGCAGCTGAAGTATTTCTGCTTTTCATGCCATTCTATCTTTTGTGGGTACCTGTTGACATAAATAATCAATGGTAAAGAACAGGAAAGGAATACAAGATGTTAAAAATAGACATAAAATTATGCTCATGACCCAAGTGAAATACTTTAAGCATTTCGTTGCACTGTATGTTGATGATAATAGCAGATTAGTGAAATTATGTTGAAAATATAAACATTTACTTTAAAAATGTTTGATATTTATTTAGGGTGTTCTAGAGATAATATAAATGTTAAAACTTTTAAAGGAAAAAAATATTTTTATACTTAACATGAAAATCACCTTGCAGGTGAACTGTTAAGAGATCAAGCACAAATTACTATATTAAATAATGAATATTTGGTAGAAATAGTAGAAAAAAGTCATAATTAGATATTTTATTTTCCTTGAACTACATACTTTTATGAAGGTTCTTGTCATGTTTTAAACAATTTTATCCATTGGTTTTATTATTGGTATAAAATTTAAAGAGAGTTGCAAAATATCCTTTGTCTGAATAAAGTTGTAATAATCAAGTTAATGTCCATATATTGAGAAATGTAATATAAATACGCAGTACAATCTTTTTCTTAGGGGTCGAGGGATTTTTGAATACACTAAAGTATTTAAAGTTGTGCTAAGTGGATATACTGTTTTAATGTTAATTTTAATTCACTCTTAATTGGTAAGATAATTGTAAAATAATGAAATTATAGCTTAAATGCCACTTGTAGCAAGGAGAATTACAAATATCTGGAAAAAAAGTGGAAAAGCAGTTAGAATGCACATGAAAGTATTCTTTCAAACATCAGTATTGATTTTCTAGTATTATTACAGTTAATTATATCCATATAACAGTATTCTTTCAGGCATCACTACTGATTTTCTCATATTGTTACTTCTGACCATATTCCTAGGGAATTATTTCATTAAACATTATTAACAATTTTCTTGTATTATTACTGTTGACTGTATCTATGGGAAACTCTTCCACCAAACATTATTACTGATTTTCTAGTATTGTTACTGTTAACTATATCTGTAATGAAGAGTTCCATCAAACATTATTATTGAATTTTTAGTATTGTTACTGTTGACAGTATCTATAGAAAACTGTTCCACCATACATTGTTACCAATTTTGTAGTATTGTTACTGTTAACTATATCTATAGGGAAGTAATCCATCAAATATTATTGATTTTGTAGCATTGTTACTGCTGATGATATCCACAGGGAAGTGCTTCAATCTAGGTTTCAGAGAAAATACTTTGGTTGCTGTTGTTTATAGCACTGACTGTTAGCAATAATATTAAAAATAATTGATTATTCACATCACAAAAAAAAATTTCTGTAGTTGAATTAAAAATTTGAGAAATAGTTTCTTGTTTTTTTTTATCTCCATAAATGTCAAAAATCACCTTACCATCAAATTGATTTTTCATGATCCCTAGCTAAAGTGCATACATAAAAGAAAATTTGTACTAAACGTTCTGTCAACAACTCAGGTGTAACAAACCATGTTCCAAATTAGGAAAAAACTGTAAAATTTTGATCAAACAAATGATTAATTTCGACATATTTTTCATGAATCATAATGTATCAAAAGTTATTAGACACATGAATACAGGTTTGATATGACCAAGTAGAGTATCATGCTATTACTATAATTGTATTTAATAACCTGCACAGATACACATTTAGTAGCCACTGCATAAGTTGCTAGCTGTTGTTGAAGTAGGTAGTTGGTTTTAGTTATCAATTTGGATAGTGTTAACTCATGGTCTTAAATTGTATTTTGTCGAGCTTTTTTGCATTTTTAATGAGAAGAACAGTAGAATAGAAACTGTTTCAGTCACACCATGCTAAACTCAGAGTAGGTATTGTAAACTGAAATTGCTGGAATTTTTATCAGTTAACGTATTTAATAAAAATATAACTGTTATACTTTGATATACAGAATATTTTCTGTTGAACTTCATTTTTGTTTTCTCTATTTTATGCTCTTTTGATGGTACTCATTTCCTTTGAAATATTTAATCAGTTTTCAAGTTTGAATTTATTCAATGCTAAAATATTTTTTGATATCTCATAAATCCTACCATGTGTATGTACTGTGATAATGATGAATTTACTGTGGATGTGTTTTATAGAAGTTTGGTATGTCTGTCTACCATGTCATTCTGCCTTCAGTTATGAGATATTAAATATATTTATGTGCTTCAAACAATTTTAAGTTTATAAACATTTATTTTATATCACATGTTTTGTAATATTTTATGCTTCTGATTGATGTTTGTTATAAGCTGTTATAAAATATTTGAAGCTATTTAACTTTATGTTTTGGACCAAATATAGAAATCAATATTTAAGCAGTATAATGTCACCAAAAGCAGCATTAACATTCACCAGATCAGATCTTTCAATCACTTTGAAAAAAGGTTTTTTTCCTTCTGTATTAAATGTTATGGTCAAATTAACAATAAATAAATATTACGTACATTGTGCTTCAAAAAGTGCTTTAATTTTCTTAAATTATAAGGAAACATTATCAGCAAAATTTAAATAAGTTTTCAAATGAGGTAGATAGGGAATTGAACTGCCACTGATGAACATGGTCATTTTAAATTTTTATTTTAGCTACAGTTGGAATAATGATAACTGCTTCCCACAATCCTGAAGAGGACAATGGGGTAAAACTTGTTGACCCTATGGGAGAGATGTTAGAAGAAGAGTGGGAAATACTGGCATCTCAGTTAGCTAATGTATCGTAAGTGTATTAGTAAACCTCTTATAGTGTTTCTGTGTAAAAGAATGATTCCTATTTAAAATAATACAGTTTATTAGAATATCAGATTTTGTAGTAATAAAACCATGTGTATCAACTTGCATTTCACTGTACCAATAAAGACCAAGAACATGTAAGTTTTATATATTTCATTTTAGGAATATTTTAAGTCTGATTTTTTAAATCTTGTCATTACAGTATGGCTAATAATAAATAAGACATGTTTGGTTTCTATAGAAAAGTTGTATACATGGACCTATAATTTTAACTTCTGTAATACTTATATTGGATTATGTTAATTGGTTCATTTTTCAGGTCATGAATACACAGATTTTACAAAGTTTTAAAATTCATTATTGTATTAAAATAAAATCTTGTGATATCAGTGGTTGTTACACAAATGAAATTTTTTAAGGGCAAACCCAAGTGTTAGAGTTCCATCTCAGAAGAACAAGATGTGTGAGTGGTTACTTCTTTTTCTCAGCTTATTCAGCTAGTTATCAACATTTTCAGTTAGGTAATAAACATAGAACTATCATTTCAAATAATTTTAAAGATAATACTGTTATATTAGGTGTTTGTAACAAGGTTAAATTTACATGAACAAACATTAGATTGGGAAAACTATTATTTTAGTTTTTCACACCTATTTGTGAAAATATTTACTAGGGCTTTTTGTGATACTCATTAGTTTACGCAGAACTATGCTATAGGTTTATTTGCTCAGTAAAGGGTTTGCTAGATCATAGTGTGAAATTCATTTGTTTATACAAAACATAGGTTTATTTCATTATCAAAAGGGTTTGTTGTGGCTTAATGTAATATTTGTTATGTAAAACTACAGTGTAGGTTTATTTGATTGTTAAAAGGCTTTTTTGACAGATCGGTTTGATACTTGTATGTGTATATGAAATTAAACCCTGCATAACAGTTATACAGATTGTATGTAGTTTAATTTCAGTAGAAGTTCTTTGTTAACAGTAGGAACTATATAAAAAAGTGTCTTTTTATAACAAATATTTTAAAGCATTAAGGTTTAATTATTCCTAATTTCAGGCAAGTCATTTGGTTACAATATCACACTTCTTACAAAATAGTTGCCCTTAATCTGTATTGCTCTTTATCTGTGCAAATTTTCAGTGCTAATCACTAGCCTTCCACCTCATGTCTGCACATCCACATCAAAATGTTCATGTAACAACTTTCTACCAATAGGAGCATGCCACAACCTCTTTTGTAATCAGCACTCTTTCACACGTACACTTGTTAATTACTTTGATATTGGCAATGTTACTGTAAAGACATGCTTTTTTTTGCTTGCAAGTTTGTTGATGTTTTCGTTTGTACCATAGGCTTAATATTTTTCAATATTATATATTTATTTCTTCATTTCCAGGGACTTTTTTTCTAGTATAATGTGGATCCCACTCCTGTAGCTAGTGGTACTAGACCAAGTATATATATACGTTGTTTTTTTTTAAATCTGCACCGTCTGTTCTTTGACCATGTTTGATGTTAATTACATTGTATCTCTTCCTACTATGGACCTCATGTACAATCAAGATGCCAGCAGGTATCTCTGTTCAATTGTCATCTATGCCAAAACAGCTAAATTACAGGATTAGGTTACGTACACTGTAGAGATGGGGTGTTCCATAAGTCTGCTAGTAGTTCTCTCTAGTGGTTTTTTGCTTCATAAATATATTTGTCCAAGACTGTACACACATGAATAAATCAAACAGGTTGTCACTGCCAAGTTTTGGATCAGAGATGTCACCCTGCTAGGGCTTTCCTTCTTTCTACCATCTGCTAGATGTTGGTTTGGTGGGAATCATTGACAAACTTGTATGCAAAAACAAGCTTGTGTATACAATACTACTGCCAATCTCAAAGTCATTAACAAATGAAACTGTGGAGAGGATGCTGGTTATGATAAGGGTTGTTTTGCACTCCTGTTGGTGGAAAGCTGCTGCATGTTTATTTTCATGTGGATTTAGTGGTAAGCATTGAAAATGTGTGCTGATAAAAGGCAACACTACTCAAGAAAAGTTGTTTTGTAAGAGGAGATAAGTGTCTACCAATAGTACATTTTCAGTTTAGATAGATGTTATTTTTTAATCCTATTTTCCACTCATTTATTGAAGAAAAAATTCATAAGTTGTGGAATATTTAAATGAATAATTTTCATTTTCAATAATGATGGCCTAAAAATTTATCTTAAGTTTTATTGGTGATGGGAAGAATGTTATTTTTCCTTTTAAAAGGTGATACAGTCCTTCCAATATCTTAAGAGTTAAGGGTAGCAATATCTTGTACACTTCTGTGAGGTATATCTAGTAAACAGAGAGAATTGTTTATCACATGAGCATTGCACACTAAATAGTGAGAACTGTGTATAACATGAACAGTGGTTGTGTAACAGGATATAACAAATACACTTGTGTTGAACTTATTCTTTCAAGAAAGTGTTTAATATCATATCAGCTGAACATGAATCATATTTAAATATTACACACTGGTTAATCTTTACATTTTAGTGTTTATAAGTTTCACTATTGAAACTATTTAACTGTGATAGATCCTACAGAGTATTGATATTAACTTTATAAATTCAACTTAGCTGACCTTTGTTATATGATCGCTAACTGCACCTAATACTTTTTGGAATTGTGTAAAGACCTGCTTAGGTGCATTATATTCACAAAATGTTTGTCAGCCACGTTTATTACATTTTAGCAAAAACACATGCATGTTACTTGATGAAAACTGCTAAGTCTAAGTTCAAAATATAAGTTGCTAATGTTATCTATGTTTCTACTTATCCATGTTTCTTTCTATTTTCAAAGTGTGCTGTTTTACTTTTTTTTTGCTGTTTTTCAATTGAGCTATAAAGAAAAATATAAAGGAACTGTAAATTACACCTGAAAAAAAAAAAAAACTCGCTTTCCCAGGATTTATTATATTTCACTACTTTCAAAAAGGTAACTATTCCTTAGTAAAATCCTGTCTTATTTTACAGTGACAATCAAGTTTTGTCTACAATGGAAAGTATCATTAGAGACTGCTCTGTTGACTTGAAGACTTCTTCTTCTGTTTTTTTAGCTTATGATACCAGGTAATTTTAAGTATTTTGGCAAGGCAAGACACCTGGCTGTTTCTAGCATTGTCTAACTCTGAGTCATGCAGATATTTCCCAGGTAGTAATTAAGGTCTTATTTTGTGTTTTGAGTATCTGTTATGTAACAAAAATACTTGTAAACAAATTAAAAACCATGAAATTACTAAAGGTTTAAAATACTGTTGTAATAAAGTGTGTGTATATGACTCACAGATGTAGCTGTATGATTTATTGGTGTTATATCTGTCTGTTTCACAAATACATTTTTCTGAAATCATTGCATTTAATGCGGTGGAATACATAGGTAAGTATAATTTATAAGTGAAGTCTTTATATACAACTATTAGTCATCAAAACCTATACTTGTAACTGCATGCATATTTGATCCATAAATTGTTTGTCAGCCAAGTCGTGTCACATGTTAGTTGAGAAAGATTGCTCAAGCAAGTTTCAAGAATTTGTAAGTTGTTTCTCTGAAAAAAGAACATACTTTTTTATTTTTAAGTAATCTGAAAAAGTATATTTCAGTGAACTTGTATCAATGGAATCCTATTTTGAATATCAATTAGGTAATCAGAGCATTTGTATGTGAACTCCAAATCCTCCAATTACCCAAGTTAAACTGCTAAAATAATATAAAGATATATGTATATATGTGTGTTATGTAGCTGTACTGTTTATCAGTTTTATTTGTTCAGTTTTTCTTCGCACTTGTCCTCTTATCCTATTATTATCAGAGTAGAACACAAAGAAATCAGACTATTATCTTATCAATTCCCAAAATAATCTTGTAAACTCCAATAATACCATTTTAGTTTAATTTTCAAAGAGAGAATAAGAGATTTAAATCTTAAAATATTTCTGAGGCATCAGTTTAGAAATAATTTACCATATGAATACATAATTTGTTATATCAAGATATGTTTAATACCATAAATTGTCATATGCAAGAAAAGGGATTATTTGACATAAAAGTTAGTTATTTTCACACCAAGATGTAAAATTTGTTAGTAGACCTTATTTTTAAAATTGCTTTAGTGTTATCTTATTAATGCAGTTTGTTTTTCTTTTGAAACTAGACAAAGTAGTCTACATCTTGCACAAGCTGTCATTGATGGTGTTCAGTCACTTGAAGGGCATGTAGAAAACTTTGGTAATTTTTACACCAGCTTGTATTATTATTATATATATAGATGTGTGTGTGTGTGTGTATGAAACATATGGGTGTATTTGTGTGTGTATACATAGGTGATTTTACCAACACTTTTTAAGAAGTAGTACCATTAGAGAACTATTAATTATACAATTAATTTGTAGTAATTGGCTTGATTACCATTTTTCTGCTATTCACAGAGTAATAGCTTTACTGATTAATCTAAAATCTTAAAATTTTGCCTCCCACTACAGTAGTAGTCTTACTAGTTCTATTAAACTTCAGAAAAATATAAACAATATTCCTATAAATTAATCATCATAAATTTAAAATAAATATTAAAGAAAAATTAAAATTATACATAAACACTAATTTTTGTAAAAACAAAAAATACATAGAATATTAAGTATTTGACATACTACTACTAATGGATATTTATCGACCATTTACACTTCATTCTGTTCATCCTTTTTTTTTTAAAATAAATCTTTAAGAATGTCATTAACAAACACCACAAGGGATTATGTGCATATGATTAACAATATATGATTAATTATGTGTTATTGATAAATTTGCTTAACTTGTATGTGTAATATTCAAACAATACATTATTTTCTGAATCATTTCTCATTTGTAAATGACTTAAATCAAATTTACAATAATTAAAATTCTGTGACATAATCTAGTTCACATCATAACAGTTGTTGTTAATGCACATTGTGATATGAGTGTTATCTTAACCAATACTATGTCTGACATATATCCTAGCTAACCAGATGGGTTCTGGTATTGAGCATAAGGCCTATTCATCACTGAATATGGCAGATACAGTGTGGTTGACATATTTGTATATGTTCGTCTTTGCTTCCAGTGAAGTTCATAGAAATAATATAAGTTTTTTATGTCAAACACAGTTGGTTTGAAGGACTTGTGCTATATATGCTATGTTTTGGTTTCATTATAAAATTATATGTAAAGGTATGTTTCTGAAACATACAGTATCTTCTGAAAATATTCACAGACTTTTAAATATAAGATGCTCATCCTTAAAGTTTTATATAATTTTTTTTTCTTGGTGTGTACTGTCACAGTAATAATGGTCAGGACA
The DNA here is from genome assembly GCF_004210375.1 of Tachypleus tridentatus. Classification (NCBI taxonomy): domain Eukaryota; kingdom Metazoa; phylum Arthropoda; class Merostomata; order Xiphosura; family Limulidae; genus Tachypleus; species Tachypleus tridentatus. The sequence continues at coordinate 97,404,262 of NC_134826.1, forward strand.
TATTTAGAATGCATCATATTGACTGCAATAAAATGTTAATGACACATATGAAATTCCTTTTACATTTCCATATAATTTCTTTCAGATAGTTTGAGATGTCTGAATCATTTAGAGATGCATCTACTCTGAACATATAATGTATGATAGAAATTATCAAAGAAGCAGCTTCTTACTTTTAGATTGTTCATTGTTTCTGTAATATGGCTGAGCCTTTGTCAAATTGACATGATTTAACCCATTCACAATGGGTCATGGGCCAAAGGCCATGTTATCGCATTTGTTAACATGCATTCAAAATTTTATTGAACTACTATTTAATGAATTTATATCAATAAGTTTGGAATCAAATTGTAGATTATAATTCAAACATTAATATTATGTTCAAATTAATTTCTTAATTTAAAAGTAAATATTAAAAGAACACACCTAAATATAGATTTTAGTAAGTCACGTGGTATGTTGAATACAGTACTGTTTGAAATTAGGTGTTTGTAATGTGAAAACACTAAGTCTGTAGTTTCATAGAAATTAGAGACTCAAATTATGAACATTAACAAGCTAGATTACGATATAAGAACCTCATATGTTTTTATTTTGCTGAAATATGGCATTTACTGAATCAAACACAATGGCCTAATTCACCTCTTTCCATTTTTGGAAATGGTCCCTTATATACATTTACTTCAATATATGACATAAATACCAAACAACAGCTTAGAATGTCCCCTAATGTTTTTTTCTCAGCCATTTTAATCCATGAAAAGTCTACCACATTCTTTTTACTCAATATTTGAAGAAAGTAGGTTGTATATTTAGTGTGCTCAAAGTTTCTTATTTTTGTAAAGATAAATATTTCATAGTCACTAAGCTCAATAAACTATAATGGAATTCTATGGTATAGTTACTTATGATTTTTTGGCTATTCAACTGTATATATAAAACTTAAGAAAAAATTTTTGTGTGATATCCTTCAAGTGCTTAATTTTAAAAGGCTTAGCAACTTATTACCAGCAGCAACCAAGTTCAAAGGTTGTAGCTAGAAGAGATAATTGTTTGCTTTATTTATTGTTCTGTATTTTAAGAAAAATAAGTTTAGTAATTTATTTCTAAATAGTAATAATCTATGTACATGTATAATAATTGAAATGTGAATATATATTACAAAATACTAGTCCACTAAAACACAGCCCATGGTCAATTTTATATTATTGAATATGTAACGTGCATCGATACAAGTTATGTAATGTAAGCTAGGCATGATTGGAAGGTCATTATAATAAAAAATTTATATATATATATAGCATAATGAGACCTAAGCTACTAGACTAAACATTTGTATTTTTGTGTTATAATATGTAGTCATTCTAGCATGAGAAAAGCATAATTAATATTTCTTTCCTAATTCATATGATGGTTATGAGGTTGGTCAAGTAACGGACCCTACGTAGTTAGAGTGTAGAAAATAAAATATAAAGTCTTAGTGAAAACAAATATTCAAAATGTATTTAGGAGGTTTTCGTGAATATGCAAATAATATTTGAGATTTTTGGGATGAAGAATAGTTTTTTTTTAATTATAACATGAAATCACTTTGCACTCAGACTAGTAACAAAACAGACTCAATATTTCTGTAAACAAATCTTTAGTAAAATATTTCATTCAAAAATAGTTTTTTGTATACAAAAGACTTGAAATATTTACTAAAAGTCTAGCAAATTTTGTGAAGAGGCATATTCTGCATCAAAAATTATAAATAGTTAGTGTGTGCAAATGTGTAAACAAACTTGTATATATTATACTGAGCCCATCGTGAAAGGGTTAACACAAAGTTGTAATGTATTGGAGATTATTCTTAAAATGCTACATATTTCAGAAAATGGATCTTTTATTCAGTTTTGACTGAACAGCACACAGAATTATTCTAACAAATCAAAGCTCATCAGTTTTACTAAATTAACTGTCAGGCAACATTGTGTTTAGGTCCTGAATCATCTCTTATGCTAACTAACATGTATATTTAGGTTTTTTTTTGAAAATTGGAGCCATTACTGGTGAACTTGAAAATTTGAACATGAATACTAAAGAAATAGAATTAACTGTTTTAACTCCAAGATAAATTAGTTTTAATACATTGTTTCTCTTCATGTCCTCACATGGGTTCTTTAGAAATACTTTTCTTTTTGCAATCTGCTAATTACTTTTTATTTTCTGCAGGACTGCTAGTTTACAAAGATAAGAGTGACATAGCTTTACAGTATTTCACAATTTGTCAGTCAATATCTTGATGTTTGAACATGTGAGGTTTTTTTAATGCATGTGTTTCTTTTTTGTAAGGCATTTTGACAACTCCCCAGTTACACTATTTGGTGAGGTGCAAGAATACAAATGAGCAGTATGGTGAATCTAGTGAGGAGGGATACTACAGAAAACTCTCTAAAGCTTTTTTGCATCTAAGAACAGTCGTGAGTAGTAATAATTTTTCATTTATAGTAAACTGAACAGTACAGAATGAGCATTTAAATAGATAAAAACATTTGTGTGAGAGGAAGCTGCTGTTAAGAAGTGGTAAAAAACTGCAAAAATAAGGATGATATAGGACATGGAAATGCCAAAAAATACAGAAACAAGTTAGAGATTTGTACACAACAAAGCAGTATGTCTGCAAACATACAATGCTAGGAAGTGGGTTTCAGTATTTGTGGGCAGAGCACAAATTGCCCATTGTGTAGCTTTGTGCTTAACTACTTACAAAACAAACATTGTACCATACAAAACTCTCTTCATTAATAAACATATTTTCCCAAGAAGAATTTTTATGTACAAGTAATTGTGGAATTCCTTTAATTTGTGTGAATTCAGGCTTGAATAAAATCATTTAAACTTGATGTTATAAAGTCTTACAATTTTTAATTCCCATAAGCTTGCAACATTGATTCAGTTTAAGATGGAACATTTTGGTGTGAAAAGTATTGCAACAATTTCAAGATTGGTAAACTAGCCCTTCTGGTACTAAATTCAAAATAATCAGCAGAATATTTGACTGTTATTTTTTTACTGGTTCTCTATTTTAGCAATGTTATTTGATGAAACTGAAGCTTGTAATAGTTTTTGAAAACTTAGAAACCTAAGTTAGGTGTTTATAAAGGTATCTTAGGTTGTTGTAAAAGAAATGAGACTGATGAGCAATACATGGGATGCTTCAGCCATTTTCATCCTAGACCATTCCCACATACTAAGCAGTACAGTAGTTAGTGATAAAATAATAATATGAGTTTATTTGGAAAATGTACTTGTAGGGGTAAGACCTTATAATTTCATAGCGAACTTATGATTATCAGAAATTCCATACAAATCACGTTTGATACATTTTGTCTGTAAAGATATTCTTTCAAAGTATATCAATCCATGAGTAGTATAGTTGTACATGTCAGTATGGTGTATTTCAGGTCACTTTGTAAATGATAAAGTGCATTAACATTGTTGTACAAATCGGTGTACTGTATGAAAGGTAATTTTATCTCTGAAAATTTGCAGTAAGTTGGTTTTATAAGTAAATAATACCATATGCAAGATCACTTTGTGTATGGAAATCTGCAGTAAGATAGTTGTACAAGTAGAGTACTGTATACCAGCCGCAAAAAAATATCAAGTAAGATGGTTGTACATGTCAGTGTACTGTATACCAGATCACTGTACTGATAAAAACCATCAGTAAAATGTATGTTAAAGATTTCATTTCTTTTTCACCAGAGGTGAAAGTGAAAGAGAACCTATAACATAAAGGCCTAATACATTCCTTGATTGGCCAAACCTTCTGCTAGGGATTACAGTTTTACTTATTCAAGGCTTATCAACACAACTTGGGTCAGTGAGCTAAAGAAATACCATAAGGCCTCTTATAATGGGTTTTGAGTCCATTTTACTTCTGCACATGGTAATCTAAATTAATTTAGGTATGTGAATAATATTACAACATTTTGTTAAATTTATTATTTGATATTATATAAAAGACCAACTATTTAATTACTGTGTGTGTGTTGTATATATTATGGCTACAAAAGTTATAAAATGTGATGGTAAGCGATGCCTCCATACCCTTCCTTTACTTATTTTCATCTGATTACTTCCAACTAATCTTTTTTAAAATCAGAAATGTAACTTATTTATTAATATATTGTATGTGTAATGTGCAATATGTGGGACAACTGTTTAAACTTTTACATATTTGCATGAATATCTACAAGTCTTAGAATAAAAATGTGATAAATTCAGTTGAATTAGAACATTTTAGAATTCATCCCTTTCTTCAACAATAATTACAATTTTAAAAATTGTGAATGTAGAAACAAATAAGATTACAAAAGGGTAATGTTTATATTCTTAAGTATAAAATGTTATATCTTTACAGTTTAAAACTATAAATTTAAGTAATAAAAAATGTATTGATAATATCTTTTGTCTAGGTAGTATCAATAAAAAAATGAACAAAAAACTAAAGAAGATAAAAATAAAATGGGTTGAGTTTATTCAATTTTAAAACATTTAGCTAATAAGTTTTATATACTTTTTAATAGGCATAGTCACCTCTACAAGAATCTATATAAATATTTAAAAGTTATAATTATTAGCAAAAACTTTAATTTCAGATATTAAAAAAGTTACACTTAAGCTGAATAATTTAAATGATATAATTAACAAACTGCCAAAGAGAAAATCATTGTATACAGTAATTAGTTTCAAACATAAGGTTGTTAACAATTTACAGATTTCTAAAGGTTTCCATAATTCTGTTACACAAAATATCCTTCCTTTAAAATACTTAAAAAGCTTATGTGTATTTATAAAGATTTCTAAGTAACTTCAATATACATAATGTGCAGAATTTATCATGTTATTGTTACTGGTAACTTGTATACACTTTAAAAGATAGTTTTCCATGAAAAAATCATGGGAAAAGGTGGCAAATATAGAATAACTATAAAATGTAGAAAAATAGATATATTAAATTTTGTAAAGAAAACCATAGATGATATTCTTAAAATTAATTATTATCATATTATTAGTTCCTATAATGTAAATGCTATGTGATCAATAGAATTAGTTTTTACTGATTTATAAAACATATATAATAAACATAAAATTTTCATGGTTTAAAACTAAAATTGGTAAAATACAAGAAAAATATATTATCATGCCAAATAATAAAGCTAACTATGATTTTGGTTTCATCTGTAAATACAGAGTGTTCAGAAAGTCACTGTGCACTTACATATTTATTAACAGACATGTTTCAATATAGAATACAGGAGGTAAATATGAATGACAATTATAAACAATGTTGAAAGTGGCTCCCGTTGGCATCAATACAGGCTTGGATCCTTTTTATTTTGTTTCTAAACACCACTATCAGTTGCTGGCTTGAAATAGACTGAATAAAATATGATTACAAAACTGCACAATGACTTTCCGAACACCCTGTATTTTTATGCACAACTTGTAGCTAATAAAATCAGTACTACACTAACATTGTGATTACAAAATTCTAAAGATGCTGCTGTGAACAATTTGTTTAAAGCTATAAAAAGTTTGATGTTAAAGCAAATCCATATTCATACATCCATATATATATATATGCTATTCCTAAACTACATTAATTTCCCATTAAAGTAAAAGCTAATTAAAACTATCTGCAGTTTTATTAAATAAGTTACTGACTTGGTTATCTCTTAAGCATCAACAAAACTCTCATAGTAAACATGATTTCTGAATAATTAAAAATAATAAACCTATCTTAAAAACATTAGAAAAATTAAACTAAAAAATAACTTCTTTCTTTACAACCATGCCACTTAGCAATTTAGTAATGGCAATTAATTCATTTTTAGATTTATCTATAAAGATAGTAAAACATACTTTTACTGCTAAAAATTTCAAAAATATGTTCCGTTTTTACATGTATAATAACTATATTCATTTTGATAAGCATATTTATAATCAAATAGTAGATGCTGCTAATTTTTATTATTATGAAAATAAATTTGAGTATTTTTTAAATCCAGAATTATTTTCTTTAAATTATAGATATAAAGATGATTTAGTTGTCATCAATAATTCATTAATAAGTAATTGTATCAATATTATTTATCCTACAATTCTACAAATCAAAAAGGCCTCTATGTAAAATACTGAAGTACATTGTTTAGATATTAAGATAAATAATAATTATTGTAATATTAATATTTATGATAAAAGAAATGATTTTACATTTCAAATATGTGGATTTCCCTTGCCAAACAGTGATAAATCAAATAATGCCATACATAACATTGTACAACACAGTCACTCAGATGTAGAATTTATAACAATGAGCAGTTCCTAATTTCCAATATTAACATATTAGAGAAGAAACTAATTTTTAATGGATTTAATAAGATAATTCTAATTAAATATTTCAAATTATTTGAAAATAAGTATACAAAATATGTATGTAAATCTAAAAATAGTGGTATAAACAAAATCATAATAAACATGATGAGTAAAATTTCTAATTTTTGTAGAAGAAATTATTGAAATGACTTATTTGGACTGTATTATGTATAGGTGTAATAATCTAGATCAGTGATGGCGAACCTTTTAGAGATTGCGTGCCTCAATTGTGACCCAAAATTATTTTGTCTATCCAAACGTGCCAGGATTTTCATAAAAATGACAGTTACTTTCCAATAAAAAACCGACTTTTTGATGAGTATCTTTATTTTAAAAAAAGTCGAATTACAAAAGTTTCAATGAAACTAATAAATAGCCTTGACTTAAAATTTGTATATTTTGTCTTGAATTTTATTAAATCAATGCGATCTCTGCTGTTGTGAACACTCGGATAACTTGTTAATTGATGGTTCATATTTTGTTGATTTGAGAGCAACACATGCAGCACTCAGTTCATCTGTAAGCTTGTTTCTTCTGTCTAATTTGATGAAATTCAAAGTTGAAAACAGCTGCTCACAAGCGTAAGATGATCCAAACAAAGTAAGAAGAGCTATTCCAAGTAATTTCATTGACTTAAAATTAATTAGCAAAGAATTCCACACTTTAAGAATTTCATTTTCACAACTCTTTGCAACGTTTTCTTCCAAGATCCCTCCACACTCTATTTTCTCAAGTGTTTTACGCAGGGCACAGAATTTATTAGTCCAAGTATAGTTTTCCTGAAATTCTACCAGCTCCATTTCTAGAGTTTTCAAACCCAACCAGTGTAAACAGGAAAGATCGAGATCTTCAAATTCAGTTTTATCGGGAAAGGTAAGAAAATAAAGTTTTTTCTATCTTTCGAAACTGCATAAATCTATTACTAAAATTCTCCTTTGCTACCTCAATAATGCTTGCAAATTCTTTGGAGATTTCCTGTTTGCCTAACGAACAGTCCGCAAACGTTGTCGAGTTTTCTAAATGCATTTTCAGATTTGGAAAATATTTGAGTTCCCCACCTTCAATGTCTTTTTCAAAAACTTGCAATTTTCTCTCAAATGCCTTTATATCACAGAACATTCTTTCTGCTGTTTTTCCTACTCCTTGTAGTTTTGTGTTCAGTGCATTGAAGTGTGATATAAAGTCTGTAAAGAACATGAGGTTATTAAGCCAAGCCACATCAGTGAGCTGTGGAAAGTCTTGTCCTTTTTCATGCATAAAAAACTAATTTCGTTCAAGCAAGCAATAAATCTTTCCAGAAAACGTCCTCTGCTCAACCATCGGACATTGTTATACATAATTAAAGTACTATATTGTGCTTGAACCTCATCAAGAAGTGTTTGAAACTGACGAAAATGAAGCGCATGAGTCATAATGTAATTCACCATTTTTGTAACATCTTTGAGTATATCATCTAATTTTTTGTTACTTTCTTTTGCACAAAGAGCTTCTTGATGTATAATACAATGAAACTGGATGACTTGATGTTTTAGTTTGTTCTCAAACAACTTTATGAAACCAGATGTTGACTCAACCATACATGGTGCTCCATCACTAGTGATCGAAACTGTCTTTTTGGGCTTAATACTTTGTGTCAAAAACATTCCATCACAGCATTGTAAATATCTACTCCTTGTGTTCTTCCGGTAAAGAAATCAGTTTCACCAATTCTTCCCTCATGGAGTCACCAACAGCATAACGCAAAATTACTGCTAACCTTGCATGATTATTTATATCCGTACTCTCATTCAAACACATGGAGTAACAAGAAGCCTTTTGTAAATCAGTACTGAGTTGTTGATTGACATCATTTGCCATACGTAAGATACGACCTTTCACGGTATTTCTGCTAAGTTATACCTCACAGATTCGTTGTAAAATTTCACGTTTATTTGAAAAATCACTAAAAAGGGAATCACTTCCAGCTAACATAGTCGTTTTTATGAAATCTCCATCAGATAGAGACTTACCATGTTTAGCGATACATAATGAAATTTGAAAGCTGGCCTTCGTCAAATGATTAGGTTTAGAAAGAAAGTTTCCAAGATTAAGACATTGAGAATGATATTTCCTCATTTCGTTTGCAAGAAATTCCTCCTTTTCTGTTTCATCAAGTTCAGCAACATTTTTGTGGTTGATTTCAAAATGCCGTTTGACACTTGAAGTACGACACACAACACTTTCACTACATAAAATACATAACGCTTTTCCATTGCGTTCAATGGTTCCAAATAATTTTGTCCAATTTTCTTGAAATAATCGTCCACTATCCATTAGCTTTGCCTTCTTTGCATTCATTTTTGGTATAACTTAAACACACAAAAGTAAAGTTTAATGAAACAAACTTTTAAAAATTTACTTAAACAAAGAACAGTTAAATATTTAAACAAATGTAAACATTTCGTTAATGTAGCTTTTTTAATGCCATGATAATGTGGAGTGCAAAATTTAAAACTAAACACGATTGGTTGAAAAATATTCTCAAGTTAATCAATAGTTTATAATGTTTTGCATTTTTAGCTGCAATTAGCTTGTATTATATTCAAATTTTCAATAAAATTACAAAGAATGATTTATGACAAGTTTTCTGTTTTTTGTATAATTCTTCATGACTGCAGAATAATAAGTAACCGATATAATTATTTATTCATATTGATTGAAGACCAATACGACTAGATGTAATGACTTACGATGCCACCCCCGTCGTTCAAAATGTTCGACATGCAACCTGTAGGGATAATATCCCTAATATATCCCTGTGATATATTATAGTATTAATCTAACCCAAAGTAGAGACAAGGGCTGACATTAAGGAGCATTAAACTGGGAACAACAATTTCCCAGGCTTTACCGATATCCAATCCTTCTCATCGATCCTACCAGGAATATCCCTAGTTCTAGTGTTAGCTACACTTACGCGCATTGCCTCCTCTGCACCACGAGGAGGCCCCGAAAATCGAAGTACTTGAACCCTAGTGCTCTCAGGTCATGCCACCTCTCATAATTACCTAGCTCGCTACATACTTCTTAGCAAAGATGCGGGAATCCTATCACGTGCCAGCACTCGTGGCCTTGCGTGCCATAGGTTCGCCATCACTAAATTCTAGATTATATTTTCCTGTATAACATCTGGTACTATTAAGTCTCTAGAACATTTGAAGATCCTGATAGTATCATGGATGAGTTTAGGATAGGAGCTGAGCTAACCACTTAGGTTAGGCTTAGTATAGTAATACCTTAATATTATGGTATTTATGTCCAAAGATCATTAATAGGGATGAAATGCTAACTTCAAGGGCACTTTTACTGTCTCCCCATTGATGTATTGTATTTCAATTATTTCATTCTCCTTACTGATGTTTTGGTTTTCATGAACAGCCACTTTTCCAGATCTGGCTGCAGACAGTGAAAGGTAGTAAAGCTGTAAAACATTGTGGACTAGATCACAAACTGTGAAATATCATTACGCCTCTTGTAATGGTGAAGTGTATATAATATCTATAGAGTTTTGAGTCCATTTTACTCCACCACATAATAATCGAAATTAATTTAGGTATGTGGATAAAGTTACAACATTTTATTGAATATATTATTTGGTATTATGCAGTGAACAAATAGTTTAATGATATTATATATATAGACACACACTCACATTTATTTATACATAAAAAGTTTTCTTTTTCACCAGCAGTGAAATGTTAAGTAGTTGGTCTGCTGTGTAATACCGAAAAATGAATTTGAAGAAATTTTGTAACATTCTCAAATGTGAGTTAATATTAGGTTACTTTATGGGGAAATAAAATGGACCTAAAATACCATAGACATCAGTCAAATGGTTGTACAAGTCAATTTATTCTATAGCAGGTTACTTCATATACAAAGATATACAGTAAGGTAGTTGTTTATTAAAACGTGCAGCAAGTTAGTTTTACAAGTCAGTGTACTGTATATCAGGTCACTTTGTTGATGAAAACTTATCTGTTATACACTCTTTTGAGTGACTATATAGCTCAGCAAGCACATACACTTTTCAAAAAAGCAGGAATCAAATAAAAATAATATTTAGTGCACATGAACCTCAGTGTACAAGTACTCCTGATATGGGTGCTTTTTTACATCAATAATTTATGCCTGGTAGTATTACCCCTCCAGTTTTGCTGTACTGAAATTATATTTCAAGCCAATTAAGGCTATATAACTACTAATACAGAGAACAACATCAATTCATAAACATTAAAATTATTTTGAAAACCATCAGATATTTAAGTGTATAGGTATTTTTAATATGACTATGCAGTATTTTACACCACATGTTACACCAAAAGATGCTTAAAATTAAACTTGTCAGACATAACATATTTCAAACCTTTTTCTTTTTCTTGTTTGTTCTAACATATCATCAGTAAAGTTCAGGCTTATATACTTCTCCTTAAGACTGTCTGTTTGAAGAAAGGAGTTTCCTCTTTTAATGCCCTCCCTCAGTGGCCCAACAGTAAGTCTGAAAGTGCAGACTGTTAAAAATGCAAAATCAATCCTAGTAGTAGTCACAGCACAGGAAACCAGTTATATTCCATTGTGTTTAACAACAAACAAACAAATAATCCTCCTTTAATTTAATGATAACAATTTGGACTGCAGCTAGTAAGAATAAAATCCCTCTAGAAAAGTGAAAGCTATTTTCAATATAGTGAAACTTCATCAGTCAAAATGCATTGGTAATGAAGTTTTTTTTAATACCATCAAGACATCTCAATTGTTAGGTCACTATTGAATACAACGGACATGCAAACTGGTAAAGGTAGGCATGCAATTGGTAAACAAAAAATAACATATCAGTTTGTTTTTGTGTATGTCATTAATAATTATATAATATGCATACTCAGAATTGCATATTATGTCATCAGCTGTACATAAATACATCAGTTCAAACTAATGGCTTATATATAGAATAAAAATACATAGTAAATAAATGCAATTCATTCTTGGAAAAATAAACATCTTTTAATAATACTGACATTTTCACACATCCTTGATTTGAAGCATTGTAAATTGACATGGCTGTCTGCATAAATCACTGTTTAATTCTATATATCCTTAGTGTGAAGGTTCTCATAAAAACTGTTCTAACTAGAACCAACTGCAAGTGGATGTTTTTTGATCTATAGTTATTACCATATTACTTATTCTGATTTACCCCTATATGATTCTTTAAAGTCATAGTTGGTGACTCAGTAAGCTGGGAAATGCATATTTTTTATAAGAAATAGCATTTTGGATTTGAAATGCATATATATATATTTTATTCATTGAATTTCTCCTTTTGGAGATTAGTCTACATGAGAAATCATTCAGATTGTCAATGTCTGGACTAATGAGAGTTTGTCGTATTATTAATGTTGTGTCTGTCATGAACAAAAATTTGGGTGATTTGAAAAATGGTTTGAGGGCTATCTCTTTCTAAACTGACATGCTGTTTTCACTTTCGGATTATTAGTTTTAATATTTGTTTTGAACTGCTTAGAAAGACTGAAAAATACACTTTTACATGTAATTGTCCTACTTCTTTCTTTGTTTCTATGCTTAAGGAAAAAAATGTCTATCACTTCTATGAAATAATATAAAGAAACAGGATCTTTGCATTTTTTTAAAAGTACACAGTTAGGTGTGAAGTTTCTTGTTACACCAAAAGAGTACTGATGTAGAAACTCAGACATACATGTACCATGTTTCAGTGTCTGAACTAAAGATGGGTTAACTGTTTCATCTTATGATTGAAACATCTTGAAAAAAACCTTGTTTGCTGTGTGTGTAATGTGCCATCAAATACATTCTATAATCTTGAGAAACAATTCAACTATGTATATGTCTGTATATGTTTTATAAATAAACAGATACTTGCTATTAAACAAAATAAGTTTTTTTTCAATTATTTAACAGTAAATATTGTATTTTAGGGAACATCAAAAGAGAACTATCAGCCATCTTTAAATTTGGATGGAGCAAATGGAGTGGGAGCTCTGAAAATGAAAATATTTCAGAAGTATTTGGGAGAAGGACTTAACGTGACTATCTTTAATGATGGGATCAAAGGAAAATTAAACCATATGGTTAGTTACGTCTGTGATTTTCTGAAGGGTTTGAATCATAAAGTAACTAAAATTCAAACAAAAAAATTATTCTGTTCTTTGAATGTGTTCACAAGGTACCTATACATATCAGTGACCTAAATTTCTCGATTGTTCTAAAATAATCTATTAGTATTATTGGCTCATACATGGATTTTGCATAAACTCTGATAAAAAAAAAAAAAGAGAGAGAGAGAGAAAAGTATTACACAGGGATAATTGCTTTTTTAAAGATTAACCATTATTAATTAGAAATTTCAAAGCAGTTACTTGTAAGTTGGTTGTCATTAATAGCAATTTACTAAATACGTTACTCTGACAGAAAAGTGTGACCATTAGCAAATAAACAACTTACTATATCATTTTAATAATGCTTTTCTTAACAAAAGCTATGATATTGCTATTGTTTTTTCATGTTTCCTGAAAGAACTGTTTTTAAAAAAATATTATTAAGCTGAATTAAACCAAATATCCTGTGTAAAAGAGTTTTGTTACAGAAACTATAGACCTGATTCTTATATGGTACTACCCTCTCTCACAAGATCAGCTTTTCCCAAACTTTTTTTATAATGCATGCCACAAGTCTTTTGCACCCCCTCTCTTTTAGAATCAAAGGTTCCAGCATACCTCATTGAAATCAACATGCGTAAGCTTTACCCCAGTAGGAGAGTACCACTATTACATGACAAATCAACATGCGTAAGCTTTACCCCAGTAGGAGAGTACCACTATTACATGACAAATGACTCCCTTCATGTGGCTCTACCAAACCATTACTTCTTATTTGGCAGTGCTGGAGTGCAGACATCTTTAGTTGGTTCTGTTTCTACTGCAGAGTGGTTTACTTCAATTTAGCATACATTTATTGCATTTATTTACAAGGACTTTTCGATTTCCAAACCTTTAATTTCCTGTGTTTGCTGCCTCACAACCCCAGTTTTAAGCATAAATTCGCTAAATTTTATGAAATAGTCCTTATTTAAGAGTGTTTAGCATCACATGATATTAGCTACAGCAATTAGTGGAAATAGTGGTGTTTTTTCCAGTTTACTGAGTGCATGCAGGTGGTGACATGAAACCATATAGATTCCATGGCCATTACTGTCAAGAAAGCCCTTAACACATCTGTAGAAAGGAAAAACACTACCACTATACATTCTAAAGACTCTGGTTGGTTCTGTAAAGCATAAGTATCTTCCAAAACATTAGGGTTTCAAACATAAAGCTAAGGTTGATCACTATGAAGTGCCACTGTCTTCTTTATAATAGTTTGACCCACCATTGTGCCCCAAATTTTATAAACAATGTGGTGCAGCTAACCAATAAATATTTGCTGAAAAATTCTTAACAATGCTATAAGTATATTAACCAATTTTGATTCCATTTCTTCAAGTTGCATGTTTTTGGCAGCAGCTTTTTTGACACCTAGATGTTCTATTGTTTTTGGGGATGTGGTCTTCGATGACTCCTGTCATACCCCTCAGTCAGGCTTATGTGCTTTCTTTTTTAATCGGTCTCCATTAATCAATGAAACCTTGCTCAGGATCCTTTGGATTCTCCTATCACCTTTCTTTCCTCCATTATGGATGATCTCAAATAATGATTGGGCAAGAATTATACTTTGGCAGATGCCCAGCTACATTCTCTGAGACTGGATTTACAATGCTCACAAATGCATCCCATCAGGGCTGAGTTACATGGATTTGACAATCAGGTGACTTTGGATCATTGGTTTGTGGATGAATGTTCTTTCCATATCAGCGTCTTCAAACTCTTTGCTAATCGTTAGGCTTTGGATCATTTTCTTCCTTTCTTCAGGAAACAGTTGATCCACTCCAAAAACAATTCTGTGGTGGTGGTTGCTTGTATCGATCATCAAGAGGGTACTCAATTGAGATTTGTCTCTTTTCTTACCTTATATTTTCTCTTTTGGGCCTACAATCATCACATTTATATGGTGGTTGTCATATTTTGGATGCTTTCAACTTTATAGTGGATTAATTCTATAAGACAATATTTTAAAAAATTCTGAATTTATCCTAGTGTAATTCACATGACACATTTTTTCTAGGCACCTTCTCCATTTTATTCACCACCCCTTAAAAATTACAAAATTAAGTATAAGTTATTCACTATAAAATTGTCACTGCTCAAACAAACCATAATTTGTATAGCCTTCAATTTTGTTTAGTTACAGCACTATTAAATAGAAAATTAGACCCCTCTCCTGCCACACCAACCTGTCACATGAGGAAATGTTAATATTTCTCTCTATTGTTTAGTTATATATTACTTATAACCAATAGAAAGTTGAGGTTTTTATCTATCAAATGACATATTGTGTATAACATTATGTTCTTCACAGAAGTGTAATTTTTGCTCAGCATAAAAGCTTCATTCCTCTAGGAATGTTAATAACTAGCTTGAATGAATTTGTAATGATTCTTATTGCATAGTTAAAAAATCAGAAACATTTTGAGAGTTATGAGAAACTAGCTACTTTTTACATATTATTAGTCTGTCCTTCTGTGTATTAAGTAAACAATTACTTAGTGCAATACTACCGGTAGTATAAAAAAAGTAGGGCTAAGTGTAAAGAATAATTTACATAAGAAGAAAAAGAAAGAAGAAGATTCGATAAGTAGTTTACTGTAGTTTCTCATATTCTTTATTTATTATTATAAAAATAATTAAAATGTAAAAAATAAGGATCTCTTTAGGTTAGATAAGGCTAGATTAAATAAAATAAATGAATAATAATATAATAAAAATATTTCATGAAGCACACAAGCAAACAGCTCATAGTAATGTAATTTGATAGCTTAACACGAGCTGTTTGTTTCCTGAGTGATTTGCAACTTATAGTGGCACAAATAGTAGTTAAACATGGTTCAAAGAGCAATAAAACAACAAAATTTAATTTTAAATAGATGTATACTGTTATGAGCTTAAAGCTACTTAGGATAAATTAATGTATTTATTTTCATATTACATTTTGAAATCATTCCAGGAAAAAAAAAGGTAATTTAGTTGTCTTTGGTTACGAGGTCAGTCTAACTGACTGATCCTGTATAAAGATAGGATAGAAAAATATAAAGTTGTAGTGAAAAAAAACGTTTGATATGCATTTTGGATGTTTTAGGGATTACACAAAGGAAATTAGAGATTTTTAGGTGAAGATAAGTATGTTTAATCTTAACAGAAAAATTATTTTTTGTGAAGACTATTCAAAACAAAGATTCAATATATTCATAAACAAATCTTTAGTTTATTAAAAACACTTTACTAAAAAATGATTTTTTGTATGTGAAAAACTGGTAATGTTAAATGAAAGACTGCCAAGTTTTGTGAAGATGTAGACACTATATTAAAAGTGTTATAAGTATTATATCTATGAAGACTATAAACTAGTACAAAGAGGTCATGTGGTCGGTCATATTGACCAAGCCTGTGTTAAGATAGTTAAAATTGTTTATATATAATTAATGAAACTGATAAATAATTTAAGAAAAGTCAGTTTTATTATACTTTTGGTATGGTTAAATGACTGTGTGCCAGTGATCATAATCAGTAAAAATGTATGGTCCTTTCTAAATCAAGACAAAAATAAAATTTTTTAAAACAAAAACGTTATAGGAGAGTTGTAGAAGAATGTAAAAAGACTTAAAAATTAGTAATTAAAATTTAAAACAAAGGTAAGTATTTTTAATTGTTTGTTAAAAATCATATCACAGTGAAATCATTTTTGAATTAAAAACCAATGAATTTATGGAAATATCACATATAAAAATATTTTATTTGCAGAAATTACATAACCTGTGAAAATTAATTTTGAAGGTACAAATTACTTCATCTAGTAGGTTTTTTTTTCAGAGTGCAGTGAAACAAAATCCACAGGATCTCATGTAGTTCAAATACCCCATTTTTGCTGATAATTGTTTTTCAGTTATTTTTCATGATGTTTTGTAATTGAGTATTATTGGAAGAAAGAAAATTTAATATTGTCAGTCACTTGTAGTAACTTTGTTATTTTTTTCTTGTAGTGTGGAGCTGATTTTGTGAAAGTACAACAAAAAATCCCAGAAGGTAAAATGTTATATTTAGTTTGTTTATATGTTTTATCTATAATTATTATTCTTAATAATATGGTCATTTTCACATCTTTATTTGTAATTTTCTCTTTATTCCTATTGAAGAATATTCAAAATCATCATTGACTGAAACATTCACACAATTGAAGCACATTAAAAATGAAGTTATGCTTTATTTGATGCTATTTATGTAGTTTGTAAAATAAATCTCAACTGATTTAGTAACACAGAGTTAAGGTACATCACATTGATAGGTATTATTTGCTGTTTAAGATGTATAACAATTGCAGTGTTGACATAATTATGGTGTATATTGATGATCAATTTAAAGACAGTTGTTTTTGCATATTACTAGAACTAGCTGATTACAATTCATATAATGCACATAATTGTTATAGTGTGCTATAGTATGGGTATTAGGCAGCTAGGCTGTTTTTTTTTCCCTTGGCGGACTCAGCAGGTAACCCGATGTGGTTTTGCAATAAGAAAACACACTCACACACAGGCTGTATTTAGCTACTGTATGATTGTTGTAATAGTTGCAATATATCACATTATAGGAAGGTTGTACTTAAAGAACTTTATAGTTGTAATAATTGTAGTATATCATAGCATGAGGCAGGCTGTAGGTAAGAATCTTCAGAGTTATAATAGTTGCAGTATATCAGGGTGTATATATATTAATGAAATTAAATAATTACATCCAAATGAAGCCAAATAAGTAAACAAAATCATAAAGAAGGACTGTATTCAAAACAGCAAATCCCAACCTCTGATTAATTATATTATAATCATAAATTTTTAAGCCATAAACAAAACACAATAAAATTAAACAAAATATGCTGCATATTTTTAAAAGGATCCTAGGGTACAAGCTACAAAGTGGGATTATAAAATGTATCCTAGGTTTCAGAGGTGACTGAAAAAGTAGGGCCCACATTGCAGTGGGGATACGCCATCTATCAGTCTTAACCTCCAATTAATTAGTCTCACATAAGAAGATTAAAAATTTAGAAATTAGGAGAACAAGATGTGGGTGCTCAAGCCTACAATGTCCCACATCTATATCACCCTTATGGCACAATGTTGCCAGCAGTTATGTTTATAAACATAAAAGTTTATAAGTATACATAGTGGTTTATTAAAAATTATATATAAAAGGTTGGTGGTAAAGGATTACGATACTTCACAGGTGGTATATGGAGTAAAATATATCATTTATAAAAGAATTAGGCTATGCCACAGTTAATACTTAAGTTAATATAAATGATATGTAAAGAAATTAAGGTATGTTCTAGGTGATATTCAGTATTACTGGAAAATAAGATATGCCAGAGTAAGTTAATATGGTACCTAGAAAAGAGTCTTGCTTATTAATAATAAATATGTTACTAAGATGTAAGCTTGAAAGTGTTTTCTGTAAGAATGCTTAAAACTTGGAAGTTTTTACAATATTACCAAAATTTACATTCCTTATGAAAATGAAAGATATTCTGGAACAGTGGTTTTTAACCTGGGTTAAATCAAACCCCAGGGGTTTGGTGAGTCAGTCTCAGGGCTTCGGTGGAGGTCAAGACACACACAGTGTGTTTGGCCAATTGGCCTTAATATCTGTGCTGCAGGGAACTTCGTGTGCTTAGCAGTCGACTTGTGACTGTAGTAATTGTGCGTCATTTGTGATTTTTTCCTAATCTTTCAGTCCCTTCATACTAACTATATGTTGAGCAAAAACAGAAAGTGGTCGGACAAATACATACAATATGGATTCACATGTATAACAGAACATGATGGGAGTCAGCGTCCTCAATGCACAATTTGCAATGCCAAATTGAGCAATTCTAGTCTAGCATCGGCAAAACTAAGAGAACACTCCCTAAAGCTGCATCTCCAAGAAGGGAAATACAAGAACACAATGCTTGCTGAATTCAAGGTAAAGAGAGCCAGGTTTGATGAAAAGGCTACTTTGCCTGTTCTTGGCTTTGTACCCATCAACAAACCTATCCTCACAGGATCGTACGAAGTTGCATACTTGATCGCAAAGCAGGGCAAGCCACACACCATTGGTGAAGCACTCATAAAACCAGCTATGTTGAAGATGAGGCATATCATGCTGGGAAAAGCTGCTAAAAATAAGTTATCCCAAATTCCTCTTTCAAATGACACCATAAGCAGCAGAATAGATGGCATGAGTGATGACATCTTGGCTCAAGTAGTTGCAGATCTGATTTCAAGCCCAGCAAAATTCAGCCTTCCACTCGACGAGACCACCGACATTTCCAATCTAAGCCAGCTTACTTTATTCATGCACTATGTGAAGAACGAGATAAAAGAAGATTTTTTTATTTTGTAAGCCTCTTACAACAACAACTAAGGCAGCCAATGTGAAGAAACTTGTGGATAACTTCTTCTGAGACAACGATCTTTTGTGGAATATGGTTTCTACAGTTTGTTCGGATGGAGCTCCAGTTATGATGGGACGAAATTCTGGGTTTGGTGTGCTGGTGAAAGCCAATGCACCACACATCATTGTAACACAGCGTTCTGCACAAGCATGCGTTGGCAACAAAAACCTTGCTTTTAAAACTGGCAGAAGCATTAAAAATTGTAGTGGAATGTGTGAACTTTGTGCGAAATAGTGCCTTGAAGCACTGCATCTTCAAAGAGCTGTGTAATGAAATGGGCTCTGAATTTGAGGTACTTCTGTACCATTCTAATGTTCGGTGGTTATCCTGGGGAAAGGTGCTGAATCGTGTTTTTGCCATGCGTATGGAATTAGCCCTGTTTTTGCAAGAGCACCAACATTGTCATGCAGATTGCTTCAAAAAATCTGAGTTCACTCTCTTTTTGGCGTACATGGCCAATGCTCTCAATCATCTCAATCAACAGATGCAGGGCGGTGGAGTCAACATTATCAAAGCGGAAGAAAACCTGAAGGCTTTTCAAAAAAAGCTACCATTATGGAAACAAAAACAGAGAATGATAACTTTGCAAACTTTCCCCTGCTGGACAACTGTGTAAGTAAGATCAAAGATGTGTCTGAAATCTGAGACATTTCTGTACCTGGGGAACTGAAGCAAGCAATAGCCATGCACTCACCCATGCTGGATATGACTCTCTGATGGGGAAGTATCCATCGAGAGACTTTGCGAGCTCATCTGAGACAGCTGTTCACGTTTAGTGTTGCGACAGATGTCAGTGATGAATACCTCGATGAAATCATTGAACTTCAGCAAAGCCAGGTTCAACAGCAACTTTTCTGAACAACAACGCTCTCAACGTTTTGGTTTCACCAAATCGTAGCGTACCCTCTTATTGCTAAGAAAGCCGTTGAGATACTCATACCGTTTGTTACAACATATCTTTTCGAGGATGGTAGACATAAAAACGAAGAAAAGGAACAGACTTTGTTGCGAAAATGATATGAGAGTGGTACTTGCCAAGGTGAAGCCACGCATTTCTGAACTTGTCTCTGAAAGGCAACAGCAAAAGTCGCATTGATTTGCAGTAATATTCATTGAGTTATTTTTTTGTGTGAAATTCATGTTTTGTTGGTTTTGTTCTTTGAACACAGTGATATTGTGCACAACTTATGCATGGTCCATTTTGTACACTAATAAAATATCGACTTATGTTTTGAATTTGAAACAATCATATTTTATTTTTCCAATTACGAAGGGTTCAGTGAATGCAAGTACGAAACTTCCGGGGTTCAGTACCTCCAACAAGGTTAAGAACCACTGTTCTAGAACGTATTGACAAACTTAAAGAAATTAGAATTTATTTATTTTTTCGTTGTTTCTGTAGGAAGTGGTTTTTGTTATATCTGTTTTGTTTTAATTTGAAGGTGTTTTTATGGAAGATAGTGCAGTGAATTTTACACATTTACATTTTTTAATTTAAAGCTTTTTTGTGGATGGTGGTGTGAGCTGCATATTTTACACTCTTTTAATTTGAAGGTGTTTGTATGAAAGTTTATGTTGGCTGCATGCCCTAATCTTGATGTTCCAGTGGATACTGGTGATAGATCAGCTCTTGATTTTGAAGATATGTTGTTGAAGTTGGTGTTATGTACATGTCTGAGATACATCTGTATGTTTGAGTTTACAGGCATTCCTGTAGAACCTGATGTCAGGTGTGTGTCTTTTGATGGGGATGCTGATAGAGTTGTGTATTTCTATGTGGATGAGAACCAGAAATTTCATCTTTTGGATGGAGACAAAATAGCCACAGTGGTTTGTTCTCTGTACTATTTATGTTTACATGGTACTTTTAAAGAAGATATTGGAACTATTTACAGTGAGTTATCCAACTAACTTGTCGTTGTGTGCAGTAAAGAGTTTGAAGGAATAGAACATTTCAGACATCAGTCAGTGCTAACTGTGTTTCATTTTAAGGTTTCACTGTTCATTGAAATTGTATTAAACCTTTCTTTTTTTTTCAGAATTTGTTATTTTAAATAATGTTTACTTAGTCGTATTTACTTGTAGATTATAAGCAAGTGTAATTTATCAAGACAGTTAAGCTAGGTCAGTTGTGTTTCTTAAATTTTGAAAATTGCATTTTAAATTAGTGTTTGTATGATAAGACAGTTTTCTGTATTTTATTAATATTAAAATCCAGATGCATTATCAGTTTGTGTGACTTGTAGATTAATTTGATTTTTTTTGGATGTCAAACAAAAATTCTTTAAACCAGTTGTCTTGAATATTAGGATTATTATGTGATCAGAAAAGGAATAATGGATGAGAGCTATGAAAACAAAAAGTTATACTTTGGATTTTAAATAGGTAACAGCGTACTTGAAAGACTTATTGTCAGCTGCTGGCATTGATCTGAATCTGTGCATTGTTCAAACAGCTTATGCCAATGGAAGTTCAACCTATTTTATCTCTGAAATTTTAGTAAGTAACCTTTTAATAATGAGTATGTGGAAACATGGATGCATTTTAATCTGTCTTCATTTTGCAACATTAAAAGTGTTATAATAAATTAGTTAAAAGTAGCTTGATGATTGTTGCTAGTAAAATAAAACTTACAACAGTTAATCAGAATTCCTACCCATCTAGAAAAATTGGAAAACTCTTCACTGTTCTGAAAAGATAGAGAAACTATTCTTAAACAATTCAAAGGCAATGATAACCTGTAACCATTGACTTTTATTTACTAACATATATTTATTTGGTTTTGTTTAATTTAAAAGACATGACATGGAAATGTAGCTTAAATGAATAAAATTTTGTATTGATGTTCTGATTGAAAAATGTGTGAGAAGCATGGTGTTGACAATCAGTGATGTCGAGAAAACCCACTTGTAGAGAAATATATATGCAAAAACGGCTTGTTTGGGTTGAGAAAATATTTTACATAGAAGAACCCAAAATAAACCAATATAAAGAAATGCCTTTATACCTATATTAATATAATAAAATAAAATTATATATTCAAACATCTAACACTGCCCTCTACATTCCAACACTCAGTTACACAACCCCTTCCAAACATTTGGTCAGCTTCCGGTCAGTTACCTCTTTCTTTCTTTGTGAACCTGACAATGACCGAAGAAGGTCGAAACGTTGTTCACTCTTCTATGTAAAATATTTTCTCAACCCAAATTAGCTGTTTTTGCATATATGGTGTTGACAAGTTTTTTGTTTCTTTTGGAGGGGTGAAGCTGATAAAGACTGATTTAAAGTTGTTAAAATAGTCTTGCTAGAGTTTCTTCTTGTATGCTGTAGAATTATAAATAGATATTAAAAATAAACTATCAGCTTCATAATGTTTTATATATTCTCTGGAAATTAGTGATGTAACATACATCATATCTGATCAGATAATAAAGTAATGTTTTCATCAGTGGATTATCTTACAGTATTATGCAGACATTATATTATTTGAATGGGGACTACATAAGAGGGATTGTGTCATTTAGCTCGATGGTTTTTACTAGCTTCTATACATAGTAGCATTTTCCCTTGTAGTAAAGAATAGTAACCCTGTTAGTTATAGGTATTATTTTGTACATAAAAGTAAACATTGCATCCACCTTGATAATGAGGAACCCTCTTTTAGGATGACAAAAACACTTGTGGAAACATCGTACATTTATATTAATTTTTTCATTATCCAGTAAAGCTGGATTTTAGACACTAAAATCTTTTATCACACCCATCTGCTGTGTTGCCATTTTAAGAAACAGATGGTCTAGGTAGTGACAGAAACAACATGCATAATCCAAACAACAGTCTCAGTCCTATGCTGTTGTGCAAAACATTGTCCACACCATTTTCTGCATTCTTAATAACACTATGCAAGGTGTCAGTCCAGTTGATCAAAACCATATTTACAATAACTTTTTACTATAATTCTAAGTTTACTATATACATATAGTAAACTATAGTGAAATTAAATAAGTAAACAAAATCGCAAAGAATGACTGTGTTAGAAACAGCACATCCAAATCTCTAATTAATTATATTCTAACTATAATTTTTTAAAAGCCAAAACAAAACATTAAAATTAAAAAAATAAACAGAATACACTGTATTTTGAAAAAAGAGATCCTAGGGTACAAGCTACAATGTGGGATTATAAGATGTATCCTAAGTTTTGGGGGTGACTGAAGAAGTAGGGCCCACATTGTGGTGGGGGTACACCATCTATTAATCTTAACCTCCAATTTGCTAGTCTCACATAAAAAAATAGATGCAGTTAAACTAGAAATTAGTGATGTCAAGAAAACCCACTTGTAGAGAAATATATATGTAAAAATGGCTTGTTTGGGTTGAGAAAATATTTTACGTAGAGGAGCAAACAACGATGGCAGAAGAAAGTTGAAACATTGTTTGCTCCTCTACGTAAAATATTTTCTCAACCCAAACGAGCCGTTTTTACATATATATTAAACTAGAAATTAGGAGACTGAGACGTGAGTGCTCAAGCCCATAACATCCCACATCTATATCACCCTCTACTGCCTGCATACAGTTATGGGAAGGTGACTACTCTCTTAAGTTAAAATTAGAAAAAGATAAAGACAAAAATATAAAAATAAAAAATAAGGAAATAAGGTACTACCATTTGGGGGTAAGTAAGATAAAACTTACCTCTTGAAGTTAGCATTTGTGTCCTCAGTATGGCAGAGGCACTAATTAACTAAGTTTACTGTGACTGTCATGCTTTTATATACTGCTCAAAGTGTACATCTGCATAAAGTAGTGCCAAGTCCTTAAATTTCTTTATTTTTAACTAAAAATAATTATTAGTAACTTTTAGTAAAATTTCTCTGATTTTTTCAATTTCTTTGTCTTTATTCAGTACATTTTTGTATTTATTACAGAATAGTTTAATAATTTTATCTAAAATTTATTTATTAAATCAATTAACTATTAATTTTTGTATCAGTATTTTAACATTATTAATAAAATATTGTATTTTATTACAAATTTTACAATATCTGAATAACTGCTAACTTATAATGTTTATAGTAGATGGGTATGGCACATAACTATTTAAGGAGGGTAAGCCATAAATTGGAAAGTCAAAATCTTTTGTCAAAAATATTTATATTGATATCCTTATCAATTATTTTAATTTCTAAATCTAAATAATTTGTATTAGAAATTGGAGAATTTTCAATTTCTGTTTATGCTAATTAGATCATCTGTATATATGTAAGTTAAAGTAAAAATATCTGGATTTGCATAGTTTTCAATAAATATATTTTCTTAATAGTACAAATATAAATTCACTACACAAATTGAACAGTTAGCACCCATTGGAACTCATATCATTTCTTTAAAACCTGTTTATTGAAAAACTATATAATATTTATAAATACAGAAACTAAACATATCTTTTATGTTTTTAATAATTTTAATGTGTTTTTTTTGCTTTAAAAAATTATAGTTTTATATATATACACATACACAAAAGTTGGAAATTTTTAGTACACATTACAAACCTGTTGAACATAAAAAAACAAAAATTAAAATCTTACTCTAAAGATAGTACATTATATGTGTTGAGCATTCATTACATTGTGTTTGCTGTTTTCATAACCATACCATTTTATTATGGTAACTGAGAACTGTCCATTGGCTATTTTGTTTTAGGGAGTTTGCTTGAGAAGGAGAATAAAAAAAAAACCCTCTAAAATAAAGTACATTTTTATAAGCTTTTGACTTGCATCACCCAGAGTTGAATGGCTCAGTTACTCTAATGTTTTTATATGATAACTGTAAATTGTCTGATAAAGTACATAGATTAGTTTAAGATAAAAATACCTTAAAAGTAGGGAACATTTCCACTTTTTATAAATTTTTGGCTTTGTAGTTGAAGATCTAAGTACTTAATCAGTTAAATGAGTCAATTATTACCTTTTATAAAGCATTGTGTACAATTAGCATCAAATAAGTTCACTAGAGATTAAATTACAAAAGAAAGAAGAAAAGAAAACATTATCCATCTTTTTTTTTATGAGTTTTACTTTCTCATTGAGTTTTCTCAACTAGTTTTTTAATAAAGTATTTCTACCAGAGATTTGTCTTTAAATTTATAAATCCTTTATTGCATCAGTTTGTGTGAAAATTTTTCATGTTAAGAATAAAAATAATTTTTCATCTTGCATTTTTCATATTTCACTTGCGTGACCTCCAAATTAATATCAAAAGTTTTTTGGTATAATTTTATTTTCTATAACCTTATATTAGAATAAATTCATTTGATTGAAAAATATGAAAAATAACTTCTTTTTTTTTTAGCATGACTGTAAGTTATAACAGGCAATTATAATAATTTATTCTAACAATTTTATGCCTTTAACTTTTCCCTGCTGCTTTCATTTAGTTTTTTATTGTTCCTTGAATAGATTCTTTGTGAAAAAGTATTAAGTTATTTGTTGAGAGTGAGAAGAGCTTAGGGTAAACAAACTATCAAATTACATCATGTGACAACCCACATGGTAGCCTTTGTGGAGGATTTTTTTTTTCATTTAAGTTTTCTTATTTGACCAATCAAATTGTTATTTTTTTATATATTTGGGTTACTTTTATTAAAAATATTTAACAATAAACAGAAAACAAACTTAAATAAACAAGGAATTTAACACTTCAGCCTTAAGACATATTGCACTTGTGTATAATTTAGTAAGTTTATTTTTTCTGTGTTATTTGTCTACAAATAATTCATGTAGATTTTAAATAAACATTTTTAATAATATATCACACATTAGAACAGATTGCCCCCAAACTACTATAATTTATAGATTAGTCAGAAAGCCTAATTAAGAAAAAATTAGTTCTTGAAGCAAAGTTTTTAGTGTACACACCTCAGTCCCTCCTAACAAATTATGGACATTGACCATGTTTGAAACAAAACAATCACTTTCTTTATATAGTTTTAGTATTTACACCTATTTATTTCGATTTACATTCGTATTAAATTTAAAGAAATGATACAACATCATATCTTGGATATTTAATCAAAACCGTTATAAACTATTCAAAGTATGTATATATATATTTAAAATACAGTATAAACAGTGAAGTTATTTTTATTCAAAAACTAAGTACTGAAATCAAAAGTCATCTGAGGAAGATTTATTCTAACAATAACTATGCTGGAACCATCTATTAGTAAAGCAGTCGATGTGACAGCACTTGTATGGGTGAAATAGGATGCAACACAAACATAAGCGTCAAAGAACATAATGACCCATCACACTTTTATGAACATGATATAATTAACTTAGTAACTTTACAATATTATGCAATGAGAACAACATTAATAAAAGAAGCATCAATTATTTGTGAACTAAAACCTAATTTAAATCTAAATATAACTGTCATCCAATTTGTTGTGTAAATTGGAGCAAAATGCTTGCATGCTATTTCACCTGATGATGAACACACTATTGATCAAAAAGTTGTAATAAAGTTAAACAAGGAATAATGATAAGTAATCCACTCAAAAGCTGTACTTCTGGACTTATAATTCATTATTATTTTCATTTCATACTTAACTTTTTTTTTATCTACTAGGTACTAAATCTCATTAAAATGTTGAACAAATAATTTTAATCTTTCAAACAAATCTAATCCTCATCTTTCATTTATATAATGCAGAAAGTTCCTGTAGTTTGTGTTCCAACTGGTGTTAAACATCTTCATCATCGGGCTCAGCAGGCTGATATAGGAGTTTACTTTGAAGCTAATGGACATGGGACAGTAAGTCATAGATATGTGTTCTTCGGGACTTGTTTTCTTTTGTACTATCATTTTTAATTAACACTATGTTTTAATTTTATTTCAACTGTGACTTCATTTTATATAATGTGTGTTTTTCATTTTCAAAATATATTGGGACAACAGTTTGTGGTAACTGAGTGCAAGTACTAAATTTGGTGTAGCTTGTGAGTGAATGTGTGAAGATAGTTTCAAAAATGGTGCCTCAGTTATGTAAAAAGGGCCATGGAATACAAAAGCTGATGACAGGTTTGAGTTCAGCAAATCTGCTGTTGGATCTCTGTCATGCCTAGGTGACCTAGTAATTTTTCACCCACCCATAGAGGCTGTGACATATAGATAAGGATCATGCTTTTCAAGTCCACCTTCCAAGTTTGATCCTGCTAGCTCAAAAATTGTGGGAGGAGTTCATCAACAAAAAAATTCATAGCATAAACTAATATTGTTTTTTTCTTTTGTGAGTTTTGCAGATAGCCATATTTAACTTTGTATCATCAAATATTTGCTTTTAATAATCCATTTTTGCAATTTTTTTCTTATAATTATACAATTTTTAGTGTATTTTATTGTAAATGTATTATTTTGTGGGAACATACTGTTTAACCCTGTTTATATTTTTCTGCAGGTAGTATTCAGTGATAAAACCATTGAAAAGTTGGAGACAGTAGTTAAAAGGTATGATGATAATTGTTTTGAGTTTATTGGTCTACTTTCAAAACTGAGCAACTTGTGTCAGCATACCACAACTGATGTAACGGTGCTGGAAAGTTCATCCTCTGGCTGAACTTGAAAAATATATATTATCTAAAAGAAAAAAAAATGTTTACAAAATATTTTCTTACTTAAATCATGATATATTGTTTCATTTTCACAATGACTAAGTCATGATACAATGTCTCATTTCCACATCGACTTAAGTCAAGATACATTGTCTCATTTTCATATTTTTTGTCATTATTTCATAAACAAACAGTGCAACTCACACAAACAAAAAGTCAGTGAAATTATATATTTATATTTATAATATTAACAGATAATAATGAAATTAAGCTTGCATTTTCAAGTTGAAATGCACAGTGTTTACTGAAAGAATCCATAATTTAACCAAACCATAAAATAGAATCTTTTCTCAACTACATAAACAGCCTAGGAATTAAGGTACACAGAATGTTATAGATTTATATTTATAATATAAGCCCTGATTAACAGAGGTTGCTCGAAACATTGTAAAAAGTAAGTATTCTTATAATTTGGCATTGTTATTAAATCCTTTCTCATATTTGTCTCAAACTACCAACATTGAATGAATTATATAATTAAATGTATAAATAATGTCCTGAACAAAAATTGAAATCTCTTTTACTTTAGTCATTCTTGGAAAATTCTAAATCAGACTATCAATACTTTATTTATACTGGAGATAACTTTTTGATGTAAGAGAAGACTGCATATAACAGAAAATGCTCAATGAATTGGTATTCTTGAATTTCTTACTGAAGTTTGTCTGATTGGCATAAATATTATTAGTAAAGTAAAAGAGGCAGCAGAATGGTGACTATGATTTAATAGATTTTTTGTTGCTTCTATTTTGAGGAGTTTAAGTGTTTAATAGTTCTTTTTTGAAGTTAATTGAAAGTTTGGTTTATTTAGGTGACATTATATTATTTTAGATGATACATATTACCATGAAAGTGCAAAGTTAATAATTCATTTATGTAAAGTATTCTCTAAAAATTAAATACTTCATCTTGGAAGTAAACTGTTTACTTTGAAAAGAATGAATGCTATTTGTTATTTAATGTTAATTTTCCATTTTCTTGAAAAAAATGTATTGTGGAAGTATATGTATTATTTCTTCCACCATGACAACCAGAAAAATTTACCAGAATGATAGTCTTTCTTGTCAAGTTGAGCATATTGTCAGGATAGTACAATCTTCCTTGACAAACAGAACAAGTTATCAGGATATTATTGTTGTCTTTGACCAATAGGACACATTATCATGGTTATAGTCTTGATTGTCAAGCAGAACAAATTATCAAGATGATACAATCTTTCTTAACAAGCAAGACAGATAACCAGGATAATGGTCTTCCTTGACAAACAGAATAAATTACTGGGTTAATACATTCTTCTTTATCAAGCAAAACAAATTACCAGAATGATACTGTATTTCCTGGCAAGCAGAAGAAATAAAAGTAATTGTCTTCCTTGTCAAGTAGAGCTTATGAGGGAGATAGTTTTATTTATCAAGTAGAACATATCATGATGATATAGTCCTTTTTGTCAAGCAGAACACACTGATAATCCAGTCCTTGTGAAACAGAACAAATTAGTAGGATGTTAGCCTTCCTTGTCATCCATCTTGAGTAACAGAAAAACTGGAAATTTTGCTTTCTAGAAAATAATTTAAAGAAATTCAGTTCTTTTTTAGACACTTCTTCATTTGCAAAAACAGATTTTTCATGTTATAATTTTTACAATTAAAATTATATCTACAATTATGCTTGTAATAAAGATCATGAGGAAGATTTTTAACGTAGGTAACTATGTATAGGAAAAATAATGTGAGCACTAAATTCTTTGTTTTTCATGTACATTTTTATTGTTACAAAAGTATCTAAAGTGTAAAAATCAAAAACTTGTTAGGTTTGATAATAAAAACTACTACTAATTCTTTATAAGGTATACTTGTGAACAGTTTGTGCATTATATCATTCAGTATGATAACATGAGCTCCATGTTTGCCAAGTGATTTACAACTTGTATGGTGGGACTAGTAGAGTTCAAAGAGCAATAAAACAGTAAAATTAAGTAGAAACAGATATGAAACAGACTTGCAAACCTTAAGCTAGTTATGATAAACATTTTTAGTTTTCTGTTACAAGATTCAATCTTGTTCTAGAATTTTTTATGGTGGATATAAGTTTGATTAAATTGACAGAGTACATATAGTGTTAGGATACAAAGAATATAATAGCTAAAATGAAACTTGAAAATATTGAAATTAATAAAATTATTTTTAATCTTAACATGAAAATTGATTTGCATGCAGAGCAGTTAACACTCACTCCATATATTCACAGACAACTTTTTGGCAAAAATATCTTATTTTTTGTTTACAGAAGACTTGTAATGCTTACTGAAAGCTTTTGAAATTTCCTAAAGTTGCACAAAATATATTAAATGTTGTATTATGAAAAACTGATGGTTAGAAGGTCAGTCACATTGACCAACCCTGTATAGAAAGAGTTAATGTTTTGTCTGAAGCCATGTTAATAAATTAAAATATTTGATTAAATGCCCTCACAAGAGGAACATTGTCACTAATATTTATGTGGAATTATGTATTGCTTCTTTGAAAATTTGTTCAGACTAGTGTTATTTAATGGGTTTTTTTTTGTTTGTTTGTTTTAAATCTGTAGTTTACTACCTGCATGGGTGAAAGTTCTCTGTCTCTAGATGGAAATCCATAAAAGTGACCTATTCCAGGCATGATTATGAAGCATGATTTTTACTTAATGTGAGATAAACACTTAGCATTTTATTGCTAAAGCTGCTCTAAAAATGTTCATAATTAGGTAATTCGGTGATATTTGTTTTTACTACAACTGAGGTTTCAAGAAATTAATTGGCCATACATATGTAAAAGATTTGAGTATTAATGTTTAATATACATAACTAGCCTTGTATGATTATCAGGTTGGTTCATGTGGTAACATGACAAGTTGTGATTTATGAAAGTCTTTTTACTACAGTGTCAAGTTCAAATTTGATTCTGAAAGTTGTACAAAATGGCTTAAGATGCATCTGAAAATATATAAAACCCCAAAGCTTGTGAGAGCCACCTAGGCTTACAAACCCTTGGCAAATAGACTTGTTTCAGTCAAAATGACTATTGGACACTTTCACCTTTGTAATTGCATTTACTGGTATGTTTGAAAAAATGAAAAATCAGAAAGGCAATTTAATAGTAAGAAGTGTGTAAAATAAATTGTTTTGAAATAGAATCTGCAAAAAAGGGTTAATTTTTTCACTTTTTATCACCACAAAGTGTTAAAGAAAAATTAAAGACCTTAAAAGTCAGCTGTTTAAATGTAATTTTCTTTCAGTTGTTTCTTGTTACTGCAGTGTTCTATCTGTGAGTAAATAGTTCTGTGGTCTCTACTGTACACCAAAATTATTTTCAGTAACATCGTTTTGTAAAGTTATTTTATTTTTGTATGTTTTATTGTATAGTTTGAGTCGTCCTGAGCAAAAGAAAGCAGCCCAAAAACTGATGGATGTCATCAACCTAATTAACCAAGTAAGTGTTGTTTGAGCTTTATCTTTTACATATATGAGTAAAGGGCTTGCTTACACACAATACATTTTGTAATTTGACCTTGTATGTTTTAAGTTATTGGTCACAGTTGTATTTATCAGCATTGTCATAGGGAATGTTTCTTACTCTAGCATTACTGTTGAGTAGTCAAGCTTAACAAAAGTCATATACTTAATGTCAATAAAATCATTATACTATCCCCCATATCTTGCACAGTATTAAAAAGTTAGTATTTACATTTCAATCTGAACCAGACTTATAAATAGACAACCTGATTCCTGTCATCATGAAGATAGTAACAACATATTCTGAAGTTGTTCCTTCAAACCACATGTACTTTTTTAGGTAAATAAAGCTTAATGACAAGCATATATGCTATTTTTGAACAGTGTAAAAGTGAAATGTAACTCCAAGGTTTCTTAACAACTGGTTTGGTTCTTTGCTGGAAATCTTATAAAATTTAAATGCATGAGTGTATAAAGTATTTTAAGATTTTGCATTTTGGAACATTGAACTGAAAAGGAGTCATGTAACACATTACAAGCATTTCACTGGGTCTTTACTATAGCAGTAATATGCAATTTGTGTCTCAGAAAACAAAGTCCTCATTGTTTAAAGAAGTGATTCCCAATCTGCTAATCTCAGTAAGTGTCAGAGTGAGTTCTATGACAACATATGGTAAGTAAATAAAAGATCAAAAGAGGCATCAGGGTGGGTTGCAGGACAATGTACAGTAAAACATAAAAAATACTTTTATTTTTTAAGTTATTTAATAAATAATTATAAAACTTTTTCAAACAACCAAAGCAAAATATAAGAACAGTAATTATATTCATCAAATATAAGTTCATTTGTGAGTTGAAGAAACTTGGAGACCTCTGACTTAGAGTGATTGAAATTGTAGGATAGTATATGATCATGCTTTTGTTTAGTTACAGTATATGTTTAAAAAATCAATAAAATGATAAAGTCAGGAACTAGTCTTTTTTAAGGCATATTTTGACAGATATTCTGTTGATTTTACACAGACATTTTATTTTCATGTGTTTTGGTGTGCATCAGGCTGTGCACTAAGTATATGTATAGGAACTGTTACTTATACACATATCATGAGAGGAAAGACAAAACAAATATATGGTAGACTTACTGTGGAGATAAACCCTATATTTTTTCATCACTTATGGTTATTAGAGTAATCTAGTAAGTTTATTTGTCATGTGTAACACTAAAAAAAAATTCAGGTCCCTGATGTTAGAACTGTAAATGATGTTCACTATATCTTTTTTTTCATCTACTTGTCCTGTTTAAATATATTCAAGTAATATATACAGAAATGTATTGAATGCACTATTATCAAACAGATTTTAAAGTAATACATTCTACTAGTGTACTTAAACTTTTTCTAGTAGAAAACTACCACACTTGGTTAGAACACACTATTATAGTACAACTTGTATATCATAAAGTACTTTAGTGTTACATTAAGAGAACTTTTTCTCATCATCAGACTGTTGGAGATGCGATTTCAGACATGTTATTAGTTGAAACTGTTCTTCATGATCGAGGATGGAGTGTAGCAGATTGGGACCAAATTTACAAAGACCTCCCAAACCGGCAATTAAAAGTTATGGTAAGTTCTATTTTTCTTACCCTTTCAAAGTTAATTTATGAATTTTAATTTTAACTGGACTTTGTCAGTATTTGACTTTGACTGGGTAATATTTGTTTGTAGCTAGTTTTTCTCTTCACATTGCCATATAGCAAGCAGATATAATTAGAAGATTTTAGAACAAATGTTTTAAACAGTTGAATAGGTATTTTCTTTTATGCTTAGTTGGAAGAAGGTTAAAATGTATGTTGAATTTTAAATTTCTTTCTTATGGCAAATTATAAAACATAATAAAGAACTTTTGAAATACAAAAACAAATTTTTAAGATTATATTGTTTTTAATGTTCTTTCGTAGTTGTTGCATTAGAAAATTGTATTATTGTTGGGAAAAGAGCTGGTAGTTTGGTGTGTAAAATGCAGTTGTAGTAAGTACCCAATGAATCATGGTAGAGCAAATGTATATGGACTTTTGGTACAATTGTTATGGAATTTGTGAAAAATATAAATACGCAATGCAGTTTAGTAGTCAAAACCTCAGTATCTGAGAGTAAAACCTTAGGGTCAAGACCGAGACTGTAATAAATCACATAATGAAAAGTAAAGCAAGAGGAATAAAAATCACGTGCATTGATTGAACAAACTGTCGGAAACTTACTTTTTAGTAGCATATACAGTAATGTAAGTTTATGGGTGTGTTGGGCTAAGGATTCTTATACAGTAGGTGTCTGTGACTTGTTGGTGATAAATTTGACAATGAACAAACAGCATGCACTCCACTTGTTTTTAAAATAATATATATATATATATAATTGAAACAAGTTAAAAATACAAACAAAATTCTTTACACTTTGGAGATCATAGTTGTATCTTAAACACTACAAGTCTCCTCTTGTCAAAAGTCTATTTAGGCTAATACAATTCTTTAGAATTCATTTGACAAGCTGAACTATTTTTTTCTACTTTTATAACAGTAGTATTCATATACAATTCATTTATACTGTCATGTAAGGTACAGTGCTTGTATCCTGTACTTCCAATAATTGTCTGCTTTTTCATCAAAGTAAACACAAGTGGGTTCAATTTACAACACTTTGACAAAACATATTATTCTCCTTCTCTCTTTCACATTTTTAATATCACTCTAATATACCAATCAATAAGTTATTTACTCCTATAGAGGTGGATTTTACATCTCAATTTTCTCTGACTGAACTTCTTTTTCACATGATTTTACTTTTACTCTGTTTAAACTTGTCTGGTTACAGCTATTTATACATCTGTCACTTAGGTCTTCTAGAATTCTCCATGGCCTCATCATCAGTGGATTGCACACAAATTTTAATACCCTTGATATCAATTAGTTACAAACAAAAAATTAATTTATTAATAATAAAATGTACACTGATACAAACTTTATTAACATCTTAACTGAAATTTTTTATGTTAACCTTACAATCTCTGATGGGGGGGGAGTGAATAAAACACAATCAAAAGGTCTGCAAATGAAACTAAAACCAGTAGTGGTGTCAGTAAATTCTTTATGATCTTTGAAGTCAAACAGGATAATATAGATGTTGAATGTCAGAGATAATCACTAACATTTGACATAAATGTGTGCACAAGGTGAAGTTCATGCAAAGTTATAGTAAGCCTACACATAATGCAATGTATAGTAGCAGTTAAATTTGAATAGGACATGTTATAACTGCAAATTGTTGTGTACAGGCAGTATGGTGGTTGGTGATATAAACAAAAATAAAGGGGGTGCTATAAATATTATAAAGGTGTATTATCAAGGGAGTTAGTTTCTAGTAAAACATCTTTGATGTTACATCATTTCTTGTATGAACTACTGCATAATTTGTAATAATTAGCACTGAATAATCCTGGGTAGATGACTGGTCTAATGCTTTTTTTTTTTTTTGTTGTTGTTGTTGTTTTTTTAATTTAGATGGTTTCATTTTCTGAAACCTGTCAAACAATAAGGCTAAAAGGCCCAAAGTGTCATGATCTTTCAAAGAGTTGTCTCAATACCAATAACATTGGTGTACTATTCTTTCAACTAACTGGCTGGACATGCTCCTTGAATTCTATGTGATCGAGCAATGTTTTATATTTTTATGAGCGATTTTCATTCAGTAAATTAAACTTTAAGAGAAAACTTATCAATTTTACACATGTAATAGGATGTCTTTGTCAAAGGCTTAAATTGAAATGTTGCACATCAAAATACTTAACCTAGTTTCCTGGTCATTTATTTTCAACAAAATGGTTTTGAAACACCAATGATTATCATGGATAGTAAAATCAAAAGATACAAGTATACCAGTGTACATTTACTGGAGTTTTCATTGTCAGATACATGCACTAGAAAATGTAGATTTATCTCATATAAGCTGTATGGGAAAAACAACATTTTCAATTTCAAGGACATATGTGTTTTCACGGCTGGTATATTGATAACATTTTTATGTGTTTAATAGTATAAAACTGTATCTAGTTGAAATCTTTACCAACTTGTTCACTTTCTTTAATTTCAACTGCAATTGAATCATTCTTAACATATCACTAATGCAGAACACAAGAGACAATTTTTTTCTTTCCAAACATCTAATTCTCATTCCTCTTGCTCTTTTTTACTGAGTCATAGGTACAAGTTTTATATTCATGCCATGTCTGTGACATGGAAATTGTTATTTCATTGAAACATGAAATTTACTAGTTTAATGTAATTACTGTAAGTCTATTATAAAAAAAATATTTTATATGAAGTTAGCAATATGCCCAAAATGCTCAAGCTTTTAATAACTAGCATCATGCTCGTGGTTCTTAATAGAATTTGCCCAGGAATTTAACAACAATTCTAATGGAAAATACAGCCAAAAAACATTTTAAAAAGCAGGGTTGTTCTTGAAACAACACTCAAGACCTATCCCAATGACTAAAGCTGCTAAATATTGATAATACCAAAATAGTTGATTTTCCAGTTGTTCGACAAAATTCATTCATTTGTTCTTCATATTTTATTTCACAAACCTAAAGAAAAAATAGCTATGTATATTTTATTCAAGCCTGGACAAACCTACTTAAAAATTTTCCTGCACAAACCATAGGACTTTTTTTATTTTAGAAAGAGAAGGAGATATTTTAGTAGATTTTTCATTGCTCCTGGCCAAGTTTCTCTTTGAAGCCATTAAAGCACCTAAGCTTACATCAGAAACAGCTAGGTATACTCTGCCAAAATATCTGCACAACTACTAAGCAAACTCCTGCAAAAGTTGTGGGGCTGTTTTTAGTTGATTCATGAAAGTCAAGATTTCCACCCTTTAAAATTTTCTATGTTCTTCTTTACTACTAACAAATTCTCTTTGAAGCTATTCATGCATTGCAGAAACATAGATACCAATTAATCCTTTTGCAATGGGCAGGGTATAATATACACAAATGAAGTATTTATACTATAACTTTTGATGCAGTATTTGTATCTTTATAAAATTTGGTAGACTTAGTAAAGATTGCAAGTCGTTCATACACAACAAAATCATATTTTTGAATGAAATATTTTACTAAAGATTTTTTTGAAAATATTGAGTCTGTTTCATTACTAGTCTGAGCACGAAGTGGTTTTTATGTTATGATTAAAAAAAACTATTTTTGTCCCAAAAGTCTCAAATATTATATGAGTAATTTCTAAAACCTAAATACATTTCAAACTTTGTTTTCAGTAAAACTTTATATTTTGTCTCTTATTTTCTCAACCCTAACCTAACCTGTATGGGGTGTGTCAATATTGTCTGGCTTTGTAACCGCCATAATAAATTAGGAAATAAATATAAGTTATGCATTTTTCATCATAGAATGAGAAGAAGGTATAACATGAAGACACAAATATTTAGTCTTAATATATATATGTATTTCTGATCTTTAGTTTTTACAAAGTAACCTGTTTTGGCTGTGCTTTAGTGGATTAGTATTTTCTAAAATATGGTCACATTTCAATTATTATACATTATAAATGAATGAATATACTGATTTAGTATACAAAAAAATTTAGGGTCTGAAATAATTATCATGATACCCAATCCAGTGTCTTAACTATATATAGAGTAGCTAGCAAGGAGCTGGCATATGCTACTAGTATATGCTAAAAGAAATTGATTTAATAGCATTCCACAAACAAACATTGATAAAAACAGTATTTAACACTATAATAAATGTACTGTCATGCCACAGCCCAAAAAGCTTAAAGAATTGTCAATAGGGCAGAGACTTTGCATAGAAGCTTTACGTGATGCTAG
This sequence comes from Tachypleus tridentatus, assembly GCF_004210375.1. Lineage (NCBI taxonomy): Eukaryota > Metazoa > Arthropoda > Merostomata > Xiphosura > Limulidae > Tachypleus > Tachypleus tridentatus. The sequence continues at coordinate 97,441,416 of NC_134826.1, forward strand.
TTAGATTCTCCAACAAATTGCTGTAGACTTGAAATGCTATCCAAACATTATAAAGTACACCCTAGATCATGAGACTGAAACAAATAAGTTTGAAAATAGAAAAGAAAGAAGCAGAACACCAAAATTCAATGATATTGACTTTAAGTATCTTCATTCATGCCGACTTTGGGATACTGCCACTGATCTCCAGCATGAGATAAACAACCATGTATCAAATGACAGAAAATTTACTAGATCTAAAATATCAAAAAGACATAATGAGAATAGAATATATGGTCATGTCGCATTTTAAAACATTTACTTTGATCTCCAAATATTGTCAACAGACTGAATTGTTGGTGATTGGAAGAGAGTGTTAAGGAGGGATGAGTCCAAGTTTGAAACATTTATTCGAAGTGTACGTGGAAGAAATGTGAAAGATACTTACTGCAATGTGTAGCACCTACCAAAAAGCATGGGAAAAGCAGTAAGATGGTTTGGAGGTGTTTTTCTGCTGAGGTGATAGGAGGTATTTGGAAAATAATGGACCAGTGCAAGTACCGTGCAGAAATTAGACAGCTAAGAAAGAAGCTGCTGGAGTTTTAAATGATGCAGTGGCCTCTATAGAGCCCCATTCTCGAACAAATTGAGCAGATCTGCTTCCAAAGAAACTTTATGGGAGTGTAATAGAGACATTTGGATTAAACTCCTAAATTATATATTGAATAAATATGTTGCAGTAGTGCCTGAAAGATTGTCTTTAGTTATATAAGGGACCTACAAAATGTTAACTGTTTGCTGAACTCAGGCACTTCTGAGTTTCTGTTGTATTAAATAAAAATTAGGAAACAGTTATATTTTCTAGTTATGTTGATCTTTGTATTCATTTGCTGCTTGATGTAGGTTGCTAAATCTTTTCAAATTTCTCGTGTGGAGGATGTGAAGTCAAATATTTTTAGGTTTTATATATACATTTGAAATAACTATATTGATATCATAGAATTCCACTATGATTTATCCAAGTTAGTAACTAAGCTGTATTTTGTCTAAAAAACTAATTTTGAGCAAACTAAAGATAGAACCTATATGCTTGAAATGTTGGTTAAAAAGAACAAAATGGCTTCCTTGCACTTTAAAATGACTGAGAAAACCACTAGGGAGATATTCTGAGAATCTAATTCATTATTCACCTGTCATATATTGAAGTAAATGTTTATAAGAGATCATTTCCAAAAATAGAAAGAGGTGAGTGGAACCACTGTGTTTGATTCAATACATAAGCCATATCTCAATAAATAGAAAAGAAATTAGGTTCTTATTTTATATTCTAGTTGTCAATGTTGGTAATTTGAGTTCTTAACTTGTGCAACACTATAGACTTAATATTGACATCACAAACATCTAATTTTAAAGAGTGCTCCATTCAACATACTACATGACTCAGTAAAATCCATATTTAAGTGCTATTTTAATATTCACTTTTAAGTTAAGAAATTAACTAATATATAATACTAAAATTTCAGTTTTAATCTACAAAGTGACTAAAATCTACTTATTGACTAAATGCATATAATAGTAGTTCAATAAAATTTTAAATGCAAGTCAACAAACATGATGACATGGCCTTTGACCCTTGATCTGGGTTAACCTTTTCACAGTGGACTGGTAAATTTTGTATCAGCTTAATGAGGGAAGTACATTTATGCAACAAATCATGTGTAATTCCCATATATCCTCAAATAATCTGGTAATATGTAATTTAAGATAAGTATTTTTGTACACAAAAAATGACCAAATTTACCAACTTTGTGTATAGTTGGGGTAGAGAAAATAACATAAAATATAAAGTTCTACTCAAAACAGATTTGAAATGTATCCAAATGAAACTTGAGATGAAGAAAAGTATTTTTAATCTTAATATGAAAATCCCTTTGCACACAGACTATTTCAAAACAAATATTTGATATATTAACAAACATTTCTTTTTTTATTAGTTTATTAAAAATACTTCATTGAAAAATATTATTTATTTCTGAAAGACTTGTAGTGTTTACTGAAAGACTGCCACATTTTGTGAAGATATACACACTGCATTAAAAATTAGTAGTATCACATGTATAAAGACTTTGAACAAATACAAATTGACCAAACTTGTGTTGAGAGAAGTAACAGTGCAAATAATGTGTATACTTTGTGTCTTATTATTATTGATTATTGTTTTAAAAGCAACATTTTTATAATGTTAATTTTCTTTTACATACATTTGAGAGTAAAGGGGTACCTGTGTTGAAAGGGTTAAGCACCATTAATACTAGTCAGAAATTCTTCATTTTATGCTAGTCAGAGATGCTTTATTACATTAAGAACTGTATATATTTATAACTCTTTCCACCCTTATTATTATTGATTATAGTTTTACAAGTCATTACAGCAAAATGGCTATGAGTATTTAACTGAAATGTGAACCATAGTAATGAATGCAGTATTGAGTATATCATAGGGTAGTTTTAAAATTAATTGAAGCACCTTCATTTTTTCACCCTGACAGAGTTCTATAAGTCCTTCACTTTCTGCTGTTGATAAAATCTAGTGTTTTACAAATGTGCATTAATTGGAAAATAACTTGTGTAACTTATATTGTATTAATTGAAAACTGGCATGTTGATGTTACATTGTTTCTCAAGCTCAATGTTATACTTTGTATCTGCTTGGTTTTTTGTGAGTGCTTTAGTGTGTTTTCCAACAGTATACAATTACCATAGTAGATTTCTCTGCTCTTGAGAATGGTGATTTAATCTGCTGATCTTTGTACTTTATCTGTCAAATGCATATTTACTCAAACCTCAGGTACAAAACCACATGGCTCAGTAAATAATGATTGGGTGGATTAAAAAAAAAAGAGCCAATGGAATTGTAATCTGTTGAAAAACATAACATTCAACTGTGTACATATGCATGTAAACATAAGATTTATCCTCCATAAGTGGACATAAAAAATATCTTAAAAAATAAGATAATTGAAATTGTTAATTTATAACGTGGAATAAGAATCATCAGAAAGTACAGAAACAAACTGAATTAAAATGCAAAGATTATATTTTCAAGCCTACAACTAGGACTCTTTAGAAAAGAGTAAACAAACTAGGCTGAAAATAGTGTCTATATTATATTCTTAAGCTACAAATCCCTATTTTCATTTCACTAAAATGGATAAGTATTGTAGACATGGAGTCAAAATAGGGACTTTTTTAACACTGCCTAGTTTATTTCCTCATAACACACCATGATGCATGACAAATAACTATACTTATTTCACTAAATCTGAAGTCTAGTTATTCATCAAACACAGTATTCACAATAATCTTAATTACTGTTCTTAATATGTACAAAAAAGGCCACAGAAATAGTAATACAGTTTGATAGGATATATATATACCTAACTGAAAGCAGTAAAAAACAGTGACATTGCATATTTGTATTAAAAGTAAAGCACAGTCTGTTGCTTTGGTTTTTAAAGCTGCACAAAAGTTCCTATACCTCTTGTACATATAAGAAATGTTTGAGTTACAATTTTTGATGTACATTCCCATCTGGTGTACACATTGTATTATCACTTTAAGATAGTGTATAACAATACATTGCTTTACAGGTTGTGAGTCATTAGCCTGCCTAACATATAGTTTGTTTTCAGTTGTTGTGTTTGAACTTAACTCTCATTTTTCAGTTTTATGCAAGCTTAATGATGAAACCTCTCGACTTTTTTTCGGAGTTTTATTGCATTTCTTTTGTAAGTTACTTTACAAGTTGTTTTTTACAGTTCCTATGCATTTTAACTATATGCAAGCAGCATTGACAAATGTTTGTTATCTTTCAATCATAATCTTAGTTCAGGATCTTCATGTTTTAGTATTATCTTTGCTATGATGTTTTTCCTTCACTTTTTTTGACTAGCATCAGGACTACCAAGCTTTCAGGAAGGCTGAAACTAGAACTAAGATTACTTTTCATTGTTCATTCTGTTTCTAAAAACTCTTAAAAAATTGTCCAAGTGTACATAAATAATAAGGCAGTTATTTTAAAACTTTAAAACAAATAACTAATAGTGGAAAATGAACCACATAATTTGTGGTACTTGAAAAATTAATATTTTGTTTGTAACTTGGTGAACTTGCTGCCAGTTTTCAAATATATAATCATCAACAGTAAAGTAAAATCTTTAGTACACTATTTGTTAGCTTAACATAATAAATCTTAATTAATTTCAATGTATTAATTGTAGAAATAGTTTACTGTTCTTGACTTACTCTGTTAACTTGGCCTTGAAATTTTATCAAAATAAGTCTTCTTTTGTTTGTAAAATAGATCCACCATGTTAATATTTAGAGGAAATATAAACATTTACTTAAGCTGTATTTTTATTTGTCTTTTCATATAATTTGAATTGATTGATTCATTGAATGTAATACTTTCCATAGTATTTATGTGTAGTCATCTGAAGTTTTATAATAACTGTTTGTGTAAGGTTCCACTGTACAAGTTCAAACTTTTTTGTATTAAGCTGAACCATTTACAGATCAAATCACATTGAGTGTATGATGATTATAAGGTTAAAACTTTATTAACTCATGTTTGTAATCTGGCTTTATTTTTTTAAATCACATAATGAAGATATCATTTTCACTTAACACTTGTGTGTTTTTAACAATGCAATTGAGAAACTAAATTTTTTTGTGAAACTAATAATGAATTATTTTGTTCAGTCAGCATTTATTTAAAAGTTTTGGAGTGAAACTTTTTTATGGCAATAACATAATTTCTAATGATTGTTAGAAAGCAATCTTGGCCATTGTAAATTGGTACAAGTAATAATTCTGCAAGCCTTTACTTTTCAAATTTAAAACCTCATAATCCCCTCAGAAGCTAATTTTCATGTATAAATGATCAAGTCAAGCATTACTGAACCTGTGATAAGAACAGTGGTATATACCATTTGTCAACAGAGTTGATAGATTTTTTACATAAAGTACATTTGCGACTTGTATTAAGAGCTTTGTTTTATTGCATCTTGGTTTTTAGACCAGTATTTCTCAAATACCAATCCATGAGAGTTTCCTTGCTGATCTATGGATTTCAGTGAAGAAAAGAAACTGGCAAACACCATTTTTTTTGTAAATTGTTACAATTTTTCTTTATACTTGTATTTTACATACATCACACTATTCTTTAAATTATGTATAATCTGAAACTCTAGTGTGGCTTAATTGAGTTAAATTTATAAAGCTTTAACTTTTCTCAAGTTGTCTACAATAGTTTTGCAAGGGAGCAAGCTTGACCCTGATATTAAAAGATTGAGAAACACTTTTTTATATGCAAAAACGGCTCGTTTGGGTTGAGAAAGTATTTTACATAGAAGAGCAAACAACGTTTCGACCTTCTTCAGTCATCATCATGTTCACAAAGAAAGAGGTAACTGACCGGAAGCTGACCACATGTTTGAAAGGGGTTGTGTAACTGAGTGTCGGAATGTAGAGGGCAGTGTTAGATGTTTGAATATATAATTTTATTTATTTTAGTATATTAATATAGGTATAAAGGCATTCCTTTATATTGGGTTTAAGTTGTTTCCTTTATATTGGTTTATTTTGGGTTTAAGTTTCCGGTCAGTTACCTCTTTCTTTGTGAACCTGACGATGACCGAAGAAGGTCGAAACATTGTTCGCTCTTCTATGTAAAATATTTTCTCAACCCAAACGAGCCGTTTTTGCATATAAATTTCTCGACATCACTGATTGAGAAACACTGTCTTAACTTGCATAGTGTTTAAAATCATAATTTATTTTTTGTTTGAGGTTGCTGACAGAAAAGTAATCACAACAACTGATGCAGAACGAAGATGTGTAACTCCTGATGGCCTGCAAGAAGCTATTAATAGTCTTATTTCAAAATATTCATGTAGTAGGGCTTTTGTAAGGTATGTATATTTCTGTAATAGCAACAATCCACAGAACATTTGTGGTCAGATTAGTGTCTATTGCAATGGTACTTCTTTAAATACAGGATTTCTAGAATAATACACAAAAGAATTGTAATTGCAGACAACAAAATCTACAAGTTCCACTTGTCTTGGGTCTAACGTCAGTTAAGCCTTTAATAAATACAACCTATATTCGATAAAGAAATAAATGAACACTGTAGCTTGGGTGCATTTTTTTTGCTTTAGTTTAGTTAGGGCTACACTCTGCTGTACTACTACTACCAATGAATAATCTTGTAATGTTATTCTATGACCTAAAATTTGAATAATTAATTTTCGTAAGCTTTTAACATTTTGTTATACAAAATGTCTACTAAAATATATTTACATCTGTTGAAATGAAGTGTTCATGTTTGTGCAAAGTTGCACACACTTTTCAGGACAGTCAAGAACTAAGTATTATTATAATAGATAATTTATTATAGTTTAATATGGATATAGTATGTTCAAGCTTCATGTTTGACTATCATGTGCATGGTCTCCAGAATTGGAAGAAATTATCAACAAACGTAATAATGAAGAGGAATTTATTAAATGTATGTATAAAGATATATTGTCAACAGGCAGACAAATACATACTTTATGTAATATGAGGAATATGAAAGTCGTAGTTTTGGTTAAAAGAGAATTATGATAGATGTTCTGATGTCATACCTTAATTACCAGCAACATACAAATTGACTGATTTGCACTGTATCAACTGAAAATATCTCTGTATGATTCACTGCTAGCTTAAAGCAAAACATTGACTCGATGTTTTTCTGATTCTCATATTTATAACATACTCTAATCTCTTTATTTCCTTAATGTACAAGATTCTTGGTATAAAAGCTAAAACTTTATAGGTACTGTAGGCCTTCTCCTGCAAACCTGAATTATCTCAATGACATATCTCCTTTAGCTAACATCCAGATTAAAAAGTTGTATAAATATTTGTTCTATTTGTGTGTGTATGTGTGTGGTTTGAATACAATAAATTCCCACTGTATTTAATATAAAAAAAGGACTTATGTCACCTGAATATTTTGTTGACACTAGATATTGCTAACCCTAATTATCTTTACCTGAAGTCTTGTCATATAAGAATATTTTTATAGCTTTCCATTAGATGTAAAAGAAAATGAATATCACCTGAAATATACAAAAATCTGGCTTCTAAAGAATAAGGAAGTATGTTAACATTTTGTACCAATAAGTGCTAATGGTCTATCAAAAGTGTGATTAATGTCAACATAGTATTGACAAATATGGAACATCAGATGTTTCTTCTTCAGAGTATTGCTTAAGGTTACAGCCCTTTTGAAAGTTAAAAACCGCTCAAAAGTTCTCACCTAAACTATGTGGGCAGTGCAATAAATGTGAGTTCATCCATTAATTTTCCTGTCAAATAAATCAGAAAGTGTAGAAATGTTAGCCTCAAAAAGAAACATAAGCCTAAAAAAGTTGAAATTAGATTTGGAAAAATAAATATAAGCTTAATTTTAATGTGTGGTGTTTAAAGTTCAATTACCTGTATGACAAATAAACTAAATAAACATTGTATTATGCTAAAATATTAATTATAAGTAACTTTTGGTTAAAAATTGTTGAAATAGATCTATAAATGTGTTTTCTAATTGCCCATTGGTCCACACAGAGTTAATTTTTTTATGTGTGTATCTTTAAAAAAGTGTATAATTTGTGGTATAGAAAGTATTAAAATGTTATTTTCTGTGTCCTGTGTAATGCAGGTAAATACACTGAGGTATAAAACTTGCAAGTTTGCAGCGTCATTTGGTAAATTTAGACAACTGTGAAGTAAAACTGGGATATGTGTACATAGAAAACAATGAAAAAATATTCACCACTGGTTAAGTTATAAGAGTACCATTTTATTACTTCTTTTGTCAATTACACTTATTCTTTAATATATATTTCATATGCTACACAACACTGTTATCTTTCATGTTAAAATAATTTTTATAATTCTGCAGACCTTCAGGAACAGAGGATGTTGTTAGAGTCTATGCTGAAGCTACAACCCAGGTAATTAGTTTATGGTTTTCTATAACCCAGGTAGACAGTGTACTATAATCTGCAACTGAAGTAAGTAAGCTTAGTATAATATGCAATTATTTTTTTAAAAAAACCTAATGTATTTTATTCTGCTACTATACAGCTGCAACTATATGAATGTCCTAACATCAAGCCTACAAAAAAACACTAACATAAAAGTAGTTTATTTAATATTCTTCTCATTCTAAACTTTTATTTTTTTTTTTTTTTCACTTTGTTCACAGCTCATTCATTTGTTGTTCAAAATATCTAAACATTAACACTGAGAAATATTTTATAGTTGTTAAGTTTGTGTGATTATGTTAGCTATTTCATGATTGTGTTATGATGACACAAACAATTTAATATAATTCTTTTAGAGTTTGGATTATAACTGTTATAGCATGGTATTTGGCAAAAGAATTTGACAACACTGAGTGTGGCATAAATAGCATGGGTGATTTACTACACAATTTTCTGTGCTTACAATCATTCTTTGAATCTAATGTGATTTTCTCCTGATGATTCAATGGTTGCTTGACCTACTCTGGGAGCAAGAAAACTACTTTGCTTAATTCATCAATCTTTATGAATTATAATAAAGCTTATTAATACTTACCATAATTCTAATTAATAAATGATACAGATGTAGTGTGATTATATTACTGTATTTTGCTTTCACTTATCAGAAACACTTCAAATATGATGATACATTTTCTGTAGATACTAGTCTATGCTAATTGAGAAATTTAGGTTTTTAACAAATTATATATATAGAGAGCCCATTATATAAAGTAGTTATTGTTTAGTTTGTATGCATATTAATATGGTCTTTAATTTTCCAAATTAAAGCTAGTTATGTTGGTGATTATTCCAGGAACTTGGAGCATAATGCTGGTTTTGAAAGTAGCAAACTACCAGGAAATAGCTTTCAGAGCTCTTCAGTAGTTTTTGTTTGTGTATTATAATGCATATGTCAAGGAGAATTTGTAGAGTTAAGTTTTAATAACTCATGAAAGTGTAAAAATGTGCTGATTTTACTTGTTTTGTGAATGTTGTGAAATGCATTATCATCAACTACAATTTAAAACAGTTGCTACACAGTTGTTGAAATTTCTTTTTAAGGAGCATGCAGACATGTTGGCCTATGAAGTGAGTAAAAAAGTTTATCAGCTAGCTGGTGGTGTTGGATCAGAACCTCAACCTCCAGTTTGAGTTCTGTAGGAGAGTTTTAGCTCAAGGTTATGATAGTTTCCTTTGGTGATGGCTCAGTTATACTTCATTTAAATCATTGCCATGATGCTCAAATCGATGTCGGTGATGGGAAGAATTTAGTCAATTGTGATTTATATTTTTATACACTTGTTCAAATTTAGATGAAACGTTCCAGATTTGATTTTTCTGTTCCAATACAAGTTTGTTTGTTTAACATATATAAACAGAATTTTTTAAGTGTTATAATAAAACTTGTTTTGAACAAAACCAACAATTTTCAAGAAGTTCATGGATAAAAAAAAAATGATTTGTTTTCTCTTTCTATAAAATTATGTTTAGTAAAAGTGAAAAAAATAATTTTGTAATACAAGTACCAAAGTAAAATTTAGTGATTATCTTTACTTCATTGTGCTGTTTTAAGGTTAAAATTATTAACAAAAATAACACAATTCTAAAGTAAAGAAGCAATATTAAAAACTTACAGGAGACTAACTGAACATTTTATTTATGGTATGAGGTACATTTTTAATACATACGTATTTGGCCCCAGTGGATTGCCTAGTATTTAACAATACACTAACATTATGGAAAGACTTACAGCTACTTTGATAAGAAAATTATTTTTCAAACTTGAATAGAAGTGAGCTGCACATGCCAGTTGGGATAATGATCTCACATAATATGAGAAGACTGTAGTTACAAAATAGAGCCTTCTTATTCTTAAGGTCACCATAATGAAGCTAGACATATCTCTTGTATCATTAATAAGTTAATGAACACAGACTTTAGATTAGGAAAGGCTGTCAAATAATTAATAGATTTTTTCACAGCACTTCTTATGCAGCCACACACACCTATCTTCTAATGCTGCTTTTTAGTGAACTATGGTGCCTTTAATTAACTTAAATGTAGCCTTAGAAGCAGATTTTCTTATTGTGAAGTAGGAAAAGGACTATGGAATATTTGTAAACATAAATAGCCTAAAATGGACCTCTTCATCCTTTACGAAAACCTTATTACAATGAAAACTGAAACATAATTTTATTGGCCAGTAAAATAAAATAATGATCCTTATACTGAGTATGATGAAGTATTTCTAAGGATTATGTGAAACTTGAAATTATTGTCTTTATGAATTGTGAAAAATTACTGAAGATGATCACACTTCATAAAGACAATAATTTCAAGTTTCACACAATCCTTATACTGAGTATGGTGAAGTATAATTGTATACTTTTTCTGTGTGAAACTTGAAATTATTGTCTTTATGAAGTATGATCATCTTCAGTAATTTTTCACCATGACTGAGGTATGTTTTATGCATATAAATAAAACTTAAAAGAATGTGATTATGTATCAATATACATTTTTGGCAGGGACATTAAAAAATATATCTTCAGTGTAAAATTATATGCATATGAAACTGTTGTTCATGGACATACTTTTGCAACACATTAACATATATGGTTTGGATATTAAAACAAATCTTACAGGACAAATAATACCATACATTTAAACTGTTACATCAAGAAAAACACAAACGTTAAGTGTTACGAAAGTAGAAACAAACAATAACATTCTTCATAGAACATGGTGTGACATGGCAATGAAAACACTTTTGCAGGAGAAATATATAAATAAAAAATAAATACATGTGTAAATGCATAATTGAGAGGTAGCAGGTACTAGCTTCCTATAACTACACATGTTAGAAAATAAACTGAAACAATTTAAATCATATTTAGCTATCAGTTAATAATTACGTTTACTATAGATAGTTAAAATGTTTAATAAAAAATGGTAACCCCCATGAAAGTTACTAATCTGTTACTATAAAATAAAAATCAACCCTCTTGATAATTATAACCTCTGAATATTTGAGTTGTTAATGCACTATACAAGCACGCTCTAGAAAGTTGAGCCTTTAGCTTGCTTAGTAAGGAACTCCTCTGATGTGTGTGAGGTCTCAGGTCTGAATCTGAGCTGAGTAAATTACTATAACGTATGAAAAACTGACATCGCACTTGTGGTTTCCCTAAGGCCTAAAGGGGGTCCTTGTTTATGATAAGGAAATACTGTAGTGATGTCTTACTAGCAAGGTTAACTCTTTTAGCATGATTGGTAGAGCACTTTCCTAGTATACAAAAGGTTTCAGGTCTGAATCCAAGCTAATGAAATAAACTTGACATTACTGCACCAAATATCTGTGTTTATCATCAAATAAATGTTGCTAGCCAAGTTTGTATCTGTATTCTGGCTTGTGGAAAGAAATTTTAAATGCATAGGTTTGCAAAACTGTAATCTGCAGTAACACAAATTCTGATACCTGGGGACTTACTCCTAGACCAACACTTACTGGATGATCTTTTAGGCATGTTTTAGTCTGCTACATGTAGATTAGTATATCCTCTGGGCTCCAGAATCAGGAGAGGTTTGTAGACAAACAAATCCATTCTGAATGTACATTAATGTAGGGATATTCCAAGTTTTGATATTAAAAGTTGGTGTTTCAATGCTAATTTGTTGCATACATTTCACAAAATAGTTTGAAATAAGCTGTTTATTGACGTTGTTTTATTCTTCTTCTAAGGCAACTTCATTTTTAGAATTTTATGACAAGTAAATTATGTTACAAATTTATATTGCTGATTAACAATGCTATTAAAATATTTATTGTTGAAGTTTAACTTTTGAATAGTTTTCTATGTGGATATCTGGTTTTAGGCAAAAACTTCTAGAATCTTAATGTTCTAAATGACACTGCCTCTCACTACAAACCATAAAACAAAATCCCTCATCAGACAACAATACCTCTTATTACAAATTATCAAGTAATGCTACTTATCACAACAAACCATCTTCAAACAACCAAATCTCCCAACAAAAATCCTAACCAGACAACACTGTCTCTTACTATAAACTTTCCTCAAAAATGGATTCCTCCATCATTCATGAGTTTCATTCCACCATTTCACAGATATGGTTTAGTGTTATGTTATTACAAAGGAATATATTTCAAGTACTTGAAAGATCTAAGTACAAACGTTTAAACTGTTGGACAAACACTTAGTTTATAAAGAACAACATAAAACCATACTTTTGAAAAGACTGTTCGTTTTAACACTGTGTGTATGTGTGTTTCATTATCTTGCTTTGTGACACAAGTTTTCACATTTCTATTCAGTTTTAAAGATAAGTCTTAAAACTGATACTGCTAAAATCCGGGTTTTGAAGCCCGTGTTACATAGCAGAAATTTTCCACTGTATAGTTTTGCACTTAACAAATAAATAAAAATATTTTATGTACTAACCTAACCAACCTTCCAACTATATACCATTGTTTTCCGATTCATGCTCACTCTTCATTAAAATTATTCAAGTAGCTTCAATCTTTATAAGCGTCATAGACAGAGATTCCAAAGGTTTGTATTTTCCGCACAAAAGTTATTCACATATTTTTGGTGTGATTGTATTTTCGTTACTAATAATGGGCATCAGTCTCTTTGTTTGCCCTGTTAGAATTAAATTATCCTCTTCTAACTTACGCGAGGCTACAGCTCATAACTGTTTTTGGAAAACAAAAACAACCAGCTGTTTAACTTTCTTAAATTTTCCAAGGAGTATTCTTAACGACATCAAAAGAGGATTAATATTTACACAAATGTGAATTATTACTGAAAGCTGTGCATTAAAATGTCACAAAAGAATAATATTTGTAAAGTATGACATATCAATATAAGTTTAATCAACCCAACTTTACTAGACCTATAGTTGTTTTGGTGTCGTCAATAAATACCTTAATTTTAAGTTCAAGTGAGGTATCGCTAAGTATGTGGATGCCCCGCATTATTAATTGTAGCAATAAACAGAGAAAGGTGTAGAACAAGTAAACATATTTTTCGAAGTAATGATGTTTAGAAAATAACATTTAAAGGAAACGCGTCGAAAAACGTGTTGTCCTGCAAGTAATCTGAAAGTGCAATATAGGTGAACGTAACTTTTTTAAAGCAATAATGTTTATAGACAAAACAACGATATCTTAAGCAAATACTAAGAAACGTGCCACAGTACAATTAACTTCTTGAATAACTGACGCTACCAAAGATCAAAGAAATACAGAGGCATTACTTCAGAGAAACACACCGAGGGACTTTAGTTACAAATAGACCTTCTCGGAGTTATAGGAGGTTACCGAAGCTATAAACTAAAATCGAGGAAATGTCTCATGAATATTGAACAAAATAAGCAGGCGTCAACGAGCTTGTAAGGAAATATACAAACTTTGATGTTGAACCTGAAGACCTCGATTAATGAGACGACGCTATAATCTGACCGTTGTTTTCGGATGGTGAAAGAAATACTTTACATAAATAGAAAATATGTCATGTGGTCAGTTAAATTAACCAAGCCCGTGTTAAAAAGAGAATTAGTAATTAACTGGAGAATGTAGGAGTTCGTAAATAAAGTTTGATTGTGTCGGTAAGAGTTTGGTCACGAAACAAACTCGGAGCAATAGTAAACAGGAAACCAGCTGTTTCTTTAAGTAGGCTGATAATCACCCTTTTACTAATATAAAGGGCTTGGAAAATAAGCCCAGTGTTTGTTTATTGAATTTCGCGCAAAGCTACTCGAGGGCTATCTGCTCTAGCCGTCCCTAATTTAGCAGTGTAAGACTAGAGGGAAGGCAGCTAGTCATCACCACCCACCGCCAACTCTTGGGCTACTCTTTTACCAACAAATAGTGGGATTGACCGTGACATTATACGACCCCACGGCTAAAAGGGTGAGCATGTTTAGTGGGAAGGGGATTCGAACCCGCGACCCTCAGATTACGAGTCGAACGCCTTAACCCACCTGGCCATGCCGGACCTCTAAGCCCACTGAGTTAGTCAGCTAAGTAATTCAGACAGCTCAGAATCCCAACGGAAGAACAGGAAGATGTCTTTCTGTGTGTGTTTTTCTTACAGCAAAGCCACATCGGGCTATCTGCTGAGTCTGCCGAGGGGAATCGAACCCCTGATTTTAGCGTTGTAAATCCGTAGACTTGCCGCTGTACCAGCGGGGGACCGATGTCTTTATATGCAAGCTCTTTGTAAGTATTATTAATGTCATTATCCCTTTAACATCAGTCACCATAGTAATAGAAGTAACTAATTGCCTATAATAAGCAATAGCAAGTTAGACTGTATATATGTGTATAGTGTTAAATGTTTTAAAGTATAAATAAAGTGTTTATTGGACGTCTCGGGTTCGAGTCTTTTTGGTTTGAACTGTAAAGCCTTGAATTAGTGCCTATGAGCTCCCTTCGCCACGACATCCTCACTTAAAATAAATTTTGCACGTGACAGCGGGTAGTATTAGTTGAAGCTCCAACGGCTAAACCGATTGAACCCACTCGGTCAGCCCACGACCCCGTCACGTGACACTAGCCTAGACAACGTTTCAATAACCACCATCGGTTATCATTCTCAAAAACTTTCCAATTAAAATCAGTTACAGCTACAGAATACCTTTTTAATTTTATTTGTTTGTTTGTTTTATGCGCAAATCTATGCTGTGCTCACTGCAGGGATCTGGCCCCGAAAGCTTTATAATTTCTAGTATTTATTGTTAAGTAATCCATTGTGAGGGGACAACACTTAAGACATAGCTTAGCACTACTGAACTTACACGTGCACAACTGTGTCAAAAGTACATTTCACACTTGCCAAGCAAGCTTCTGATTTGAATTCGTAAATGGTTTATTAAGAGGGATGAGAAAAAGTATACTCTAGCGTGATTTCTACACACAGTTTAGATAATTTTAAGATTTAGTTCAACGTTATTAAACTTCCAAGGCTAAAATATAATTTGAAGTGCAACGTACTTTTGCTGGATGTACTAAGGTAACACAACTTTTTAATATGTACGTGCTTGTAAAACCACATTTTGAATTTGTTACGAAATCAAAATTATTAACAACCATACACATACTTCTACGATCTAGGTTGTTAACAACCGTTATATCCACCCCAAAATAATCTGAGTTTTGATGAGCATGAATGAAAAACAAAACACCGTCAAAAAAAACAACATTTTTTTTCTTTCCAGTCAGTTTTGAACTCAAGTCACTGTTTTCAAAATTTTAATAAGTACTGTACATTCCATCATTAAAAACGAAAGTTGTAATAATGTTTTTTGTAGTAACATAAGCAATTTCGCCTATAATTTGTTGTACTCTATGTGTACTTCAAAACTGCCCTTTAGTGGCACAGCGGTATTCTGCGAACTCTTCCAACTAAAAACCGGCTTTCAATACTCGTTGTGGGCAGAGCACAGTTATCCCATTGTGTAGCTTTGTGCTTAATTCTAAATAAACAAAGAAAACGTTAAAATTAAACTATAAGATTAGAAAGTGTATATATTTTTCTGTATAAATTATTTTCATAATTTAGTCAACAGTGTTAATGCACACGACTTTCATAAGGAACGTGTGCTTCCGATGATTTTTTTTTTCTTTGCAAAAAGACCTGGTGGAAAGGATGCTTGACTCCAAATCTGTGGATCCAAAGTTCGAATCTCTGTTACAATCGCACAAAGCTACTCGAGGGCTATCTGTGCTAGCCGTCCCTAATTTGGCAGTGTAAGACTAGATGGAAGGCAGCTAGTCATCACCACCCACCGCCAACTCTTGGGCTACTCTTTTACCAACGAATAGTGGGATTGACCGTAACATTATAACGCCCACACGGCTGGGAGGGCGAGCATGTTTGGCGCGACCGGGATGCGAACCCGCGACCCTCAGATTACGAGTCGCACGGCTTAACACGCTTGACCATACCGGGCTACGCAACATTTTAGACATCGAAATAATGCGATCAAATAATCAATAGCTACAGTAAATTGTTATGAACCATATCGGCCAGCTGCTAGCTATGTTCATAATTATTACAGTGTACAAAGTTAGCTATTATATTAAGCAGTTATTTGCCCATAATTGGGCGTAAAAAAACTAGCAAACAAGATAAATAAAATATGGAAATTTAAAAATTTGGAAATAAGGCATTGTTTGAAATGCCATGCAGAGCTACAGAGCTAGCTATCTGCATTAGCTATTCCCAATTTAGCAGATTAGAAGGAAGGCAGCTAGTCATCACCGACAATCCTCGGACTTCTCTTTTACTAATGAATAGTGGGATTAATCATCACTTTATAATGCCCTCATGGTTAAAAGGGCAAGCATGTTTGGTGGGACAGAGATTCGAGCTCTCAATTTGCGGATTGTGAGTCGAGCACCCTAACGATCTTGTCATGGAAAAATACATATCGTACAAAAGTAAGGAAATAAAGTTGAAGATATTATTTACTCAAACTACAAACATCTATATTGAGTATACCAAATGTAAATCTAGATAATAATACAGATACAAAATATAAAAACGACAGTTTTGGCCAAAGTAAAAAATAAAATTTATAATAGATGTTTCAGTTTTCGATGTACCAGATAACTTCGTTCTTTTTCATCTTAATTACTCTTACACTTTATTTTGACATTGTATTTGGTCTCTTTCTTCAACTAAGTCAGCAGATATTCATATTCAATTTATGACATTTTTTTGCAAACTGTTCAAGTTTCCTTGATGGTTGCACTTTTCTTCTCTCATTTTAATACTTGTGTACTGTTGGTTTAACAAGTTCATAGAGGAAGAAATGTGATTTTTCTTGAGTTAAAGATCTTACAAACCTGAGAAAATCTGTTACCTAGAGTGGTGAAATGTTCAAGATGTATCACTTTTACAGCTGCTGCAAAAAGCACAAATAGTTGAGTGTATACGCTGTGGCTCGGAGGTTAGTGATCCTGAAACCAACCAGCTCACTCTGTAGAATAACTTCAATGTTGTTGATCAAAATAATTCAGAATCAAAACCCTGGTCTTTCTTATGTGTGGATAACTGAAGGAGATGCTGATTGATGATGTCCACCAGCAAAGCTGTCTCACTATCTGGAAAGGCAATAGGCACTGAAGGGTAAGGATCTTTGTTTATGAGGTAGAAATTAGCCTCTTTTAGATATTAGTCATGTTGCGTGAACCCCTTGTGTCACGCAAAAGCCCAAAGATTCTTCCACATAGACACAAGACATTAACTTTCATCTGAAGATAGAAGTCCTCAGGCGCAAACAAAATTATGTGTTTCTGATATCTTGGACACTTTGTCAAGGTGTGGGTTGAGATAACCTTATAAATACTTCGTTTTCTTAGTCAAGCATGTCTTCCCAACATTTAAGGGTACAAGAAAAGCATATCTATTGGATTGCATCTTTACAGATTTATGGAACGTTATTGTTTACCTGGTTGTCCAAGAGAAGTCAAGCGAAAAACACCAGTTGAAAAGCAACATGATTGGTCCAACGATCAGCTTAAAGCTGCAAGTTATGAACTAAGTGAGAGGCGATTGTTCATTAATTCTTTCAAAAGAAGTCTAAAAGGTGTTCTTTACAATGGTAACATATATGTATCTGTTCCCCTTTGCTGATTCGGTTCACTTGAAGAAAATGCGCGAAAATCTCGAACATCTTAATAAGGTCAAATACAGATAATAAGGTTGGCTACTTTGCGAAGACTTAAAAGCCCTTTTTTATATTGTTGGGTCAACAATCCAGTTATACAAAGTTATGGTAATTTTTTGTGTGAATGGGAAGCAAAGAACGAATCAACACTACTTAAAGAAGCAACGGCGACATGGAGTTAGCCTAATACTAGGATCGAAAAACATTGAACGTGAAAGTTTGGTTGACACAAAGAAGGTCCTACTACTTCCACTTCACATAAAACTGAATTTGATGAAGCAGCCTGTAAAAGACTTAAACAAAGATGATGATGGTTTCATGTTTCTGTGTGGGTAATTTCTAGCTCTTTCAGAAGCGAAACTTAAAGAAGGGATTTTTGTTTGTCCTCAAATAAGGAAAATGACTTTGGATGAACATTTTGAAGAACAACGAAGAACGTTGAAAAAGAAACATGGATTGTCTTTATATATGTAACTGACATTTTTTTTAGAAAACAACAAAGACCCAAATTAGGAAAATGTTGTGAATAACATGATTAATAAATTCAAAGAGTTCGTTGTAATACGAGCAATACGTAAGAGAAAGACTACAATACATAGTTTTGAAACTAAAATACGTAGGTTTTACGCAAGAAAATCAGGATAATAGTTGTTTGACATTATTTTTTTCCCTTCAGTTTGTTTGTATTTTTGTTAAACATAGTAATAAAAAACGATCATTGTGGTAAACGAAACAATAATTTCATCTAAATAAGAATTTGTTATTCCAGGTTTGTTAAAAAGAAAGTCTTAAGTGATATAAAACAAATATTATTTTCGAAATAGGAGTAGCTGAATTATGAAAAAATATATCATCAAAACCAAAACAACTTTAAATTCATTGTTTTGAATTTCGTGCAAAGCTACACTAGGGCTATCTGCTCTAGCCGTCCCTAATTTAGGAGCGTAAAACTAGAGGGAACGCAGCTAGTCATCACCACCTACCGCCAACTCTTGGGTTACTCTTTTACCAACGAATAGTGGGATTGACTGTCACATTATAACGCCCCCACGGCTGAAAAAGCGAACATATTTGGTGCGACGGGGATTCGAACCCACGACCCTCAGATTACGAGTCGAACTCCTTAACCCACCTGGCCATGCCGGGGCTTTTAAATTCATAGCGTAGTGTTATCACTAGGAGACCGAATACTGTCAAAAATATAAAATAAAAATAAACACAGCAAAAACACAACTCGTAGTCTTTATGAAATTGACAAAACACAAAAAACTACAGCCAGAAATATATATAAATGGTATACTACTTTAGACTGCCACATCGGCAAAATTTTTAGGTCTAACCTATGTTTAAAATTAACTTGGATTAACCATGTCAACGAAATTAAAAATAAAGTATGGCGAAGAACCAACTATGGTAGGAGTCTAACTGGCAGAAATAGTGGAGCAACATACTAAAAATTTACAAAACATATATAAGCTTAATAGACTACGCAGCTCCAGCATGGATAACTGTAAGCGACAAAATAATTAAAACCAAACTACAAACAATCCAAAACACACTCTTCACAACAGCATACAGAGTTCCAAGAACTACATCATCTCAATTCATACACAAATATTCGAACATTCCAACCATACCAGATAGACTCCTACATAGTACAATAACGTACTTCGATAAAAATTGGATGAAAAACAAATTACTATGCGAACTAGATAGGTACCTTATACGTGGTGAAGTTAGTCCTAAACATCTCTCCCCGGTCAATATATATTTTAAACATAAAAAATAATAATAATAAATATATAATAAAAATGTATGTATATATACATATAATGAAAAAAAATAAAAAGTGCCACCAACAAACTTGACATCCAGCTGATAGGGCAAAATAATAACCATATATGTACCACAATACATGGGCATTGCCCTGAAAAGGATTAGAGTAATATTCATTTCACTCTTACCCAAAAATGAAGTAATTATCACTATCAAATACTGCAAGACCACATAAATACAGGGAGGAGGAAGAGGTCAAAGAAAACCTGACCCTCCAGGGTACGAACATACAATACCCAAACACCAAGAGAGAGAGCGAACTAGCAGACATTCGTAAGCTAAAATAGCGTTTTGATCCTTATTTTCTAAATTATTTTGAATAGAGAGATAGATATGTGACATCTCTCATAATCGGTCATACTCTCTATATTTGTATTTATGAGAAAGGTGCTAAGGTTATTTACCACCATTTCTAATTTTGAGCTAGTGACCAAAGGGAAGTTAGCCAGTAAGCCGTGCCCTGCCATCTATTGTTTATGCTAATAGATTGATTCTCGCAGCTTAAAATGCAGGAAATGTATTTTGTTATATCACACAGTTTTTGAACCCAGCTTACCATCATTGAAATTCATATTTTTACCATAGATCTAACTATCCAATTAAATAATAACCGGACAAATAGCTTAACGCTTAAAAATTTACATTTAGCAGGACTGAAAATGATCAGCGATCATTACGATTTCTAATACATTTATAGGCTGAATGAATTTTGTGTTCATTGCCTTTTAAGCATTCAAATGGAATTTTGCAATGAATAATAGCAGGATGTCTATGTGCGAAACCACCCAAGATCTCGTATGTGTATTAGTATGATGTTGAAGTAGACTTTAAAAACAAATGTACGAGACCTGCTTAAAGAATGAGAGAGTAATACTTTAATCAGCACAGTATATGAATCAGAATATGATAACTAAGCAGGTACAATAACTTTTACTTCTAACTCTAAATACATTTTTTAAACACTGTGGTATTAATAGATGTTCATTTAATTGCTCATACATCACTGATTACTTGTACTTGTACCGTTCCTTTGTTTATAATAAAAATTTAAAGGACAAACAGTGCAGCCGTGAAGATCATTCTTTGAATAAAATAACATTTATTGTGACATTACAGCCTCTAAACACACCCCTTTCGTTTTCTCGTACATCAACACAATAGTCTGCTTCTGTGCATGGAATAGATTTCTACGTTTATTTGTGTTAATACAGCAAGTAAAGTGCAAAGAAAGGTGTCTGGGTGAGCTCAATTCTCTGCACATTTTTGTTTTCAATCCTTGAAACATGTCAGTTATTAGATGGGAAACAAATGTTTTAGCTATAAAATAAATGGTACATAGAGGCAATATTAAAAATAATTGTAATATGCTGTTAAGTGTTTAATGGCAAGAATTCACTGTTTAGTTTAGATTTTAAATTTTTTTCTAATATTAACTGAATAAGAATATTCGCACATAATATAGGAGTTGGTTCCCTAAAGACATCAATTGTATAATGTACAAAGCGTTGAGTGTTCTACATGTTACAGTCATGTAATGTTCATTTATTATTGGCTGATAATTCCTGTTTCACTCTGTATTTAAGCTTTTTAATAGGAACACCATGTTTATGCAAAAAGGTTAATTTAAAGGGGGCAATGACAACACTACTTAAACTAAGTGACAATATCGTGCACTGCCCAGAAATACATAAAATGGATTTAGGTTAATATACTGGCATTAGTGATAAAGTATTTGTTAAATTATCTCTACTGAAACAAGGGGAAGAAAGATGAAGAATTTGTTGAGTGAATCTTTTTCTGTTTTGATATATTAGCGATGCTTTCTTACCTTATTTTGCCCCTTTTGGGGTAGAAAAACAAACAAAATAAGTTTCAATCATCTTTCAAAGTAAAATTCTCTGTCATTCTTGATTATCTTGAATGCATATTTGTATTATGCCTATTGAATACTTAGCTATTCCTACACATAGAATCTGCCGACTCTACACTATTATCTATTTGTTTCTTTGTTTTTAATTTCTCGTCAAGCTACACAAACAGTGTAAAACTAGATGGAAGGTAGCTAGTTATTACTACCCACCGACGACTCTTGAGCTACTCTTTTACCAATGAATAGTGGGATTGATCGTTACATTATAACGCCTCACGACTGAAAGAGCGAGCATTTTTGGTGCGACGGGGATTCGAAACCGTGACCCTCAGATTACGAATCGAACACCTTAACCACCTGGCCATGCCGAGCCTCTACGATAGAAAGTAAAGCAACTTGCTGGTTCGCCAGTTCTTCAGAATTATAATAAAATTAATGCAAATATGATAATCATGAATTTTAAAAACAACTAAGTAAATAACATTGTGTTTTCAATCCCATACCCTATTTCTGAGTTATAAATAACTTAAATAAATTTAATAATAAGTACAATTCACCTACTTAATATAGTTCACACCATAACGGTCGTTGTTCAAGTGAATCAGACGGGTATTATTAAATGCTTTTAAGTAATTGTTTCATTATTTAAGAAATAAATTAAAAAGAACCTACATAATAAAGGTTTCTGGGAATGGCATACATACATGAAGAAGTGGCAGAAGAAAGAACGCCTATATTGCGAAATGAGGTTAAGAGCTAGGAAAAGCATCGTCAGCTAGTTAGTTAGTATTGAGAATCAGAAGGAAAAGAGTTATAAAAAATACACTCGATGCCTAATACGTCCGTAAAGACGCTTGTTAAAACTTCGATGAACGATAGTTACGAGTTTGACAGTGATAAGTTACTGACGCCACTCAAATAATGCACAAAATGCTATTAAAACGGATATGATAGCATTTATAAATAGGAATACGATGCAAGATGTATTATAACCGATTCACAAACTCTCACAGCAACCAATTAATCAATCGTTTTTGTTTTGAGAAAATCTGATGAGTTGCGGAAATCAACCAATGAAGTGTCAAAACTACTTGTGGAAAGCTATGTACACTACTTGGTAATTCGTAAGAATACAGAGAAAGTATCGTATAAAAAACTCATGTCTGGAGCTGAAAAGTCAATTCTCCAGGGGCTAAGAAAAATCACCACAAAGCTTTCCAATAAAAAATCAGCAGTGCTTTCAAGATGTTGTAGTTGTCGAGTTTACCCAAAGCCAGAACACCTCAACTTTGGTATAATTTAAGATTTCTGTTTATCTCGTTCGACTAATGTCAGACATAATACTCTTTGGTGGATTAAAAATGTTAAGGTCAGAAGGAAGAAGGTTTCTGATGCCAGTAATAAAAATTGAGAAAAAGAAAACTCGTGGCAGTTATCAAGGGATGATTCACTTGACATAATTTGTAGAGTAAAGGCCGACATGCACTCAATGGTACTCAAATAGGTGTACGAAATAGAAGACTGTTTAGAGACAACTCTGAATTAAAGGTATAGGCAGATGGTCAGCACTCCTCCCCAAAATCCAACAACAAATTACACAGTAATTTTAAGAAAAACATTTCAAACAACAACAAGACTCAAAGTATGACAACGTTACTTTAGATGGTTGTTTACCAAGTTTTCCTTAGATCGAACCAGAGTAACAAGTTTACTGAGTCACTCTACGAATCGAGTTACGTAATATTAAAAGGCAAATTTATCCGGTTTCATGGGTCTTGAGCAGATTTTTTCGAGAGTTAATATGATATGCGCAATGCTAAATGAGGTGATTTGTTTAGACATTCTCTAGTATAGAAACATGGTATAGACATCATATTGTTCAAGAAATACGAGTAAAACTGATGTTCTAAAAGCCAGAATGCATTTGGAGAAACAAAGTAAGCAAGATGATAATCACAAAAGTGCATAATAATATGTATGTCACATGCAATATTTTACCTAGGTTTCTTCCAGCAAGACATGCTTCAGGAGGAATTCAATAAGAAACGCATTTAATTTATTTTCCAGGACTGATCGTCGCATTTGACATTCTATCAAGTACATCCAGAAAGCGTGCTTCAAGACGAATTTGTTAAGAAATATATTTAACATCAAAATTAGCAAACCAATTTTTTTCTCTAAAGATCAGCCCCACTTATTCTAGTATTTTAAAACAGAAATTATGGATCAATAATAATAAGGAATTTTTAACAACTAAAACTCGTATGTTTTCATCTTCTTACAAATAATGGCCATCCTTGGGTAAACTCTTAAAGTCGTGTGATAGCTACTAGATGGGTACAAACATTTTTGCAGTAGCCCAACTTGAAAATCTTTATGGATCGAGCCCATTACGTTTTGCATTCCACAAAATCTACTTACTGAACGAAAAGACTAATCATTTAACAACTGTTAGTTAGGAAAATTTTAGCAACCTCAAACAATACGTTCCCCTTTCACAAATAAGTTATATTCCATGACTCAAAATTAGAGAAACTCACAATTGCATGATCACTGTAACAATGAAGGTTTAGTGATCTAGCACTCAGACGGACTGTAACATCTCCTTTCAAAAAGAAATAATTTTATGTTGTATCCTATTATCTGCAAAATGACAAACACTGTTAAAATGTAGTTATTATACATCCACTACAACGTTTTACTGGCTGTTTTGCTGATTTACATCTTTATTTGTTTGTTTTGAATTTCGTGCAAAGCTACACAAGGGTTATCTACGCTAGCCGTCCCTAATTTAGCATTGTAAGACTAGAGGGAAGACAGTTAGTCATTACCGCCCACCTCCAACTTTTGCGCTACACTTTTACCAGTGAATAGTGGGACTGAGAATCACATTATAATGCCCCCACGGTTGAAAGGGCGAGTATGTTTGGTTTGACGGAGATTGGAACCCGCAACCCTCGGATTACGAGTCGAGTGCCTTAACCACCTGGCCATGCCAATTCTGATTTATATATTTAAAACTATAATTTAATATATTGTACTTAACTCCGCAGTAGCACAATGTTAAAGGTTTGAATAAAGCAGTAAAATGAAAACTGCCAGAAACCACTATCGCAATTACCATTCTCTCTATAACTGATCACTCCTAGCACATAGCAATTATAACATCGTGTCATTCAGAGAGTGATTGATAAAGAAAGCAACAAAGCAATTATCCCATGAGATACTATTAGGTTGAGGAATAATTCGTGAGCGTTTTTAAATAATTTCATTCAAGCATTACATGCAAGACTATACAATACTTCAATGCATGAACACATTACACCCAAAACATTTATTATGATACTTTATTTCATGTAATACCTAGGTATACAGTATGCATTGTTTTAAACGAAATTGCAAGAAATTAAATGCGAAAAGCAGATGGTGTCGAAAATGCTCGATTTTGTCCACTTGACATTCCATTTAATGAGCTGAAAATGAAAGCAAAAATTAAAGACATGAAAATCAAACACACCATCTATTAGAACAAAAATTATCTACCAAATGACATGAAATATTTTGCGAAAGCGTTTCATTTATGAATATATATTTTTAACTTGAAAAAACGCTCACGAATTATTCCTCAACCCAATATATATTACACTTTATTGTTCTCTTAAATAAAGTAACATTTATGGCCAATTTCATATTTGTGTAAGGCCCGGCATGATAGAGGGAATTTAAAAGCTACGACAGTTCTCTGTCCGTGTTTTAAAGTTTAGTTTTAAGTGAAATAAGCCCGGCATGGCTAGGTGGTTAAGGCGTTCGCCTCGTAATCCGAGGGTTGCGGGTTCGAATCCCGGTCACACCAAACATGCTCGCCCTTTCAGCCGTGGGGGCGTTA
The DNA here is from genome assembly GCF_004210375.1 of Tachypleus tridentatus. Lineage (NCBI taxonomy): Eukaryota > Metazoa > Arthropoda > Merostomata > Xiphosura > Limulidae > Tachypleus > Tachypleus tridentatus. The sequence goes on from NC_134826.1 coordinate 97,466,817, forward strand.
TAATGTTACGGTCAATCCCACTATTCGTTGGTAAAAGAGTAGCCCAAGAGTTGGCGGTGGGTGGTGATGACTAGCTGCCTTCCCTCTAGTGTTACGCTGCTAAATTAGGGACGGCTAGCACAGATAGCCCTCGAGTAGCTTTGTGCGAAATTCCAAAAACAACAACAACAAACACTCCTAAATTAAAGATGGCTAGCGCAAATAACAAATAACATATTTGTGTAAAACATGATTTACTTGTTTCTGAATTGATACTGGTAACACAACAAAACTAGATACTAAATTGTAGGCATATATAAACCGAGACCCTTATCGAGCTTAATTTCAGGGATAGCCGCTAGCTGTTTGGCAATGCTTCTATTATAAAACAATTTCTTCAACATATCTGATAACTTTTATACGCCAAGTGAGCACCACTCATATTAAGCTAAGGAGCCAGTCCTTTATCAACTGTTAGTGTGGAACCTGAAAAAGTACCATATTTTCTTCCTTTTGTAGCTTTGATAGGTAAACGATAATCTGTCATAGAATTAAAAAATAATAATCAGAAATACACTTTTTCAAAGTTTATTTTACAGTAATGATAACATTTAATGTGCTGGTTACACGTTACCGTTTTAGGCTTATCTACATTATCTACATTAGGCTTAATTTAGGCTACACGAGGGCTATACACGCTAGCCGTCCCTAATTTAGTAACATGAAACTAAAGAGACGGCAGATAGTCATCACCACTCAACACCAATTCTTGGGCTACCTTTTTACTAATGAACAATGGGATTGATCGTAACGTTATAATGTCCACACGGCTGAAAGAGCGAGCATGTTTGATGTGACAGAGATTCGAACCCGCGATCCTCAAATTACAAGTCGAGCACCCTAACCACCTACCGGGCCTGTTTATAATTGCCTAGACTCTAGAGCAGGGGTTCTTAACCAGGGGTGCCCGCACCCCTAGGGGGTGCGAAGATGATTCCCAAGGGGTGCGAGGATGCCCATGAATAATTAAAGCAAATCTATATTTTTATATAAGAGTATGCTTTATATTTCTCCTAAGAAGAAGTTTCCTAAGTTTCCAGGGGGTGCGAGAAATGATTACTGATTTGAAAGGGGTGCAAACACTGAAAAAAGTTAAGAACCACTGCTCCAGAGGCTATGTTTGACCAATACAGTAGAGTGATGACATTATTGTTTATGTGTATATAATATTATACTTTCTTAGTCTATAAAAACATCTCGAGAGTAAATTGAGAATTCAAATCTCTCTTTCTGTGACCTATATGAGTAGTTCGATTTCTTGCACTCGTCTATTTTTACTTGTTTTTTGCTTTGAATAATCATTGATTTCTTCTGTCCAACATTGTGTTTATTCTCTTTTCTTGAACTTAGTCAAGTAAAAATCTCAGTTTTAACTTCCCAGTATATTTTTGCCATATCTAAAGTTATCTGCTGTTACTATCCTTATCTGTAAGGTTATCAGTGCACCTAAGCATATCCCAATACTTTTTAAAATATCAAACCATTGTATCCTAAAGGACCTAACAAAACTCATCTCAGAAATAGATGTTATTAAGAAAGGTATCTGTTACGTATTATAATTTATTTCGGACGAGCCTCTGATTTATTATATTTCAAATAACCGGATAATTAAATTCGAATCTAGAAGTTAATAAAATGTTAATATGTATCAAATTTATATTATTTTCCAAGAAGATTGATACATACAATTTCCTTTTTTAACTCAAATATATTTTGATATATAAAAAAGGAATACAGTTTATAATAATGGTTAGTACTAGCAGTTACTACAAATGATGGTTCATATGCAAGAGTTGTACAAACAATACTGATTCTTATATCCGGTCTAGAACTAAATATTTTATTGAGGATCCAGGTACACGATGAGCAAATTAATTCTGAGTTGTTACATCTCACCTGAGCTAGCTGGTTTGGTTGGCATAACGCCGTTTTTAAGGTGACATTTACCAGAGGAGATAGTTAATGTTCTCGTAGAAACACTGACGCCCAAAGTTAATTAACTGAAGTTGAATGGTTTGAAGTCTACAAACGTTCCTGGTCCAGTTCTGTAGTTTTCCGATTAATAGGCGTTAATCACAATCATAGCTTCCGAAGCCTGTAGCACACTGACTGTAACCGACCAATAATATAACTATTTGTCTTTCGGCGTGTCTATTTTGACACACCAATCACACGAAACTCCAAAACATTCACCAAAGTTCACTTGGCAATATTAGTGTCAATCACTAGTATTACATACACACCTAGTACATTGTCGATTCTTACGTAAGTAAGGCTTCTTTAATTTTGCGTTTATACAAAAACTCAAGCCCAAAATAAACCAATACAAAGGAACACCTTTATACCTATATTAATAAATATAATCAAACATCTAAGCACGTCCTCTACATACCTACACTCAGTTGCACAACCCTCTTCAAACATGCGGTCAGCTATCGGTAAGTTAGCTCTTTCTTTCTTTGTGAACCTGACAATGACCGAAGAAGGTCGAAACGTTGTTCACTCCTCTACATAAAAAAAATTTTCTCAACACAAACCAGCCGTTTTTACATATATAGTATTAAAATTATCCTACATCAAAATAATAAAAAAACGTGAAATACGTCAATCATTAAAGTTCTAACTAAAACTAATTTTTGGATTCTATATATTAAGGGTGGATCAAATATTAGTACTTTAGTCTGTAGACCAGAACATTCTGAATAAGAATAGAATAAAGAGAAAAGAAAAAGGTGGCTGACTAAACAACATTAGCTTACGTACTTATATGAAAGTAAGTCAATCTGACATGCAGCATGAATAAGAAAGGTATTTACATATACATATATATAATTTAAAAATAATGGGCCTAATAGTACACCCCACCTACTAAATTAAACTTTAAATAAAAATACAACGGCCTAACTCAACTTTTATCATGCAAATATTTATCAGTCTCTTCCCCAAATTTCTCCAACTTAACTTTGAAGGCATCCGATTCTAAAAACCAATCACTCTGGCAAAAAGTATCGTTCAACTTTGGTTGTCAGAATGTGTTATGGGTACTCAATCGCTTTTGTATTATGAAGAATAAAACGAAAATCATGCTTGGTGTAGCATAATGATTTGTGTATTGAGCTGCGAATTAAGAGATCCAGAGCTCAATGCATCTGTAACTTTACCTGTGAATACGTTATAAAAGTAACAGTTAATCCCGAAATTTGGCAAAAAATTCAGCAAAACTATTCGGATAGATGTAGACGTCTCTAATTTTTAACTACTGTTCAGATTAGGAACTCACCAGCACCTGCTGCCAGAAGGACAGGTCTGGACTATTGAGCCGAATAACGGGATCGAACTGTTACTTTTTATGTCTGCAGGTGGGACAGTAGTAAGTCTATCGACTTACAACACTAACGTCCGCTAACCCAACGATGGACACAGCAAATAATCCAACGCAGCTTTGGATTTGACAAAGATCGTTTGTTTGCTTCAATAAATATTTCTACTGTGTTAAACAACTGCCATTGTTTGAAAACAATTACAGTAACTTATGTTGTATAAAAGAAATGAAATATATCACTTAAAAGAGTTAAAGTTGAAGAAGAACTGAGGAACAACATAATTTACAAAATATTATTATTTAGCGCTATTATTACTTTACGTACTTTTATTTTGATCGTATTAAGTTAAGAATAATTGTTACTCAAGCACAAGGTAGCGCTTAATGACTACCGAAAAGGTGGAGAGAGAAGTAAAATTGGTAACTTTTATTTTTTTACCATAGTGATATTAATCATGGTATACTAGTAAATCTACTCAAATTGTTTGAAATGGAGAATCAAAGTATTGATTTTATACCAAGTTTTGAAGATAGTCATCCCAAGTGTTTGCATGGTAAGGAACATCATGCTGAAGTGTGCTTGTTCAGAGAAAACTGGTACTAGTATAGTAGTAGTAGTAATGGCTAGTTTTTCTTCGTAAAACTAAGTACTTGTAATACTTAGTAATAGAGATTCCCGTTGAATTTAAAATAGCGAATATAACAAAAAGTTACACATCATTAAATTCCAAGTTATAAATTAGATTTACACTGCAATTCTTTTTTATTTAACAATTAATGGGCCTGGCATGGTCAGATGGTTAGAGCTCTCGACTTCTAATTTGAGGGTCATGGGTTCGAATCTCCGTCACACCAGACATGCCCTTTGATCCGTGATGCGTTATAATGTGACATTCAGTCCCACTCTTCGTTGGTAGAAGAGTAAACCAAGAGTTGGTGGTGATGATTGGCTGCCTTCCCTCTAGTCATACTCTACTAAATTAGGGACGGCTAGTGCAGAAAACTCTTGTGTAGTTTTGCACAAAATTAAAAAAAAAAACAATAATGATATCTAAATTACTGTGTTTATCAAGTTCTGTAATTGTTATGGTAGTTTATTACTTTATCATCAGAGACCTTGCTTTCTGTTTGTATCTTAATCTGTATAGAGTAAATTTAATATTTACTTTTGACAAACATAATATACAAGTTTTTAATAGCATTGCTAGACTTATGCTTGTATTAATTAGTTAATTGTGCTTTGACAAAATAAAATGAGTAATTGTTTAAAGTTCTTTTTTTCCTATATATAATTACTTAAATATTCATATTAATAGTGACAGCTAATTTTAAATTTATTTGGATGTTTTTTAAAACAATTACAAAAAGTGAGTTTACATTTAGTTTCACTATGTAATTAACTCAGTTAAATGTAATATTTTGAAAATTTGTTCTTGTATTATTATTATTTTATTAATTTTTTATAATGTATGCTGTCTAGTCAATTTGGCCAATGTTGGCTGTTTGACATTACAAGAAAATAGGTAATTAAATGAATGAATGCCTATATTCTAGAAGTCTTATCCATGTATTTTAAAATGCAAACTGTGGGGTATTCACATACTATTGTATGTTTATTTAGTTTCAGAAATAAGCTATTGCAAATGGAATTATCAATGTAACATTTATTGATGATTCAATGTACTTGAATTTTATTATAACCTTCTTTACTTTTATTCAGAATTTGTTATTAATAATTAACATAATATTTTGTTATTTTTTGAAGATATTTTGTGTGTGAATTTAATTTTAAGAATATTAGTTTAAAGTGTGTTGAGGTTTCTAATACAGGTATTTATGAAGTATTACCTTTTCAGAATGTGATATAAGATTTCAATTTTTAGGTCCAACACTTCTTTTTGAACGTTTCACAGTAGAAGGAAAAAGAACTGGAAGAAAATTCTTTGCTTGTTCATCATGTCGTGATAGGAATGACTGTCCTTTTTTCCAATGGGCTGATGAACAAATTCCTCATCATGTTCAACAGAAGAGAAAGAAACATGCTGAAATTGCTAACACATTAAATCTTTCATCAGAAACCATACATGAGCAACTAAAAAGATTATTATCTCTGCCTTGTCATAAAAGAATATTTTGTAAAACGTGTTTTTTGCTGGTGTTACCTAAAGAATTTGGTAATCATAAAGATCATGAAATTTTAGAGAGACTTTCTGATAAAATACTCATGCAACCAAGTTACTTGCTGCCTACATTACCAAAAAACAAGAAGGAAGCAGTAAAGTATATTTTTAGATATTTTGTTGTATGCAAACTTTAGCAAATAATAGAAGCATTGTTTAAAATTTGTATAGTACATGTAAGTTCCACAAAATATTGGAAAAATATTTAAGCTAAATCATTTACATATAAACATGTTTTGGTTTAGTAGAAAATTAAGTATACTTAGTAAGTTATTACAGGGTTTATATTAGTAAAGCATAATTTGTCATGATTGGAAGAGATTAGAATTTTTTTTTTAGAATCTGTGTGTATGACATAATATACATTTAAGCTATAACTTGAAAAATCACAAAATAATTGTTGCTGTCCAAAGAGAAACATCAGTGGAAAAGAACTACAAAAAAATTATAAATAATAATACTACAGTGAAACTTTTAGTAAACTATCTAAAATTTTTTTCATTCTCTTTGTTTCATCACTGAAACACCTGTTATGTTGACTATACTGGGTTTCAAATAAAACATTAAAAGAAACTTGACCATGTCAAGTTGTTTTTTAAATAAATGAAGATGATGAAATATTTGTTAATTACTCTTCATTAAGATTTAAAACATTTGATCTGCATTAACTAGAATTAAATGAAAATTAAAAAAAAAATCCCATAAACTCTTGAGGATTATAAATAAAAGCAAAATAATAAACACATTCTCTTTTCCTGTATAGATACTGGGAAAAATAATGTTTTTTAAGTGTTTCATTATTACAAATATATGATGAGAGTGGTCATTGTTTTAGTTGTTCTCTTATTAGATGTTTGTTTACTTCAGCAATATTTCTTTGATGAGAAGACTGTTGCTTTTGTGATCTCTACAGTTATCTCTCTTGGCTTTAAAAGAATCCTTTCTATAGGTACTCCACGGTAAGCACATATTTGTTTTAAAAACAGTACTGCTTTTCCTATATAGACATATTATAATGCTTTATTGAGTTTGACAATCTCTTTGTTAATGTAGCTGAATGTATGGTTACAGTGCAGATTTGTTACCTAAAGTGAACAAATACATATATTTCTTTATATTATCGTATACTTCACAGTATAAAAAATTGCAGAGTTTTAGATTTAGCTGTGAAACTGAGCAACTTCCAACTCTTTATAATCAAATCTTTTAAGTATATACAAATAAAAACTGGACTAGACTTGTTATTGGCTGTGTATATATTGGCACACAATTCATTTAGCTTCATAAATATGGAATAAAAAACAATAAAAATACTTTTGGAAACAAAGATTATGTTTCCATGAATATTCTTGTATGGCACACACACACACGTTAAATGAAGAAAAGGTGTACGTACTAGTAAATATGTGATGTAAACCACATTGAAACGATGGATTAAAATGGGAATGTATATGTCAAACAAGTACTTTGATGCATTCCAAGTTGCATTATAAGCCAGTGGTTTTTCTTATCATTGTAAACAGTTGCAAACATAGTACAGAGAAAGGCTGCAGGAAACTTATATTATTTAAGCTAACTAGAGGAAATGAATTCTATAAAAACCTCACTGTTGGAACTCTAATCAGAAGGAAGACGAGGAGGAATGTGCACATAGGCTGCAGATTAGTTCCAAGAACATAAACTTAAGTGGAAAGTTTTACAAGAATGTAGAAAGACAAAAAATCAGTAATTGAAATAATCAATAAATGTAGGCATTGTTGTTTCTTAAAAAGACATATCACAATAAAATTTCTTAGAATTTCTTAAATACATTTTTATGAACCTCATCTATAAAAATATTATTTTGTAAGAGTTGCATAATCTGTAGTTAGTTTATTTTAGGTTACATTCAGTAATTTGATTACAGTGCAATAAAACAAACCATAAAACAGGTACATTGAATTGATGCCCCAAGGTGTATTAGATCAAGAGGAGAGGCAGTATAATTATCATGGTATTAAATGTTTGCTTTTCATAAGAGGTACGTCTGAAAGGGCAGTCTCAAAGGATTAAATAGTCCTTTGTCTTCTGCATATACTATAATAGGTTTGTTTTGGCTCAAAGCATATGTATGCCATATTGAGTGGATGTCTTGGTTGTGAAAAGTAGAATATTTATTTACAAGTTACATTTATGTGACTTGTACTAAACTTTAAAATGACTTCAATTAGGGGAATTTGGTTTGTATTTTTAACATTTCTTACTGTTTGAACCAGCTTGAATTAATAAATAAAGATTCTTTCTTCACTACTGTTAGTCAAAGTTGAACAATTGTGTTTCAGGATCCATGAATATATCAAAACAAACAAAACAACTGATCTTCAAAGTCTTCTTCTAGACATAGACAAAAGATACGTAAGTAATTATATGATCCTCCTCCCACTGAGAGAAGATTTTTTTTTAGTTCTTGTCTTCTATAAAGTTGAAATGATAAACAATGTGTGATTAAATCCTGTGATAAAAAATTCTTGAATAAGTGTTGTCCTGCAAGACATCAGAAGAAAAACTTAGTTTAAACTTGATGCATCTAAATTTTTTTTTTCTAGTTTAATTGTGTTGGATGTATGTAATAAGAACCTTTCAACTACATTTTCCCCTTACTATTCTACTATGTTATATCTCATCTACTCACCTTTTTTCTGAGGCAGTTTGCCATTTCACTAAGGGATTTTTACATATATTCATTCTCTTGTCCTTTTCATTTTGATGCTTTTATTTTCTTCTACTCTATCTCTCTGTATGTGGTTGCTTTGTTGTCAAGACATATCGACCAGGGATGATTTTTCATCTCGAGTACATTTGCCTGCTTCCTGTGTACATTACCTTAGAATGACTTTTCCTTTGCTGCTCTATATGTTGGGGAGGTCCCACTTAATTGGAATCTTGTGTTGAAGCTGTATGCCAACACTCCTCCATTTTTGCTTTGGTTTTACCTTTTGCAATTCTTCTCTGCAACTATAACTGTATCCCACCTTTCTGCTTTTTCCTCTGTCTCTCTGTCCCTCCATCCCATCTTTCTACTCCACTACATTTCAACTCTCACAGTTGAATTCCTTACCATCATTTAATTTTTTTCTCTCATTTTACCAAGGAACCCTTTTTTGTCTTCAGATGGTCTTTTGGCCCCGGCATGACCAAGTGTGTTAAGGCATTCGACTTAAGGCATTCAAGGGTCGCAGGTTTGAATCCCGGTCATACCAAATATGCTCGCCCTTTCAGCTGTAGGAGTATTATAATGTCATGATCAATCCCACTATTTGTTGGTAAAAGAGTAGCCAAAGAGTTGGCGGTGGGTGGTGACGACTAGCTACTTTCCCTCTAGTCTTACACTGCAAAATTAGGGACAGCTAGCACAGATAGCCCTTGAGTAGCTTTGTGCAAAATTGAAAAGAAAGAAAGAAAAGATGGTCTTTTACTTCCAGTCTGTGGATGGCAAAGTTTGAAGCCTTAGATATTTACCTATACATTCCCCTACATCAAGATGTTACATTTGATTTGTTCAGTGAGGTCAAATGTATCAGTTTCTTCAGTCTTGTCTTCTCTCTGTGAGTTTTCTCTCAGGCGGTCTTAGCTTTTGCTCTTCACACTCATGACCTGGGACTAAGGTGTGGTTGTGTCATAATAAGCCTTATACAACCACACACTTCTTCTTTAGGAGTCAGCATGGCTAGTCAAGCTGGAGAAGTTTAATTTAACACCCACTCAGTATTTCAATCTATTGTATATTTCTTTTTTATTCTCACCTTAGCAAGGTCCAGCCCTCTCTTCATTTGTGGGACATGGAGTGGTTGGTTTCCAGTTCTGTATCCTCTCCTTTTACTGTGCTGGAGGTTTTTTCTTTTGTGGACTTGGGCTTCTGTAGAATTTCTTACTCTTTTGGGGCTTGCTCCTATTTGTCATCTTCAATGGACTTGTCCTCTATTATTCACCATTTTTCTTTACTACAGGTTGACTTTACCTTGTAACTTTACAAATCAAACACCTCATTTTCTTTCAGTAGTTTTTGGTCATCTCATAATTACTCATACCAACAACTCTACTGTTGTCTCTTATATCATTTGTCAAAGGATATCTGGTATCATTCATTTCCTCTGTTTTTTCACACTAGACCTTCTTTTCTGGGCCCATTCTTTACACATCTGTTTTATTGCATCTCTATCCCATGCGTCCTGAATCTTATTATTGATTGTCTCTTGCAACCTGACATGATCCTACAAACTAAATGATCCCTCAATCTCCTATTATTCAAGTGGCTATGTTCTCAGCTTGGCAGTTCCTTTCTGAATGCTTTTACCACTCACTTAAATATCAAAATTCCCCTGTTTTAGTCACTGATTTTGCATTTAATTGTTTTGGCTGTGGATGCTTTCAGCCTGGACTGGTTTCACCTTTCCTTTATGTCTACCATCCTGTTAATTTTCTTCCACATGTTCTTTTCCTTATTCAGACCATTGCATGTTAAGTGCTCCTGATGGCTCTGTATTAGCTAGCTTAGCTGTGATTCTCTTTAAATTCCTACAGTCTTCTCCTCCTCTTCCTTCATGCCGATACCTCCTGCTTCTAACTCTTCATGTATAGCCTTCGTCCTTTCTTGTTCTGTTTGTTCTTCCTCCCTCTTTGTATAACAGCAGAAGTGAACAATTATCCGACATTGATCTCTGTATCATGGTTTTTCTCCTTCCTGTCATTCTATTACCCACCTGTATGAGTTTTTAACTCAGCTGTTTGACCAAGTTTTATCACTATTAGCCATTGCTGGCTATAGGGTCTCACTGTGGAATACATTCCAATTTTCCTGTTTTTATTGGGCCTTCTCTTCACCTATCTTTTCTGTCTTTTTCATTCTTTTTTGCTTTCTTTATCCCCTTCATTCTTTCTGAATGATACCTGAATACTGTTCTCCATGCCCATACTCTCTCCCTCTTTTTGAATCTTCAGCTTCTTGCTTCTTATATGACCTTTTGCTTAACACCTATTTCTTGCTTCTTTTTGCTTGTGGCTGTCAGTACTTGAATATATATGCTACAGATGCTTTTCATGTCCTTTTTCATTATTCTTATATTCTCCTTTATCCACAAAACATCTGCAGCATGGGAGAGAGGCAGCATATTCATCAATACCTTCATCTCATCCTTTGTTTATCTTTATTTCTATTCTGATTTTGAGTATTTTCTCTCTCGTATATAGATACTTCACTGTTATTTTGGCTTTTACTGCTCCCTTTTGTGGTTCCTACTCCCATCTCTTTATTTCTTGGAACTCCTTTGCAGGATATTTCTCCAGTTACATTCACAGGGTGGCTGAGACAATGTTTACATCCAACTTGTATGCCTTAAGACAGGGATTCTTAGGTCTCCTTTCACTATATTCAACACCTTTCCCTCTCTCTGTCTGATCACTTCCATTGTCCGTCAGAAAAGGCCCACTGCTGGGACACCAATAAGTCTACTAATTTACAATGCTAAAATCAGGGTTTTGATTCCCCTCAATGAATGCAACAAATAGCCTGATGTGGCTTTGCTATAAGAAAACACACATCCATTGGAGGAGATGGTGCAAGCTGACATGCAGACTGCCTTGCATATTTTCATTGCTCATTTTCTTGACTGTCTAGCTGTCTCTTTTTCATCAGGATATCAATGGTCTCCCATTTTCATTCTTCATACCTCTTACTAATTTTGACTAGGCAAATTCTTTTACTATCCTGAATGGCATGTGATGCTTGCAAGGATATACTTAGGTTTAAATCTGCACCATGTGGCCATTTGGGCCTGAAATGCTGATTGATGGGATAGGGTATTCCGTAAAGACACTGGAGGTTTCCTCACAGTGTTTTGCTTCCTAAACAAGGCCAGATATAGACTGTACCTGCTTATGGAATATCATGAGTGAAACAGTGTTGGGATAGTTGTTCATGCCTCTGGCCCTGGTTGTACATTCTTGGACTGACCTGCTTTTAAAAATAGGGTTTCTCGGTCACCTATTATATTATTTTAAGATGTTACATTCCTTGGGGGCTCCTCAGTGCATCCTCCCCTTTGCTAGTGAAGTACAGTAGTCCTTACCACTCATCAGTTCCTAGCTGTGATGGTAGTGGATCCTGGAGCTTTCCTACTGAATATGACCAATTTCACTTTGTAGAGAGTAGGGCAATAGTATTCTGTTGATATAGATGGTGTGAACCCTCCTCCTATAGACTACATCATAAAGCACATCCAGTCTCCATATGGTGTATTTGTACATGCTTATTTTTTTTCAAACTTAGTGACACATTTCTTTGATGCAAAAAAAGAGTACATCCCAGCACAGAAATGGAGCAGTCTCTCATGGGTGTTCCCTTATGCTTTTTTTGACATAAGATATCACACTCCTTAGGTTTTCGTCAGATGCTCAATAAAGGAAGATCATCTAGGCAACTTTTGCATCAGTCTCTCTGCCACTTCAGTGTGGAATTGTATCTGCAGGTAGTTCTCAATTTATGTGAATTCATTTTATGCATTTTTGGGTTAATGCAATCTATGGAATAACAATTTTTGAGCAGTTTGTGTATTGTTACATTACAAATAGAAACATTTACTCACCATGTGCTTAAAGGTTTAGCTGATGCAGATACTTTATTATGATAACATCCACGATAATGTGAAGTACAATAGTTGAAGTGACATTACAATGACAATAACATCGTGGTTATCTGTGCAGTAGCCAGATGGTCGAAGAGTCCATTTAGTTATACAATGAAGTTATTAAAATCAATTTATTTATACTTTACACTTGAATTGATTTTTTATGTAGATATGTTAACTACATGAGCATAGGCAGCACTCCTGCTTGATTAATGGTATTCCTACTGGGATTGCATGCATCATGTATACTCTATGGGAAATAGTGTTTCATATATGTGATTTTGACTTTCACAACCAATTCCTGGAATGTAACTGTCTCTTAAATCAAGAACTACCTGTATTTTATAAACAGAGATAAAGTATTGTATTGGATGTTAACATTTATCAACACTCAAAATATATTTCCAAAAGATACTTACCTCTTCTTCCACATATCACTCATCCTCCCTATTTCTGTTGCATTGTTTCTTGCAATCTCAAAGTTGTGATTGTACAATCAGTATAGAGAGAGTCATTTGTGTTAGAAGAGTGTGTTGCATGCTTTTTTGCATATTACGCGGAAACACAGGAGTTTAATGTAAACATTTTCAGGCTTCGAGCAAAGAAATATCATTTAAATGCAAAGATAAAATATGAACTTAAAAATATCAGGAAATTTGATGAGTAAATGTGAGAGAACATAAAAATGATCCAAAACTGAAAAAAATCAGCTGTGGCTCCTCCCCTATAACTTAATATGTACATCCCAATTGTTAGGATATTTAATATAATTTCAGCAGCACATTTTATCTGATATTAATTATTTACTTCTTTGTATTTGCTTTTAGGTTAGACAAAAATACTCTTTCATGTATAAAAATGCAACAGTTTATTGATGTAACATTGTACTGCAGTATCTTTGTTTAAAGATTTTTCTCTCATAGTGCCATTGTTAAGTAAATATATTCCATAGGTTTAAATGCCCTTTATTTACAAGACTACAAGCTAACTTAGAGTTACCTTGCTAGAATTATGAATAAAAATCTCAAGGTGTAATATACATAAATGTTGCATATCTTGTAAGTATGTGAAAAATAAAGGGATTTTTGAGAGAATGTGGTTAGGCACTCTGTTAAAGTATTTTTTGAGATTTTAAACAAAATCTTAAGATCAGCTGTACATTTAAAGAAATATCAGTTAAATTGCATTGTGGTAAAATATTAAGATTTAACTGTTTAGGCATACTTATTGCCACATGGTGACCATATAATATGGTTTTGATTTTTCCCACTAGAAATGTGAATCAAGCACACACAAAAATAAATAAACAAAGCCTAATCTGCATAGTTAATTAACTCAGCCACCAATTGTATCCAAGATAAAGTGTGCTGCTATTCAAAACATCAGTAATATTTACAGTTTAAAATTAATTTTCATGAAAAATGGACCTAAAATGGCATCAAGTTATTCCTGTATTTTCACACTTAAAGACAACTGAACTTGGGCAAGATGACAATGAATGTCTCTGAACATGAATTATCTTATAATGATTTTGAGTGTGATATGACTGAAAAAAAAAGTATGCCTAAAGGGTTAGTATTTATGTTGTTGTAGGAATGATAAAACCCAAGTCATTATTTTGCATAAAAATACTATAAAGCAACTAATCATTATATGAAAACCAATTTTAATTCAATTTCATCTTACATCAATTTCGTATCTTCTTCCATGTGATAGGCTATGCAAATTATAAATGTAAAAGTAATGTATATTTAGAGTAGTGGTCAAACCAAATTTATTTTTTGTGTATTGTTTCGATATTCTTTGTATTGTTTAATAAATGTCTGCCTAAGAACATTAGTTTGCAAATAGTAAGATTCATTTTTAATTTAAACTAATGCTTGTTCAATTTTTGTATATTTTTCAGTTTGTAAATTGTTTAGATCATTGTTGTGTAATACTCTAAATAACATACATCACTACTTAATGTGTAATTTTTTCAATCATTGTTTAGGCACACTTCTACGAATCAAGTGAATTCTGCTACTACAACATGTTTAATCATTTTTTCTTTGATGGAGAAACAGCAGAAGCAACATATAAGAACTTTTTGCTCAAAGATGATGAAAACTCACTGCTCGTGATGTTGGATCCTCCTTTTGGTGGATTGGTGGACGTTATTAGCCACACACTGAAAAAGATTTTTAATACTTGGAGAAATGGCAGATGTGACACAAGTGCAGATCTTCCATTTTTTTGGTTTTTCCCTTATTTCAATGAAGCTAGGATACAGCAGTGTCTACCATCACTAAATATGTTGGATTACAAGGTTAGAATACATAGGGGGTTGATCAAGTCTGCTTTTTTACAAAGGCTTTTGGTAATGTATGATATCTAGATGGACTTATCTCACAGAATGTAAGTCACTCATGTTTTACAGGTGTTTCTTGCAAAGGTAAGGATAAATGTAGGGTTGATCAAGTCAGCTTTCATATAGTGTTTTTTTTTTAGTAATATGATTATAGATGGTTCTGTCCCACAAAGTGTAGTAGTCACTCATGTTTTAAAAATGTTTCTTACAAAGGCTAGGATATGTACAGGGTTGGTCAAATCAACTTTGTTTTGTTAGAGTGTTTTTTAGTGATATATCATTGTCATATGCAGATGATTCTGTCCAGAGCTGCTGCTAGGCATTGGTACTCAGGACCCATCCCTGACTCTATTTGACAGTGCTCTTAATGCCCAGTTAGTGTCTTTCAAGTAGAAAATCGTGATAATATTATACTGAAATGCAGAAAATTACTACAACTATAGGTCTGGGCCCCAAATCTTTTAAGCACCTAGCAACACCTACAGTTATATCCCAGAAAATGCATCAGTCCCTCAAGATTTACAGGTGTTTTCTTCAAAGGGTTGAATAAATACTGTATTGGTAAAGACAGCTTTTCTTCAAGGTTTTTGGTAATGTGTCATATGCAGATAGACTTATCCCATAAAATGTAACAGTCACTCAAGTTTCACAGGTATTTCTTGAAAAAGTTTGAGTAAATACAGGGTTGGTCAAATAAGTTTTTGACAGTGATTTTTTGTTAATATGTGATATCTAGATGGACACAGCCCACAAAATGTAGTAGTCACTCATGTTTTACAAATGTTTTCTGCAAAGGCTAAAATAATTACAGAGCTGATCAAATCAACTTTGTTATAGTGTTTTCTAGTAATATGTCATATGTAGATGGTTCTATTCCACAAAATGTATTAGTCACACATTGTGCTTCCTGTAATGGTTAGGATGAATATATGATTCAAATCAACTTTGTTACAGTTTTCTGGTAATATTCTTTAATACCCCTCCATTCATCCACAACACAACTTACATATATATAGTTGAAGAGGTAATTGTAAATAACCAAGTATAGTCATATAATCTTTTTTTTTATCTATAGGTGAACTATGACAACCATCGATTATTTAATGGCAGTGTTAAAGGAAGGAAACAAGGATCTCCTGTAAGAATTTTTACGAATATTAAGCTAGAAAAAATAAAACTACCTGAAGAAGATGGTTACAGGTTTGTAAGAAACTTTAAACATCTTAGAAACACTCATTAAGGATAAAATCTAATCTAATCAAAAGTTTATTCTTATAATTTCTCTTATAAACATCTTAACAAAAGAATAAATTAAGTGAATTTTAATTGTATAGCTTAAGTTTCATCAAGGAATTATTCAGCAAAAGGAACATAGTTAACCTTAACTTTTACCTTATATTCTCCATGAAGATGGTGGTAGTGAATATTCAACATGATCTATTCAATTGAAGTTGCTGGATAATTTTACCTACCTTTATAGGAAACTTGATGTTCTTTCCCTTACACATCTAAGTTTTGAAGGAATGAGTCTATATTTAACAAAAAAAAATTATACTCATTCCAAATGGAAATGTTTGTTAATTTTTTTGTGAACCCATTGTCCCTCTTGTTTATTATAAAAGAGGAGAGTAGCTTATCTACGTAAGTTAAGAAGTAAACTTGGCAATAATATAAATCATTTTATATGTAATTAATGAATTATGTAACAGTAATAAGTTTATAGATATAGTGTGTATTATTCCAAGGTCTGTTCACATTACATAATAAATATACGCATAGTTCTTGTTGTTATCCTGTTTTTGACTTGCTTTCTTTTACTAGGTTTTGTCCACTGTGTAAAAAGTATGTAGCGCCAGAAAATGAACACTGTAATATTTGTAACACCTGTCCTTCTAAGGTAATTTATGTATATTTGACTTCGGTACTGTAGCCTTAGAACAACTCTATCCTAGATTCATCTTCTGTTTTTTTATGTAATGGCAGAGAAGAAAAAATCCTGTAATATTTATAACACATCTTTCTAAGATAAGGTACTTTTGTGAGTCAGATACTGTAGGCTTAAGATGACTGTAGGCTAAATTCATCTTCTTTTGATAGATTTGTGTAAATTATTTCTTTGAAATATCTTTCTTTCTTGTAGTGTATATTTTTTCAATCATATTCTTCTTTTTCAAAAAGGTTTTTTTGATAATAGAAACAACTGACTGTTTAAGATTTATCAATTTATTGTTTAATAAATTTTCTAGGTAAATACATCATTAGATAGTGTAACAAGAACATGTTTACTAAATGTTGGAAGTCATCACATTGACAAGTAACACTAATATTTAATTGGTTTTTTTATGTTGTAATGTTCAACTAAGAGTTATAATTTTGGTAAAAGGGTTTTATTTGAAAAGAGCAAAGAAGTTTTATTCCCAAATGATTTGAATATTTTGCACATAAACAACCTTGAGTTGACTAGGAGAGAGATGAAGTTTTCAATCAAAATGTAGTTTTGGAAGCTTTGCATGGATTTAGTTTACTATGAGTTTTAAAACATCCAATAATAGTTATTTTACATGCTAGGTATGTTATTGCTGCAGTTAAATGACAAAACAACTGACTTGCATGGTGAAAAAAACATTTTTCTGTGTAGCTCATTAGATTGCGTGCTGACTTCAAGAAAGAAATCTGTTTTAATTACTGATATTCAGATACAGAATTTAAAGGGAAAAATACTAGTTATCTTGGTGAAGCATTTTATTTTTTACTAATCTATTAGTCTTGTATTGAACGACCTATGATTTGTAAAAATTTTTATTTCAGCCAGTTCCTAAATTCTAGATTTGAAAGCATTTTTTGGTACACAACTAGTTCTATTTAATGAAATGTACAACCATAATAGTAGATAAAAACTGAGCTTTTAACATTTCTCTGAACTGAGGATAATAGGTGAAGCAGTGTAATTTGAGGTATACTGCTTTTGAAGGTTGTTTTTGTTTAGAGTTGTAAACTTATTCTATAAAATACTTTGGATTAACAAATAAAGAAAAGACAATGATATAAATATTTTATAATTTATTATCTTAATTTTCATGAGAATGAAATTAACAAAAAGAGAATATTCTTTTTCTACCTTAATCAGTTTAAAAATATGCAAAATTTACTATAGTAGGAGCTAAAACAATTTAATTTGTCAGTTTATCTCCACATTCTCTCATTATTGTTAATCTTTAAAATATAAAATGTCTCAAATTCTTTCCTATTTAATAGGATGGGCGTCCATACAAACACTGCAATGACTGTAACCGATGTGTGAAAAATTCTCGTCAGCATTGTGATACTTGTGGTCAGTGCATGCTTCCTAATCATGAGTGTGGTGTGGTCAGTAGAGCTGGAAGATGCCATATATGTGGAGCTCTAGGTCATAAAAGGAGGGAGTGTCCTAATAAAGATGATTATTCTGCTCCAAGGTTTGAGTTTTTGTTGCTTTTCTCAAAAATTACTTATCAAGTACAGGTAGTATTCCAAAAGAGAATGCTTATAGGTCTTAATGTATGTGTATAAATTTTAATTTACTTACAGTATTTTGATGCTAGAAGTTCAGTCCTTTTGTTTCATGTGATGCCACTCTTTGGTTTTTAATAAATTATCAGATATAAGTCAATGAAACAAACCTAATAGTTTTGAGATTAAAAACAATTGACATTTAATTGTAGTTAAGAAATGCTGTTCTTCATTCTATATTTTTGTGTATTAAGGTCATATTAAGTTATACTAATTCTAGAATATGGAAAGATATCAGCATATAACAGATAACTTGTGTTTAGACAATCAAATTTAGCCACTTCATACTAGCTTCTATGTATGATACTTGATAAACATTAAATATTGTACAATATTCCACATTATTATCATTTTCTTGATTTTTACAAAAAAAAACATCATATCACTAATATACACATTAGGGTATGCACATGTTCAGTAATGTTTGTTTGTTTTCAAAGCTGAATAACTGAGAGAAATCATATTCACAATGTTAGAAACTATTATATTTACTTTTACATTCTCAAAAGAAAATACAATGTAAGATATTTAAAGTATAAAAGGCCTGTTCATACCAGAAAATCATAACTACATAACAGTTGTAAGTTGAGTTCACACTTTTGAAAAATTGAAAGTTTAAATACTTTTGATTAGAGCAAGACAAAGTTCCAACTGTCGTATGACGAGTCAGTAATGACTAATACCTAAACACTGAGAAAGACAAGTTACACACACAAAAAGCCAAAGAAAAACACGTTCATTAGCTTCAGAACAGTTTTCTTGTTGTTTGAAATATTGGTGCAAAACTAAAACTTCTGAGTTATTTAACTAGTATACATAGATGTTTCATAAAAACATTGCTCAGACTTATTCCAGATTATTTCTATGCAAGGTGAATAAGATAATTTCTAAAATTAAAAAGTGTTCATTTAAGAGTTTATGTCAAAAGTATTTCAAAGGTTTCTTGTTTTTAGTTATTTTTTTATTTTATAACTACAGGTAGATAATATTAAAGTTCTGAATCTTACATGTATCATCAAGATTTTACCTACACTTGAACAGGTCAACTGAATGTGATTGTAAAACCAACTCCATAGTATTGATATATAAAATTATAATTTTTTGTAGTATTATTTTATATCAAAAATGTATACATAGATAAGATAGAGAAAACTATTTATATAGTATATTTGAACTTGAGTAACAAAGACAATAAGATGCATACTTCTTTACTGTATCAATTATTTAAGACCCCACGTCACCACAAAATAATCCAAAGTTAGGAAAAAAAACGTCAAAGTTGAAAAGTGGATTGGAGGCACCGGGCTGTTTAACCATGATCCAATAACAATTTAAAAAAGCCTTTTCTAAATGAATGAAAAAAATTTACTCATAAGTGAAATTTGTAAAATGCTTTGTCATGAACATAAACATAGGAAAAAAGGAGACTGTTTCATTGTTGGCATTTGTAGATGCTGCTTACTTTTGGATTTATGCTTAAATAAAGCAAATCATATTAATTGGAAGCGAAGAAATAATGCTAATAGTGGAGAAAGAAGAATAGTGAAGAGAAAAAGTGCCATGAAAGGTCAAAATCAAATTAGATTAGAATGCAAGATATATGGTATTGATGCTTGTGAATATGGAAACACTGAAACATCTAAAATCTTTACTGCTATATACAGCTGTATCTTTTTTTTTTATACTTCATGGATTTCAAATCTGAAAAAAGATTCTGAATAGTAGTCAGATAGTTTATTTTTATCAATAAATGTCTTCTGTGACATGATATTTTAAAATTTGGCACAGTGCCTATAAGGGCCAGTTTTTCTAACTTGGGAGTCTTAAAGTCAACAACAGAACATGTTGAAAGACAAAAATGTTTCTAATGTGCAAAAGCTGCAAGCTAAACCTGTAATGGTAGGTTGTGGAAGCTAACTTTTTTTTTCTACCCTTTTCATCTTATATGATGTAACACAAGCTAACGGAAAAATATGTGTTTGATTGTATTGATAAGACGTACCTCTGTGCTCGTGTACTGTACTATGTGTTGCAGAATGCTATGATTAGAAGCATTACAAATCTGTGAAAATGTATAAAAAATTCTGCTAAACATTTAGAGATATTTCTGAAGAAATTTTAAAAAAGTTGCATAATTATGTAGAGCATTTTCTGTGTTTAATAATTTCAGTAATAATAGTTATTTATAAAAATGTAACTCAAGCAAACTTAATTACATCAAACAATTTATAGAGAAAATAATACACTTTTAAAGAAATTTAGCCATATGTTATAAATAAATCTGTAGAATTTTATGATAAATAATAGAAATTAAGGTGCAGTAATTTACAAATTATTAGAAGTATGTTTTTGTATATAGCTTTCGTTTATCAAAACTAAAATAAATTTACACTGATAAATTATATAATTAATTTGCTGTCTGTAATCCTCAGTCAACCCTCTCGCTTTCTCTCTCAGCCAGTCACCTGCACACTCATCTTGCCACAAAGAACTGTAACCAAACTGACATTATCTGTTACTCTTGCATAAACCAACCTTATTTTTTATATTTGATTACAGTCAAACAGTTTTCATTCAGATCTTTGATATGTGCACAGACATGAATCAACTCTCATAAAGAAAAAAATTGGATCTCTATAAAAGTGGATCTGTTTATCAGTTTTTACTCATATATAATATAATTGATTATATATAATCTAATGTATTCAATGAGGCAAATACATATAGGGTAATATTAGGGTTCTTTGTTTTCATTTTTGATGATCTTCTTGCCTTTTAACAGATTTTGAACTGATTTACTTTTGTTTTACAAGAACACTTTTTGTGCTGTTGCTTGAATGAGCTTTATAATGATGATGCATAGAAAAGACGACGACATTCAATTTAGATGTTAGTAAAATAATTGTGCCTGCTTTAAATCCTCACTTCTTTTAAATTTGGTGTATTTACTGTACAGTTCAAGTTAGCTGTTGTACTGTAAGGCATGTTTTTAAGTTTAGTTGTGTTGATTGCTTACATTTTGTAAATAATATCACTTCTAAACTTATACACAGGAATGAGTAAATAGGCTATGAATATTTGTAAGTGCAGTCTTATGTTTGTTGTGGAAAGTATGAGAGTCAAACAGGTTCTATATTTATTGTCTCATTTTATGGATATTATTGAATAATTATGATCCTTAACCAACAGATATCATTAAAGAAACAATATTTTCACACACACACAGAGTAAAGATATATTGGATACAGAACTAGAAGTAACTGATTTTTGTGTGCTATTTTTGAGCATTATGGTCTGAAAGAATTGGTTTAACATGTTTCAAAAATCATTTTTTGTGACTTACTGTTCACTTTCTTACATTAAAATCTATGAAAAGGTAAAAAAAAACATGTAATAATTATCATTATTTTATTCTTTATCCTGCTGTTACTGTTATAATGTTTTCATATCCAAAATGATTTCTGACATTATAATATTGTCAAATTTTGTACAAGAGGGTATTCGAGGAGTTAGTAAAGTTAAGTCTACAGTTGTAGATAGGCTTGTTTAATTAAGTTGGTACAGGTATGTATTATAAAATAAAGTTATTTAACTTTAATTTTGAAAGAGATATATATGATCTTGCATATGGAAACTTCAGCGACTGATGTGCCCTGTTTTTACCTGCAGTAATATCAATGTTGTATTTTTGGAACAATTTTGACAACAATAAATGCCATGCATGACAATTGTATTCTAGCAGTTGACATGTAATGTTTTTGCTTATTTAAGTACATATTTGTTGTCAGAGTTAGAAATAAAAAAATATTTAGTGGCTGTTTGGTTTCATAATACTGTATTATTATTATGATAAAAAGGATATCCTATTAACACTGTATTATTATTAGTAGTAGAAGAAGTAGTAATAGACACTTTATACACTTATCACATTATTGATATCAGTGTTATAGTTAGTGGATGGTCACTCTTTAAATTTTCCTTTTTACACATGAAAGCCATCAAGAAAATATTTATTTTATTCTCTGGCAGGAAAAAGAAAAAATTACAGTAATATCTCAGCTTGTCTTGCATGTTTATTGGATAAGAAGGTAAGATTAGTAGGACATTTTTGGGAGTTGTGACTTGTATTGAAACCTCATCAGACATCTCTCTGTGAATTATGAGTATACTCAATGGGGAGAAGACATCAGTTATATTTATGTTGTTTTTATCAGTGTAAAGTAAAACTGTAACTATAGTATTGAATAAAATTTTTGTGTCATACCCTAGAATTGATGTCTTTTTGTTTATCTTTTACACATATATTTTAATATGTGTTTTAATCTTTAGAGAAAAAAGGGGCTTTTTTAAAGTGATAATTTTGTTTGTCAATAAACAAAACACAATATGAAGAAGAGTCGTGTGGATGAGAATATTATATTTATGATCAAATCATATGTTGCATTTCGTTTTTCAGATGTTTCTTAATTAATCCATTATGTGTTTTCAAGTCAGAAGAACTGGGGAGAGCAAAATCAACTTATGAGAAAAAAGATATCCTTAGACCTGACATCACTGACATTATGATTTAGGGGGTTTCATTATTAAGAATAGTTTTGCAATAGAGTGTTGTAAACACTCCAGAAATTTGAATTATTTGTGACATTTATTGAAAAAAATAGAAATTCTTTATATCTTATTGCATTTTATCTAACAAAAATAAACAAAATAATAATTCTTTATAAAGCATTACATTTTATTGCCTCTGCAAATTGGCATTTACCTTACTTGTGCAACAGTAGACAAAGGAGAGTTATTGACTGAAAATATGCAAATAGAACTACAACAATGGTTAGAGAAACAGTGTTTGCCTAAAACAAGTGCTTAAATTATATTAAAGGTATAAGTTCTCCTCTTACATCTTTCATTTGATGTAATAATTGTTTTGTAATTTTGTAATGCAGTATGTTGTTGCAGCCACATCCATTTTATTAATGAAAAAGTTGAAAAAGGCAACATTATTATTATTTTATTAGCATTTCTTGGAATTTTGTAATGCAGTATGATGTTGCATTCCCATCCATTTTGCTAATTAAAAAATAATAATAATAAAACATTATTATTATTTTATTACCATTTCTTTGAATTTTGTAATGCAGTATGATGTTGCATCCTCATCCATTTTACTAATGGAAAGATGAATAAGGCAACTTTATTATTATTATTACCATTTCTTGGATTTTTTTTAAATGTAAGGTCACAGCAAAGGTGGTATTTCCGCACAAAAGGTCATGCCACAAGAAGGTTTGCAAATCATTGGATAGTATAAAATCTTGTTATTGTTTATGCCTACAAATGTCATAAGTGCCCTTAAAGGAAAATGTGTATATATAACAGTTCTAATTTATATGGCTGTTCATTCTCACCAAAATACATGAAGTATAGAATGGTTTTATGAATAGTATTGTTAGGCTGTTCATTAATATTCATTTGTACTTGAATGGTACATACAAGATGTATAGAGTAAGAATTTTAACTTCAGATAAATACAAATAATTGTTTCCACTTGTGAGGAATTATGATGTTTAAAAGGCTTAGGTGGAAGGCTGTTATCCATAAAGGTTTTAGGATAAAGTCCGTTAAACTCTTACAGATGAGGATCGTATTTACCTGTATATTAAAACAACCAATAAAACTGAGAGGGGTAATTTTAGATTTGCTTATAGATAGAGATGCTGATATAAAGAAACAAATTAATTTTCTTACAGCCAATATAACTTACCACAATTTATTGAATGGGAAACAGCTGAATATTCTTAAGAAAAATATATTAGCATTAACAGTTGAAATATTTTGGATAGTTTAATTTCAGATGAACATTGTCAACTTAAGAAAAGTTGAATCTTCATATTTAAATTATTTTACTAATAGAAAGGTTGCTAAATAAAATTTATACTTGAAACAGTTGGTACTCAGGGAAACTCCATAATTACAAAATGAAGAAAAACAAGACAATTGTACATTTACAAATATATTATTTATTATGACTCTGGTTTCATCTGATGATCCCCTTATTTTTAAATAAATATTTTGTTACCAGGCTCTTATATAAAATGTTTGACAAGTGGGTTATTGTTTACGAGATAAAAAGCCAATACATATTGTTTAAAGCATGTTAATGCTATGAGGATCTGGAGGTATGCCCATCGCAGAATATTTGTAAAAAATGTATTTTGTTAAGTTAAATATGGAAGTAATTTTGCTTAAAATATAGCTTAAACAATTGCATGGCTGTTAACATAAAACCTATAGTCATCCAATGAAAAGTAGCAAATCATCATTCTGTTGTAATACTGCATGATGAGGTAGACCTAAATTAGCATAAATATGTGTGTTTTATTATGTCTTCACTGGATCACTACTATACTGGGTTTTGATACTTGTGGTAGGCAGAGCACTAACATCTCATTGTGTAGTTTTGTACTCACTTACAAACAAACAAATGTTTTATTATAATACAGCACTGTACTATCTATATGCAGAATAATTATTCATTGTTAACTTATATTGCTAATTTAAACAACTCTACAACAAAAGGATACTAGCTATTATAAGCATTAACTATTATATATATGCATATATATGCTACCAAAATGGCATGCTCTGTCCTTTTGGGGCACTTTTTCATAAGTAATTTACATACAGTTTTAGTGTTGATAGCAGTGTCATAATGATATGTATTAAGCTAGAACACTCAGTTTTTTTGGTGTTTTTTTTTGGTTTATTCAATATGTGGAGAGCAGATGCCAAACGTTCACATAAACATGAACTTAGTTGCAGTTTGCAAAGTGTTTCAGTAAAATAAATATGTTTGGTAAAGTGAAGCACACTTTTACACAGTCAGTCAGTATCTGGGGCCTGTCTTGGAAAGGTAGAAAATGCAATCTTGTCTTCCATCACTGAAATTTTTCATCAAAAGTAACAGAATTTGGCAAGTTTTCCTTAAAAAATTCTATAACTTGTCTAATATCAGAGACAGAAAATGTGTGAGTTTTGATGGCATAAGTTTCTGAAATGATGCTGCTTGTTTAACGTGTATAAATCTGGAGAAAAGATTAGTAATAATGTTACTGCTTTCTTAAAGTAATCCTCCATAGAACATTATTATATGTGTTGTTGGCTAATTTGTGGTATGCTAACATTCCTATTAGATTTTTATGCAATATTACTGCTATGCCTAAAGATATGATGTCAAATCAGTTTTTATAGCATTGTTCTGTGAACAAAAAAACATCACAAACGTGTTGGCTTTGATCTTGTAATTTTACAGAAGCTTCTTTTAAGTAGTAAAAAAAACATCGTTAAGCTGTTGAACAAAAAAATGAATTCAAAAGATTCCAATATTTTCAAATGAATCAGAGCACTTTTCTTATCTTCAGCAGCCCCTTCTCATTTAACATTTCAAAATTATCATATCCATACACAATAACCACACACATGTTACCTAATAAAGAATAACAAACAAAACCTTTCCTGATCTTCATTATTCTCAACCTAGCATGTATAATACATACATTCAGCAGTAGAAGATGTGATGAAGTGGCTCCATGCTGGATGTTTTTTTGTTAGATTACCTTTAATAGTTTCCTATGTTTAGGTGAAGATTTAATCTAAATAGATATTCCTGTAACTTGATTGGTACAATATCGTATTAGTGGAATTGGACCAAATTTATGATAGTAAGATTAAATAAGTGTAAAATGCCTTACTTTGCATATCTCAATTATGTGTGTGTGTGTGTGTAATTGCGCCATTCAAGCGTAAAATAGAATATTCTATTTTTTATTACTATAGTTGTGTTTTTCATTTATTTACTATGAATATTTAGTTACATCAAAATGCTACATTTGCATTATGAGTAAATATGTGTGATGAAACTGACACCAGTTTCTCTAAAGTGACATTAAGATAATATCAATGTTGCAAGAAGTTTATGTAAATTTATGAATACATGAGGTGTATTCTCGTGACCTCCAAGGTGAATAAATACTATGCCAGAAGCTTTACTAAAAGAGAAGGAAAGTCATGAATTATTTAGTGAATGATACAGCTAGTAAATTATTTATGTTTTTCACTTGATATTGTTATTAATACTGAAAGATATTTTTGGAATATTCTGTTTACTGTATTTTTTGAAATTAGTTTTTTTTTCTTTTTAGTTCTCTTTCCTTATTATGTTGGCCCGGCATGGCCAAGCGCGTAAGGCGTGCGACTCGTAATCCGAGGGTCGCGGGTTCGCGCCCGCGTCGCGCTAAACATGCTCGCCCTCCCAGCCGTGGGGGCGTATAATGTGACGGTCAATCCCACTTTTCGTTGGTAAAAGAGTAGCCCAAGAGTTGGCGGTGGGTGGTGATGACTAGCTGCCTTCCCTCTAGTCTTACACTGCTAAATTAGGGACGGCTAGCACAGATAGCCCTCGAGTAGCTTTGTGCGAAATTCCAAACAAACAAACAAACCTTATTATGTTAATTGAAAAAATAAATATTTATGACATTTATTAAAATTAATGTCTAGTCCTTGTCAAGCACGTGTTTATTATCTGTGTTTTGGGTCAAGTTTATTTTTAAGTGTTGTTATTGTTGAGTAAATTGTTTTTTGTTGTTGTTTTTTAACCCTAATTATACAGGGTGTTCGGAAAGTCACTGTGCAGTTTTGAAAGCAGCGATAACAGCATTCATTGAGTCAATTTCAAGCCAGCAACTGATAGCGGTGTTTAGAAACAAAATAAGAAGGATCCAAGCCTGTATTGATGCCAACGAGGGTCACTTTCAACATTGTTTATAATTGTCATTCACATTTACCTCCTGTATTCTATATTGAAACATGTCTGTTAATAAATATATAAGTGCACAGTGACTTTCCGAATGCCCTGTAGTAGTGTGCCCATTTTAGACTGTTACGCAATATCTGTTATTCTGATCATGTGTAACTAAACAAAGCCAATACATTCTTCCCTAATTTTACAGTTATCATTTACAAAAAAAAAAAAAAAAAAGCATTATTGCCATTAGTTTCACATAGGTGTTTCATTCTGTTCAGTAATAAATGTCATAAGTCTAGCTTGTATATCATATATCGTGTAGTCTCGCGAATCACTCTTATACTTGTAGTGGGTAATTTTCAAATGGGTTTCAAGGGAAGAACAATTCTCAGCTTCATCCTTCTATGAAAATAAAAACATGCAAAAATGCTCGAATGTCAAACCGATAAACACTTTATAATTCTATTTCAGTGACACAACAAAGCTTGCTTCTGCTCAAAACCACAACTGTAAGTGTAATACAAGCATTTATGATTTGGATAATTTATATTGCATGGGTTTCGTATTTAGTTATTTTAAAATGTGAGAGTTTATAGTAAACGTGTTTGCAAAACACACGTTTTATAACGTACCTTCAGTTATTATTATTTACTGGAACTTTGTAATTTTTGTTGTTGATTTGATCGAGTATTATTGTGTGGAATATTCCAAACTTCTGTCGAAATATAAATACGTGCTGAAAGATTATGATTATGATTTAGATCTAAAGTGCGTAGTTGCGAGTTCAACAACAAAATGCGTATAGTGGTTATTTTTAAAATGAAATTATCATAAACCATATTATAATAACAGAGCAAAGAAGAAGAATTGTTTTGTCTGTTGTATGCTAAAGTAATTGTGATAACCAGCAGTGTAACAAACATTTGTTTGATTTGTTATAATATACTGTTTCAAAACCATTCTTCATATACAAAAGCCTGTAACACTGTCTAAACTGCCTGATAAAGGGTTCCTGCCCTAAACATAATAAATGATAGTAAAGTTGTTGTTACAGCCTTATATTTAACCAATTTTGAATGTTTTTCATTGTCTTTACCTTCATTTTCTTTCACTATTCGTTTGTTTTTGCTACACCTTATTTCACTGTAGACTCAAATCCTTAGCAAAGGAAAAATGTTTTGTAACATTTTCATTTAATTACTTAACAGATTTACTGTTCGCATCGGACGTGTTCTTCAAAGGCAGTCAAAGCAAGTATTCGCATAAGTTTTCACCCTTACTTCTTCCATTAAAGTATTTGTTGAGATATAGCCACGAATTGCATGTGCTTTCACTCAAACTTCTGACATTTGTATACAACATAGTGCTGCACAAAATCTCTCATTCTGATGGCTTACAAACAACTAGCAGAATATACGCACTAAAAGCATCCTTGATTAGTTTGACAGCCACTATTACAAATTCACAACTCAACTAAAACGTGCTTTAAGAGGATAAAACGTGTTTCAGCAAGAATACATGTGTGTCACAAACTTGCTTTTCAATGATGTAGATATGCGGATGTGCTTATATAGTAAGCGTCTGTGACTTGTTGGCGGTAAATTTGATAATATATAAACACCACACACTCGAATTGCTTTTGAAATTATATATATATATATTCAAAACAAGTTAAATGTATGTTTAAAAATTCTTTACGCTATGCAGATCACAGTTGTAGCTTAAACACAATATACCTCCCTCCTTGTCAAAAATCCATTTAGGCCAATTCAATTGATCTAGATTTCAGTTCACAAGCTGAACTATTTTTATCGCGAAAACATCGATGCATAGTCAGTCCAGTTGTGCTGTCGCGTGAGTAACCACAGTTATATCCTGAACTTCCAATAATCGTTTGTCTTTTGTCAAAGTCCACAAATGAAGATTCAATTAGTTTATAACACCGTTTCATGAGCCAAATTGTTCACCTTATCTCTCACAAACTGTTAATCTCACTCTAACACATCATCCATTAGGTCATTTCTTCCCGAGATTGTTAATTTTACGTTTATAACTTTTCTATCACCGAATTTATCTTTTTCATGACATTACTTTTACTCTGTTTCCAATCATCTGTAACTAGCTCACAGACGTTGAAAAAGAATTCTGGTGACGGACAAAAGTGGCATTGAAATTTATTTCAACGATAATCAGTCAAACTGAAATATAGTAGTTAAGAAAGATCACTGAGGTCACAACAATTCTCGTAACTGAAACAGATGTGGGAAATTCAAGCATGGTAGATTGTTACAATATCGTTTTGGAGAAATTCTTATAATTGTAATATTCTGGGTTCAATTTGATAAATAACAGCATTCAGATACAATAATTGTTATTCATAAAATCAAATACATGGCTTTATCTATACTTCACTCTCAATACAACAAGGTGAAATTCGTCTAATTGTGTCACATCATACAGAGGGTTGAGTATGTCATGTTAAAACTATTTTGGAACCTCTTAAAGTCCATGTTACATCAATCGTTCCTACTCTGTCTGATGACTATGTACATTGACAATAGTCCTGTGGCATAGTTTCCGTTTTAAAAGTGCTTACTGTGAAGCTGTAATTTCCAGCGCACACCACTCATTCCTGCTTGCTTTTCATACTCCAGTTAGTGCAAGGATGAACATTTCCTAGTGCCCATTTCAATAGTTTGATTACATAAATATTCACAGATTAAGTGTATGATGACTTGAATAATATATATTTTCATATGGAATAACAAGAGTGTTCATTTTATTCTCCAGCTGCTTGATATATACAGCACTTCCAAAAGTGTTAAAACAAAGTCAAAAATTAGATTTCATGCTACTTTCGATAAACAATGAAAGGTAAATCACAGGTGAAACATCAGAATTTTATTAATCTTCAAATTTAGTGCAACAGAAACTCGACGGAAGTGTTTGAGTTTAGAAAAATCAGTTACTATTTTGTGTATCCCCCTTTGCTTTAATAACTGAAGACTATTTGAGGCATTATTGCAACATATTTAATCAAAGTGTCCTTTGGGATTTTATTTCAAATGTTTCTGAGTCACTCCCATAAAATTTCTTTGGAAGTAACTTTTGGTTTGTCAAGTTTTTGATCTATCAAATCCCAGATCTGCTCAATTGAGTGGAAATCAAGTCTCTGTGGAACTAATGCATTATTTGAATAATTCTAGCAGGTTTTTTCTTAGCTAGTATTATTTGCATTAGTTTGATGAGAATTTGGGGTCATTATCTTCTTGGTAGTAAAATATGTAAGCTATTGAATATACCTATTTTAAAAGTACGTCCTGTCGTTTCAGCAGGAAAACATCCCTACACCATCGCATTGCTCACCCCATACTTCATAGTAGGTGCTATACATTAAGGTAAGTATCTTTCATCCTTCTTCTGCCAGATGCACAATCTACGTTTGAACCATATATTTTAAACTTGGATTCATCTGTTCATAACACTCCTAAACACCAACAGTCCAGTTTTTGTTTTGTTTTTTATTTTTTTAGAAAATTTAATTACCTTGACAATATTTGGAGATCGAAGTAAAAGATTTCCCATTGTTACACGACCAAATATCGCATTCTCGTTGAGTCTTTTTGATATTGTAGATCTGGACACTTTTCTCTCATTTGGTACATGGTCGTTTATCTCGTGCTTGAGATGAGTGACAGTCTTTATACTATCTTGGAGAGTGCATAAACGAAGATACTTGACATCAGTATCATTGAGTTTAGGTGTTTTGGTTTTTCTTTTTCCTATTTTCAAATTTATTTGTCTTAGTCTTGCAATAAAGGGTGTACTTGACAAGTCTCAATAAATTTCTCAGAGAGTTCAATCAACACCACATAAAGCATGTATGCTAAATGTCTACTGTACTGATAATTCTCTACAGTTTTGTGACCGTAGCATGACAACAAAACTTAATATATGGTGTTAAACACTGTTTTTATCAAGGTTTATTTGTGGGTTGCTAATATATTTATCTTTTCTAGCACATACCAATACCATATGCTAGCTCCTTGCTAGCTTCTTTCTGTATATAAGATACTTCACGGGATACTATGACAGTTATTTCAGACCCTACATTTGATTAGTATTCTCATTCAAGTGGAACCCATGTGATATGCCTTTTGTACAAGTACATGGGAATTCTAAAGAATCATAAGTATTCTCAACCTGATTCGTTAAGTTGTCAACGGGGATCAGTGAAACATTACCATAGTTTTGAAATTTACATTCTGTAATGGCATGGAAGAATTAATCCACAAAATGGAAAGAGTGACAAAATATTCTCTAGTCCTAATACTTTTGCAAAAGTACTGTACAACAGATGAATGGATACGTGATGGAAACAACGTGTAAACACATGATTTGTATCAATTTTAAATACAGAGATACTTCTTGATTCTGTTGCATACTGTTACCTGGGTTGGCTTTCACCAGTGACATTTGTGTTCGTATATTCTCACCTGGTATAAGACGATTCACTCTTCTTACCATTACTGGGACATAAACTTATTGCATGTATCTTTCTGCATTGCCGTTATACCTCAAGCTGATCCATATTCATTCGTTTTCCAATCCCCTTAAAAAATGGCATTTCAACTTGAAAATACGAAACACTTAATCTGAGGACATTTTTTATTATCTGGATGTATGAATATTTTGCATTAAAAAGGGCTATTATATACTTTTTCAAAATCAATCAATTTTTGGTGGAATCACAGAACATATAACACTCAAAAAAATGTAAAAATGTAATTCTGATACTTGCTGTTATACTGCAACTTTACATCAGATGTAGTTGTCACATGACTCACTGAATTAAATATTAAAATTTATTTTAACATAACGTATTCAACTTTGAACTCTTTAATTTGTTCATTTTCAACAGTTGAAAAGTTATGCATCATAAAAGTCTGTCTCCTTTTTCCAATAGGCCTAGCATGGTTAGGTGGTTAGGGCACTCGACTCATAATCGGAGTATCGCGGACTGAAATCACCGTCACACCAAACATGCCCTTTCAGCCGTGGGGGCGTTATAATATGACGGTCAATCAGACTATTCGTTGGTAAAATAGTAACCCACGGCTACTATTTTAGTAATAGTACTAAATCACCCCCACGGTGATTACCGTGCCATTATAATGGCAGTGAGTGGTGATGACTAGTTGCCTAAGGGACGGCTGGTGCAGTAGCCCTCGTGTAGCTTTGCGCGAAATTCAAAACAAACCAAACACTTTTCCAATTTGAGATAAGTAGTAGTTTCTGAATAACTGTTAGCTGCTATATAACCGTTTTTAAATGTTATAGTAAAGTTAAATACAGTAGAATTATAAGCATTGTCGAAGGACCTAGTCAATATACGGTCTGACGTCTTTTGTAGTTTACACAACTATCCAGTCGTTTTTACCAAGGTCTGCCTCCAAGAGTTAATAGCCATTGTTCTAATGGCAGATATCATATATATACATACATATATTGTTATTTTTATAGGTTCTGATAACAAATAATTTCACACATTTAGGCAAATAAATGTTGTTTGTTTTGTATTTTTGCTTTTTTATAGTGATGCTCCTGGTAAATAGGCATTCACTGTCATTCTTCTTTAAAGATAGAAAGGTTATTCTTCCTACTTTTCACTTTATTGTAATCTGTCCATTCTGTATTTATATCATATTTACGGGCCTCAAACAATAATCTTACATAATACTTGATATCTCTATTTTGCATATTCTATTTGAATATAAAATTTTATAAGGGACAGGCGTCAGTAGGCACCAAAATATAGAGTGAGTGCTCCGATTCTATTTCTCATTACCCCAAATCCATTTGGTGCTCTTGAAAGATACGAATAGAAAACCATGGTTAATATCATACTGAAACATCGAAATTTCCAGCGAGCTCTGGGACAGAGCCCCGAATCTTTTAAAGATCTAACATTGCCTCAGTCATGGGATTTGTAAAGCGTCAAATCATTGTACGATTAATTGTGTGATTTTTTTAGCTAATAGAAACCAATTTAATTGTCCTCACTAAATTAGTGAGTTAACAAATGAGTTGCACCTTATATTTGTAAACTCTAAATTCAGCTCAGAAAGGGAAAGGACTTTTTTGTTTCCATAGTTAACACGTTTCAGGGTTTTCTTTTTGTCATAAATAATATGTGTAAAAACTACATGAGTGATTATCTTTAACAATAGAAGGTGGTAATGCATACATATGTATATAAAATAAATAAAAGATTAAAAATTTTAAGAATTTCAAATAGGGTTTGTTTGTTTTTGAATTTCGCGCAAAGCTACACAAGAGCTATCTGCGCTAGCCATCCCTAATTTAGCAGTGTGAGACGAGAGGAAAGGCAGCTAGTCATCACCACCCACCGCCAACTCTTGGAGTACTATTTTACCAATGAATAGTGGGATTGACCGTCACAATATAACGCTCCTACGGCTGTAAGGGCGAGTATATTTGGTGCGACGGGGATTCGAACCAGAGACACTCAGATTATGGGTCGAATGCCTTAACCCATTTGGCCATGCCGGGCCTCTGAAGATAAGGATTGTTAAAAGTAAGGAAACAAGGCTGGGGATACTATAGACATTACTTACTTAAACTACAAACCCTTATTTTGATTCCATAGTGTTACCCAAGAATTACATTCAGTGAAGTCAAAATAGTGATTTGTTATTGGAGTAAATAATGTCTACAGTACCTCCAGTCTTGTTTCCTTACTTTTTACAGTTTCTATTTTTCCCATGGCAAGGTCGTTAGGGCGCTCGACTTGCAATCTACAGGTCGAGAGTTTGGATCTCTGTCCCACCAGACATGCTTGCCCTTTTAACCATAGCGGCATTATAAAGTAATGATCAATCCCACTATTCGTGGGTAAAAGAATAGTCCAAAGACTATCGGTGACGACTAGCTGCCTTTCTTCTAACATATCACTGCTAAATTAGAAACGGCTAATAAAGATAGTCCTCATGTAGCTTTGCATAATATTCCAAAAAGAAACCCTATCTGCAGGTTTGTAAATTTTCATTTTTTATTTATCCTGTTTCCTGGCTTTTTTATGCTCAATTATGGGCAAAGAATTGCTTGATATGGTAGCTAACTTTATAATGATTATGAACATAGCTAGCAGCTGGCCGATATGGTTCATGATGATTTACTGTAGCTGTTGACTATTTGATCGCATTATTTCGATGTATAAAATGTTAAGTTGCAGCTGAAAATTTTCATGTAGATTTGTTTGAGAATATAGTGAGCATTAACAGTTTCGGTGTAACAAAATTTACATGAAATAATGCAAAGTGATGGGCAAATTTATGCCTTGAATAAGACACAACCCCCTCTAAGCGTGTATAAAATTTTACCAGTAGAAAAACATTCTTTTCAAATAAACATGTAAGTCTTAAGTATCACTTTCAATAAAAATTCAGGTCTTTTACACTGATTATTCCACGTATATGTGTGTGCAATAAAATTTAATATTTTGTGTATTGATTTTTAAACTCTAATATTTCCTTCGTATAGAATTTGGCTCCTTAACCTGTTGACTGACAAGTATTTCAGCTGCTACAACAGAACTCTAATGCTTCTTCATTTTGTAACTTTTTCGTGACGCCATTTTG
This sequence comes from Tachypleus tridentatus, assembly GCF_004210375.1. Lineage (NCBI taxonomy): Eukaryota > Metazoa > Arthropoda > Merostomata > Xiphosura > Limulidae > Tachypleus > Tachypleus tridentatus. Next base: position 97,501,380 of record NC_134826.1, read on the forward strand.
GATCGAAAGTGAAACAATTTGTAGGTAGGTAAAATGTATGTATGGTGCTGACATCTAGCGTTGAAGTTAGGTATTATTGAGAACGAATTAACTCGTCCTTGGCACTGTGTTACCGATCGGCTTGGACAAGTTATCTAGTCTACGGCACTGAACAGGTTAATGACACCGATTGTATAGAGTACAAAAGCTCTGAGTTCCAACACGTTAAAGTCATCTAATGTTCATCAACTACTGACTTGTAATTCGGTTTCATCTTATACTTTTTTTTTTAATAATCCCAATTTTTGTAAGAAACTAACTTCAAGGAGTAGTGACAACATTGCTTACACTAAAATATATATATTAAAAAGTTTATGTACAGTACAGAAGAAAAAATCGACTACCTTATTTAGTATTATACAAAATGTTTACCAAGCTGGTTTTGTTGTAGGCTGGTAAGAGAATAATGATAAAAAATTTACAAACGGGCCATTTTGAGCGGATTTTCCTTTCCTTGTAAGTCTGATATACGTGTGTATGTGTTTTCTTTTTATGTTTTACACGTGTACAACCTTAGCAGTCAATAGTAAATGCTTTAAAGTGTTGTTTGAGCTGAATCTTTATTGTTTTAGGTGATTTTTGTCCGAACGTTTTATTACGGTTTTGTGCAAATCCTTGCTATTCCCATTATGAATCATTATCGAATGAGTCATGATATGGCCCGGCATGGCCAAACGTGTTAAGGCGTGCGACTCGTAATCTGAGGATCGCGGGTTCGCATCCCCGTCGCGCCAAAACATGCTCGCCCTTTCAGCCGTGGGTGGCGTTATAATGTGACGGTCAATCCCACTTTTCGTTGGTAAAAGAGTAGCCCAAGAGTTGGCGGTGGGTGGTGATGACTAGCTGCCTTCCCTCTAGTCTTACACTGCTAAATTAGGGACGGCTAGCACAGATAGCCCTCGACTAGCTTTGTGCGAAATTCAAAAAAACAAACAAACAAACAAATGATTCATGATAGTGCTTCCCTTAGTTAAAAAAAATAGCCCCACCTAACAGACTAAGAGCTACAATATAAATCAAGTAAGTGCTTAGTTTCTGCTGAATATGAGATTCCGAGTCTGTTTTTGATTTCTTAAAATCTAGTGATGGAAATAAGTAATAAAATTAACTTTAATACTATTTCGGTTGCACTGAGAACTATTTTTGACTGACACACTTAGCTATAATACTTCTCTTCAGCCCTATCCCATATAGTAGCCTTAATAATATTCTAACTGTTATCCTCGAAACTCAAATTCTATCTACCAGTCGACAAGAATTCGGCACTCTCTTCTCTCCCTACACACTATAAACTAACTACTGAATCCAGTACAAACTGATGGATTAGTTTTAATATCATTATACTGATTTCATTAAACTAGAATACTTATCACAGATATATAATTTTTAAAGTATACTTGTTTAGTTTTTGTGTGTGTAATTGAAAAAGTGTTAACAGATATTGAGATTGCTTAATGTACATATCAATCAATCTTAATTATTATAACTTTCAGTTATCATGTTTTTAAAAGGCTGTGTATAAAGACTGTACAAAATTGCTGCTTAAAGGAACCAATATGAATTTGCAAATAAAAAAAATGTACAGGGCAAATTCATTTACGATGGCATATTATAAAATAACTATCATTCTAATATAAAAAAAACACTGGTGTTCCAGACTTCGTAAAGAGTGGATACTTAGCTAGACATGAAAATTTTATATTAATAGATTAAAAGTATGAGAAACTGCTTTTAGCAGCTCCTGCGCTGCAAAAACTAGTTTCCTCCAGTGGCACAGCGGTGTGTTTACTGACTTACAACGCTAGATACCGAGTTTTGATAATTGTGGTAGGCAGAGCACAGATAGCCCAATTTGTAGCTTTATGCTTCATTTCAAAACAAACAAACAATACAAATCAAAGGTAACTCAAAGCTGGCGTGGGCCATTGTTCTTAGAGAAATCAAAATAATAATAATACGATTTACATCTGCTATAAGTCACTTACGCAAATGTGGGCGTGCTATACCGGTTCCGATGTTTCTGTAAAACATGACTTTTCTGTAATTTTACAACAAAAATCTGTAAGGGGAAAAAATCTGAAATGTGGAATACAAAAAAAAAAAAAAAAAAAGGTACCGGAGCACTAAGATACAGTACTCGAATTTGACTCTTAATAAATTATATGTGCGTGTGTAAAATGTGTAATTCTTAATTTAGGAGTAGAAAAGCCGGTACTGGTCAAAACTTTAACTCTAGAAATAATTTATATTTTAATGCTAGGTGAAGTACTAAAATTAAAGATAAAACTTAATATTGGGTAAATGTATAATACCATTAAAGTATCAAAATGTCTATTCATAGAAATATCAGTTTAAATTGTATTTCACTACATATTACTAAATTTTTTTCTATGCCACGTGAGAACGGTGGCGGTAAATTACAACCCTTGTGTAAGTTATTGCTCTTGTGTTTTTAAACATTTTCTAAATGATGATGGCAATTACATTTTAATTTTGTATTGTAAACATTTTCCACCTGGTTATTTTCACATATTAGTATTAGTCTTTCTATATTTTAATTAATACATTACTTAAAAGTTAAAAAACCGTCATGCGAATGTAGTATTTCTGTTTTAACAACAGTATTACTGACAATTAAGCCTAACTTTTACATTTACAGCAAGTTAATAACTGAATAAAGGACATTTCCGTTAAAAGTTACATTATGAAATAATCTGTTACATTGTAACTAAGCTCATGGAAAAACGTAATAAAAAATTAAGGTTTATAATTATAGGCTTATGGAGTCTAGAGAGTTATTCAAATATCATGCTTATTTGTTTTATTATTGAATGGTAAATAATATTTGTGAGAAGCGATAACATGCGCAGAAATGTAACGTGAGAAAACTAATGTTAGTTATGTGGATGTCTATCCAATGGGTGTGAAGATATTAGTTCGAAGTTTTAGTTGTAATGTGATATAAGATTTTATTATTAGTTTCTGTTGTTGAACTGGAAACGTGGCATTTCTCGTCATGATTCACATTAGTGAAATAAAACTAAGTTATAATTTGTAAGCATATACATTTTGAAACTGAGAAGTTTATTTCATGCAACCAACTATAATTTTATGTTTATGAAAATTTCATCATAAAATACAGAAATTAAATCTTAAGTTTTGTTCTGTTTATTTGAGCCCTCTAACTTGGAAATAATGAGTATCTTTAGCAAGTGCCATTATTTCATGTTAAAAATGTATTTCATTAACATTTAAGTTTATTATTTTGTAATTTGCATATCATGCAAAAATGTCAAGTATAAGATGTCTGGCAAAAATTGAAATTGTAATGATATCACATCTGTCTGGAAGAAACATTAGTAAGAGGAAATAAAGATCGAGGTAAAAAAGAATGCTGCTCTGCCTGTCAAGGTCAGCTTTATATCACAGCATCCTAACCAATTTACACATAACTAAATAACATGAAATATAGAATATGTTTTGTTTTCTCTATTATTCAGTTTTCAAATGCTTTTGAACACTGATAGTTTGATGTTAATGGCAGTCTAGTTTTAAAGAGTTAAATATTTAATTTCCATGTGAGAGTATTCCAAGTAACTTTTTGCTTATTTGTAGTTGTAAAGGTACCAATAAAAATGTATTGAAATATATTTTCTTTAGATGAATAAAAAGCAACTTATATTTGGTTTCATGTTTCTTCCTACAATGTTAATTCTGTGTTGACTTTTTTCCTGCTTTAGCCGATGTTTGGAAGGTCTTTTCATATCAGTGTCCTGATGAGGTGACAATGGAAAGTGAGAAACTGACTAGTCAAATAACTACATTACACAGTATTATATATAAACATTAGTATAGTTTTGCTTTTGTCTGATATAATGTCATTAGGTTTGCTGATGTTGCAAGATATGTGACTAAATTAGTCTGCAGTGAAAATGTTGTTATTACATGATTGTAAGCTATAGTTTTCTATAGCTAATATCCTGTTGGTTTGATTGGTAGGCTTGTAAAATGATGATGTTGATCTTTTACAGGACAATGGTGTTTTTTACTTGCAATGCTTGTGGTCAAGCTGTGAAGAAGAATCAAGTTGAAAAACATTACCAGACACAGTGTCGTAACTGTACAGTTTTGTCATGTATTGATTGCGGTAAAGATTTTTGGTGAGCTGAATATACAAATCAGTTGTTTTCCTCTAATTTAAAAATAATTAAAGAAATATAATTGATTGATTTAATAAACATACTTTTTATATAAAAAGGGTTATAATTCAGATAGGTTTAGACATGTAGATTTAGAAAACAATTAACATTCACAACTTTTTCTTATCTGTTAGACTTTTGCCCAGTCATTGTGTTCTATTCTCTGAGGAATATGAATATGTAGAGAGTTTCAGTATCATAGCAAACCATTTGATCTTTCAATCCTGTCCTTGCCCACCTGTTTTTATAAAAGGTAACAATTCAAATCCACTGTTTATTATTTGGGAAATAATTGATTTCCATCTTGAAATCTAGTAAGTTACTGGTCTGTGGCAACTCATTCCATAAGTCAGTATCCTTGAAAGAAATAGAAAACTGTCTTAACTAGAGTCTAGACTTTCTTTTTCAAATCTTAAACTTGTGTCCTTGTGTCTTGTTATCTTTAGAATATAGCACAAAGCAATCACAGGATTTTATGCTATAGGTTTCACAAATTAATTTGTAAACTGCAAGCCAAATTATTACCCTTTTTTTCTTAACAAAGAGAAACTAATGAAATTTAACTTGTCTTTGTAAAATGCCTTATTCATTCCTCAAATCATACTAGTTGCCTTCATTTAAACATTTTCAAATAAGTCATAATCCATTCTTAGATAAAGATACTAAGACTACACAGTATTCTAGTGAGACTTAACTAGTGATTTGTATATAGGGGTTATTACTTCTTTTGTTTTGTAATTATCCATACTGTTAGCTTAACTACTTTAAACAGTAAACTGCTACTGCTTCAGGGACTTGAATGACTTATCCTTTACTTTTCCAACATTTTCTTTGCTTGTGATGTTGAGTGGATTCCCATCAATGTTAACCACCTGACTATGGGAAGGTGTAATTGCATATCTCATGACTTCTTACAGCTACATTCCATATTAAATTATTGTGACCCTACAATTAAATTTGGTATCAAACATATTTAATAAACCAACTTTTAATATTATATAGGTTTTTAGTTTTAATCTTATAAGAAAATATGTTTAAAAAAATCCTCAATTTCTGCCATATACTAGAAAATTGGATCCACTTGCATCTGTTACATCATCTTTGTTGCAAATTACCAATAGCTCTTTCTAATATTTTATATTATATTATTTAAAACCAACAGAAGCCAAAGCTATAATGTATCAAATGGTGTATTATATTGTATTTTCTGTACAGAGAATTGTCTATTCAGCTTTCATTTCAAAAATGTTTCTCGCAGGGATCGTATAGACAGGCTAAGCTGAATTTTTAAAAGGCTCTTATAGCATATAATTAGAAAGCCAGACAAATTATGATGTGTTTTTATTATATTGACTTCCCAGTCATGCCTAGCTAACATTACATAATTTGCATTGATGTTGTGCATGTGCACTCAGGTCATGTAGCTGTTAATATAAAACTGACCTTCAGTCTTTCCTTATCTTGGCTGTGTTTCAATGGACTAGTATTTTATAATATACAGCCATATTTCAATTATTATTCATTGTATATATATATATACAGATTATTAATATTTAGAAATAAATTATTAATCTTATTTTTCTTAAAATACAAAATAGTAAATCAAAAAGTAAAGTAGACAATTATCTGTTCTTGCTACAACCTTTGTAGTTGGTTACTGCTGGATATAGGTTGGTAAGCCTTTTAAAATTTAAAATGTTTTTAGGTTTTTATATATATGCAGTTGAATAAGTTAAAAAAATCATAAATAACTATACTGATACCATAGAATTCCACTATAATTTATTAAGATAAATACTAAATAAATTATTTAATACTAGATGTATTTAATTTTTAAAAATTATGAAACTTTGAACAGATTAAAGACACAACCTACCTCCTTGTAATCATGGTTTGAAAGAATGTGGTAGCCTTTTCATAGATTATGGCTTTGAAAATAATAAAAGGGACATTCTAAACTGTTGACTGGTTTTCACATGTAATATACAGTAGTAGGAGTATATAAGGGACAGTTTCACCATGTTTGATTCAGAACACAAGTTATGTCTCAGCAGAATAAAAAGATTTAAGGCTCTTGTCAGTGTTAGTACTTTGAGTTCCTACTTTATGCGAACTAATAGACTTAGTATTTTGACATCACAGTCATCTAATTTTAAACAGTGCTGCATTGAACATATCACATGACTCACTAAAATCTATATTTAGATGTGTCTTTTTTTATTATTTACTATTGAATTAAGATATTAACTCATAAATATAATATTTATACAATATAAGTATATAAATTATACATATAATATTTATACAATTTGATTCCAAACGTATTGACATAAATTCTTAAAATAGTAGTTCAATAAAATTTTGAATGCAAGTCAACAAACACAATGACATGGCCTTTGAACTGTGACCTGTCACGAAAGGGATAAAGAAGTTGAATTTCATTCATTGAACTGTTTCTTTCTTTGTCAAAGTACAAGAAAAAAAATCCTTCTTCTACATTATCATTTCTCTGAGTAACACTGTCACCATCACGGGACCTATGCTTACTATCGCTATTGGAGACTTGTCTGTGAATGAACAACCATTTTTTAAAAGGTTGTATGTTCCCTCATGCATATAGGATTTCCTTCCATTTATTCAGCTGATGTTACTTTTCCACAATTTAAATCTGGCCAGGATGATGATGATATTTTCTTGCTATTTCCCCACCAGGGTCTGCTATACATACTGTTTTATACTGAATATTTTTCGTCATTTTAATCTTTTTCTTGACATGACTTTACAGCCATGTTTCTTATTTCTCTTTCCTTCTTCAATGTCTTGTGACTCCTTCCATATTGAAGATTACTTTGTCATCCTTCTTTCTCCTGATACTAGGGCCCATGCAGGTTTTGTTTCTTAAATGAATGTGCAACCAAAATCATGTGCCTTGTCCTTCTTGCTTCTTTTGTTTTGGCTTTGCCATTCTTCATTTTCACTCATCAATTCCACATTTTTTTAATCTCTTTTACCTCTTTGAGGAGTGAACCCCATAACTTCTAGGATAAAATTTTCACATCTCCTTTTCTTTCTTACCACTTTCCTACATTACTTCCCACCCCTTCATGTTATTTCTGAAGTTATTCATTGTGTTTCTTTTTTTTTAAAGAGATTCATTCATTTTTCTCTACCTCTTTAACCAATACTACATCTTCTGTTCTGTCTTTCCTTACTTGGGTCCTCTGTTGTTGAGACGTGTTGAGTCAGGATTATTTCCTAAATAATGTTCACCTGACTTATCTACATAATCTTTGTTGGACTTCCTTCTTTGCCTAGAAGACTTTGGTGGTGGTCCTGACATTTTGAACACTATGAGACCAAGGTGGCCAAACATCAGTCCTTATTGTTTTCTTTAGTTTCTTAACTTTCTCATTCTCATTGTTCCTGTTATGGGACTCCTCTCCTTCCAGGGACCTATCATCTACCCTTACTGGATGGGTTTACCAACTTCTCAGGTTAATGTATTCTTCTTTGGATATTGATGCTGGCAGTCTCTTTCAAATTTTATCTTACACTCTTGTAACCTGTTTTCACTGACCCTTGGATGAGATCCTTCAGACTGACATATGGACAAATCTATGTTTTAGTTTATCAGCATCATTGTTTGACTGTTTTGTGTCTTGTTGGTTTTTGAGTCTCTCCAGTTGCTATTCTTCATTCTACACACTGTCTTTGAGAAGAGTAAATAAGTTTTCTTTTCCAACACTTTCTTCTATCTTATAGGATCCTGCCAGATGGCTGATGTGACCTCTCAGGGTATGCCTACTTCCCAAAATCCACATCAGGTCAAGGATGAGGGAAAATGCTCAGCCCATCCACCCAGACTCTTCTAGTGTCCACAGTTGAGATGGGGTATTTCACAAGCCCACTAGAAGTATCCTTATAATATTAAACTTGCTCAATTGCCCAATCCAAGCCTTACCATTCCATGGACTGTCATGGAAAATAGTGAGCACCAGAGCAATATTTCTGTTCACGTCTCTGGCTTCTGCTTGCCAGCTTTTTAAAACAGGGTTTCATGGTCAACTATTGCATTATATCCTGCAAAAGATCTTGAGAGCAGTCATCAGATGGAGATCTGAGTGCTTCTCTGAATAAATTAAGAAATAAATTATATATAACATTAAAATTTGAATTATAATCTACAATTTTAAATTAATAAAATAGTAGTTCAATAAAATTTTGAATGCAAATCTGCAAACATGATGATAAGGCTTTTGACCTGTGGTGCAGTGGGAAAGGGTTAACTTAGTTGTAACTAGGAACTGAAAAGTAATTCATGCTATCATTATTTTTCAAATCTAATGAAACTTCAGTGATTTCCATTATATAATGATATTCTATCCCAATTGAACTCATTTATGTTGTTCCTGATACTCCTAACATTTGAATAATAATAGCAACTAATCTTATTTTTGTATTCTATTTTATTTCTTTTTAACTTTGTTTTTCGACAGTGACTTATGAGAGAAAAAAAAGAGATTTATAATGCTCTTGTTTCACATTTAAATGAAACAATGAAGTTTACATGATTTTTATAAATTTTAATATGTAATTTTTGCAGTATTATTATATAAGAATATAAAAACATTTTAATGGAACTTTTGTTTCTTATCATTCAGCCCACTTGATGAACTCTAATAATGAATTTTAATAATAATTTTGAGTAGTGACTTATTGAAACAAAATATTGATCTGTAATGTTATTTTTACTTGCCTCTGATTTTGAATTTGAAAGAAAAATTAAAGAGAAATATGGTGGGAGAAGCAGCAAATTGTGTGATTTATAAAACTATTTTAGTTCAACTGTTGCATGCAAAATTGTCAAATTAATAAAACTTCTCATAACAAGACTTAATAACAACTCTCTTTGGTTTCTTTCCATAATTCTTAATTTCAACACCATCTCGTGTTTCTGTTCTAAGTTACTTAATTCATGTTTTTTTTTGTAAGTACTTATGCATCAGTTTTTCAGAATCATTTGATTGGGCTGCCATTTATTCATTAATTTTATTAAAGTTGTAAAGGATGTAAATGCTGATTGACTAAAATGTTGATTTGCAGTATTGCAGTAAGCCTTCAGAAGTATCATGGTACCAAAAAGGAAGAGAACTTATTTTTTGTAAATTTTGTCCTGCAATTAATTTTTTTCAGTATATTAAGAACACAATTTAAATCAGTTATTTTATATTTATTTGAGGAAATACATAAATTTAGTTATCAGAAGCACATTTTTGGTTATCTTGAGTGACTGAATATCCATTAATTTTGTGTCTTGTATGTTTATTTTTAGATCTTACAGACTTACTTTAAAATTATTATTTAATCTATTATACTTTAAATACCATACTTCTCATACCATGGTGATTCTATCAGTTAGTGTATTGCAAATATTTCAAGGTTACTTACCACTATCTAAGTTTAGTATAAACTATTTTTTTCGTAAATGTTTAGAAGTTCTCAAAACATTTTGCTGCTTAACCTGCTGTGAAACCTACTTTTCTTGTGTAATCCTCCCTCACTCTTAAAATTATCACACTGGTACAACTAACCAGTCTGTTGTTTAAGCATAATCCTGATAATATTTCATGTAATTCTTGAATCCTCTTAAGTCCCTCAGTTTTTGAACTTCACACAATCCCTGGCACCTATCATATTATCATTTATGTTCTGACAACATCAGAGCACATTTAGCAAAGTTTGTGCATCTATGAAACAATTTCATCTCAGATCCATAAGTGCTTTAGACATTGTCCAAAGGTCTTTCCATTTAATTTCTTAAACCCCCTCCCTTTCTCTCCTCATGATCCTATTTATTACCAGTGTCTCTCTGAAGCAGTTCTGAGTATTCTACTCAAGGCTGTCATAGAACCTGTCATTTTCAGAAATTGGGGATGGGTGCCCTGTTATAGATCTTTTTCAACTTAACTGATTTCTGAACTTTCCTCATTTCACTGTGGAGTCCTTCCTTAACCTGCATTGAGCATTTACTCTGGATCTTCATATATTTTGGATGCATACCTTCACATTCCTGTTTCTTTAACAGCCAGATGTTACTTTTGTTTTGTCCACAAGGACCAAGTTTATCAATATCTTGCCTTGTTGTTTGGTCTGATATCTGCACCCTGTGTATTCTGTCAGATGGTTAAAGCTCTTGCTTGACTTATTCATTCTTTTGGTTTGCAGTTCCTTATGCATTTGTAGTTGTTTTTCAAGTCCTGTCTTAATTGGACTCAGCATTCTCCACACTGTTAGTGATAGGACTGTTAGTTCTTAAGGCTTAATCTTCTCTGTTTCTTACTGCATGTGAGGTTCTTTCTGTTCTATAGAGTTCTGTTCTGTGGAAGTCCTCATTCTCTTAAATTATGTCAGCTGTGCACCCTTCAGTGGGTGTTGAATGATTGATGGAATTTTACTCAGATCCCATGGATTCTGTTCTCCTTCTCCCTCCCCCTGTGCATGTTGATTTTGCTTGGCGACTCAATACAGACACCACCACAAGAGGTGTTCATCTTCTACCTTCCTGTCCAGAGTTGCATCTTTTTTTATGGATACTTCTCTAATGGTTGGGAAGTGTATCTAGATACAAAAGAAATTGCAGATTGTTGGTCATTGGTCAAGGCAGCTATGGACAATAGTATGCTAGAGCCTTTTGCTATTTATTGGGCCCTGGATCATTTCCTGGCTTTAATATAAGACAAAGTAGTAATAATTCATTCTTAAAATTTTACCATTGTTTCCTATATCAGTCAACAAGGGGTACCTATTCACATTTGCTTTTTTTCCATACATTAGAACTCCTCTTCTGGGTCAATTCACATCACACATGACTATTGGGTTATCATGTTCCCTATGCTTTGAATCTTGATGCAGATCAGTTGTCTCATTCTGACAAGGCTCTCCTCATTGAAAGGCCCCTCAATTTTTGGGTGTTTGAGTGGTTGTGCTGTCAGTGGGGTAATCCTCTTCTGGATGCATTTGCCACTTTTTCAATACTAAATTGCCTTTTTCTTGGTCTGCAATCCCACATTCTTTCTCCTTCCATCTGTTCTTCCTCAAGTAATGTCACTATATCATTTATCCAAGCAAGGTTTTTGATAGGGATATAACCCAGTAGGGTTTTATATTAAGTGTAATTTTATATATATTTTATTTTTTTGAAAGATTTATATTCTTTTGTTTCAAAAATTTAATTGACTTTTTCAACACTTGTGTAAAACTCCATTGGTAATATTCCTTACTCTCAGTCTCTTCAGACTGATGAGTGATACTATTACTTGAAATTGCAGTAACCGGTTTCATCACTTTACAAGTTTTGTTGCATATAGTGTTTTTGCAGTTGTTGATGGTAATGTTTTCCTTCACATAGGGGAGACAACTACAAAACACATACTAAATGCATTAGTGAAGATCAGAAGTATGGAGGAAAAGATTATAAACCAAAACCAAATGCTAATAAAGGAGAGGCTAAACAAGATATGTGGATTCAGGTTTGACTAATATTTTAAGTGTTACACAAACACTTTACTCTGCAGTGTTTCTTGTTAAACTGCTATTAGTGAATGATTATAAGTAAGACATGAGTGTTTGGTCCTGAAGTAAATTGGAAAAAGGTGCTCTTCATAGAAAATATTATGTATTTTAGCTAATGAACTAAATCATAGTATAATAAATAACATTGGAAATTTCAAGTCTACCTGCTTGCTTTTGACTTGAGTTTTTGTTCTTGTCTAGCAAGTTGTAATAATGTGTCACAATTTTATACTACTTCAAAATACAGTCTTGGTGGTAGACATCCCTGTGCATTTTCCACACATGATATAAGGACTAAGATTTTAATCAGTCATGTATCTCCTTGCAATGCCAGCTAGACAGATTGTAATTAGCTACTGATTGTGTGATGTACTTCTTCATAATATCAACTAGTCAATATCAGCTAGTAATATCATAATCAGTCATTAATTTTTAGGCTTTCTCCAAAATTTTCTACAGGTGTCTTAGTCATATTATAATGAAACCCTTTTAACTTATAAATAATGTGACATTAATGATCCTTTGAACCAACAATCATATCCTGATTCCCAATCTCCCTCAACAAACAAAATGCTAATTACTAAAACTCCAGCCCTAATTCCTCAAATATTCTTCACTTGTATTTTAAATTTCTATTAAGTTGTATTCTAACTATTGTAGATGGCAGTATGTTCCACAATTTGATCATTCTGCCTCAAAACTGTCTCAACTGGAGATGTGCTTAACACTTTATGACCTGTTATGTTGTTGCTCTCAGAAATTAACATGAAAAAAAAAATCTGAGTCTTCAGTATCATCTCTTCCCTTTAAAATACTTCTTTTAGATCACCCCAAACCAAACCTTTTTGCTTTTGAAGAGAAAATGCATAAAAACTATCATCATAGGCAAACCACTTATTTCCAAAATCATCAAATTATCTTCTTTAAATGTGCTATAACAATTCATTGTCCTTCTTATACAGTTATAGCATTGTAATCTTGTAAGTTAACAGGAAGGATCTGTTTAGGGTTGAGAATGATGTGGCAGTACAACAGTGTGTACCTCTAGAATGGATGCCATTATCAAAAATTGTTTTCCTGCTATTCGAAGACAATTGTGATCATTGTCATGCCAACAGAAGTAGCCAAAATAGAAATATTTCTGCCACTGAAAAAAATAGCCATTAACTGTTGGTGATAGATAGGTTGAGGAAAAATGCAGTTGTATGGATTTGTAAAGTGTAGTAAAAACCAGACTGGGCCCAGTTTAGCTGAGTGCTTCAACAAGTAATCAGGCTTTGTTCATACATACATGACATCCAGTGCAGAAAAGCAATACTTCAGTTGTATATTGGTTGCCAACTGTAGACAATGAATAAATGAAAGAATGTGTTGTGATCTGATTAGTCACATTTTGAATATAGTAAGTTACTTGATAACATGAAGTGGTCTCAGTAGATATTTAGTCACGCAGAAACCATTGAGGAGAAGATGTAATTAAACCAAAAGGTTGAAATGGACATTATACCACAAACAGTGGAATAAGTAAAACTGAAAACATGCTATCTGTATAAGAATCTGAGATTTAGTCATTTGGCAACAATTAATGACAGCTTACTTAAGGTTGAGAAGAGAATAGTAGTGTCAGTATACATCCACAGTAAAGCACGGTGGGAGTTCAGTGGAAGTTTGGGGCTGCATTTTACCCAACAGTGTTGATCTACAAAAAAATTATGCTATCCTCAGTGCTGAGTATGCTCAGATTTGGATTCATGTTGCAGTTCTTTCAGAAGCATGAGTTATTGGGTAGTGATTCATCTTCTTGCAAAACAGTGATCCCACACATTTAGCAGATGTGGTGAAACAATACCTTGACAGTAAAAAGATCATTAGAAAACTTCTGACAATGGCATGGCAACCACAGAGTTTTGATATGAACATAAGGGCTTATGTCAAAATTGGGGCCAGGAGATGGTTGAATTATGGGAAGTAATACAGAGCAGTTGGATTAATTTTTCTACAATTGTACAATGATAAACTTTGTGTGAGCATGAAAACAAGGTGCAATACTCTATGTTTAGTTAAGGGTTTGCCCACAAAATATGAGTGCATTACACGTTTTCTTTTCTTCAAAATATTTGTACCACAAATAAATTTTTCTTTAGTTGTACCTAAAATACAGTAATGGAAAATATTATAGATGCAACTAGAGAAAGATTTGTCATACAATAAGGAAGGACTTCAGAAATTTAACCTGTAATTATCTATGTATGTACTGGATTTTAATGTAAGAATGTTTGATCTGTACTTTAAGATGTTTCTTACTTTTTTACAGGGACATTAATCAAGATAGGTTTATTAAAATATAAAATTATATTTGATTATTTCATTAATATTATGAAAGTGAAATTTAATACATGCTTAATTAAAAATAATTGAAGAAAAAAAAATTTTGATATATTTTCATAATCAGCTTTTATTTTACAATTGAAAAAGTACACATAACACACACAGTGTTTACTTAATGTAATGCAAAAACAATTATGTAGAAAAAAAAGAAAAACTGAAAAACCTTGAAAATATTTTTTATTTTCTGTTTTCAGCATATCCAGCAAACCATAGCAACAACAAATGTTCCTCATGGTTTATCAGATTTACTGGAACAACTTACTGGATTTTCCAATATTCCAAGGAAAAAAATAAAGTTTGAAGTAATTTTCTATACATTTATTTCCTATATTTATTTATTTAAAAAATTAAAATATCTGTTAAAGTTTCATTAAAATAGTAATTATACTGTGTTTTTTTTTCTTTGTGTTTCTAATGAATAAGAGCTACAAATAAAGGGGAATCTGTCTGTTTACAGATTAACTTGTGCTGGTGCATACTCAAAACCTGTATTAACCAAGTTGTACTTAAGCTCAGAATACACACTTGATGACATGAATTTGGAGAGACTGAAGAATCAGTTTATAGATGTATTAGTTCCTTTCCTAGAGTGACCCTTTTATGTTCATGTTACAAGACTTTACTTCATTATGTTTAAAATTTAATTAAACTATTTTATGATCATTGTTTGTCAATGAAATCAGCATTAAAATTTTCATTATAGTTCAAAGTTTTATATTAATTATGTTTTAGTTCTTGTATTTTGCTTTATTCTTTTGTGCTTCACAAATTTCAAAAATGTTAAATTTGTGTCTTTTGTAGGTTGAACAGTTTTTGACCCACAGTAACTTTTCATATGTAGAAAGAATCTAGGAAAATTGCTCTGTTTAAAAAATTATTCTTTTAGGTTCCTCTCAACACATTTGGAGATAAGAAAACTTTCTTTGAACTTTTGGCAAATGCCACACCCATTGTGTAAATATAGAGTTGTGATTTCTCAGCTGGTTATATTTAAATGAGTTAGATATTTATAACCAATAGAAAAAGCACTTTTTGAAGTAGGTTCTCTTAACTGTTACTGTAAAATTGTTGCAAAGCATTATGTAAAGAACTAGTCAAACTGCTCATAGCATTGTTGCTGCTTTGCCTTTGCCCCTTTATTGTTATTCTTCACCTAGAAATATGTTAGATAGTGGTTGCATTGTATTTAAATTTTAGTTATATAGTTTACTTAATTATGTTATTTGTTTTGAGATACATATTGGAAAGGTTTAATTTTTGTTATATTTATATATATATAAGCCAATGCCTGCTCTGTTTACAAAGGACAGTGTAACTGGCAAAATCACCACGTTCTGCTGAGGGCTAAAGTTTCTCTGTTATACAGTAATATTGACTGGGGACAACCATTGACGTATGTTGCAATATACAGGGTGTTTAGAAAGTCACTGTGCACTTATATATTTATTAACAGACATGTTTCAATATAGAATACAGGAGGTAAATATGAATGACAATTATAAACAATGTTGAAAGTGACCCCGTTGGTATCAATACAGGCTTGGATCCTTCTTATTTTGTTTCTAAACACTGCTATCAGTTGCTGGCTTGAAATAGACTGAATGAATGCTGTTATCATTGCTTTCAAAACTGCACAGTGACTCTCAGAACACCTTGTACTTCAGTTTTATGTTCTCTCAAGGAACTAGTCGTTCTTTTATGGTAGATTTCAGTTTCTGAGGACCACTTCAGTGGCACAATGGTATGTTTGTGGGCTTACAACGCTAGAAACCAGGTTTCGACACCCATGATGAGCGGAGCACAAATAGCTCATTGTTAACTTTGTGCTTAATTTCAAACAAATAGTTTCTGAAGTATAATTCAAAACTACTACATTACATTTGTGCAGTTGGGACAATCTAAAGAAGACAACAGGAGTAATAACAATATATCACTTTAGAGACTGTTTCATAAACTCAGATAACAACTAGTAATTTAGGAAGGTGTTTGAAGAGCGTGATACTTAAACGAGCTGTTTGAACTCGAATATAGAAGGGGTAGTAGGAAATAAAGCTTTAGAGAGATTTTCATCAATGCACAGTTACAGTATCACTGTTACAAAGTTACAATACCTTTGTTTAGAACTCACAAAACTACCATCATAGAGATAGCAAGGAATTGCATAAAAGTCTAATAGAACATTCAGGGGGAAAACACCTTAAACAGTAACGATTTAGTTCAAACAACACCTTAATGTAATCGCTACTAAGACTATACAAATGCACACAAAACACACGTATGTTGGTCTTGTAAGGAAATGAAAATTCGCTAAAATGGGCAGTTTGTAATTATTATTTTCTTGCTAACCAACAACAAAAACGGCTTAGTATATTGCATCCAAACATTTTGTATAATACTGAGGACGAACACTGTAGATTTTACTGCTCCCCATAGATAAAAGTCTGATGGATTAAGATCTGGTGAGCGTGGGGGCCACACGTCTTTGGAAATAATGCGGTCTCCAAAACATTCCTTTAATAACTGCATAGATCTGTGAGATGTGTGGGCAGTAGCACCATCCTGTTGAAACCACGAGTAATTAATTTCATCACTTGTCATCTGACCGATGAAGGTGTGAAGAATCTCTGAACAATAGCGCTCGCTGTTTATTGTGTTCATAAAGAAAATAGGGCGAACAATTCGATGTCTGGAAATCGCAACCCACACACCAACCTTTAAATCATGTAGGGGTGTTTCGTGCAAACTGTGAGGATTATCGGATGACCACAATCTTGAATTTTGTGAATTAATGTAACCCAAGAGATGGAACCATGCTTCATTGGTGAAAAAGGTCACATCCAACACAATAGCTGTATTCTCTTCGATAAATTGGTTAAATCATCTGCAATAGCGTATTCGTTTTTCATTATCAGTTGCTTCCAGTTCTTGTACTGCCATTATTTTGTATGGGAAGCGCTTTAATTTCTTTCTGACGGCCTTATGAGCAGTTCCAAGACCAATATCATGCTGCTGAGCTAACTTTCGTAATGATTTTGATGGACTCTGCATCACACTGTCAGAAATATCCAACAGTTTCTCCTCCAACAGCTTTGCTGGCCTTCTACAGCATTTGGCATCATCCACTGATCCCGTTTCCCAAAACTTATCAACAAAGTTACGAACTGCATTGTGATGTGGAACAGGTGTATCTGGGAATTTTTCAGCAAATCGCTGTTGCACCACATCTGTGTATCTGCCACCTTCTCGGAATACGTGTTCGACGAGCCATTCATGTTCTTCAGTTGTTAAAACCATATTGGGATCAAAATTTGAAATATAATAAAATATTATTACAAAACTGCACAGTGACTTTCCGAACACCCTGTATAACAGCACAAAAGAACAGGAAAGGATAATAAATTATACGTGAAAATGTAAAAACATGAAAAAATCGTTTTAAGATTATTTCATGAAATATTAAAATCTATGTGCATTTTTCCTATGTCTTAAACATTTCATTATAATGTATTATAGATTATATAAATTGATGATAGTAGCTACAGTTAGTAATAACATAGAGAAAGTGAAAAAATATATAATCACTTAACTTAAAAAGAACTTAATATTCACATAGGAGGTGAAAGGGGTTATGCAAATGAAATTTAAAATCTATAAGTTGGAAAAAAGTATCTTTTAAATTTTCATTGTTTTATTGGTTTTGTGAGAAGCTACTAGGGTATAGATTTGTAGACTTGAGTTAATAGGGTGTAGCTTTCAATAGATATAATCATTCATTCATAACTAGTTAGGGCAACAAAAGAAGCATCTTTCAGTTCAGTGTCAAGTATGTTCTTTTCCTCTTTGTACAGATCTGGAATTACTAGAGGACTAAAGTGAGTTTAAATAACATCTATTTTGGTTCCAAAACTGTAATTTTCATATCAGCATTTTAAAACACAAAATGTATCAGTCACTAGAATGGAATGTCTCAAAACTAATTTATCTGCCTTCTATAAGTAAGGTTTGAGTAAATTAGAAAAAAATTACTTTAACCAACTGGAGAAAAAGTACAATCAGAACAAAGCAGGAAATTCCTATTGATTGAATACTTTTACCATGAAAACTGAAAAAAAAACCACATAGGCGTCTTGTATTTGTCGTTACTATTGTTCAAGAAAGATGGTGTAATTATGCACTTACATTTAAATCCCTCATACTGTGAGGAACCTAGATATAAGTTGATATAGAGGAAAGTTCACATTATTCTGTGTTATATGAACTTCCTAGCATTCTTATCTCCATTCTGACCAAATTTGGTAATAGTAAGCTTGGTTTGTTAGACAGGTTTTAATTTGTGTTTTTCTCTGAGAGGCAGTTTTATACATACTCTTGATCCATTTTGTACTCCTACAAGGATGAGTTTGAAGATAAGGAAACTCTCCAGCATTTAAAAAAAATCATGTATTACAAATAAGTATTTAAGAGAAATTTGTAGTGCTATTAACAATTTGAAATATAAAATGCATGAGAGATTTTTATTACAAAGATTAATATAATGTATACATTGAATGATATTCAGTAACAAATCTTTTGAGCTCCTCTACAAGGTGTATATGTAACATGCTTAATTGAGTGGTGACCAAGTGTGCATGTCATGAATTTTTTTAGATTTCCATTCTGAATTTAATTAAGGAACTTTGTGACCAGTGCATATCAGCAAGCTTGATATCATGATGTAGTTTGTAATTCAGGTTTTGTACATTATCCAAGTTTAATTTATTAATTTTAAAAGGAAATGTTAAGATAAATTTTCTTTATTCATTTCCCTGTGTCGTGTGACTCGTCTACATTTTGAATTTGCCATTTTAGTTTTTCTTTCTATGTCTTATGGGTTTCAAACTGTTCATCTAATTACAAAGTTGTACTACAGATATTGACAGCCAGAAGAGAATATTTGAACATCAGCCATTTTGATTTACTAAGGTATTGCTAAGTATTTGATACCAACATGTCCTGACATCTCTCTTTCTCAAGACATCACATTTATTCTTTATGACATTGTTCTTGGATGTATTCATAATCAGCAGAAAGAGAAATTTTGAACTACAGAACCTGATGGTTGTTTTGTCACACAAAGCTAGTAACTTATGCTGATTAAAGTTATTGCTTCCAGAAGTAATGGAATTGTTTTAATTTATCCATAACTTAGCGAGAAAGCCAGTTAAATTATGGTAGTTTTGAGACATTACATTCTTGTTGTTATCATATTTCTTTGTGTTATAAAATACATATCTGAAAGCAATATGTATTAGTTTGTGGACAAACAAAATAGCATAAAAAAAGTAATTTTAGTGAAATATGTTATTGAGTTTAAGTAAACTAATTTATTTGTATAAATCTTATATTTCTCATTTTTATTATATATATTTTATATACTGTTACATATTTTTTAACAAAGCTACTAACTGTAATGACTTGAAACTTTTTGGGTTAGATAACAAAATATAAAAGAAAAAATTGAATAAAAATTCTCAACCAGCTTGAGCTAATTGTATCATATGTTTGTAACTTGATCTGTTGTTTATTCTTCTCACTGTGGCTTGTTTAGAGTCATGCAGTTAAGAGTCGGAAGGGCATTGTAAAGTAATAAAATTAAAAAATCAAACAGATTAAAAGGTTTTTAGAAAATTGATCCTGTGTTTGAAAAAAAATTGCAAGTTTTATTTCACTGGTTTTGCTACAGTTGGTGTTGGGGTAGAGAAAATAAGAGATAAATTTTTATAATTTTTACATTCATTTAGGACATTTTAAAGGAGATGCAAATAAATTATGAAAGATGTTATATAAAAATAAGTATTTTTATACTTAGTATGAAGATCAACTTTCATTAATAGTGAATCAGTGAAAACTTCCTTAAAAATTTGATTTCCTTTGCACAGCAGAATTGTAATGTTTGCTACATTCTTGCCAAATTTCATGAAGTTACACTTAGTACATTCATAATTATAGCATGTATGATTGTTACAAGGTCATTCAAAATGATGAGTCTGTATACAGAAGGTTTCTTTTTAATTCCAAGTTTCTATTTAAATAAATGTTCTACATCGGAACGTTTGATCATTGTTTGATTTTGGAATCATTCAGTATTTTCAAATATTAGTGTTTTTCTTATTAGCTTAAGTCAAATGGCTACAGTATAGAGGAAGTCATATTAGTAAGATTTTAACATATATAACTTTTTTTTTCTTCCTTGTATCAAGATTTCCTTCATCTCTTGTTTTTCTGCAGAACTTTTTGAAGAACAGCATTCGTGTTAAAGACAAAAGGTTGATTCCCAAAGCTTGGGAGATATTTTCTAAAGCTCATGAAAAACAAGTAAGACTTAGTTTCATTTATGATAGAGTTTTAGTATAGTTATAAAACACTGTCTGTACTGTTTGCCTTCAAAATTTGTGCATGCGAAAAATTCAAGTCTCATAAATCAGTAGTAATATTTATAATAGTTTTCATTTGCACAGTCACTTAAGGCTCTTTTGTATACATAACACTTGAAACTGTATTGCATAACATACAAATGGAAGGATATATAAAAGCAGTGACTCTCTCTTGTCTGTCAAGAGATTATATATTACTTAAGCAGTTCAGCATGATTTATAAGATGGTTAAAAGTCAATCGTGAAATATCAAGCTACTTGTAATTAACTTGTATATTGACTTACCAGTTAGCAAATTGTTTGTTGTTGTCGTTGTTTTGTAATCATACATCACTATTGTACTGGCTGTGTTTGTTAAAACATTTGTACATATGTTAAACTGACCATACTCATTGTTAAACAATTAAATTAAATTTGAATGTAAATGACACCCAAAGAATAAATTTTGAAATGTAATCAAGAGCAAGTTAGCAGTTGAAATTTTGAACTTTACTAAAACACTTTCAGTGGATATTATTTGCAATTTTCTTTGTACCAGAATAAGAGGTTGTATGATGGATGAGTGCATAGAGGGGTGGCATTACTGCCTTTCTTAAGCAACAATATTTTTTTGTATTTTTTTTACTTTGAGAGGGCTTACGATATTACATGGAGGTACAGCATTTTGCAAGACCTCCACTAATATGGGTTGCACTGCCATTTACCCACTTTTATCCAAAATTTTTTAATGGACTGGTTATTTCAAGTTTGTGTGGGGTCCCTCAGGGCTTTGTTCAGTGTGAATATTAATGTTATTGCTGTACAACTTCCTCCTACAGTTGCAAACAGGGTCTATCTCGACGACTTCCACATCACATGTTAGTTGTCAAGCATGAGGTTTATTGAGCTGCAGCTTCAGACTGCCCTCAGTCATTTGTTGAAGTGGACCACAGTAAATGCTTTTACCTTTCTCTAAAACCATCTTCTCTTCAGAAGCAGATCAATATTCTAGGTTCAAGACATATCATTCCATCCAAACTGGACTATGTGTCTCTGGTCAATGGTTCTCCTGCAACCTTGGCCTTGAAGATGTTGAATCCCATTCAGCATCTGGGGTTTGGTTTCTGCGCAGGGGCTTTCTGCACTTCTCCAGTCCAGAACATGTACTCCAAGTTTCACAAACCTCCTCTTCACCTCCACCACTTGCAAATTTCTTTACAGTATGCTTAAAAACTGTGATCCTTACCACAGCATCCTACCTGGGGTTGTGTCTTCCTTCCTCAGTGGATCATGGTTTTACAGAATAGACAGACTGCCATTTTTCCTTTTGGCCTTTGTGTCCAAGTGCAACTGGCTGAATTGAGTCTGTTTTTGGATGTCGTTGCTGTCTTCACTGGTGAGCCCATTCCACCATGGCTTATTACCACCCCCACCTGTGACCTTTCTTTGAGCCATCTGAGGAAGGTAGATACTCCTAATTAAAAGAACCTATTTTCTGAACATCTTTTGAACCTTTCTTCTATTCTCATTTATACAGATGGTTCAAAATCAAATGACTCTGTGGGCTCTGTCATGGAGTGTTGTGGTTCAGTGGTTGCACGCAGGATCCTCTCTACAGTTTCTGTGTTTATTGTTCAGCTGTATGCCATTTCTCTTGCCCTAGATCACACAGAAGCTATGCAGTACACCAATTATACTATTTATACAGACTCTCTTAGCTCTCTATTGGCTGTGGAATAATTCAGCATTAGTTCTTACCCTGTTCTCGTCAATATTCAAAATCAACTGGCCCATTCTTCTTTTTCTTCCATTTCTATCCAGTTTTTCTGAATACCAGATCACATCAATATTTGCAGGACCAAGCTTCCTGACACACCAGCTAAGTTCATCTGCTCTGGTGCTATCGCTGCCATGCCTGTGCCATATATGGACTATGATCCTGTATTCAAGGCTTGGCTGTGCACCAGCTGGCAGTCAACTTGGAGTGAACCACATGATAACATGCTTTTCCAGATCAAACCTCTTGTCCTTTAACCATCTTGTTTCCATAAGGAACAGAAGGAGGAAGTTGTCCTGGCTAAGCTAAGCATTAGACATAGTGTTTTAACTCATTGTTTTCTTTTATGTAGGACTGATGCTTCATTGTATGGCCTTTTTGACACTTAAGTCACAATAGCCCACATTTTACTGTTATGCCAGTGTTGCAACTCTGAATAACAACACTACTTTAAACATACTTTTTCCATGGGTTTATCCCTGCAGGATAGCATCATTGGTGATGGTGACATTGTCAACCTTGTGTTTTTAAATTTTTAAGGGCCATTGACTTTTTTATTTCTATTTAAGTTTTACTTGATTTTTGAAGTTTTTTTAGTTTTACCTTGATTCAGTTTTACATTTTATAGCAATTTTACCTTTTGTGTTGTTTTTTTTATTATTATTATTATTATTATTACAGATTATTTGGTGCAGATAGTTGCTTTACACCAATAAATGCCAAACAACCAAACAGGCTTGGGGTGTTGTATACCATAATAAGTAAAAATAAGTTGCATTTAAAACATACCAGGAGATTTTCTGATGTGAAATAACTTAGCATTACATCTTATTACATATTGTATGGTTAATTTTTCTAAATCACTGATCAAATCTTATGCCAGTGTTGGGCAGGTTTTTTGCTTTTTTATTTCTGGGAATTTCTTCATGTTGAATTTGAGATGCATATTGTTTGAAAAATTGTGATAATATTTTGAAAGGAAATATTTTTGTTGCTGTTGAATGTCACAAGATGTTTTCTTTGCTTCTTTAAGATTGCTTTTGTATTATAAGTTAAGATGAAACTACACAGCTGTCTATCACAAAAGTTGCCTATCATACAGTCTTTCATAAGGTTCAGACTTGGTGTTTTTTTACCCCCTTAAAAATAAAAGCTGGTATGATTAATGTAATTATTTGAAGTATTGGACATATCACATGGGTTCTTTTTATTAATCAAGGATGAGAATTTTCCATTTCTTTTAGATATGTTATTGGCCTTACCTGAGATTGATGTAATGAGAAAACATTTGCAAATAAAATTCTCTCATACACACTTTGTCCTAGAAGTAAACACAAGAGTATGAATGTCTTACTGATGAATGGAAATGAGTCTCATCTAATTAAATCCAACATATTGTTATTGTAATCATTTCAAGACAAAAATACTGCTGAAAGTCAATTCTAAACACTGAGAGAAGTGAGAGAAATTTTGCTGATCATTCTTCGACAAAATAATGCCACAAATTAAAAAACTGGCAGCAGCAAGATGAAAAGCATGGCATATAAACTTTACATTTTCTCAAGAGAATAATATCCTTAAGACAACTGAATGTTGTATTGTAGAAACTTTGTATTTTTCTGTTGTTACTAGTGCACAAATACAGGAAATACACAATATAGAAGCAGTAATGTTAATATTAAATCTGCTTGAATATTTAAACATTAATTTAAAATTAACTTGATTTCCTTTAAAAATAGCCTATATTCTACATCTTCACCATTTCCTTCCAAGCATGGTGTCAATATTTGAATTTTCTGTCCTTGCAATTAATCTTCAGGTCTTTGTTGGATTGACCTGTTGTCATCCCCAACTAATTCAAATTTCAGAAAATGTAATTCCATAACATACCATCTGCTGGCAGTGTAGCTGTTCTTCATCATCAGCTCTGCCTGTCTAAGCACTGGTCTTGCATGGTCTAATCTTTTACGCACCACTTAAATGGCCAGCCTTGGCAATATTTAATTTGCAAATTTCTTCACCCTATTCACTGCACTTTCTATCCTTGTACTGTATATAAGCACTTCATTCAGATAAGGTAATCACTTTTTTCCAACAAGTTGCGGGTTGTGGTTTTCTCTGATAAATTGTTACATGCTGTTATGTCAATTTCAGTAAAATAATAATTTCCTAAAAAACATTATGTGATATTTGTGAGTAAAAATTCCTTTATTATGATTGCCATGAAGGCGACTAATTTGACCTCCCATACTCTCCTTTGTTATCTAGCATCTCTCTATGGTCAAGGGGGAAGTCACTTTCACTGGGGCTATTCATGATTTTACCTGATGAGAAATGGAGCCATTCATCTGGCCTGTAGTATTTTTCATAGGGCTTCTGAAGTGACTTTTTTATTGATCCTGGGGAGATTTGTATTCTGTTTTCTGACTCCTTTCTTTTATCCATTGGGGGACTTTTTCATTGCTTTTGTCTCACATTTTATATGTTCAATGGCCATTTTTAACAACCCCTGCTAGATTATAAGGAGAAGGAGTTATATTTTTCACAGTCTTGTCTATTTTCTAGGGTCTGTTACATCTTTCTTTTACTGGATCCTACTTTATGATGTGCATTACTCAGACAGGTGTGAATTCTGTTCCTTTGGCTGAGTACAATGTACACGACTCTGTCATTCTGAGCCTGGGATGTTGTCTTATAAACTTCTTTAGGCATTGCTTACTTTTTTGTCATGATTCTGGTGGTGCGAAATGAATCACTCTATGGTTACAGGTTGGGATCCAAATGTACATTTATTTATAACATTGAGGTCCAATAGTTCTAGCCACCAGTGTGGGTTATAAGAACCAAGACCCCTTAATTCTGACCATGATTCATGGAATCTTGGCTATCTGGTTGGGGTTGACTATAATGATGATTGCTTGTGTATTATTTAACTATTGAATTGATACAGAAACTAAGTACTAGGTAGAAAGCATACCTATTCTGGATTTAGTGTGATTCCTCCAATTGTGTACTGTTTTTATCTTGGTACACCACTGTTCTGTGCAGATGCTTTATAGATTGTGCCCTCATTAGCCCCTCTGCCTCCTCACTGTGGAATTCTAGCTGTATTATTAGTAAATGGTATGTTTTGAAAGTTAATGTTTTCCTAAATTGAAAATGTATTTCCAATAACACTTACCCCTGCTAACACTCTCCCTTCCTGCCTGTGTAAGTCTCAAAAAAGTAATTACCTCATCTAAGTGAGGTGCTTATATACAGGACCTAGATAGGATGAACCTCCATTGATGAGGTTTGAGATATTTTCAAATTAGGTATTTCCAAGAGCATTTAAATGGGAGTATAGAACACTGGAATATGTGAGACCAATGCTTAGATAAACAAATCCGATTTGAAGAATAGCTTTATTATCAGCAAAGGTATTATTGAAAGTAATTTTCAGTTTAAGAAAATGTTAACATTTTTATTTAAGATAATAGTGGTGTCTTGTAGAGTACAACCTCTTTTTGTTTGTTAAAATGTAGGATATGTATGAAACAAAAAAAACGTAACTTAAAAATTTTTTTCCCTTTTGTTATCAAAAACCAATGACAGTATAGTTTTTTCACAACCATGTGAGATGAGTTTGATTTTGATAGAGCAAGATTTTAATGAAAATCATTCAGGAGCATTTATATACTTAGTTGTTAGTGGATAATGTAGGGGTTAATTGTATTTTAATAAAGTCACATGGAGTATATACTAGAGAGATTTTATTAGGTACATTAAACTTGAATTTAAATGTATATGATATAAAGAACTTTTTTTTTCAATTATAGGTGGAAGAAAAGAGCAAATCAGGAAAGGAAGGTGTTAGCCAAGAAAACACTCAAGAAAAAGAAGCAAGCAAAGACTCAAGAGATGAAAACAGAAACAGTTGTCAATCTGAAACAGAAAATAATATTTCTAACATAACAGAACCAACTCATTACTCTTCTGAAAATCATAAAAAAAGGAAGAATAATAAAAAAAAACAAAGAGATGAGGAAGAGAACCAAGTGGAGAAGAAAGTGTTTACAGAAGAAATGGAAAACTGTGATATTTCTGGAAGTCAAAAAGCAGAAAAGGAAGATAAAAAAGACAAAAAGAAGAAAAATAAGAAAAGAAAGTATGAAGATGAAATACCTCGAAGAAAAAAAATGTTCACTGAAATAAACCAAGAAAACTTCAATGATGAAGAAATAAAGGGTGAACAAAATGGTAAAGTTTTTTGATAAGAAGTAATATATTAATTTCTATGAACAGAATGTATTTGTTGTTTTTTGATCTATGATGAAAAATTATTTGAGCTAAACTTTTAACACTTCCTCTGCAGTCATATTTTTGTTATACACGTCATAAGATTTTAACAGTCTCGACATGATCTTGGTCAATCTGACCGACCACATAACCTCCTTGTACTCATTTACAGTCTTTTTAGATTTAATACTTTTAACTTTCACCACACTATGTGTATCTTCACAAAATTTGGCAGTCTTTCAGTTAATATTACAAGTCTTCCACACACAAAACATATTTTTAGTGAAGTATTTTTAATAAACTAAAATAAAGATTTGTCCATCAATATATGAAGTATTTGTTTGAATTGTCTGTATGCAAAGTACTTTTCACGTTAAGATTAAAAATACTTTTTCTCATCTCAAAAATCTCAAATTTACTTTATGTGATCCCTAAAACTTCCTAAATATATTTCAAATGTTTTTTTTTCTTTCAGTAAAACGCTATATTTTATCTGTTACTTTCTTCACCCTAACTCAAAATGGGATTAATCAATTTGACCAGCCCCATAACCACACACACACACACACACAAAACCTAAGTTGCCTTTCCTTTTTTTTTTCTAGAATGGCTTCAAATTATAACATGAAACTACATTAATTTATCATAGTAGCTTTACGTTTCTAACAGCATACATCTATTGTATTATTGTTTTATTGCCCTTTGAACCATGTTTAACTCCTATTTGTGACATTATAAGTTGTACATCACTCGGAGCATCTGCAGTTCATGTTACGTTATCAAATTATATTACTGCGAGCTGTTTGCTTGTGTGCTTCGTGAAATATTTTTATTACATTATTAATTTATTTTACTTAATCTAGTCTTAACTAACCTAAAGAGATCCCTATTTTTACATTTTAATTATTTTTATAATAGTAAATAAAGAATGCAAAAAACAACAAATAAACTATTTATTCAACTTTTTTTTCTATAAATTGTTCATTACACTTAGCCCTATTTTTTTTATACTTCTGGTAGTACTGCACTAATTATTTAGTTAAATAATGCAAAAAAGGATATAGACTAATAATATGTAAAAAGTAGACAGTTTCCCCTCACTCTCAAAATTGTTCTGTTTTTTTTAACTATGCAACAAGAATCATTATAAATTCATCCAGGATAATCATTAACTTTCCTAGGAGAGTGAAGCTTGTATGCTGAATGAAAATGACACTTCTCTTCAGAACATAATGTTATACAATATGTCATTTGATAGATGAATGCATTAACTTCCTATGAGATAAAGGCAACATATAATTAAATGTTAAAGAGAACTATTAACAAGTCATCATGTGACACGTTGGTGTGGTAGGACGGGGTATGATTTTCTATTTGATAGTGCCGTAACAAATCAGAGTTGAAGGTTATGAAAATTACATTTATCTAAGCAGTGAAAATTTTATAGTGAATAACTTAACATTTAATTGTGTACTTTTTAAGGGGTAGTGGATAAAATAGAGAAGATGCCTAGAAAAAGTGTCACAGCATCACACTAGGGAAAATTCAGATTTTTTAAAAATATTGCCTTATAGAATTATGAACTTAAAATGTATGTACCGTTAAAATATCGGTCATTAACTGACCTTTTGTTTTATACTATACTAATTTGCTTAACATAAATAAAAAGCAGTTTAATAACATTTTGAATGTAAGACACTAAAACTTTGTGTCATGCCTAGTAAAGGATACCTGTAGCAGTATGGTTAAACAAATAAATATACATTAATATTGCTTTGCATTTTCTTCTTAGCAGATTTGTTTGCCCATTTAAGTTATTACTTTTGCTGATATGGTCTAAACCAAACAAGGCCTAACATAGTAATCTTGTCAGCACAACAAAACTTAATTTTGAAGCAGTTTTATTCATCTATTGTAAAATATTTATTGATGGATTGGGGGGTTTCATAGCATTTGTCTATTACACATTTTTAAATTATGTTTTTATCTAATCAAAGAAACATTAAAAGTCTGACAGTTGCTTAAAATCTTCAAAGAATGTTTTTATTTTCTATAAATAATGAAGCTTTTTATACAAATTAAGATCTTAGAACTTCACAGTTTAAAAATTCAAGAACACGTGCCTCTTCCAAAACGTAGTTTGTATACAATCTGAAAAATTATTTGTGTTGAATCAATAAGCTATAAACCAAACTAGTCATACTGAGTTTATGAATTCTGTACTAATTGTATGAATCTGGAAAATATTTGTTTGAAAGTTTTGCAGAATCTATGAACTTACCAAATCAGTGTAGGAACATGGAAAATATTCTTAGTGAAGAGTAACTAGTCATACAGTTTATGAACTTTTTAAATTATTGTTGGAATATGGAAATATTCTTAATGAAAGTTGACTAGTTGTTCAGGGTTTATGAATTCCATACCAAGTCAGTGTAGGAATGTGGAAAACATTCTTAACGAAAGTTGACTTATGATGTTTCAAAAATGTCTTTGAAAGTGGAATATTATTAAAAGGTATCCCAGACTTCTATTTAACCCTTTTGCAATGTGTGTCGCAGATCAGAAGCGATGTCATTGTGCCTGTTGATTTGCATTCAAAATTTTATTTAGTTGCTACTGTATGAATTTATGACAGTAAGTTTGGAATCAAATTTTAGATTATTATTCAAACTTTAATGAATTGAATTTTTTAATTTAAAAATGAATATTAAAAGAGCACACCTAAGTATAGATTTTAGCAAGCCATATGGTATGTTGAATGCAGCACTGTTTAAAATTAGATGTTTGTGATGTCAAAATATTAAGTCTATAGTTTAGTAGAAATTAGGAATTCAAATTACTAATATTGACAAGCTAGAATATAAAATAAGAACCTCATAGTTTTAGTTTGCTGAGATATAGCTTATGTACTGAATCAAAC
This sequence comes from Tachypleus tridentatus, assembly GCF_004210375.1. Taxonomy (NCBI): domain Eukaryota; kingdom Metazoa; phylum Arthropoda; class Merostomata; order Xiphosura; family Limulidae; genus Tachypleus; species Tachypleus tridentatus. The sequence goes on from NC_134826.1 coordinate 97,530,945, forward strand.
ATGTGGCCTCATTCAACTCTTTCCATTTTTTGAATTGGTCCTTCATATATTACTACTACAGTATATGAGATGTGAATAACCACTTGACAATGTAGAATATCCCCTGTATTGTTTCACAGCCATTTTAATCTGTAAAAAGGCTACCACATTCTTTCAAACCAAGATTTCTTGAAGATAGGTTGTGTTTTTATTCTGCTCAGAGTTTCATGTTATTTACATATAAATACATTTAAGTTACTAAGCTTAATAAATTATAGTAGAATTCTGTAGTACCAGTATAGTTATTTATGAATTTTTGGTTATTCGATTGCATATATAAAATCTAACCATGTGCAAACCATCATGGTGAACGTTAACGACGTTTTTCAACACGACAACGCCCGTCCTCACACAGCCCGACTCACCACTGTCTTCTTGAGACACCACAACATCAACGTTCTTCCCTGGCCCTCCAGATCACCAGATTTAAACCCCATCAAACATCTTTGGGACGAGTTGGACCAACGTCTGCGACGGCGACAACCTCGACCGCAGACTCTACCTCAGCTTACAGCAGCTTAGCAGGCCGAGTGGACAGCCATTCCACAGGATGTGATTCGTCATCTCATCGCTTCCATGGGCAGGAGATGCCTAACAGTTATTGATGCTCAGGGGGGAAATACGTTTGCGTTTCTTTTTTTGAAGAGTATATATAGCTGCATAGACTAAAAATTTATATTTTCATGTTATGATATGTAGTCATTCTAGCACAAAAAATGCATAATTTATACTTATTTCCTATTTTTTTTATGATGGTTACAAGGTTGGTCAAGTGACAGAACCCACATAGTTAGTGTATAGAAAATAACATAAAATCTCACTCAAAAGAAAAATTTAAAATGTATTTAGGAAATTTTAGAGATAACACAAATAATATTTGAGATTTTTGGGATGAAGAGTAGTTTTCTTAATCATAACATGAAAATCACTTTGTTTCAGAAACAAATATTTATTTAAAGTATTTCATTAAAAATTTTGATTTTTTATTTACAAAAATACTTGTGATCTTTTCTAAAAGTATACCAAATTTTGTGAAGATACACTTGATCTATCAAAAGTTATAGTGCAAATACTTAATGTGTGCAAATGTGTAGAAGAACTAGTAGCAAAAGGGTTAAGTAAAAGATTTGAACTACTGGCTCAGTAAGGCTGCAAAAAGAATCAAGTTATTGTAAAAATTTTATATATTTTTTGTTCCTTTCAGTTGAATGTCTTTAAACCTGAAGCTCCATCTGTTGTGTATGGACCTATTATAAGTGAGATCAATAATATGTATATATGTTTTATTTTTTTCATTTTGTTGCAAAAAGTTAATTTAATACTTATCACAAGGTCATAACAGCAGTTTGAGTGGATATTTTGCTACACCCTTGTCTGCTATTACAAATGATGAGGTGTAAAGAATCATATAGTAAGCTACATGTGGTTAGTGTGTATGGACTGTGAATCCAAGGGATCATGGTTTATACCTCATTGTTAGAAAAACTCGAGCTGCACTTTGTGACTATGAGCTTGCTCACTGATCAGACAAGAGTAAGGTAAAAATGTGTGGTAAGTGCTCTTGACTAGCTGCCATTCCTCTAGTGTAATTAAAGATGACCATGTGCAGATAACCCTTGTGTAGCTTTATAGAGTAATTATAAAAGAACCATAAAAGTCTTATAGAGGTTTTTATTATTATTTAGGAATGGATGACAGTCAAAATACAAGATCGAAAAAGTTTAAGTGGGAAAAAGTGATAAAAGCAATACTGAAACAAGCTCCTGATAATGAATTGTCAGTTAAGAAATTAAGAAAAAAGGTAAAGAACACGTTTAAATAAAACAATGTTTTGTCTGTATTGGAAAAACCTGTCTCATTTACATAGTGTTGAAAGGTGATGTATTTTGCTGATGCTTAAGCTCTTTTATCATTGAACATTTTTCTTTGATATATGATTCAAGTTAATCTTAGTTGCATCATTAGTGTGTGAGAAAAAATTTAAGAATTAATATTTTAAATAAACTAAATTAATTTGTAAAGAAACTATTTTCCTGAAGATCGAGTCCAAGACCATTGTTTTGAGTCTGACATTTTAGTCAACTTGGATAGCATACCTCTTTCCTCTACAAGTTTGTTTGTGATTTTTTTAGTAGTTGCAAGTAAATCCTTTTTTTCTACAAATTCCATAAAAAAGAGGAATGGTAAAAAGATAGAGACAGGATTCTTCTTACCACAGGTCTGTTAAGAATGTTAGAAAAGTTTTAATAAAACTTTTAAAACAGTTCACTCTAAATTTAGATTTATGATTATATATATGTATTTTCTTGTATTTCTTTTTTACACAAATATTTTAGTTTTGAACTTTGAATCATTTTGTAATTTTAATTATCTTAATTTTTTTCTATGTTATTTGGAGGTTGATTTTAAATAACTTTAGAGGTTTCTTAATTTTAAACTGTATATAATTTAACAGTAATTTAAAGCAGTTGAATTATAAACTCTTCAGACAAATTACTAATGAGTTGGACTTAATGCCAGTGTGTGTTATGTACTATGTTTGAGGAAGATCTTGGAAAGTTAAGACTTTCACTTAGGTAGTATGGCATTAATAACGTGGAAAAAACCTGAACTTGTGAAAATTTATAGCCATTAAGGTGGAGGAAATGGCCAAAAGCCAGAACCTTTATTATACAATTCCATGTCATTAGAGGGTAAGTTTTATTTGGAAAAAAGTTGATGGTTTTATTAAAGCTAGTTTTCACTGTTTTTACTACCTGTAGTGTATTATGTGTATATGTTTTATTTATAATGTTTCAGAATTAATGTTAAAGTGTTTTTCTTAAATTTTTAATTTTTTTTCAAACTTTATTTTAGGTACTAGCAGAATATGAAGCCCATGGAGGAGAAAACAAACCTCTTTCTAATATTGAAGTGCATGCAAAATTTGAGAAAAAGATCTCTCATAATCCAAAGTTGAAGGTTCACAAAGAAAAAGTCAAACTTTTAACATAATAATGATTGGGTTTTGTACTTTTCAACACAATTATTTTGTCATTATTCTGTAAAAGAGAAATTTGACATGTATATTTACTGAAAAAATAAATCCCTATTATCTAATGTTTAAACCTGAAAATTACTGAATGGCTTATAAAAATCAGGAAAAATCTATGTTGATTTGTGTGTAAAATTAATAAACAATTTTTCTAAATATTTTAAAAACATTTTTTTAAATGAGTAGTGTTTGGTTGACTTTCGAGGCACCAAGTAACTGTATACCTTTCATGAGATTTCTCTATTGCCAGTCTTTCCTTTTTATGAAGTAATAGAAGTGTTGTTATACATTTATTGACCAAATATTTTACTAGTTTTTGACAGAAGACGTTATTTGAAATGAGCTTTGTTTTTCCATCCAATAGGGAAAAAAATAATTCAAATGACTGTGCTGTTGGTTCATGTTTGCACAGTTATGGTTTTGTGGTTCTGAATGTAGTTCTGAGAAAGGCCTATAAGTAGCCTGTTTGTTTGAGTGTAACTGTAGTAAACTGATTACATTTTACATGTATGAAATAAGCTTACAGAGGATTAAATACAGCATTCTCTGACTCTAATGAACTAATTATGCTAGCAACTATTTATGCATACAGTTACATAATATGAAATTTCTCACACACGTTCTGCCGATGTGTTTCATAAATTTTTTTAAATACTGACAATAGAAATTTTGACTTATAAAAAGATTATACACAATTTTATTTTTTATACATATTGTGCAAGAAAAAAATGGCACTACGATAGTGACACTTTTCCTTACAATTCAGCATAAAATGCAAGATGAAAATTAAAAAATGTCTTTTAAAAATTTATTGCAAGCATGCAGTAAATGTGTGTTTGTATGATCATCAGCTGTTATCTTTGTTGTTTATATTATACAACTCGAGAACTCTATTGGTGCTGAGTTTTATATTTACATTTACAGAACCTTAACATAGACAAACCAAACTAGATTACTTTTACCTTGTTCTAAAATTTTTTTTCTTCCTGTTGAAGTGTGCTTGTATCTGTAATTGCCCAAAGCATGGTTTTATGAGCGTTTGATTCTCTTCTGGGTTTGGAGACTCAAAAATGATTCTGCTATTATAGTTTGGTATTGATTTTGTATCTGCATCTAAAAGCAAACAAAACAGTTTAATGTTACTGTGTGCAACTTACAACTTTTAATTCTCTGTAGTTATGAATTATCTTTTTTTTAATCGTTTATTTCAGTTTAATGTTAAGGTAAAAAAATCTGTGTACATGATGCTATTCTGCACTCTCATACTTTTAGAAATTTAGTACAGTCTGTATTTAAAAATCAGCACTTACCATGTACAGACTTTTTGTAATCTAAGAAAAGTAAAATATATTCTGTTGATAAAACAAGCTTCTATCATTTCATTGTTTCTTAATTTATATACAACTATAAACATGTCACAGTTGCATATTTTGGTACAAAGCGACATCCTGTTAAGTAAGAGCAGTCACCACATTAAAAAATATCAGTGTATTTATGTTCGTTTAATACAGAGAACAAGATGAAAACACATGGTAATTTTAAAATTTGCGCAAAGTTACATGAGGGCTATCTGCTCTCGCCGTCCCTAATTTAGCAGTGTAAGACTAGAGGGAAGTCAGCTAGTCATCACCACACACCGCCAATTCTTGGGCTACTATTTTATCAACTAATAGTGGGATTGCCCGAAACATTATAACGCCACCACGGTTGAAAGTGTGAGCATGTTTGGTGTGACGGGGTTCGAACCGCGACCCTCGGGTTACGAGTCAAGTGCCTTAACCACCTGGCCATGTTGGGCCCCACACGGTAGTAAGTCGTGCGATCAAAACAACCTTCGGGACATACTGCGTTTAGTTGTTTTTTATTTTACTTTCTGTAGGTCGGTCTAGGGTAACCAATCTGTTCCATATTTTCAGCGAATTTACTCTTCTGGACCCAAATTTCACGCATCGTTATTTTTGGCAATCCATTAAGACAGGCACGAGATATAAAATCTTCAATTTTGATTGAATTTCTTCCTCTTTTTTTATCTTTGCACGGAACGTAAAAAATTTTATTTGGTAGAAAAACACTTATATATTTTTTCAAAATTGGTACACTGATAGCCCTTTACAACCTACAACTAGGTGTCAGATTTGGTCTTAATAAAAGCCACTTGCAAAGTTATTTGACAAAAGACGCTCAATTTTGACCAAAATTTTTGTGCGTGCCTATGCAAAACGTCACGTGAGCTATCTGCTTAAAATTCTTAATATATCATCACCTGAGAGTAAAAGTGGACCTTTTCAGTTTTGTCACTCCGCTGAAAGATGACTGCTTATTTAGAACGACAGAAATATAGTGCGAAAGCACGCGCAGATACATAAGTGTCGGTTTAGAGAGTTTAGACCAAGAAAACCAGTAGCAGTTTCTAGCTCAAGTTTTCTAGATCGTAATACGAGTGAACAGTTATTATTCATTTATAAACTTTTAAGCACAAATTTGCTAAATTTTGTGAAATTATCCTCATTATACAACATCACATATTAGCTTAAGGAATTAGCGAAAATAACGATGTTTGATACGACTATAATTAGTATTTAATCTAGTTTAAATGGTATTATTATTTTAAAAATGTTTTAAAGAGAACTACTACTATCAAATATTTTATAACAAAAATGTTTCAGGCATTAAAACAGGGTGTGCAAAACTTTTTTTAAATTGCTTTCTAGTAGGCCACGTATGTACTGCGAACCGTGGTGTGTGTGTGAACTTTCTGTAAAGCATGCTACCGTGTTTCTCCGAAAATAAGACGGGGCTTATATTAATTTTCACGCCAAAATATGACACTAGGGCTTATTTTCGGGGGATGTCTTATTTTGATATATTAAAAAAATGAAGTTACAAAGTAAAACTATTAAACTAATCATTTAAAATAAACTATTATTAAACTAACTGATTAATACTTAAACAAACTAATTAATAAATTATTTTTTTTTATTTCTTTCCTCTTCCTGCCACTCTTAACTAGGGCTTATTTTAAGGGTAGGGCTTATATTAAAACTATCCCCAAAAATCACACTAGGTCTTATTTTATGGGTAGGTCTTATTATCGGAGAAACACGGTAACAGCGTTGATTTAACAATACTTACTTAATGTAACGAGAAAAATAACGAAGGTTTTGGTAAAGTGACGTCAGCAATATCAGTAAAAACCTCGATAACAATCTAATTGCAAACACAAAGTACAGCTCTTACCAAGTTATGTAACCATACTTGTCATAACTATCACCTTTGAAAGTATTAGCCTTTACTGATTTAATGAAAAATTAAACAATCATTAAATGTTAAATCACAAATTAAATAATAAGGCCTACACTAAACAGTATTGTATAACCATAGAGTTAACGAATTTCTGTCGACTATCTTGCCTACTAGTGAAACAACTCTTACTAGAGTACATCATCCACAAGTTGCACTTCCAGTTCTTTTTCCTTCAGTTACTTGCGAGAATAAGGTTGCTCTATTTTGACCAATGTTGCCTGAGAATCTTTTAAGGACAGTCCTGTCTAGGTTCAGGCTCACCAGACCACATGCCTCTAACACGATCCTTTGAGCCTTGTGTTAGCAGAGGTCAAACATCCTCAGACGCCCTATTTATAACTGCAGTGAGATAGTGAACTGTGACAAATGCAGTATAAAGCCAACTTCAGTGTTAAGGAGAAGACATCTTATACTTTTGATTGTTTTCTGTCTGATAACCAACTACTTCCAGAAACTGACTCTCACTCCTGATCATAAGTTCTTCACATTGTGGAAAATTATATTTTATTAAGTGCAGTGTTAATTCAGTAACACGAGAAATGAAACACAGTGCAATCTCGAGTCCTGTAGTCACAGCACCAAATTTTCTCTTTCCTACCTACTCTGTGATATTCTAAATGAAGGCTAACTAAAATATAAACTTAGAAGCAGTTGCCTTAATTTCTATGCATTTAACTAAATCTGATACAAAATAAAGAAACCGGCAGAAGTTTGTATACAATAACATTATAACAGTTAAAGGTCAAGGTCACTAGTGTAAATGTTTGCCTGTAGTGGGGACATACTTTGGTTATTAACTCTTGAAAGAGGGTGGCATGGCCAGGTGGTTAAAGCACTCGATTGGTAATCTGAGGGTTACGGGTTCTAATCCCCGTCACACCAAACATGTTCGCTCTTTCAGCTGTGGGGGCGTTATAATGTTACGGTCAATCCCACTATTCGTTGGTAAAAGAGTAGCCCAAGAGTTGGCGATGGGTGGTGATGACTAGCAGTCTTCCCTCTAGTCTTACACTGCTAAATTAGGGACGGCTAACGCAGATAACCTTCGAGTAGCTTTGCGCGAAATTCAAAACACAAACAAACAATCCTAGTGCAAAAACATCAATAAGATGTTTTAAATTAATTATTTTACTGTTTTACTTTCTATAGCTGGAAGGGAAAGATCTTTTAAGCGCCCATGGTTCGTATTATTTCGCCCCCTAGTGACAGCGATATGTTTGCGAACTTACAACGCTAGAAACCACGTTTTGATACTCGTGGTGAGCAGAGTATAATAAGCCCATTGTGTAAATTTGTGCTTAATAGAAAAAATTAATGATGTTATTTCTTACATAAGTTTTTATTTACTTAATTATCCTCTCACGTCACTACAGTCCTGTTAAAGTGAAAAACAAGTTCAATTACAGTATTTATTTATGGAAAAACTACTTTTTATAAAACTATGTATAATTAACAGTAAATCATTTGATTCTTTCATTTACTGACACTTCCAATAGTTTCTAATTTTTAAGATTAAGAAGATTAAAAAAGATCAATATTTTTACTGTAATTTCGGATTCATCAGTAAATTATGATAACAAATTTCATATGTTGGCGCTACACCCAAAAACATTAAATATCTAATAAAACTATAGAAAACGCTTCTATTTCTTTACAATCAAAAGCGGGTTCGAATCCCCGTCACACCAAACATACTCGCCCTTTCAGCCGTGGTGGTGTTATAATGTTATAAATATCACGTCCAATTCCACTATTCGTTGGTAAAAGAGTAGTCCAAGAGTTGGTAGTGGTGGTAATGACTAGCTAGCTGCCTTCCCTCTAATCTTACGCTGCTAAATTATGGACGGCTAGTGCAGATAGCCCTTGTGTAGCTTTGCGCGAAAAACAGATAACATACTAAAAATCTATAAAACATATATTAGACCTGTAATAGATTATGCAGCTCCAGCATGGATAACTGTAAGCAATAAAATAATTAAAACCAAACTACAAACAATCCAAAATACACTCCTCACAACTGCATACAGAGTTCCAAGAACTATATCATCTCAGTTCATTCACAAATACTCGAACATACCAACCAGATAGACTCCTACATATTACAATAATGTACTTTAATAAGAATTGGATGAAAAACGAATTACTATGCGAACTAGACAGGTACCTCATACATGATGAAGCTAGTCCTAAATATCTCTTCCCAGTTAACTTATATTTTAAATATAAAAATAAAGAAAAATAGAAAAAATATATATATAAATTTTAAATAATAATAAAAATAATAATAATAATAATAAATATATATTTACATGTATTTAAACAATTAAAAAAATGCCACAAACAAACTTGACATTTCTACTGATAGAATAAAATAATCACTGTATACGAGCCACAATACATGTGGCGGATCAAAATAATATTCAGTTCCACAGTTATAAAATTCGTCAAGAACATAAGTACGGGGAGGAGGAAGAGGTCATAGAGAACCTGACCCTCCAGGGTATGAACTTTTATTACCCAAACACCGACGACATTCTTCTTCAGCATAATTAACGACTAGATTTAAAGTATGGCTGACATAAAAAACGTATGGTGTATTTGGTAGAATGCGTTTAATTTCAGTTCGAACTCATTGTATTTGCCCCATTATAATTTTTTGCACGGCAATTTTTATATCAAGAGACTTTTGTTTGAATGCATCTAATATCTTACTTGTCATACTTTTCTCCAGTATGATTTGAAACTTCATGAAATCCTTAAAATGATTATTGAATATCGAATGTAACTGATCCAAATTTTTCATTGTTTTCAGTATGAAAATATTTAAATACTATACTCATTTTATCTCTCTTTTTCAGTCGTATAAAAATACAGGGATAAAAGGAGCACGTGTTGATTACAGAAGTTAATATTTTATTCAAATACTTTCCTAGATAATGAAATATGTCGTATTGAATTTCAGGTATTTTACGGAACCTTTCAGCATACTAAGAACGTCCTTCGTCATATCGTATTTTACCAGCAGTTCTTGTGACAAACAGCTCCCATTTCACTTCTCTTCTTATTGTCCTCAATGATCGCTGAATGTCAATCAATATTTTGAATGTATTTGTTGATAATTAAGTACAAAGCTGCACAATAGGCTATCTGTGCTCTTCCCACCACTGATATCGAAATGCGGTTTGTAGCATTGTAGGTCCGCAGACATTTTGAAAACATAAGGGTTACGTTAAATAATCACTTTAAAACCATTCTTTGAAACAGAGTCCGGCATGGCCAAGCGTGTTAAGGCGTTCGACTCCTAATCTGAGGGTCGCGGGTTCGCATCCCCGTCGCGCCAAACATGGTCACCCTTTCAGCCGTGGGGGTGTTATAATGTTACCGCCAATCCCACTATTCGTTGGTAAAAGTGTAGCCCAAGAGTTGGCGGTGGGTTGTGATGACTAGCTGCCTTCCCTCTAGTCTTACACTACTAAATTAGGGACGGCTAGCATAGATAGCCCTCGAATAGCTTTGTGCGAAATTAAAAAAACAAACAAACTCTAAAACAGGGATTTCCAACAAGCAGCATGGGTTTGGAAGGCTCGCGAAGGTCTGTTGAAAAATAACCTACTTTTATAATATTTTTTTGTGGTGAAAAAATGAAAAATTCTGACTTGCGAGATAAAAATGCATGAAAGCTCCAACTGACATTCACTAATGAAATTTTAAAATTTATTTTATGTGCACCTATTTCTCTATAATTTTACAGTATTAACTTGATAGTAACAGCTTTAAAATCATATCACATACACCTCGGCGTATTATATCATCATTCCCCTCTGCTAGACAAAGTGAACTCGCCCGGCTGATGGCTGTTACCAGTCTGTCCGTTTGCTGTTGTGGAGGTTGATGTGTTGTAAATTATCACTGTTCAGTTCCGTGATAATTATAAACATGAGCAAAGTCTTTAAGAAACGTAAGATTGACAGTGAAAATAGAGTGTGCCAGGAACGTTGGAAACTCGATTATTTAATTACAAACAATAACGGCAAGTTGCAGTGTTTGGTTTGTATGCAAATTATATCAGTGCCCAAAGAATTTAATGTGAAAAGGCATTATTCAATGATACATGAAGAAAAGTATAAAAAATATGAAGGTGAAACTCGAAAACTTCAGATTGCGGATTTCAGCAAGAAATTAAAACAACAAACGAGTATGTTTAGCAAGTTGTCAGACATCCGCTTTGAATGCTTCGTACATCGTTTCTCTTGAACTTGCAAGAGCAAAGAAATCTTTTATTGATGGCAGTTTAGTAAAGAAATACGCTGTTGGAATGGCAAAGGCGTTTGGAGATGCCAAAATTGCTGAGAATTTTGAATCAGTTCCACTTTCCAATCAAACCATACAAAGAAGGGTCACTGATATGGGAGAACAATTAGAAAACTCACTTGTTGCATTGGTTGAAAAAAGTACATATTTCTTTCTTTGTCTTGACAAAAGTATTGATCAAGCAGATGTAAATCAGCTGTTAATATTTGTACGCATTATTCATGAAGATTTTTCAACGAAAGAGGAATTATTGGGTGCATGTGCTCTTCGTGGGACCACAAAAGGGAAGGATATCTTTGAGGCAGTGAAAAATTTAGTTGATAAAATCGAAGGTGTTCAGCAATAGTGAGAGATGGCACACCTGCAGTGATTGGAAAAAAAATAAGCTTTGTTGGTTTTCTTAGGGAAAATGAAATAACTTGTCCAACATTTCATTGTGTTATTCATCAAAGAGCTTTGTGTGGGAATCAGTGAAACAAGACGACGTTTTTAAACTTGTTATTAAATTTATTAACTTTAAGAGGAGGAAACGAAGCTCTTTTACATCGGCAGCTGAAGCAATTTTTGGAGAATATGGGGATCTGAGACTTTACAACTAAGTAAAGTGGCTCAGTGCCTCAAAGCGTCCTGAACGATTCTTTGAAATAAGGAAATAAATTCCTGCATTCCACGATTAGTTTGTTTCATCAGATACAACACAATTGGAAGAAGAGCTCAAAAATAAGGATTTTCTGAAACAACTGGCTTTTCTCACAGACATCACCACTCATCTAAACGATCTCAACCTGTAGCTTTAGGGGCGGAACCAGCTGGTATCAGATTTAATGGAAAACATAAATGGGTTTCGAAATAAGTTAAAAATCTTCAAATTTTGTTTAGTGGTTGAAAGTGGTCCACTTTCTAAGTTGTCAGCAATTAACAGAACATTTTAAACATGACGAGCCACTCGATTTTTAAGAATTTTATGTAAATATTGAAGATATCATAGATAAATTTAACGCAAGATTCGAAGAATTTGAAATGCTAAAAAGCAGGATAGAGCTGTTCAATAATCCTCTTTGTGTTGACATAGAAAATCAATGAGCTGACGTTCAACTTGAATTATGTGGTTTGCAAGCTGATCCATTTCTGCAAATCAGACAAGAAACAGGACCAGATTTCTTTAAACTACTTTCAAAAAATCGATTTCCGAATCTGCGTGCTTTTGTTTATTTACGATTAAGCACAAAACTACATAATTAGCTATCTATTGTATGCCCACCACGAGTGTCGAAACCTGTTTTTTAGTATTGTGAGTCCTCAAACTTTCGCTGAGTCACAGGGGGCGTTGATTATAATGCTTAGTATATAAATCTAGAACTATTCAAAATGTACTAAAGGGGCAGAGCCTTACGAAAATTTTTTTTTTGACATCACCGTGGAAAATATCGAAAACAGCAAAGGTGTCCAACTGTAAATCAGTGAATTCGAACTATTATGTTTTCGTCTAGTTTATTTTATAGTTTTACATACTCTCGAAGTTATTTCTTAAAAAAACATGCATTAAAATGTAACGAAAACATAAATACAGAATAAAATTTTCAAACAATTAGAATAACAAATTTTATTACTTGCAGAAAAAGAAAACGACTGTGTAAAATTTAGGAAACTTATCCTAGCCTAGGACTTGATACAAATACTAATAAACAAAACGACATAAATCTCATTGTCAGTCTTTGTTATTAATTTCAATAGATAAAAGAATTAAGAAAAGAAAGAGAAGAAAAACACTTTATTCCGAAAAACGCAATATTCCAAAATTAAATCACTTTTTAAAATCAATAATAGTATCAAACAAAATTTACAATACTCCCATATAATTATATTGTGAACTAATTTGTCTGCCTCGCATGGCCAGGTGGTTAAGGCACTCGACTCGTAATTTGAGGGTTGCGAATTCGAATCCCCATCACACCAAACATGCTCGCCCTTTCAGCCGTAGGGCGTTATATTGTCACGGTCAATCCCATTATTCGTTGATAAAAGAGTAGCCCAAGAGTTGGCGGTGGATGGTGATAAATAGCTGCCTTCCCTCTAGCCTTACTCTGCTAAATTTACACTAAAAATTACATTGCGCAGATAGCCTTCGTGTAGCTTTGCGCGAAATTCAAACCAAAACTAATTCGTCTAAGATGAAGAAAGGTTTTTTCATTTGGTAGTTAAATTAAAAGGTTAAATATCGTGTGACTATAATTATAATTTACATATTTCTTAATATTAATACCTGTACGTCCGCACGGGGAAGCTTGTGTTAATTTCATAATACATACAAATACGATCAAAATTAACGTGCTATAACTAAAGTATAAGGTGATTTAGTGTTTTAAAATAACTAAAAATTCATAGCTTATTTAACGATTGAAGGAACAATAAATACACGTTAAGTACATTATACAAAATAAAATTCGCTATCTTACAGCAATAATTTATAAATTTCATTTTAAATTATTTTAAGGGTAGTTTGTATAGTAAGTTAGCTTTGTGATGAAAGTTCTTATTAATTCATACTTACGGTGACTTTTAGATACAGAAATAGTGATATCTATACTTTTGAAATTAATAATGAACACTTAACTGTGATGACACATCCTTGTTTGATGAAACATTCACATTAGTTTATATGCCGCCTTTTTGTGACGTGTGCTACTTCGTGCTTTTTGTTAGTATTACTGCGTTTGAGTTTAGGTGACCGTAAAGAGTGAAGTATGGTTGCTTAATTATTTGAAATAAAATATTATTAAACATCTATGCATATTTTATATTCAATTGTATAAATTGTCCAAAATTTTTGTACTGATATAAAAATTTTTTACAGTTATTAAATTAAAAATATTTTTTTAAATTTCATTTTATTAATCTACTTATTAATATTGATATTATCAATTACTTTATAGGCCTAAAAATAACTTAATTTCTTTATTAATTTTAAATGTTAGTTTTAGGTTTTTATTTTCTGTACTAATTACTATAGGCTATTTGAGGCCTTACTAAAGTTAGAATGTAATGCCCACTTTGTTTAAAAATCCATATTTTTTTTACCACTCAGTATTAAGTATCATGAACACAAATCTCGAAACTTAAGAAAAAATAGCATTAGCTAGAGCTTTGTGACTATTTAAAAATTAAAGTTTATTTCTTAAAAATTGTTTTATTACTTGTTGTTAGTTGAATTTGATTATTTTAAGTATAGATGAAAAAACCTATGTTAGTTACTATTTAACGTCTTACTGAAGTTACTCTAAAGTTTAATTTTTAAGTCATTTCATGTAACTTTGAACCTTAACAAATACTTGAAATAGTAATTAATAATTACAGCAATATTAAAGTAAGTATTTTAACTACTAGTACCATCTAATGACAGTAGTAACATTTTATGCAGTATTTTGATTGAACCAATGTCAAAATGCTTGTGGTGTATTTCTGTTCATTATGTACCTGTTAATAAAAATAGTATATATATTTTTATCTTTATAGCAAACGAAATGTGCCAATAAAATAGAATGAAAATCATATCCAATTTATTTTCTACTTAAAATTTTAGGTTTAAAAATTTTGTAACCCAGATGTTATAAATGAGTGCAGAACTACTGCACTGGCTATGACACTTGCATGTTTGGACATATTTTTATTCTTCTGTGAATTATGTAACAGGATTACTAAATTTGAAACACTATGCTATTTCATGTAGTCATTTGCTTCAAGGATGGTGGTAGCCTTATTTCTGTAGATGTTCTGGTTCATGCATATGCTTTCTGATCACCTGCTCATGATGAATCAGAGTTAAGTCATTTTTGTGTGTGAATTATGTAGTTTCAGTTTTATTTATATTAATTTAAATATTGTGGTTACACTTTATTTTAGAGTTTTAATTCTCTTGTCATTCTGAATTGGGTTAAATACAGTTTAAACTATCCACTAAGAGACACGTGTATTAGAACTATTATATGTATCTTGGTGTGTAACAAATGGCTAATTTCACTACATTTTCACTACTACATTTTGTCTCATAAGGGTTAATGCATGTTGCAACCTTCCTGAGTATTTAGAGGAATTTCAGTAAAAGAGTGGTTACAATTAATAAAAGTTTACATTTTTGCTGGTTGACTGGCTTTATTCAATATCACATTGATTAAGGAAATTAACACTTTTGCTAAAATAAAGTGAGCACTAAAGTTTCACTCAAACACATTTCTAAAGGTAGAAAGCTCTGTTAGTATTCCAAATGTGATTTTTTGAGAAAAAAAATTTTCCAGTTGTAAAATTGTACAAAACTCTAAAGTATTGTAGTTGTGTACCTTTAACTTCAACATGGAGGATCATCCTGTTAATTTGTTATTTTGGATAACCCTCATCTGAAGCCTTTCAGTAAATGTCATTTCTCAGGAAAGGTGACTAAACCTGTACACAGTATTACTAGGCGAAACCTAGTACATGATTTGTAAAGAGAAGTAATTATCTCTTAACTTAATCATTGTCTGCAAAGACATCATAAAATTCTGTTAGCTTTACTGCTAGCCATAAAATATGGCTTTGATTGACTTATCCAATACTCTACCAAGATTTTTTTTTCAGTCATGTGACTGAAGGGGCTCTTATCTCTATTAAATGTGATCCACGTTATGTTAACCTAAAGGCATTATTTTGTAATTCACATAATTAAATTAATTTATTAAATACATGGCCACCTAATCAATTCAAATCCTTCTGGAGTACTTCAAAATTGTCACTACCATTAGATGCCCTAGAGCTTAGTGTCATTCAAGTCTTTGATCAGTTATTAACTGTTCCTCTATCAATACTGTTAATACAGATAAAAAAAAAAGTAAATTTTGTGTATTGACTCCTGAGGTGTTCCATCTCCTTGCTTTTTTCTTATTCACTCATATATTTCATCCAGTGTGGTGATGTATTTGCACTTGAAGACTACAGTTTTACTGTTTTAGGCTGCTTTTTATTAGGCTCTGTCTTAGGGAAATTTGTGAGTATGGTTTTTGAGTAGATACTCTACACTTAAGTACATGCGAGTGACCAAAGGAAGTTCTTAATGTAACTGCATTGAACTACTGTGTCCTTGGGTTACTCCTGGTGACAATCATTTTCAACTTTCTTCACAATATCTAGTATATAACTGGTAGCTGTTCATGGAGTAGCTTTTATTCATCATGCTGGAACTACGCCTTTTACATTGTAAACATGATTCAACACGACAGATACCCATTTTTGTTTTGCATCCTTTGTAATTGTAGAATATAATTTTGCAGCAGAAAATCCTGTAATATAACCTTCCTTGAGAAGGGGTCAATTTGAGGTCTTACTTGCATATACTAGTTTTCACATGGCTAACTTTTAAGCATAGTTGCATGCTGCAGGAATGGTTAGGAGTAAAGTGCTTGTAAGTGCATCTTGTCAACATTGATCATGAATAAGCTTCTACAATTGCAGTATAATGATTTTTAAACACATTGCTAGTGAACTTGATTTTAATTTTGTTGTAAAGGTGAGCAACATTTTGAACCTGTCTGCAGTGGATAGTCTGAAAATAGTCAGGAGGCTATGGAGGAATATTGTGTTGTACCAGATGTGATTGATATTGTTCCACCTAATGTTGTGGAGGTTTGTGCATGATTAATTATTATATATTAAATAGATTAAGCAAATTGGATTTACTTCATTACTGGTAAGATTAATAAATGGTCTTAAAATATATTTAATTATGTATTTAACTTTTCAAAACTGAGGGCAGATATAGTAACAGTGTCATCTGTCTTAACATAAAAAAAATAAATTACATATGCCTTAGTTAAAAACTAGTTAAAAAGTGAAAAATAGTAAATAAAATTAAACATTATTTCTTTTACATATTTTAGATGCTTTAAAGTTGCCAGATTTCATAACTTGAACATCTACTTATTTGGATGGCCATGTCTATACTGATCATTTTTTATTAAGATGGGGTGTGTGGTGCATTATGCAGGAGATCACAGGAGTTAGGTCTTCATATCGACCTTTTGATACTACTTGCTGTTCAGTGGGTGATGATTCATTTTGTCAGTTCAGGCGGGGAGGAACTTGATCTCAATAATTATGTTCCTGCACCCAAGATTTCCTCTTTTGTACTCACAGCCATCAAATTTGTTTGCTGGCTTGTTACGAACCATGTACTCTCTTTTATCCAGTCCTGACAAGATTCTACCCCCTTATTTTCTGATAGCTATGTTATTAATTAGATATTCCCCACTTGGTGCATTTGCCTGTTTTAATGCCAGGCTTCCTCTCATATGGTTCCTATTTCCACATCCTTTGTCTCTGACCATGGATGTGTGCTGCCAGGATTGGAAGGACCTTTCTGCTTAACGTAGCATCAGTTTTCTACCCGAAGTAATTTTTCTCATCCAGTTCACTCTGTGTCTGGTGTTTTTTGTGGCTTATTTTTTAGTTGGCTCAACCATGGTTTCCATCCCTGTCTTTTCTCCCGGTACAACTTCCATTAACTCTCCCTCTTTCCCAGTATATCCTCCAGAAAGGTTTTTCTTAGGGGTGCTTCATCTTTCCACACTCCAGCTTCATGCTCAGCTTTTGTCTGCTCCCTTGTGAGAGGTTTAGGACTATCCACACATGTAGCATCCCTGTTGTTTCACATTGTCCATACCTCATTCATTTCTGTGTACAAACTCAACTGGAGAATATTCCATCATTAGTCTACCAGGCTTGGATTTTCTCTTTCCTCTCCTTCCTTTCTTCATATATCCATTTCCTTAGCTCTTGTTCTCATTTTTTTATCCACTGGAATAAATTTCTTGTGATATTTCTATTCTTACACTTACTAGTTGGGTTTGTCAAGTGATCCTCCCTTTCTCCCGAGTTTTGCCAGTTCTGTATTTTGTCTTATCTGATATGTCACCTCCCAATGTTCTTGGCTGCCCATTTCATCATTCATTAGAGAGGAAAATATCAAGACTGGGATGTGGATACTGTCCACAGCTTAGTGTTGCATTATTTGTACCAGCTGGTGGTTTCCTGCTCAGTTGAATATTGTTTTCTCCCTTTAACCATTCTCCATATGTCTATACAACTATGAGTGGGTTGTTTTTAACCTCTTATTTTTCAGGGTCATATATAACATGAGTAAAGCAGAAAGAGATTGTTATTCTTTTCTGTTGTTCCATATAATTCCAGAATTGGGAACAATCTGCTTTTCAAAATTGGGTTTCATGGTCACCCATTGCACTTACTCTGGTGATGCATTCCTTCGAACTTCCAAACATGTTTTTTCTCCCCCTTCTTTTAGTGGAGTATAGGAGTCTTTACAGCTTTCCAGTTTCTAACTACTAGGGTGGCAGATCACAGAGAAATTCTTCAGTGTGTACACGATTCAACTCTGTAAAGAGTAGGGCAGTGGCATTCTGCCTGTGTCGATAGCATAACTATATTCCTCTCACTGGTATGATGTTTCATTCCAGATGCCAACAATTTGGACTACATTTTTCTGTCTATTTTGCAATTCACCCTTCTAGCTGAGAAATCTTCTTCTTCTTGGCACCTAATATTGGTTCCTGGGAAACTGGTTTTGGTTGGAGCTCTAATTGCCAACACAAGTCCTCCCACTTGAGTGGACTGAGAATTTCTTTCTATTGTGAACTGGATGTAAATTCCCCAATGTTGATTGAATTTAGACTAGAATTTACCCTCCACATTGCATTTATGCCTTCCTGTCATCATCCAGATGTAAGTTCCCAGGGTTCATTGTTCCAGGTTGTGTTTAACTTGCACACATGTTGGTTTAGGTTTCTTAGAAATGAGGCTTTTCCTTCTGTTCCTGCACCTGAAGTAAATGGTTGAAGACCCTCCTTCTGCTAGGAGTTAATCAAGTTCTTCCTGCTATCAATAGTCAGGACTGGAGTTAACCTTCCAGTTATGTCTGATATGCTTTGGCCACTTTACACGCCCCCAGCTAGTACAGTGGTATGTCTTCGGATTTACAATGGTAAAATCAGGGGTTTGATTCCCCTCGGTGGGCTCAGTGGATAGCCCGATGTGGCTTTGCTATAAGAAAACACCCAGCCACTTTACACACATTCTTTTTCCTTTCATATTTGTGATGAATCACTTGTTCCAGCTTTTGGTTGAGATACAACACCAGTTGGCTACACTTGGGCAAAAAGTATGTGATTCAGATATGGTGCAGTCTCCCATGGGTGTTTCCTCTATATATAGGTGACGCACTCCACGAGTGCTTTTCAGATACTTTTGAAGGGTGCTCATCTAGGTAATTTTACCACAGTCCCTCCACCTATTCAATTTGAGATTTTAGCTGTAACTGTGAGAAGAGTAAAGTAATTGTGTTGGATGTTGATATTTTCCTACACTGAAAATATATCTTTGATATATTTCCTCTTGCACTTCCCACCTCCTTCCCACTTCAAGTGTTATTTTATGTGCCTAATCTCAAAATATAGAGTGGATTCAACTGTATCGAGGGAATAAACTGTAGTAGGAGGGTGTGTTGCACTTTTATTGGTAGAGGGTTGTCATGTGGTTGAATGTAGCTGAACCAAGTGATATACTCATGGAATTAGATGAGAGTTCAAGGCTAGTGGTGAGTGAAATTTAGTGCACCAGAGGGAGATCAACTCAAGAATAGCTGTAACTGTGAGTGGAGGTGTCTATCAGAAATATATTTTCAATGTAGGAAAAATATTAACTTTATATTATAGTGCCCAATAAATATTCCTATATTGTCAAGGCACTTTTTACACTAAATTTTTAAATACTGTTTATTATCATTGGGGCTCATATTTTGCATTATATTGAGTATTTTTATGTTCATGCCTGTAAAAACCTCATTGTAAAAATCTGAAAAAGTAAATTGAGTGAAGCCACTAAATTTATATGCAAAATACAATGGAATACCTAGCAGTAATTAGTAGGGTTACTTGCAACATTCATTGCAATTTTATTTAATATTTTTTTGTGTGACTCTCATATTATTGGGGACAATCTAAGCAACAAAGCATAGAGCCAAAACAATGAAGTGCATAAATAATTAAAAAAATGTAAAAAAGCACACGAGGTATGTAGATATCTTTCAAAATTCTACATTTAATATAAAATTAGAGAAAAAGAGAATGGCAATAAAATAATAGCAAGTTAGGTAATTTTTAGGTAGTAATTTCCATCTTTTATGTGATCATTTACACCTACAGACAGACTTGATTGGAATTCATATACTGAAGTCATTCACCATTTTACCTTTTGAACATAAAGAATAATAACATAAATGAAGCATTTCATATCATTATGCCAATTCAAAATTATCTTAATAAATTCCAACAAACAGCATGAATCAACAGGTAAATCACTTCGCAAGTTTATAACATAAGTTGTTTATCTTGCAACCATGTTCAGATATGGACATGTGTAAAGAATATTCATATTATAATTGATCATTAATTCACCTGCTTCTAAAATTATCAGTCTAATTTCTTAACATTTTTAAATTTAGCTGAAATAGTAACTTTACATTAGTTTTAATATACATACTGTTTGGGTGGATGTTTTATATCTTTAAAATGTTGTTAATTGTAAAAGATTGGCTTCTACTGTGGTGTTAAAAATGTTATTTTATACTTTCAGGTGAATTATGGAGGTTATGAAGTAAAGCTTGGAAATGAGTTAACTCCAACTCAGGTAAAAAACCCTCCAACTCATATAAACTACCCTGTTGAAGAAAATGCATTGTATACATTGTGTATGATTGGTAAGTCAAACATTTAAATGCAAATCAATATTTTTTGTTAATTCTAGTTGTAGGAAGTGATGCTTGTATTATTACAGTAATGGCTATCCTATCTGTGCATGATACCAATTTCATGGAAAATAGAGAGTACTTTCTTGCTTAACAAAATACCATTATCTTTCCAATTGAAATGGAAGGCAGCTACTATTTCAACTATTTCAAATTGTGTAGAGATGTGCATCCTGTGTTATGATGCACATTATTTCTGCTTATCTTCCATTGTAATGATCCAATGGTGGCATGTGGAAACAAGTCAGAATGAGGAGTTAATCTTATGCTACAGCTGAATGAATATTGGAATTTGTTATTAAACTAATTGTCAGGCTAACTAATTGGTTACTTTTAACCAGTTGGTTATGCTGACATGAGACAGCTAAAACAAAACTTTTATAACTTAGTTTTGATGCTCACTGTGGACAAAGCACAGATAAGCAAGTTGTGTTGCTTTATGTTAAACATTAAACACAATGACAGTATTTTGATTTATTTATCATTATTATTAGTCATGACATTAACTGATTAAGTTGTACAAACTTGAATTAATCAAAAATAATTGAGGAAAATAATAATGACAATATTTTTTATTACTGGTTAGTTAGAATAATCCAAAACACTAATTAGCAGAAACACAATTAATTTGATGATCTAATTGATTTTCTTGTAATTTTCATTTATTAGTTATATGAAACTAAACAGTATAATTGTTTAATTATATTAACTTTCTGTATAAAGATAATTGATTTGATTCACCTTGGAACTAACAAAATCCAAAAATGGTCAGAGCACCAGGTTAGGAACACCTACAAATGAGGAATTCTGTTAATTATGACTTTCCTTCTAGAAAAGAAAGATAAAAGTTGTAATCTTTAGAAGATAATCTGTTCTATGGATTTGTTATATAAACCTGCCCATCAGCCATGTATAGGTGATTATATAATTATCTTTAAAGACAGAAATGGGAGGGACTTCTGTGGTAGTCTTGACAAATGGTATTTCAGCAAGAATACGAAGGCAGGAGGTTCAAACTTTATGTTGAGGCTTGTAATTATGTATAATTTGTTTTTCAGTGGTTGAACATTATATGGACTGTATTGTTCAAGAGAATTCAGAGTACGGAAGAATCAGATGACATAAAAAGTGAAGACAGAATTTTAAATACATACTTTGAATTTAAGAACTTAAAATTTAGATGTTAAAAAATTTGATTTATAAAGTACAATTTGATGCCAAGTTTATTAAGTACATTGATAATGAAGCTTAGTTAAATTTTGAATATAACATGACATTTACACTTTAAAACAGTCATAGCAATACTTAATCACTTAGCTATATTAAAGCTGAGAACATTAATGGAATTTGCTACTTTGATTTAATGTGGGGCAGAGTAATTGATAACATTAATCCTAGCGTTGTGAGTCATGGGTCAAAGGCCATGTCATGTTGTGTTTGTTGGCTTGCATCCAAAATTTTATTGAACTACTATATTATGAATGTATGTCAGTAGTTTAATTTTAAAAGTAAGTACTCAAAAAGAAATTCTAAATATTAATTTTTGTGCATTGCATGGTATGTTGAATGCAGCATTGATTCAAATTAGATGTTTGTGATGTCCAAATACATAGTCTATGGTTTCTTAGTAATATAAATAACTAATATTGCCAATTAAGAACCTTATACCTTTTCTATTTGCTGAGACATTGCTACTTGTAATGGATAAACACAGTGCTTCCTGCTAACCTCTTTTTGCATTTTTGGAAAGATGTGCTTACATGTACTTATTTCTGTCTACAACATGTGAATAGCCAGTTGAAAGCTCAGAATGTCACCTTAGTGACTTTCTCAGCATAATGAATTATTCAGTGCATAACTCATTCTTTTAAAGCTTAGAGTTGAAAGGTGAAATTTTAGTGAGCTCGAAATTTCATATTTTTTACACCCAAATACAGTTTAGTTATTATTGATATAATAATTTACAATTTTTGGTAATTTCAAAATGTATATATAATTATAAATGTTTAAGCCATAAACAAAACACGTTAAAATTAAACAAAATATGCTGCATATTTTTAGAAAGATCCTAGGATTATAAAATGTATCCTAGGTTTTGGAGGTGACTGAAGTGACATTGCAGTGGGGATACATCATCTATCAGTCTTAATCTCCAGTTTGCTGGCCTTACATAAGAAGATTAGAAATTAGGAGAGCAAGATGTTTATGGCTTAAGTTTGTGGTTGTAATTAATCAGAGTTCGGGATTTGCTGTTTTTAATGCAGTCCTTCCTTATTATTTTGTTTACTTATTTAACTTCATATAAATGTAATTATTTAATTTCACTAATATATATATATATATACACACACACATGCATAAAACTTAAGTGTTTCATTTTACATCAACTTGATAGTTAATGAGACGTTTTTTGTATGTTATTATTCTGTGTTCTTTGGTGCATTATTTAGGTAAAAAGTGATTTAGTTCAGTGCTACCATTAGTATAGAAAAGTTAAGGTTAAATGTCATTTACAGTCAGTATCAAAAAAAAAATTCAGGTAAGCACTTTTCTTATTTTTCATGTGTATTTTTTATTTATTATTGTAAAAGGGGAAAATAAATAATAATATGATAAAAAAATTTTTAATGAGGTGTGCTTGAGAGTAGTTTGTGTTTAATTTAATTTGATAGTGTAAATTGAGCTGCACATTTTCCAAGTGGTTTATAACTTATAATGATGTGAAATAGTAGTTAGGGTTCAAAAGACTGTAAAACAATTTAAGTATAAACAGATGTATATTCTTATGGGTTTAAAGCTGTTTAGGATAAACAAGTATAGTTTCATATTTCAAGATGAAGTCATTCTGGAAAGAAAAAAGGGGTAATTTAGTTTAATTTTTATGTTTTAGATATTGTTTTTGGTGATTATGAGGTTAATGAAATTGACCAACCTTGTATAAAGTTAGAGTAGAGAAAATATAAGGGGGAAACTTGAAATTAGCTTAGGAGGCTTTAAGCATTATGCAAATTAAATTCTCAAGTTTTCAGATGAAAAAATATTTTTAATCTTAATGTGTAAATCACTTAGTACTTGGACTATTATACAGAAGTAATAACATTTACTAAAAGTTGGCAAATTTTGTGAATATACATCGTGTATTAGAAGTTACAGTATGGAAACTGTATTGTGTGCAAAATGTTTGTTAGGTTGGTTAATTGAATCTTTTTCATATCGAGAGAGTTAACTAAACATTTTTAGATGCTGAATCACAGTGTTTGCAAGTTTAATCAAGAGAGCTTAGCTAAGTAAAAGTTAAAGAAAACAATAACAAAAACAGATGGCCACTTTGAAAGGAAGAGTATGAGTAAACAGATAAAGTATGAAAATTGACAAGAATTCCTTTAGAAAATAAGACTTGTATTAAATATAGTACTGAAGTTCAGAGAAATAGACAGAAATATGTATGGGAAGAAATATCACTACAGAGGAGTCTACTGTTAGTTTGTCAGATAACACTGCAAGAAGTGCAAGTGAGAAGTGTGGGAAGAGTACCAGCAAGCAGTATTACTTTCACTGAATGCTTGGGAGTTACCAGCAAATTCAGTGAAGTCCAAAGAGTTGAAGATAGTCTTCAACTATAGTCTAGATTAAGAATGTCAAATAAGAATGTAAGAAAGGCTACAAATGAAAGAAGGGAATTTTGGTCAATCTTGCTCATTTGGTTGTTGATGCTAGATTCTGATAAAGTTTCGTGATTGAACTTTAACAACATGGCTGGGTAGTTTTTCCATACGTGCATTATTCTTTGAGTAATACTTTGTTATCAGTCATAAATGTATTGCACTTTATTCTTAAATGACCTCAATAGGGGCTGTTTAGTTTTGATTTTAAAGTAGGAAAAGAATGCTCATGTGTAATTTGTTTATTTTGTTTAGGGGAATTTTTTAAAACTGGTGTTTGCATTTTAATTTTTAATACAGTTAAAAGCTATTTTGTAATTACTGTACATTGTGTTTCTTTGTGTAGGTCATGTATGCATACATGTTTTGTATTTGTAGTGCAACTGTCAAAATATACACAGCTAAATAAATTTTGGCTTTTCTTGCTTGGTAGCTTACATTTTCAGTGTGGTTACTTGGTTGTATTCCTAACCTTTTTTGTGGGTATAAAATTCATTATTCTGTACACAGCAATACTCTAGTGCAAAGTGAGTCAGTAATTTATTTTGAATTGGTAAAATGCTGATTCCACACTCATGTCTTTTATTATTTGTTTGATGTAATTTTACATTGGGGGAGGAAATAATTGTGGTAACAGTGACAGTAAAAAAAAATGATTAATTTATTACTTTGCGTGATACTAATTGATGTTATTTTCTCATAAGCAGTTGGTTATATGGATTGATTAAAGTTAATTGCCCAGCTGTAATACTACTGCTTACATATTGGATCTTCTTTTATTACAGAATTTCTGGGTATCAGTATTGCACATTTCAAAACAAGCTGTGAAATTCGTTAATGGGGTAAACAAATTTTAATATTTTTCATTTAAAATTTCATTTTCTGAATTTTGGGCAGTTGTGTTTATTTACCTTTGTGTGTAACTGCTATTGATGAAAGTGTCTTCATAATTATAAAAAGATTATGTAGATAAGTTGGTTATAGTATATATTACGGATACTAGTTACAATTTACCAAAGAAAAACAGAGAAGTCATTCTTGGAATGTCAGTCAAGTAACCAAAACAATTCATAAACAATCAAACCATATTGTTCACTTGACTGACAATCCAAGAATGACTTCTCTGTTTTTCTTTGGAAAATTGTAACTAGTATCTGTAACAATGTACATTAAGTAATTGACTATATGCTTTGTTATTTTTTGATATTACAATTTTTATTATTTCCTATCAGTAATTCATATGTTTAATTTTATTCCTCCTTATACAGATCCTGATGCACCTAGCAGACAAAATCCTAAGTTCTGTGAATGGCACCACTGGTTAGTGGTTAATATTCCTGGGTTAGAAGTTGATAAGGGAGAAGTGCTGTCACAGTATATTGGGTCTGGTCCTCCTAAAGGAACAGGTGTGTTAAAAATAATTGAAGTCAGAGTATTATATGTAAAGATAAGTATTTTCATAATAATGGTATTGAGTGCATTAAGTATACTTTTTAAAATGTTGAGCTTCTATTGATATTCTACCTATATTAAAGTGTAATAATAAAGTTTCTGAATTAAGAAAAGTTTAATATCTTTTTTTATATTCAGATACAAATATGCTGTGGACATTTCTTAACTCCCTAGATTGTTTTGATCTTCCTTAAATGATTAAAAGTTGGGCTTACCCTTAATTATGGACCTCTTTGAAAGTTTTAAACTTCTTATATGTCTCTCAATGAACCAACCATCTGTAAATGAAAAAAATAAGGAACCAAAAGGAAAACTTGAATTATATTTTATTAGTTAGGTTAAACTGAAGATATATTTTCCTGAATTGTATCTTGAATTGGTGTAATGTAACAAAGAAGAAAAAACAAACATAAGTGAGGTAAGCTTAATACTTAAACATAAATATGTGTGTGTGTGTGTGTGTAGTAGACATCCCAAACTACAATTGAATGTTTTGCCAGTAAGCAAAAATATTGATGCCAATAAAGTAAAATAGAAAAAAAACAAAAAACACCAACAATAACATCATGATACAGAACTCGTGTCATGCATAGGTGTCAGAGAAACTTAAATCTGAATATATTGCAAACTGGTCTTGCATTATTGTCCACAATAAGTGAAAAACAAAGTTTTATGTACTCATATATGGAAAACTTGCAGGAATAAACTCGTTTGTATTTTGTTTCTAAAATTTTGATTTTTTTTAGGCTAAAATTCCTATCCTACATCAATTAGTTTGCATCAAGTATGCCACTTGATTGCCAAGATTGTAAAATCCATTTAATTAGTTTTAAGTGCTATTTTTCTTGAAGTTAATGTTTTTGTTTGTGAATAACAACACTGATTTGTAAGTTTTGAATATTTTTTAAATTTGAATTGTAACCAACTATATCACTCTTATCTCTTAAACATACAAATCAGTATTCAGTTAATTCCTCTTATGACATAGGAAATAATTTTTGAAATTTTGTTGTGAACTCTGAAATTTCAGCTTATTCTCTGTGAGTGCTGTATGAGCTCAAATGTTCTTTGCTTTAGTTCTCTGTGAGAAATTTGTTGAGTACTTAAAATGGTTGAAGATTGAATTCAGTTGTATGTTGGGAATTTTGCCATCTTTGTGGGCTTTCGAAATACAGTTCTTAGCTTCAGTTTTTACTTCCAAATCTATCTTGATATTTCTTAAATTCAGTCTCTCTCATAATTACAAACTGGGAAAATCAGAGACTTAGATGTGTTGCATACTGACTCCCATAGAAATTTATACTTCATCTCTATCTCTTATCCTGTTTAATGATGAGACTTAATGTTCTGTATCACCAGAGGATGCACATATTCTTTCTTTTGCAAAATAAAAAGTTTAATTTGTTGTAGTGCCATTTTAAAATGTTGCATTATAAGCCTAGTTTTCCTGTTGCCATCATAGTTCCAAACTTAGGGCTCCTCATGTATAAAACTTCTTTACCTGCACTGTTCATGAGAAAGCTAATGAATGGCTTTCACAACAGCTTATATAGATCTTATGTACTTCTGTTTTAAAACAGTGTCTGTTTGAAATTTGTCATAGTTTTTATCTATTAACATTTACTGTTATTAGATTGTTGTAGTACTGTTAATAATTTTGTTCTGAGTGGGCACTGCATCAAGTCATGATGTTGTAATTTATCTGTAACTTCTAACAAGTGGCAACATAAATGTGTGTGTGTGTAATAGACATTCCAAACCACAATTGAAAGTTTTGCCAGTAAGCAAAAATATTAAATTTAATTTAAAATTTTTCAGGTTTGCATAGATATGTTTTTGTGGTACACAAGCAGCCAGGTCATCTAAATCCCACAGAAAAGCGACTTCCAAACAACTCTGGACAACACAGAGGCAACTTTAAAATCAGAGACTTTGCCAAGAAATACAACCTAGGGCAGCCAGTTGCTGGCAACTTCTACCAAGCTCAGTGGGATGATTATGTTCCAAAACTGTATGAACAGCTCAGCAACTAACTTGGCTTACGATTATCCTCAAGATTTATTGCGGTAGAATCATGAGGAAAGCTTTTATTAATACTAATCATTAGCTTTAAGTAGAAGTGCTCTTCCGCTAGAGACAGGCAGCAGTATGTTTGATTTTTGTTCATTTTTCATCAAAAATTGGTTACTTATGTTTTTCATGTTAGATTAACATTTTATGTAATACTTCTATGAAAAAAAAAGTCTTCAGATGTTTCATTGGTGAACATAAAACTATATTTCTATTTGAAAGAAATATCTTAAGGGCTCTCTATTTTGTGTATTTGCTGTTAAGATGCTATGCCAAAAGCTACTACTATATTTAAGTTATATATATTTGGTGTATAAAAATATGTTAAAAAATCAAGTGTAACTGGTATGAAAACTTCATTGTATGGTATAAATAATTTCCTAAAGTACAAAAAAAAAAGCTTTAGGCTCATTGTGAACTTTATTTTAAAATGTTGTCGAGAGGATATGGCAACATTTTCCATATGAAACCTAATGATAGAAAGTCATATTTTTAACTTTAGAATTGTTGAAAACTTCCATCAGCAAGATAAAACTTTTTGAGACATTGCATAATCTGTAATAAATAATTTCCATCTTTAGTTATTTTTGCTGTATTAAACTTCTCCAAGATGATGTAGTTCTATTCAATTTGTATCTTTAAATTAATCAAGGGGAGTAAAAGTTGGCAGTTGGCAGCCTCTCCCCTCCTACCAAAAAAAAGACATGAATTTATGTATTTTTAATAATTTTGAACAAGTGCCAAATCCAGTAGTTACCATTTTCAAACAGCCTATTCAGACTCTAAGGCATCTTTTAAGTGTTTTTCACCATAAGTGGAGTTGTAAAAAAATATTCGTGAAATTAGGAATGACGAATTTTCTCTTTTAAAATGTTGGATTAATAGCAGTATAGTTAACTGTTGTTCACTTTTTTAAGAATTCTCTTAACTGATTTTTAGAATTTTCTTCCAAATTATTAATAATTATTTCAGGCATACCAAAACAAACTTTTTTTGGAGTTTTATTAAACCAGCTTGTAACCAATGTCATAAAGTCATGAAATAGAAGACAGGATTATAGGTTACATAATATTTTGATAAAAAATTTGTTTTATTTCAAGGTTAAATTTAACACTCCTTAATACATGAATATTTAAAATTCTTTTTAAGTCCACTGCATTACAGAATAGCTCTTATGTATCTTGCTTTTTTTTTAGTTATCTAAATATTACTAGTGAATAATGATGAGTTTGTTTTTTCTAAATGTATACCAAGTCAGGCATACTTGATTTATTTTTAATGTGAATCTTAATAAACTTGCAAGTTCAAAATATTCATATTAATGCCTCCTGTGAAATAATTTACTGTTTTTAATATATTTTTATATTAAAATCCAAAAGCTGATGAAGCAATAAAAGCCCACCAGGTTTTTGTAATTTCAAAACATAAAATGAGAAATTTGTTTTACTTTTAAAAACTGTGAGTAGTCAATGGTACTCATATTGCTAAAATAGGAATTTTAGAAAACAGAATATTTTCAGATAAAGTAATTTCTAAACATAAACAATTTTTCACCAATATAAGAAACACCATAGAGAAGTGTGACATATTTCATGCCTAAAAATGAAGTACATGTCATTGCACAGCAAATTATATTTACCCTGTATTATTGATCACATGACTACAATTTAATACCAGCATGACTGGGTAAATAAGAGCAGAAAAGAAATGCATATCAATAGTTTGTAATTTGCATATTTCTGTTATGTAAGTTTTAGTTTATTAATTTCAAATTTTCAATTCTCTGTAGAAATCTTCCTCATAGTTGTCATATGTTACATAAAACAACTTTGTGTCCAAGCAATTATAAACACAAACTGTAAATAATTACATGTATAAACCTAAAATTTGAACCATCTTGATTTGTGGAGATACCAATAAATTTGTCAAGGGTACCAGAGAAGAAACATTGTCTTTTTTATATGCTTTTATTAAGTCCTTACAAGGAGCATTTTATCTTCAGTTTAATACCAGCTGTTATAGGGATGTCATTTAAATTTATTGTGTAAAACATTAGTCAGCAAATGTATTTGTTTCTGGTGATTGTGATTCTTTACTCCAAGAGTTTGATTGTGTTATAAAATGCATATTTGAAACTTGCGGGATGTTTTTATTTGACCAGTTATTGAAAAAAGCAAAGCCTAACAGTCTATGTATGTCAGATATTACAATTTCAAATAATCAGAAATTTAAATTTAGAAGTTAAATGAATGTCAATATTAATGAAATGTGATATTTGCCAACAAGATTGATGCACACAATTTGTCTTCAATTTATAAACAACAATTCATAATAACTATTATTATAAATAATTTATATACAACAATTTTACAAACAATACTGACTCTTCTGTTGGGTCTGGAACTAAATCTTTTATCAACAGTTCATGGAGAGTGAGGCAATTCTACAGTGATACACACAGGTACACTTCACTTGATATAAATACTAGCTACCTTTGTTTTTTGTCTAGTCTCATGCAAGTTTCTTACAGCTGAAATTATACAATGTGTTCACACAAGTACTAGTGTTCTAAGTTAATACTCTGAAGTTGAGTGGTGTGTAATGTTCAAAATCTATAAACATTCCTGGTCAAATATCTGTAGTTTTCTGATTAATGAGTGTTTTTCCCAATTATACCTTCCGAGGTTTATCGTATACTGACTGTAACAAACTAAAAACAATATTAAACTGTATACCTTCATGTTGTGATGGGTACGTTTTATACTTATCAAGTGAGATTCTTGAAAATTCACCTGTCAGTAATATTTGCAAGCATTAGTATTTTATGTACACACTGATTCTTTCACTTGAGAATCTACAAATTTGGAAAACAGACCCGACTTTTGCAATACACATTTAACAGTGTACATTACATGGATTTTTAAATATATATTCAACTGAAAGAATCACAGATATTAAACTAAATCTGTTACAACTCCCTCATCAGAGAATTAAAAAATTGGCATTAAACAGTTTTTATTAAGATATGTAGATGTTGATAACACATGTCAAACAATTTTACAATTTCAAAAATCATTAGAGTACATACCACAGTTACAACAAATAATCAAATTAGCACAGATGTTATCAATCCATTTGACATGGATTATCTTCAAATTACTCTTGTAAGGTTAAACTCCAATTTTACAGCCTTTTGTTTTTGCCCTACATTTGGTTTAAAAATGTTAATGAGTTGTAATCAGTGTAAATGACAATAGCTTGTTGAGATGCAGATATATACCCATTAAAATTATCTAAATCTAACACTAAAGGCAGTGTTTCTTTTTCTACAGTTGAATAGTTCTTTTGGTGACAGTTTAAACATTTGAGAAAAATAAATAGGGTGTTCAATATTTCTGTTGTCTGATTGTAATAGAATGGCACTGGCATCAACAGCAAAAGGCCTATCAAAATCAGGTGTTATAAATACATGTAGGTTTCTGCAAAATTCAAAACAAACCAAATCAATTCAGGGTAAATACACAAAGAAGATTTGACCTTTTCAAAAGCAGATTGGTATGTTTGAGACCACTTGCACTTTTGATTTTTTTTCAGTGGATTTGTTAATGGTACAGTGATCTCAGCAAAATTTTTACAAAGTTTCCTGTAATATCCTGCCATTTCCCAAAATCTCACCAAACCTTCCTTGTTTATAGGGGTTGGACAATTCACAATGCAATCAACTTTTGCTTGAATTAGAGAAACTTAACTGTGGCCTACCAAGTGAGCTAAGTAAAGAACTTTGGCTTTAGAAAAACATTTTTTACCAAGTTTACAGTGATATTGGATTTCTTAAGCCTTTTAAAAACACCATATAATATACATAAGTGTTCTTCCCAGGTGTAATTGTAAATTACAATATCATCAACATCTGACAGATTACTGAGACACAGATTCATTCATTGAATTTTCATCCTAAATAGCACTACACTGTAATAGTATAATCCATCAGGAATAACAAAAGCAGAAATTTCTTTTGCTCTGTCATTTAGAGGAACAACCTAGTATCCCTTAAATGGGCCATACTTTGTGATATATATTTGGCTTTTCCAATTTTATCAATAAAATTCTCCATTCTTGGAATGGGATAGGAATCTGTCTTTGTCAAAGCATTTACTTTACAAAAGTCTGTGCAGAAGCTAAACTGAACAAATTTAGGAACCAGTATACAAGGTGAAGACCAATAACTTTTACTGGGTTCTATAATGCTGTTTTCCAGCACATAGAATATTTCTTTACACACTTTATCAACCTTGATTAGATTCACATGATATGGATACTGATTCATAGGAAAAGTATTACCTACATCTATATCATGAACAGCAATGTTGGTTTATTAGGAACGTTCAGAAATATACATTCATATACAATTAATAAACTAGCTAGTTGTTTTTCTCTTCAGGAGGCATGCAATTGAGTTTTGAATCAATATTGGCCAAAATGTCAGAATTACTCAGTTTCATGTTGCATTCATCTCAAATATTTTCAAATTTATGGGTGTCTGAATCAGACTCATTAGTATCAGAACACTCAATGGCTAGAATGTTTTCAGATGCATCTTGGATGTGATATGGCTTCAATATACTGATATGATAAAGCTGGGTAGCATTTTGATGAGCAGATGTTTTTACAACACAGTCTATTTCACTGACTTTCCAAACAACTTCATAGGAACCATAGCTTTGAGTGGATGTTTTCCATAGTGGGAAACAACACTAAGACCATGTTACCAGGATGGAACTTAAACTCTTCAGCCTTGCAGTCATAAACATTCTAGCTTAGGATGATTTCAAAGTTTCTCAAGCCAATTCATAAGTACCTAACAGTCTGGACTGAAACTTGGAAATGTAATCCAATAAGTGAATTACTTTCATGTAATCTTCAGCAACTTCAAAGGGCCACACACCAACTCAAATAGGCTGATTTCTGAACTAACTCACAAACAGCAAATAATAATAAATTAACTCCTTCATTCCATCCTTCTCATTATCAAGACAGTAAGTTTGCATCATATTTTTCAAGGTGGAATGGAATCTCCCAAGAGCACATTGTGATTTGGGACAGTATGTACTAGATTTAATCTGTTTAAGCAGCAAGCTAGTAAACAACCCAGACATAAGATTTGATCCCTGATCAGAATAAATTTCTTTGGGCAAGCTAACAAAAGTAAAGAAATTAATCAAAGACTTGGAAATTTTGTTGTTTGAAATGTTTTTTTATGGGGATAGTTTCAGGGAATTGAGTGGAGGCACACATGATAGTCAACAAGTACTGGTTCCCTGATATAGTTTTCTGTAAATTATAATAATTATGACTGAAGGTTTCTTTAAAAGCTGCAAAAGGTTTCAAAGGAGCAAAGTTTTATCCTAAGTATCAGAAGATTTTGAACTAGAGGAGCTGGATTATTTAGAAAAATCCTAAACCTTAGTGGATTGAACAGGTACAGGTTTTTGTTGAGATGGTAGGAATTTTTTTATGAAAAGTGGTTTTATGTGTTAAAGTGCAATCACTGGAAAGTGCAGAAGCTTTCTTTACTGTTAACTTTTTTCATCCAAGTAAGTTTTGAGGTTGTCACTTATACAGCATTTAAATTCTTCAATTAAACAATTGTCTTAGTTTGTCAAAACTGTTACCAGAATCCTTTTTTTGTAGGCAAGTTCCATACATATTTAGATATATTCCTTGCAATAACCTTGAAACGTTTTGCAATTAGCCTCTGGTACTAACTTGTATGCTTTGAGAATAGCTGCCTTAACCTTATCATAATTTGTGCAATCTTCTAAAGAGAGAGATGCACAAGCTTTTTGTGCTTTATCAGTTAAAACACTTTGTAATAATAATGACCATTTTTTTGGTGGACAGTTTTATGGTTTGGACAACTTTCTCAAAATGTTGTATTTATCAACTTCATTTTCATTAAATGTTGGTACTTTAACGTATCAAATGAGTTTGAAGTTGTCTTGGTTGATCAGTGTTGAGTCCAATTTCTTTCTCAGTTTCAGCATGGTTTTGTTCAGCCTCATAATGTTTAGTTTCTCTTACAGTTTTAATATGGGCTTGCTAGAAATTGAATTTGTCAGAGTTTTAGCTAGATCTCTAATTGGCTAGAGGAGATACTAGAGTATTCCCCTAATGCTTCCTCAGACAACAAATCATCAACTAGTATTTTGATAATATTCATTTGAGTTTAGATTTTTCACTGATTTTTTAACCTCTAATTCTAATTCAAACATTATCAAGTCTTGTTGGCACTGATAAACATAAATTGAATTAAGATTTGTATTTTAAATGACATCGAATTTTGTCCCTGATTCAGGTCTTGGACATGAGCTTCAAATTTATTATATTACATATTACGAGTTCAAATAATCAGAAATTTTAATTTAGAAGATAACACTGCACAACAAAGTTTTTGCTTCTTGACCACTGTTGGGTGTTCCTTATACACTTTTGGCTGCTGATCACGAAAATCACATCCAAATTTGCCCCTCACATACCATTTCATTGAAATCTTCAGTTTCACCAGGACATTGCTACAATGGGAAAACGATATCAGGGCAACTGGAATCCATCAATGCTTGTTGACTACTGTTGGACACTGCAACGAGATGCACCGGACACTGAATACAAACGAAAGTCAGGAGCAAAACATTTTTAATTATGAACTTAATAGAGTATTAAAAAACAAATGCAATTAATTACGTTATTGCCTGCAAACAATTAACTGTCTATTTCTCAGAGTTCCTACGTGATGAAGCAAAACCAAAACTATATTTGTGCATACCCACCAGGTACCTGTCACAATCAGCAAAAACTATTCAGGGAGCAAAATTTAAAAAAACTGTTTTGCAGTGTAATTGAATGTCAGTATGTATGAAATTTATTATATTTGCCAACAAGATAGATACACACAATTTTCATTCTGAATACAAATGTATTTTAATATACAAACATCTATGATTTATATTAAGTTATTACATATAATGATTTATATACAACAGTTTTACAAACAGTACGGATTCTTCTAACTGATCTGGAACTCAATCTTTTATTGACAGTTCAAAGAGAGCAAAGTAATTCTATGTTGATACACTTCAATTTGGAGGAATGCTAGCTAGCTCTATCCTTGTCTAGTCTCATGTAAGTTTTTCACAGCTGAAGTTGTACATTATCTTCATAGAAATACTAAAGTGCGAAGTTGAACAGTTCATAATGTTCAAAATCTATAAATGTTCCTGGCCAAATATCTGTAGTTTTCCAATTAATAAATATTTATCATAATTTAGTTTTTGCAGTTTATAGTGTAATGAGTGTAGCAAACCAGCAATATTAGTCTCACCATGTGTTGCAATAGCTACCTTAATACTCATCAGGCAAGATTCTCAAAAATTCAGCTGGCAAGCACTAGTACTTTACACACTCATGCTGAAGAATCTACAAATTTAGAAAACAGGTGGTACTTTTGCAATACACATTACAAGCAGTCTAAATATACATTAAACTGAAACAAACAGATATTAAAATAAATGTATAGCAATAAATCTATTTCAAACTTTACAAAATAATGTATCTAGATTAGAGAACTCAAATATAGAAACTATTCTTTTAACATGAAAACATATTTTTCAGTCTAGACTTTGTAAATTCAGACACATTTAGTAGCCATACTTAATTAAAAATCTTTGTATAAAGTGTGTTCATATGTTGATTAAAAGCTTGACCAATTTTATGAATTTATAATTAATAAATTCATTTATGGAGTGTAGTTTCATACTTCCAAGATAGATCAAATGGATTCACTTCTAGTGGAAAAAGTTTAAAATGAAATTGCTTAAAATTTTGCATTAGGGTGATGTGGGGTTAAGAAATTAGTTATTGCATTACAGTAATATCTATCTCAATATCACTGGGAAAGGCAGCTATTCAGAATAGTGTTTTTGTAGGTTTCTTTTATAGTTTCCAAACTATGGTGAGTAGCTAGAAAAATTCTGAATGGAATTGTAGCATAAACTGAAGTGTACAGTATTATTATTATTTTTTAAAACCAGAGCTAAGTAGTTGTAGGAAAGTGTGGTTTAATGTTGCAGGAGACTAAGTTCTACAATTTAATACTTTTATTACTAGCCTCTTTTTCAAAGAGAAGCCCTATCTGGTTAACCGTTTTTTTGAGAAAAGATGCAATTTCAAACTGCCCACCTTAACATTTGAAATAATTATGTCTTCACTG
Source organism: Tachypleus tridentatus (assembly GCF_004210375.1). Lineage (NCBI taxonomy): Eukaryota > Metazoa > Arthropoda > Merostomata > Xiphosura > Limulidae > Tachypleus > Tachypleus tridentatus. The sequence continues at coordinate 97,566,926 of NC_134826.1, forward strand.
TTTCACAGTAATTAATATTCAGGTACATATATAGCAATGCCACACCTGATCAGAAATGACTATAAACATAGTATCTTGTGCATCATTCTCCTTGGTTGAGCAGGACTTCACAACTGTTACGATAAAATTCAGAGTCCTCATCTCCAAAAATATGTTACAAAACGCCTTCAGTAGGATAATGCAATGATCATTTCATGGGCAGTTTCCTAGTAAGTCCCAGAAACAGTCCAAAAATTCAAGTCCTACTTTCAATTCTGTAAAATCCATAGTGTGTACAGAACTACAATGACTGAAATAAAATGAAGGCTGAGTAACGTATTGTTTCAAAGTACTAATTATAATCTCATGTTTCTACTGACAAATTAACACAGAATGTACTGTACTTTAGTGGGTAAAAAAAATTAATGATTTTCATAGCCACTAGAACCATGCACTGAAGTACGTAAATAGCAGTGGAAGTATTTTCTGTTTGGTAATATTTTTATTAAAACCTCTGTCAAGAGTTACAAACCTGCAAATAAGGCAGCATTTCTTATTGCTTGGATAATTGATTGACAGAATTGTAGATGATCTCAAGGTATATAAATATGCAATTAAGGATTTCTTCAGGAAAAAATCATTTTAAGTTGACTGATTATTCAACTATATCCTCTTTGTACCATTTCTAGCTTTGTTAAGAACTTGATCAGAGTAGAAATGTTCTCTCACATTAGTTTTCAACATGATTTAATACTTTTTTCACTTGTCATTAATAAAACGATTTTTTTATTTCCTTGTTTACCATAGAAGCACACAAAGTATGTCCATTTTTCTTATTCCTAAAGGCCATATAACTACATTTTGTGTTTTCCACCTTGAATCTGATAATACTTGGTTTGTATGGCCTTTCTCTGACAAAATATATAATACATTAATCAAATATAATTTTTACACTTATAAAATCTCCCAGTTCTTAGTTGTTCCTGGGAATATAAAGTGTTTGGTTATTAAAGGCTTAAGATTTATTTTTGTATAGTAACTCATTAGCAAGATTTCTTGTAAGCAAAGAAGAAAAAAAATCACTTAAATATATCAGAAAATTATATATTCTCATTACTGCATTTATTTGCACAAAAGACAAAAAACTGTAGCAGTATTAATAATTAATGTTAGGACTTCTTAAGCTGTAAACAAAACCTTAACATTTTTTGGGAAGTGCTCTGCACCATTTCAACTGCATCTGATAAACAATTTATCTTCAAATCATATTTGAGAGAGAAACTGAAACTGAATTTTTAATAAGTTACAAGAAAAAGAACATTTTGAAGAAATTAGAAACTGTCATTTATTTTTACATCAAGATTAATCACACTACAAAAATTTTAAATAAAGTGACAACAGAAAGTATAACATTATGTATGTATAGTATGAAATGAAATAATTAAAACTATAACTAGATCTCTGTTCCATAAGTGGAGTACATTCCTTTGTGTGTTATGATACACAAGAAATTAACACTTGCTGTGGAAAAACCTACTAGACAAAAAGTTATTACAGGTAACTACCACCAGTGAAAATCTTGCACAGTCAAGTACATGTTTGTCTTGACATAAACATTAGTGATAAAGAATATGTAAAAAAAAATACAGATACGCTTTGTGCCAAATCCACATACAACAGTAAAGTGTTCAGCTTTGTTAAATATTTATCTAAAAATTGTTATTTCCTTTATTACAACTACTGAACATGGCTGCTACAACTCTAAGCTCAAAGAATCTATATTTTATCTTATAAAAGTTTAACAGATAATCTGTAATAATTTGCAAATGTATCATTTCTTAAATTTCTTGTATATTTTAAATGTCACTACTGACACATTCTATTAGCTGACTGACTCAGAGGTCACACCTCAAAAAGGTTAGTTATTTGACAAAGAGTTTTGTATTTATTATTGATGATAAAAATACAAAAGTTAGGTTACAATACTTTGGATCAGTTAAAACATGACCACAATTAAATATGTGGAATAACCAGTAAAAAAGACAATGGCAGTGATGCAATAGATGGAACTTATAAAAAACCATTTGGTACACCCTATGAATATTTTCATGTAAAGTCACAATACGACTACAGATTTCAATCCAAGTCTTCATTTCATATATTCATTAACGTTTTAGTATTGGCATACTGGCTTATGAAGGATTATTTTCTTCACCTGTTAAATTAACAGTTAGTGAGCCATTTGCTTCAGAATTCATATCTTCTTTGTGTTCAGTACAGAAAAAGCATCCATCCACAAACAAAATATTGTCTGGTGTACCATGCTCTTTGCAAAATGAGTTGGGACACTCAGCACAGAGCATTACTGAGGTTTTACCACATTCATCACAATGGTGCCATGGACACTCCCATTTTCCTGTAAAAGTAAATGTTATTTACATTTTTCTTTTGGTATACATTTGTAATATATCCCACAAAAATGAACCAGCTGTTATTAAACCTTTTCATTAGTTATTTGTAAACACTCTTCTCACTAAGTACTTCCATGGTATTCTATAAAAAAATAAGCTATTCCAAAAGAAATTTATTTCAGCAGTTACTTGTTGCAAACAAGTAAAGTACCTATTTATGAAATTCATCTAAGATATTTCACAGTAATCAAAAGTTCAAAACAATGTAATAACTGAACTACACGAGCAACAATTAATCATGGTAAGTTGAATCTATGATACAGATATTTTCAAAAACATAGTGATATTATTTGACCAGTTGGGTGTCAAATAATGTTAACATTATAACCAGCTAGATTTTTTTATGATGGGTTTTAAGAGTCTAACTACCATTAAATTTTTTTAAATGATGAATTAGACAAGGTTTTATGATGAATTTTTACAATCTTTAGAAACATCAACCATGTTGTTTCACTTGTGAATCAGCTAGGTTTCTGTAGGGAATTATTTTCCATTCAAACCCTTGTGATTATTTGAAACAAAGATGATTCTTTTTTTGTAGTTGGGACAATAATTATAAGTTTAATATTAGCAAATCCCTGATACAAACAAAGGAATATGTTATGTAGACACTTCATGATACTAAATACAAAGCAGTAAAAATATCAACTTGACCTTCTTCATATCTATTTCACAATTCTAAAATCATAAATGTTGAATTAGTACTGTAAATTAAAAAATATATACTTTTAACATTTTAAGCTGTTTTTCATAATCTTAAAATTATACACATTTAGTTAGTAAAATCATTGAAATATATTTTTGCTACTTTGATTTGAAATCTCAGTAAACAGCATTCTTTACCAATTATATCACATGTATATTATATTAGTAGTGGTATGTAATACACTCAATAAAGATATAACTTGTTTCTTAATTTATCATATTCCTGACAATGCCTAAGATTTTAAGCATACAGAATTCAAAACGTACAAATCTTGTACATATACATCTTAAAATGGCACTCAAGTCTATACTACAATAGTGGTTCTTTTGGCTATCTACCAAAAACCAGTTTCAGTTAAACTACAAAACAAAAGAAAAACTTGACTTCAATTACCATATGGAGGTTTAGTTAAATTCAGGCAGTTGAGATGGTAAGCTTTTGGACACCCTTTTCTGTCACACATTAAAATTTCTCCTCCTTCTCTACATCGAAAACATTCATCTTCATGTTTGGGCACTTGAGATTTTCTCTTCTTTTTTTTAACATTTTCTTTGGCTCGTTTTTCATGCAAGATTAATGCTGCTGTCTATGTTTGTTAAAAAACAAACTTGTAATAAGCATTTTAAGAAAATAAAACACAGCTTGGACAAATAAAATCTAGAACTAGCAATGCAATACAACTGAAACCTTTAGAAATTCTAGTACTAACCGTTGAGGATGACTAATATTTATATATAAAAGTTCTTAGAACCAACAATCTAGAAGCATAAACTAAAAACTAGAACTAAGAAATCAGAATAACTAAAACTTTTAAAAAATTTAGAACTAACAACCTAAATTAGCTGAAACCTTTAAAAAACCAGAACAAATTCAGAATAATAAAACCTTTAAGAAGCTAAAAATCCAGAATTAGAAAATTTCTAAAACCAGAACAAAAAATTCAAAATAACTAAAACCTTTATAAAACTAGAACTAACAATCCAGATTAACTAACACCTTTATAAAAAGGTAGAACCAACAACTAAGAATAACTTAAACTTTTAAAATCCTAAAACCAATAAATTGTGACAACTAAACAAAATGTCTGATAAAATATTAATGTCACAAAATTTAATAATATACAACTTACGTAATATAATGAAGATCAACTGAATTGTCTTATAGAAATTTTCTTACTTTCTACAAGTTTAGTTCTTAGAATTACCTTTGGTCGAACTCCAATAAAACCACTACAGTTTGGTGCACCACATACACACTTTGTTTTTTCATTTCCACGACACTCCAAATTATAGTTGAATGTGAGCTCTGAGCCTGAATATAGAAAAATCTAATTAGATGAATAATGACAAACCATAAAATTTCTTTGAAACCCTTAGATTAAGTTCAGTAAAATGATTATACCCAATTGTGAACCATTACTAGGATCAACTAAAAAAACAACTAAAAATTATGATCATCAAAAAGTAATAGTTATTAAAATGTGACAGTACTGTTTATCAGATAAAGTAACTTTTTAAACTGATCACCACCCCTGGTTTGTTCTTTTTTGATTACTCTATCTAGTTGTATATTCAGAAGCTGTTTAACATTTTGTGTAGTTCTACCTGGAACTTGCCACATACTAAAAGAACAAGCCTGCACATGTTTCCATTCTTTAAAGTAATTTGCACTATTAAATTTAAATAATTAAATAAGTAATTCAATTATTTATGGTGTCAGCTGTATTAATGTAAAAAGTAACTAAATTTCTTAAGTACTAATAATTACACTGGCTAAATGTGGCAGGCATGGTACATTAACCTTTGTATGCAACAATTCTGCTTCAGTGTTCAGTAACTATGCCACTTAGGACCAACTTTGTTAGGTGTTCTTGGATTACTGGCTGAAAATACTGACAGCAGCATGAAAACCCAAATGATAACTAAGGCAAAGTGGTCATAAAAATTTTTGCAGTTTACTTATTATTTGTAATTAGGACCAGTTATTACTGTAGAATTTTAGCAGCTTTTCTGACTGAAGTTATTACATGATTGATGTAGCTTCACTGAGCACAATGTTATTGCAATTTTCCACCTTTCATCCATAATTTAACACAAGTAGACTACATATAACAACTTAAGAGTGAAAAAAGAATGTACTATTATGTCAACCACACTATACTTGCTATATCCAAAGTGAACAAGATCTTTCAACTAATTCCAGAGCTTATCAGTGTGTCCTAAGTGGAATTTTCACAAGGTACCATAATTACTTAAAACCTATGTCTTGTTGCAGTAATTTATCTCAACTGATATTTTGACATGCATACTTCTAACTGAAGAAATATTTCATGTCTAACTTTCTGTCATCTATTAGTAAATTAAACCATGTTAAGCCATATACTAACACCTACATTTGGAACTTCAGGCATACAAAACTGTCCCACCTGAAAATTGATACTACATGTGCAAGATATGTAATGTGGAGCTATTAGTTAAAATAATGTTTATTATGTGAGCTTCTAAACAAAAAACAAACTAAATATGACAAAATAATAGTTACTGAAGAACTCTACTTCAGTATTATGTATAGACTAGCAATTAATGTCTTAAGTAATACAATCTACCTGCAGGTATATCACAAGTAGCAAAAAGCCCAACTCTAGTATCTCCATTCACCGTCCATTTTTGGGTTTCACAGTTTGGCTGACAAGAGTGATTCATAAAACGAGACAAGTTGCCCTTGGGTCCAGCATCAATGATGCGGTCTTTATCAATAGTTAGAAAGTAGAAGTTTGTGTCATTTTCTTCATGCATCTGTTTCAGTCTTTTCTGACATTCTTCTTCATCAATCAGCTCTCCTACATATTCAATTACAAATTCCCCCTGGCAAGGGAATAAGTTTTAGAATATTTATATAGTATTGCAGTATACTAATATAAACCACACCAATACTCACAGGTGTTTTGCATATTTCATTCTGTTTGTATCCTTAAAAAGTAAATATTTTATCATAACTGTTCATACAAACAAACACTGAAATTTATACAGAATTCATAAAATTAATTAACAAAAACTACTACTTTTACAGCATTCTTAATAAAAGTTGGTATGTACAACATTTTATAAACACATTACCTACACGATAGATTACCAGCAAGAAAATAATTGTAAACTACTTCAAATTCTAGTGGGGCCAAAATTATAAAATGCTGAAGTTCCTATCAAAACCTTTTTTTTTTTCAATGGATGAATGTGGGACCTGCTCTAAGTGTGTTTTGCAAAAAGCAGGGTAAGCCATCACAGCAACCCCACACAGACTGTTTATAAAATACAAAGTAGTTATACTGCTTGATCTTTTATAATAAATAACAAAAACATTGTGGGTTTCTTTGACATTAACCATTTTGACTCGGGTAGGTCAAAGTACACGTCACAATGCTTTGGAGTATTACATTCAAAACTTAAATTGCTTTTATTATCATAGCATACGAATAAGCTTGGAACTATAGTTAATAAATCAAATTTTAAAAGAAATATTTAAAAATCTCCTCAATATTTCTTAGTGAGAGAATTGTGACATTTCTTCTCTTTGTCATGTAACTTTTCTAATCTATTTACCAGTTCTCTGAGAACTACAGAATACATAAATTATTCATTATAATACAGATATTATTACCAAGACAAAGCATAATTTACTGTATCCATTAATATTATTTGTTTATGGAGCCATTAACAAGAAAATCAAACACACTTTCCATGCCTACCTGTCACATTCTTCCTTTTAAAAATTGCTAATAGTTCTCTCTAAAACTTTAAACTACATTATTTAAAATCAATAAAAAGCCAACCTATCACATGAAATATTGGATTAAATCCTTTCTCTGTATAGAGTATTGTATATTTCATCTTCAGTTTGAAATTTTCTCTTGTTGTATTCAGATTAACAAGCTTAATTAAATATGTAAAAGACCATGTTACAGTTAGAAAGCCACATAAATTATAATTATAGGAAATTGTTTGCTTTGTGCATGTTATTATTCTGCATTCTTAGGCACCTTAGTTAAGTAAATAAGAAGTGTTTACTCTACTAGTAACCATTAGTGGCTTAACTACCATCTGCAACTGACAGAAAAAAATAAGTCACTAGTGATATATTTCTTATTTTTCATGTATATTCCTTATTTATTGTTAAAGTAAATAAAATGTAAAAAAATTAGAAACTTATAAGGTACAATAGTAAAAAAATACAAGTTTCATAAGGTATACCTGCAAGCATTATGTCATTAAACAAGGTAATGTGAGCTATGCATTTGTTACATAATGTACAACTTATGTTGCTGTATTAGTAGTTAGAAATAGGTTAAATGGAAATAAAATAAAATTAAGTATAAACAGATGTGTGTCATTATGAACCTTAAGCTATTTATGATAAGAAATTTTAGTTTTATATTACAAATTGCAGGCATTCTAAAAAACAATTTAGGTTTATTTTTACATTTTTTTATGGTGATTACAAAGTCAATCAAATCAACTGAATATATGTAAACCCATGGCAGAGAAAATAAATAAAATACAATGTTTTACTGAAAAACAAAATGTTTAATATTTATGTAAAAGGTTTGAGAGATTATGTAAATAAAATCTAACAATTTTCAGATGAAAAAAAAGTATAGTTAAGCTTAACATGAAAATAACTTTGCACTAGGAGCAGTCAAACACTCTGATTTACGCATTTGGGCAATTTTTTAGTAAAAATCCTTATAAAAATATGATTATTTGTGGATAAGACTCATACTGTTCACTGAAAACTTGCCAAATTTTGTAAAAGTGCACAAGACATTAAAAACTATAGCAAGGAAACTCATGCTTACTTTAGGGTTACTAGATCAGTCACATCAACCGAGCCACAGTGAGAGGGTTTAAATACTAATTAATTAATTTATATTTATTACAGATGTTGAAACTGAAGATGCAAATGGGGTAAAATGTGCTTAAATTCAAGACCAATATTTCAAAAGTAAGTTTTTTTTAACCTTTTTTATATCTCTGAGAGCTTGAAGCCCCCAGCCTCTGTCTTCTACTCTGAACGGTGCAGCTGGAACATACTGTCGTTTCTGAAACCTCTGATTCTGGCACAAGTCTCCTGCTGGACAAACACTTGGGTGACATTCAAACATCAACATCTGATTAAGACAATCTGTCTCGTTACCACAAGGGTTGCTAGACTTGGGGTCACACTCGCAGCGATTTAAACTTAATGGGTCTGCTGCATAGATCTGTACTTTTCCAACAGGTTTATTAGTCTGGAAAATAAAATTTATTGTATGTTTTAGCTCACTTACCATAATATATCAAATTATTTAAAATTTTATATCATCTATAAATAGGTAAGCCTAACAAATAAACTGTTCCTATGTTTTTGCTGAAAGTAATAAGTAGCAAATATACAAGCTAACATCTACTTTTTGATTATTAAAATACCAAATTCTTTCAATGCTAACAATTCATATTTTAATTTATGGTTTTTAACCTCATCTTTTTAAAATACCTTTATTATAAATGTTAAATGCAATTTCCAAGAACTATGTTCCAGATCCTGTGCCACAGATCTTCGTCAATCACACTTAATTTGTAGCCATTGGTGTGTAAAACTGCCTGACAAATGGCTATGATGGATGGTTAGATCCACTTTACTATCTTGACTAAGTTTCCAACAAGTCTTCAGTGTAAATGGATAAATTTCTAAGATCAAGTTTAATCAGATCAAAGACACAAAATCCTGTTGGAGTTGCATTGTGGGATTTGAAAAAGACATGGTTGAGTAAGATTGTTATGATTCTAATTTACCCAGTCATCCTTCTTATGGTAACAGACATTTCTTTAACTGTTTGGTTAACACTAATGAATTTCACTTTTGTTTGTGCTGTGGTTTCAGAAGAGGTAACTGCAGTCTTAAATCCCTTCCAGACTGGAGAGGTGTTACTGATATCCCAGAAATAATTCATGAATTGCAAGTATCTACTTTGTTATAAAAAATTCACATAATTTAAATTAGAATTCCTGACATTGTTACACCTTACAATTTCAATTTTGACACTACTATTTGTGAAAAGGTTTCATTTTATATATCTAGTCAGTTTTGACTAGCTTCATATTCATCAATATACTTTTGATACTTTATTTTGCAGATGAAGCAGTAACCAGTCTGTCTATAAATCACACATTACACAGGAAAAAGTGACAAAGATTAGTAAATGTCACTGACTCCAACTTTCAAACTGGTCTCACCATTATTAGGTGTGTACCATAATTTGTTTCCCAACAATACTTTGGTCCAACAGGCTTTTATATACTAAAACTTTTTATTAAAAACTATTTACTAAAACTTGTGATATATTAAGATTACACCTTCATCCCAAGGCCGTGCATGTAGCTCCACTTATCCAGGGTAGTATAACAAACAAATCTAGGCATTAGAAATTTAAGACCTCACTAACATAATTTAACACCCAAATATTGAACTAAAATGTCCCAGCAGAAACTGTTCAAATGTACTCAATTTATCTGTTTTGTGAATTGTCTTATTCAAGTGGCTTTGTGGTAAGTGGACAGTTTCACATATTCATCAATACTTCACACACATCAGAAAACATTTTTCTAATTATGTCATATAACCCAAAAAATTACAGTTTAAACACCAAAAGAAGATAAAGCAGTGAAAACCAATAGGCCTAAGATTTACAATAAAATTCTGTAACATAAAAATTATTTTTCAAGTACCATCATTAGTTAAGATGTTTTTAAAATTTGCCAAGAACTTTGAAATGTCTACATCAAGCTAAGTACATGCACAAACTAAATTGATCTAAAAAATAAAATTAGAACCAGTCTTCATGAAAATTCAGAAATATTGACATAAAAACAACAATAGCAGGTCCTAATTTTTTTGTTGAGCAACACAGGCAAATGGAGCATTATCAAAAGACAACTGACTTGTATATACTAGCAGAAATGCCACTCTATGGGTAACTGTTTGTGCTAGCACTCATATCTTGTCAAAAAAATTTAGAAAAAAGTGATATAAATGGCAATGTTTTTATATACTAAAAGTAGTGCCATTTATTGAAATGTTTTTTAAGAAGCCCATTTTTGTACTACTATATTTACAAGTTACATCAATGAAGGTATAATCAAACCCTCAAGTACAGTCCTAGTGAAAGTTGTTCTTGTTGTAAATAGTATATCTATTTAAAATTGTATTCTATGATAAGTAAGTGGTTGTTGTACATACCATAATTATTTTTATAATTGTCTGAATCTTAAATACCCAAAATTTGAAATTTTGTAGGGATGTTTTTCGCAGTGCTATTGAACAAATAGCTTAAGTGACAGTATGATTACATTGCACTTCAAATACTTTTTCTTCCAATAAGATTTTATCATATATACTTCTTGGTCTACAGATGTATGTATTAGCTCTAAAGTGTATTATGGGCTTAAGGAATGGATACAAGAAACGTTTATAAAAACTTTAGAAACCTTAGAGCTATTAACATGCAAGTGTTTGCTGCCAATTCCTTAAGTGTCATGTTAAGTAGGTAGTCCAACTTTGCTATCATAATTAATACTTTGAAAATACTGGTGAGTTTGCTTCCTGGATGGTCTAAGCAGATAAAACATGGTGCAAGAGATACTTGTCTTTTTACAGAAGAAATTAAATCAGGAATGAAATGGTGATTGCTTTAAATAACCTGAAAACTGCAATAAAAAATCCTCAGCATTTGCCAACATATGAGATTAAAAAATGTTTTTATTTACTTTTTTATGAAATCAATTGTTATCACTTCCTCAGTTAATTCTGTAAATGATTTGGGAATTTATCAACAACCATTGTATTTCTCCAAATTGGATTTTACATAAAGAGTTTCTTCTGCATTAACATTGCCAGTGCATGTTCTGATCAGCTTCCCCTTTCATAGAAACTACTCACCATACCTTCCCATATGAACTTGTTTACTGTACAGTGCAGAGAACTGACGAGGAAAAACTATTAGAGTATTTTAGGCCAAAGAAATGAGCTGTTTATTATGGTTCTGTTTGCTTTTGTTTGACATTTTTCATATTCTCTTCCTTTTCTATGGAACTTCAGCAAATATATCTCTCTTTTCTTCCACTTTAATACTTGGTCTATTGCTACTATCTTTTTCAGAGATGAAAAAAATATTTTTATTTTTTTTTATAAGATATTTTTTTATGAAACCAATTGCTATCACTTCCTCAGTTAATTCTGTAAATGATTTGGGAATTTATCAACAACCATTGTTTTTCTCTTATAAAATATATTAGAATTTATTTTTATTATTTCCAGCATATTTGGATTTTGCCTTTTCTAGACTGAAGTAGTTGCAGTCATGAAGCAGGAGATTTCCAAAATATTCAACAGTTTTTCTTCTGCCCATAGGTCATTCATTATTTTTCATAGTCTGCACAGCACCATAAGTGACAGTGTTCATTTGTGAATACTTATGACATGAACACTGTCATTCTTTATAGGGTTATGTGAGCAGAAAAACAGTGCACAAATTACCTTCAAACCATCATATATCAATGGTTTGTTCTTCTTCAGAGAACAAAAGAACCTAATAATCTGTTTGGAAAGTTCATTACAGGTTTCACTTTAGTCATCACTAAGGGCATTTGTACCATCTATGGAGGCTTCTGAAAGGAAGTTAAAAAGATGGTGTGTCCTGTTTGTTTGTTTTTGAATTTTGCACAAAGCTACTCAAGGGCTATCTGTGCTAGCCTTCCCTAATTTAGCAGTGTAAGACTAGAGGGAAGGCAGCTAGTCATCACCACCCACCACCAACTCTTGGGCTACTCCTTTACCAACGAATAGTGGGATTGACCGTCACATTATAATGCCCCCACGGCTGAAAGGGCGAGCATGTTTGGCGCGACAGGGATGCAAACCCGCGACCCTCAGATTAAGATTTGCACGCCTTAACATGCTTGGCCATGCCGTGGTGTGTCCTCTGGTTATTGGATCAATTACGAAACTGAAAGCAAACTTCCACTAAAGATATGAAAAATAATAATAATAATAATACTGACCAATTATGAACAGATACAAATATGGAAATTTATTAATGCCTTAACTCCTTCTTGGTAATCTTAACAAACTTTGTTGGTCCTTATTTACAAAGTTTTAACACAAAGATTATACCAGAATTAAAGGCACTTAAAGAATTTCTAACAAAAGCATTATGCTATACAAAAGGAAAATATGTTTACTAAAAACATCAGTCTTAATATACCTTTATATATTTGTAAGGTGGTGGTTTAGATGATTTCCCTGCTTCTAAACTGCGAGCCTCTCTGGCTATTCGCCATGTGTTAAAGGCTTCATTTGCCTCTTCTACAGCTGAAAAATAAAGACCAAACCAAAACTTTTAAATATTTTAAGACATATTGGAATGTTTAGCCATGGCAACAGAAAAAAATTCACCTACTGCACATAAAAATAAATTTACATGAAAATCTAAAGAAAGTGTGGGAAAACTGCAAATAGCATTAACATCCTAATTATATTGCTTTTAACCTAAACATATTTGTACTTTTAATGATTCTGTCCTAAACTCTACCCTCTTCATTTCATATCTTTACACTTCTGGTAATAATGGTTTAAAGTTGTGCTACATTAATTAAAGACAAATATTAAATTGTTTTAAAAAAATAAGTTTAATAACATCAAAAGGATGTACCTTTCAGAAACACCTTTGCCAGCTGTCGATAAGGGGCTTTCTCTTTGCTTCCCTTGTCTCCTTCTTGAAATAGAAAGACACGCCCCCTATGGGTCCAGTAGTACTCATGTGAGCCAAAAAATTTGATGGCAAATTCCCCAATGTCATGTTCTAGCTTCTGAATATTCAGTGGTACAGATGTTGGGTGGCATATTTCTGCTGGCCACCACCTGAAAATGAAAGTAACTGTCTATTTTATACACAGAAAGAAAGTTTAGGATATCATTTAAAGCATTGGCTTTTAACAAAAATTATAAGATTCAATCAGAAAAAAAGGAATTACCAGTTAGTAATTTGTTGTAATAACTGAAAGAATCTGTTTATTTCCTCATCTTTTAGAAACGAAATTGCATCTTGCATTTCTTTTACATTTTAAAGTTTTACTGTTATCAGATTTAGTTTTATGTTATCTATCCCTGAAGTGCCCCTAAATAAATACTGTCTATACACTTCTTTTAATTATAGTTCTAACTGCAATCTAAAACTTATTTTAAAACAAGTGTAACAGCTGCAGTAAATCCTATAAGGTTTCATTTTTAATTTGTGATTGGCTTCCTGGGAATATGTAACCAATACAGGCAAGATTAGTTAAAATATAAAAATAAGTAACCCTAAGCAGAAGTTTAGAATAGTAACGTAAAATTAGCTCTTAAATTCACCACCTTACCTGGGTTCTAAAATATGTTAAGGAAAAAAATCACATATCAATTCATTTCAATTTCGGTGAAGATTTATACGTTTACCAACAATGTTCTGGTAAGCATTCTTCCACAGCCACAAGAGAATACTACTGACACAGAAAAGTCTTAGCTCCTTAGCTTACTTAAACATCGTATAAGTGATTAACAGATATCTAGATTTTTCCAGCTTTATTATTATTATTAAATGGAGAAGTTTACAGAATTTTATGTTTCTTCTATGCACTTACCTATAAGGCCCCAATTTGACCCATATAATATCTCCATAACGAGGATGTTTTCTCATCTCACAGTCTTCACAAAAGTAACTGTCTTCAGGTGCTTTGATGTCCAGACATTCTGCATGAAATGCAGAAGGACATGACTCGCAGCAAATTAGGCTTCCCCCTTAAACATACAGGCAATATAGATTGTTTAGAAAAACATGTTAATCAGATGTAAAAGAACAGACTATAAAGTTATTTTTTAACACAAAAACAGGCTTTTCAAGTTTATGGGTTATAGCTACATTATGTAATGTAAATATAAAGGGATGTATAAATAATAATTAGATAATATAATTTTTTTGGCACTTTGATATCCATAATTCATTCAGAACCAAATTCTTTCATTCAACTCTTCCCTAATTTATATTTGTCATTTGTTCTCTTTTAAAGCCAGTGAGATAAGAAGTACCATACTTCAGAGATGCAATTTTATTAACATCTAGATAAAATTTAATAAGCATCATCTTGCTCTGTGCTCATCCTTTTTTTCCCATACCTACAGAACAGATGAAACACCAATTTACATTGACGTGGGTTTGATACTGCTTTCCTTTTTTTGGGTAGAAGTGATTTGCACAGATCATCTGTGTCGGACTAAGTGTTACTGATCCTGCAGCAATACAGCCGTCACCCATGTGATAGGCTGTTGGACACCGGATGCATCGAATGTATCGTGCTGGTGAAATATGTACACAAATTGATGATTAAAAACAATGAAATACTTTGATACAAACAGAAAATTATTATAATTTTAGTTTCAGACATAAACTGCCCTGTCAAAAATATCAACTATTTTTTTGAACATGTAATATGATCTATCAAGCAAGGTCCTCAAAAGAATTCTGGGAATATAAACAGATACAAGTTTTGTAGATAAATAGTGACAAAGTGTGTACTAGTTGGTGAAACTTTGTGAATATGAAAGAGATTATAAGCTACTGAAAGAAAATAATACTTAAAGTAGTTGCAACTACTTTTCAAGAAAAAATAAAACTCAATGAAATCTGAAACGATGTAGCACAACAAAATAAAAAAAATTACAAATTTGCTAAAACAGTCACTACAGTATAAAAAACTAGTTAATAATTATTACTTTCTTTGAATGTTTTGGTGTTATTAACTACTTCCTCAAAGTTGGGATAAATCATTAGTCATTCATGGTTCCTATGTCAGTTTAAATCTCTTAATATTATTTTAATCTATCTTTCATTATTCCAACACTTATATTTTATCTTGCATGTGTGTATGAGCTGGATATAGAAACAAAATTTAAGTATGCCCAACTGTAATCATAACCTGGTGTTTCCTTTCAGTACACACAACATTTTGGATTACTGGAAGTATTTAGGAAGTTATATTCTTTCTTCAACATTTTAACATGCTTAATCTAAAGCATATTATAGCTTTAATTAAAGTAGCAATTTTATTCTTATTAAATTTTTACTTCAGTTGACTTCCAACATTTTATCAACACTGATGAAACAATAAATACCTCGAGAGCTACGAGACTGTTTAGGATTGTCTGCAACACAAGAATGACAGGCATGTAAAGGGCAAGTCAAGCCACGTCCTTCGATTTTAGATGTTAATGGGTACTTCAACAAACATCTCTCATGATAAAACCTTCCACAAGTACTTATCAAACACTTTTGAACATTGTCTTCAGTTTCTTTGCATACAAAACATGTATGTTTTCCTGTGAAACAAACAGATAAACTTCTATTGTTCATCATCATAAAATTATAAAGTTAGAATGATAGAAAGAAATATGAACATTATGTATACAAAGCTTTACACAAGTGGAATAACAGAAAAGATGAAGAGCTAGAAACACTGAGAAAAACTGACATAAAATAACAAAGGTGTGATGAACAAAGACAAAAAACAGTGCATGACACAGGAAAAAAAGGGGAGCAAAAAAAAACAAGGATACAATATCAACCACAAATGAGTAGTGACAATTATTATAACACTGAATTACATAAAAAATGGGAAAATTAAGGAAGATAAGAATGGATAAAAATAAATTTAAACATGAAAAGTTAACATGGTCAAGTATTATAAAAAAAATGTAATGAAATTATTCTTACTTCATGATAAAACTGAAACTACAAACAGAAAACATCTTATTCCACCTGTTTCTGTTTCAAAAAATAAACAAAAACTTTGATATGTGTGTGAGTGTATATATGTATATATATATTAGTTGGTTAATTCAAGATAAAGAAATCTGGTAATTATAATATGCAAGATACTTAAGTGGAACATAAATCATCAATGCTATATATTCGTAAGTGCTGCCAGGGAGTGGGGTGAAAAAACAATTTAATCAAGCAGTGCAAAAACTACCTAGGGTGATGCTATATTTTTATATTTATACCCACCTTTTTTCTGCTGATGTTTTTTCAATCCAACATTAACCTTGCTATGAATCAATCCTGACAATACCCATTATAACACAAAAAATTATTTTCCCTTAGAGTAATTTGACTGTATGTTTCATCAAAAAGGTAGAGTCAACATACACCTTTTGAAGCTATACAGTCACTTATAAACTGAATTAGAAGAATGCAAGAAGCCAGAATGTCAAACCTGAAAATTATAATAATATCAACAAAAATAACTTTTTCTTGCTTATTCAGTGCAGTACATTTACATTAGGTTAAACAAAGCAGGATTAAACTCTTAGGTGCTTTTTGTTCTTTAAAAAACAACAATTTTGCTTCACCTGTTATGCACTCATCGCACATAAATGTTGAAGGAAGATGGGTTAAGCCAAGACATGATTGGTGAAAGCTCTGCAGACATGGTCCTTTACAGATGACAACATCACCCACTTTCTCACAGATTTGGCATACTCTTTCCTGTCGAACAATGGTGGCAATGATCTGCTCTCCATTCCCCAGTTCCTGGGCTACTGTATTACTATTGCTTTCAGACTCCTAGGAAAACATGGGTTATATTATTCATACAACATCTAGCAGTGTTCCTAGATGTAATGTGATTTGTCTTTTAATTCCCCACTTTCACTGTGAGACAATTAGAACTTTGTGAAATATAACTTTTAACAATCCCAAAGTGTTTAAACAACACAAACATTTCATAGGAGCAGCTGTATATTGTAGTCCTCTATCTTTTAATGAGCAAGAAAAAGAGACTAAAGTTGAGAAAAGAAAAATGACTGTTGACAGAAAGTGAGTCCAACAGCAGGAGAAGAGAAAGGTACACACAGAATCTCATGTGTGTGATAGTCAGTGGCAAGAAGAGGGAGAAGTGAGACTTCAGGCAGGATTAAAAAAAAAGAAAAAAGAGAGGATGGTCTGGAATCCAGAATAGTGAAAGGTCAGAAAATTGAGCTATACAAAGAATATTAATAAAGAGCAAGGGCATCTTCATGAAATTTTATAAATTACTAGTAAATATTATGAGGCTTCTGTAAAAAAAATAATCAATTTTTAAAATAAGTTTTAAGATGTTTCAATTAATGATTTGCTTGTGTATTTTTTCTTTTCAAATTATAACACCAATGACATGGTGAACCTGCACTCATGTTAACATATCCAATAGTATAAAACTGGCCTTTATGATGTTCAACTCTCTTAGCTTTGTACAAGTGGACCAGTATTTTGTAGAATACAGTCACATATTTATTATAATGCATTACATAACTATATAGATTATTTCTAATATTTACAAACAGATCTTTAAATTATTATTCTTAAATATATAAAAGTAAATAAAGAAATGAAGAAAAATACCTCTCTGCTTTCATTCTAATATAAAAAGGTTTTTCCCCTTTAAAAACTTCACAAAAGCATAGAAAACCATGTGGAAAACATTTTGAGCTTTGTGTTGGTCATAAACACACGTCACAGAACATAGTAAGTGCATGTAAGCAAGTATTTCCATAAATGGAAGAGGTAGGAGGAGAGGCTACCATGGATGATTCATCAAATATCATCCCAGAAAATAAAAAACATAGTTTTTGTTTCATAAGAAACTACAGACTTTGTATTTGGACATCTCAAATATCTAATCTGAAACAACTATCCATTCAACATACCATGCAACACCCAAAAATTGATATTTAGGAATTTATTCTAATAGTTAACTTAAGAGTGAATAATGTATAATATTAAGAATTAAATATACAATTTGATACTAATCTTATTGATAAACATTTATAAAATAGTAGTTCAATAAAATTTTGAATGTAAGTTTACAAACATGACACACCCTCTACCCCTACCCAGAGCAAGATGGTTAACTAAATCTATTGTATCATTGGTCTTTAGTTTGCTTACTTATTAAGTGGGTAAAAAGGATAAAACAAAGCATTTTATATAATTTTAGATCTAAAGAGGTCCACAATTCTTTAAAGAGCAGGGTAGGGCAGTTTTATCTAGGAATAAACTTTCTTTAATATAAAGTTCAGTCTGAAGACCCTACAGTAATGACAGAGAAATTGTTAGTTGAAATACTGCAACTATTAATTTACATGCTGAATAGATGAATGGCTGGTTATATTAGATACTCCTAAATGTTCATAAGCTTTAGTTTTCAACTGGTATTTTGTTTTGCCAATGCGCATAATCTTGCAGCCACTACATAAACCATGAACAAATAAATTTAAGTAGATGAACTTTATATTGAAATATGTTTTTAATGCAAAATCTAGGCTTGTATACTAGTCCGAGCTGAACATAAAAGGTAAGTTTTTTTAATAAAGAGGAGAGTTGTTTTTAATTTGTATAAATTGTGAATCCATTAACACTCTCAACATGGGCTTGGTCAACTTGACCAACCAGGCAACATTTTTGTGCTAGTTTAAAAAGTCTTTATAAATTTAAAGTTTCTAACTTTCAATATAGCATGTGTATCTTTATCAAATTTGGCAGTTTTTCACATATAAAAAATATTTTTAGTGAAGTATATTTAATAAACTAAAATAGAGACAAATATACTGGGTATTTGTTTTAAATAGTCCACATGCAAAGTAGTTTTCATGTTAACATTAAAAATACTTTTCCTCATTTCAAAATATCTATTATTTTCTAAATCTAATATCAAAAGTTACGGTTTGTCTGATAAATGCCAATTTTTATAGTGAGTAATTTACTTTTAATTTTATGCTTTTTTCAAGAAGTGGTGGATAAAATAGAAAGGAGAATATATCTAAAGAAAATGTGTCACACTAGGGGAAATTCAGGATTAAAAAAATTCCTTGTAGAATTAAAACTTAAAATTTATATACTATTAAAATATGAATTACTGATTAAGATTTTATGCTATATTTATTGATAAAAAAGTATTTTAATAAAATTTTGAACATAACACTTTGTATCATGCTCAGTAAAGAATACCCAGGATTATGTGTTTTCTTATAGCAAAGCCACATTGGGCTATCTGCTGAGCCCACTGAGGGGAATCGAACCCCTGATTTTAGTGTTGTAATTCCATAGACTTACCGCTTTACTAGTGGGGGGACATGTGAGCAGATTAAAAGAAGAGATAAGAAGGGGAAAGTTAGGAATTTTCAATCACCAGACATTGTGCACACTATTCTGCTAAAAAATAATATTGTTATTAATCATACAAAGCATATTTTTACAGTCTTAAATTTTATTTGGTTACAGAACCATAAAACAGAAAATCAGACCCCCTCTTGCAATGCCCACCTGTCACACCCTCTAATAAATTCCTGGTAGTTCTTTCTGATACTTAATACCCTATTATTTATAACCATTAAAAAGCCAAAGTTTTAACCAATCACACAAAATATTATATTACATTGTTTTCTTTACAAAGAATTGTTTATTTTGCTTAGAATTAAAAAACTTTACTTAAGGAAATAAAATAATATTTATTATAGTAGTACTATTAGTATAAAAAAGTAATGTTACATTCCATCAGCAGTTAATAGTAAAAAAGAAAAGAAAGAAGCTCAGGCAAATAATAAATTTCTTGTTTTTAATGTGTATTCTTTATCTATTACTACAAAATTAACTAAATTTAAAAACTAGAAAAATTTTAGGTTACATATGATAAGGTAAAATAAAGAAAAATCTTTTTATGAGGTAGACTCATATGAGCACCTCGCAAACAGTGTTTCAAGAGCATAACAAGATCTATACATTTATTAAGTAATTTACAACTTGTGTCATAAGATTATTAGTTGGTCTTGGTTCAGAGAGATAAAACAAAATAATTTAATAATTTTAGTAGAAAAGATTTCTAATGTTATGACTTTTAGGCTACTTAAGATAAATAAATGTAGTATGTTACAATAAGATATTCTAGAAATAAGAAAAGTGCAATTATGATTTATTTTATATGTATTTTTTATGGTAGTTACAAGGTTTGACTGATCTTATATAGAGTTAGGGTGGAGGAAAATGCATATAAAATACAGGTTTACTGTAAAAAAAAACATTAACAATTTACTTAGGAAGTTGTAGAGGTTAAACAAATAGAATTTTATAATTTTTAAATGAAGAAAAGTTTTAATTTTGACTCCACATATTCACAACAAATTTTAATAAAAATATGTGCTTAAAAATCTGATTTTTTGTATAAAAAAGATTCTCGCAAAATTTTGTGAATATACAACAATCACATGAGAAGTTATACTATCAAAACTATAAAGATCAATTTGGGATCATAAACTCAGTGAACTCAACTAAGTTTGCAGCAAAAACATTAACGTTACTTTTAAGAGAACATGGTGTTAAATAGCAGTTTTTCTAATTGTTATTGTTTCATTATGTTACAAGGTACTATGTTAAATAAATGTATCATTAAACATAAACCAGCATTCTTTTTGAATAGGAAGAGAAATATGGTAAATATTTATTTTTGATGTTAGAATTTACCAAAGTTTTTCTCACACATTCAAAGCTGGAACAGAAGATAGTTGCAAAGCATGTAGTTATTTTAAGGTACAGAGTTGAATAAGTTGGTGCATTTTCATGAAGTATTTGAATTTGCATTTACTATCTCACTTAGATATTTTGAACAAGCAAGTTGATTTTACATAAATATTAGTATTGTTAGACAGGTTCAAACATCACTAATAACACAGACTTACCTTAAACTATGACAGTGTATAAATATTAATGAAAGAAGTAAACTAAGCTTAAATTGTTATTGCTGAGATGACTGGATGTTGAATTATTTTTTATCAGATAATATTTAAGAATGAAACAACAACATTATTTACCAGATAAGTGGTGACACACAGCTCATGGCAATAGCTACATGGGGAAGTTGGATGCTATGCTGCTAAATATTTTTTTAATGACATAATTTTCAGTGGTGAGCTAAGTTCACATTCCAGGGAAGGAAATTACATGAAAAAAGGAATAATTATTCCTAATTTTAGATACATACACAAAACTCAGAATCAGGATTTTGAAGAACACTGTAACCACATCACATTTTTTTAAAAATAAATACAAAGCATAATTTGTTCATTATTTTGTTAGCTAATAGTTTTTTTTTCTTTACATGTATCAAACAATATTGATCCTACCTGTTTTTCTACTGTATCTTTAATTTCCATGTCTTTTTCTGGTATTTTTCCATGATAATCTATGGACTTGACTGTATGTTGCATTTTTGTATTATATCTTCTGTATGCAGTCTTTGACGTACTACCTTTTATTTTTTTCATTTTATTAAGTTTTTTTTTCAGCTTGAAATCTTTAATGCCTGAAAAGAAAATGAAGGTTTCAAATAATTAGTCTGTAAAATCCTACAAAAGCAGTGTTCACAGTCAATATACTTTTTAGTAACCCATTCACTCTACTTGAAAAAGAAAATTTGATGAAAAGGAATCCACTGAGATAATAATATTATGAAAAGGTAATGAAGAAAAGTTATAATTTCTTTTTTTAAATCTAAAATGTATTTTCAATAATACTTAACTTTTCTCATACTACAGCTATCACTCAACTGTTTGAGTTTTTTTTTCTTTCACCCATCTAAACACTGGTCTCATTTTTTTCTCACTTACTCCAGTTTTTTTACTCCCCACTTAATTGTCCTTTACAGTACCTGTCTCTTACACACTCTCCACTTATGTTAATGCACCCTCTATCTTGTTACTGTGTATATAATTATGTCCTTCACTTTTATGAGACTGACCTAATCCACAGTCTCAAACTAGATCTTAGTGGGAAAGAAGAGCAGAAGTGTGTGAACAGGGGGAAGTATTATTGGAAATACATTTTATATTTAACAAAATGTTAACTTCCAAACCATACTTACTTCCTCTCACACTACAGCTAGAATCCTGCATTGATAAATTGAAGAAGCCAGTGAAGGCATTATCTATACAGAATGCATCTGCATAGATCATGGTTGTGCCAATAAAATATCAGTACCCTAGTGAGAGAACTGCACTTCATTCAGAACAGGTATGCTCTTCACCCAGAACCTAAATCATGCACTGTAGATGGAAATTGACAGGCCCTAATTAGGTAGCTGAGGCGCAGTATTTGGGGTTGGAATTATATGGCCATTGCTCCTACAACACACATTAATGGCTAGGACATTTGGACCACAACATATATGTGTTGTGAATGGATTGCAACTTGTAGTTATAGAATGATGCATTCTGAGCCACTAGAATCATGAAAAGAAGGTAAGCAACACCAAAGTTGACAAACCTTTTCCTCAACCTGAAGAAGTTCAAAAGGTAACACTTCAAACTCAGAATGACAGGATCATGTATGCCATACTCAACTTGAAAAAACAGAACTTATGTGGTCTGAAATTATGAACACATTCTCACTGGGCAAGGTATATTCCACTGCCAGAATTATGGGAAGGAGGTGCAACAAATGGTGTTCAACTAAAGACCCAGGATGGGATTACTCTGTATTCAGAATTACAAGGAGACAAGGGGCCCTCTTAAAAGAACAATGTATTGAGCCAATACTGATCAAGAACAAGGGCCATGCTCAACCCAACCAGTTAGATAAATGAATGAAAAGGAATTATCTCCTCCCTTGCTGTAGGTAGAATGATAAAGCATTCTGTGCACATGCAGTACAAACAACTCCGAATAGTGATGTCTGCACACCACCACCAACAAAAATTGTGTGTATTTGGACTTGATACACAGTTAGTGAGGCTA
The DNA here is from genome assembly GCF_004210375.1 of Tachypleus tridentatus. NCBI lineage: Eukaryota > Metazoa > Arthropoda > Merostomata > Xiphosura > Limulidae > Tachypleus > Tachypleus tridentatus. Next base: position 97,589,966 of record NC_134826.1, read on the forward strand.
AGGAGTCAAATGGATGATGCAAAAGAACATATAACATATTATATCCCAGTTATATAACTACAATGGTCATGTGAGATGAAGGATCTAAAATGGCTTGAAAAGAACAGAGCGTGCTGGGTACTCAAAGAATTTCCACCTCTTGGGTTTCTCAGAATAGTTTCTCTTACAGAGAGCGATTGTGAAAGATGCAAAACCATAATAAAAGAGCTAGGTTAAAAACTGAGCTCTAGTTCGTAAGTCTGGACAAAGTGGGTTCAAAACTCCTCACACTACATCATTCTCAATAGGTGTGTCATTTCTGCTGATAAATGTTCACTGCAGGATGACAAAGAGTCTAAGATAAGAACATGGCAACTTTAGAAGTTAAACCTGAATGATGTGTGAAGGACCACATAACCTCCATGCATGATGTCTGAGCTTCAGGATGGATGCTGTAAGATGTTGAATCATGGCTGCTACAAAAGGAACAGTGAAACAGGAGAGCTCTTTTGAAGATACTGCAGAAGCAAAAACCAAGTTGCCTGCCATCAAGTTCATCACCTTTAGTATGTGAAATGTTAGTAGGATAATATGATGGGAGTGAGTAGACTATAAAAGATCCAAGGTTCAAAAACAAAAAGACTTGAACTGAATGATTTCCTTGATGGGAAATGTGCGACAATACTGGAGAATTGTTGGAGTGAAGCATGATGACTTTGGTCTTCATACTTCTAGAACTTAAGATAAGATATTGCCCTTTGAGCAACAAGAAATTCTAAAATATTTATATGGAAGAAAGCCTTGTTGTCTGTCCATAGGCCTTGGAATTCCTGATTGCTGAGATATGCATCCCATCCTTAAAACAAGGCACTTGTGAAAATTTGGAGCATTGAATGAAGTGGTACCAGAAGAACACCAATTATAGTATTGTTCTGATCTAAGCACCATTCAAGATTGAAGATGTTGATCCTGAATAAGGAAATTGGAGAATCCAGCAGATTGCTCTTCCTGATCTACTGGTCACATACAGACAACTGAAGGGATCTTGTCCCAAAGAAGTGAGAGAAATTCATGTGATGACCACATCTAGAAAAGAAAATGTGAGGAAGAGTTGGACTGTCCCATACTGTCCCACAGTATGAAGCTGGATGGAAGTCAGCTGAACCTGACTGAGATAGGTGTCAAAAAGACACACAGATGAATGAACTGTTATGTTGGAGTGAGAAAGACATCTCAGTTATGGTAAGAAATCCTGTTTTGGTTGCTTTGGAAAGCAATATCTGGGTGTGATATTCTGCCAATTGATGGGATTGTGTAAACAGTAACTGGACGTCCATGGAATAGTGTGTGTGTGTGTGTGTGTGTGTGTGTGTGTGTGAGTGGAGCCAATGCTAGTCTGAAGGGCAGAATCTTCAACTACAGTACCAGATTCTTGTGCATAAAATGCAGATGTTGGTGGTGGGATGACTTTATTAAAGGAATATGCAGGTAGGCATTGGTGACACTGAACTGTACCATCCATAGTTCTGGTGAAAAATACCCATGCAGAATAAGGAATGACTATTGGGAACTTTGGACGAGCTAAGAATTGATTTATACAATAAAGATTTTTGATTAGATGCCATTCTACCATCTTCTTGGGCACAAGAATGAGATGGAAATGAAATCTATTATGAACTGAAATGACTCTTTCCACTTCCTCTTTGACCAACAAGTCTCCAGTAGCCATGGAAGGTAGTGCTGAAATCCAAGGACCTTTGGAAGGCAGAAACACTACAGGTTGAGATGATAATGGAGGTGGAGATGTGATGTGAATAATTAATCTTGTCACAAAGACCCATAGCACCATTGAATCTATGGTAAAGGTTTTGCACATGTCCAGAAATTCTTGGAACTAAGCCCCCACAGGGCCCAAAGGCACATGGTAGTCACCTCTACTGCAGGCAGTGTTCCCACCAAGCAGAGGAACTTTTTGGATATGGATGGAATCTATTCTTGATAACAATGAACTGAAAGGCTGATGACAAAGGTTGGGGCAATCAAATAAGGGTAGAAATATGATCATATATAGGAGCCAATTACAACAGGAATGAATGCAGATTGGAGACAACTGTTGAAACCAAAGAGCAGATAAGAAGGCCTCACACAATTCATGGAGGGCAGCAACATACCAGCTAAGAGACTAGGGAAAATGCACAAGTTGACAGTCAAACCAACGTAGATGCTAACAACAGTCCCAACTCATCACCATAGTAATCTGGTGATCACTGAGAGGCTTCTAAAAAAAAGGTGTAGGGAGGTAAATATCTTAGCACCATAGTTGGGGTCAGACAAATCCTAGAAAACAGCAGATTCCATTCTGGAACCCCACATATCCAGGAATAGTTCTATTCTCTGAGAGTCAAAATATGCTTCCACCTGGTGGTGGTAGGTGAAAGTATGTTGTTCTGACAAACATGGTAGACAAAACATAGCTGTCCCTACATTTAACTGAGCTTTAAACCTTCCTACTATTAATGAAGTTGCAACATGAAAGCAACTGGGAAAATACCCAAAACATCATGCACTTATTTATGAACAGAAGAAAAGGAGTTTGAGGTGGCTGAATGAAACTGGTCTTATAAGAAGCCAAGCAGAGTAAGGGAAGGCACTGGAAAAGGCAAATCTAGAATCTCTGTAGAATGTTTAAGATTGCCTGCAAGTGCAGCCTCAGTGCACCCTCTATTTCATAAACAACATTAGATATCACAAGTGAGATACAACCCACAGTGCTGCATACATTAATCATGGAACATGTGCCATAAATCAGTTTTCTGAACAAAAAGTGTTTTTTTTTTTGAAAATAAAAAAAAGTAAAAAAAGAACACTCAAAGAATCTTTAATGGGTGTAATATAGAGAAACCTGTTAATAAACAGTTTGTCTAGAAAAAGTGGCAATAGTTTCTGAAGGTTCTTAACTAAGATAGAGGGTGCATTGACTTAGATGCAAGATGTTAAGAGAAAGATATTGTCAAGGGAAAGTTAAATAGGGGATAAAAGTCTGGAACAAGTAATTAACAAATCAGACCAATGTTTAGATGGGCAAAGTAAAAGAAACACTAGCAGTCAAGTAATAGCTGCAGTGTGAGAGGAGTTAAGTATTATTGGAAATACATTTTCAATTTTAGAAAATTATACTTTCAAATAGCATATTTTCATTTCAGACAATTTTTCACCAACTCTCAGTTTCTCAGGACAAAGAATATTAGTAAATTATTGTTAAAACTATTAGATCTCAAAATAGTCATTACTACTTTGATCCTAACCAGGCTTTCCTTGAAAGTGGCAAAAATAGTTGATTTTAATAAATCAAAGAGAATTTTATTTTGTTTAAATCCTAGCAAGCTACATGTAATTTACAAGTACTTTTTTAATAAACATTTAAATAATAAATAAAAGATAAAAGTTGTGATGTTTAATTACTTGACTATATTGTAAGATCATATATGCAATTATCAAGACAGTCTTTTAAAGTTTGGAAGAGGCTATATGATATGCTTCATTATGTAATAGTTCAGAAAAACTTATGCAATATTCTAATAGAATGAAATAAATTAAAAAAACACATTTCAGCCTTCAAAGAATCACACCTTTGAAGTGTTTAATTTACAATGCATTGTACTATTTGATAAATGAATTCCAGTTTTGCATTTACTATATTAACATTAAAAAATCACAAAAAACAACAATCTTTTTACATTTTATAAATAATTTTCTCTTCACAAACCTACTTCGTATTTTCATTTTATTATCCCCAGAGATATGCCCATTGGTCAGTTTTCCCACAGTGAAACGAGATTTGTATCTAGCTTTCTGCATGTCAGTCATAAGAGCCCATTCTTGCTGCAGTAAATCTTCAAGTGCTGCACTACTCAGGTCTGGATGTTGCAGCTGTTTCTCATGCAAATGTTTTTTACAAAACACAAAAAAACTTCCCCTTTCACGAGCTTTTGAAGAAGTCTTTACATTATTTTGTTTTTTTTTTGCTTTTCTATCTTCAGTTGCTCTTTGTCCTTGAATTTTAGAAGAACAAACTTTTTTGTTTCTTTTGGCAGTTCCTTCTTTGGGTTGTTTATGTTTGAGCTTTTCTTTAGGAGAACATTTATTGCTATGTGTTTTTGCTTTTCCATTTTTGATTACTTGACTGCTTTCTATTTTGCATTTACCTAAACCAAAACAACATAATTTTAATACTAAAAATGTAAAACACTTGTTGACATCTCTCAATAATTTTTGGTATGAAAAACACACACACACACACACACAAAAGCTCTCTGTCTAAATAGTGGCTAGTCAAATAAACAAGTTACATTTTTAAATATTTAAGAAATCTCACAACTTCTTAGTAAACTTTAAAAAATCCAAAACTATTAGGTAATTTAAATATCAAAGGGGAAAAAAAAGAAAAGAAAAAAGAAGTGAGGAAACTGTGATACTTTGTAAGGAATGGCTGAGAGCAAAAAAAGTTTTTAACTATTAGATATAATTATATTAATCTAACATAATCATCACTCAATTTTAACAAACTGTTGATTAATGATTCAAGTTTACAAGTAAAAATTGGAAATACAACAATAAATTGTGAGTATACATTTCAAAAGGAAGATTCAAAGATCCTTATAGTTGTGTATCAATACAACTTATGATAAATGCACTTCAGTCATTTATATTGTAAGATTATGTGTGCAAAAGGTTACTATAATCACAATTAATATTATTTTTGTGAGCCCCATTGAACTGCATGACATATACAGGCTAAGTATAAGAAGAAATGGATAACGCAAGATAATATTTTCAACTTATTTAAATTATTGCAAAGCCAATTAGCACGTGCATCAACTGGTTAATTTCTCATCATACAGTCTCTAATGCAATCATGGGCCTATTGGTTTCTAATGCTTCATTAGCTTACGGCATTTAAACCAGTTGTAATAATAACATACTTTTATTTATTTTCATATATGACACTAACAGTAGTTGGGTACTATGGACTTTATCAGTCCAGGAGCTCATAGCCTAAATATATCAGTTTCCATACAAATGAAACACATTTAACTTTTGTGAAATAACTAAAATAAAAACACTGTTACAAGTAATTAAAATAAGTTTCAATGTTTTAAAGCCTGAAACAGATGACTTGTAAATAAAAGCAAGACATAAATGTGTGTGTGTGTAACATACTTTAATAAAACAATTAATCATGAAACAGCTAATTATAAAGAAGAAAATATTGTTGCTATTAGAAGTTCCATCTTTTCTGGAGGGGAGGGAGGGAGAGTTAACATCCATATCCCAGCGCCACAAAAATAAAACAATAAAAAACATCCATCATATTGAAAAGTTTGGAAGAATGACTTACAAGAAAATACTAAACAAGATATTATTAATTATAACTTTGCAGCCAAACACTTGAGGGAATCATGTTGTCATTAGTGACAAGTTTATCAATACATACCTACGTCTGCAGCATTCTTTTTTGACTTTGGCATCACATACTGAAAAGTCAGTTCTTGCTTTCGTTCAGCTCTGGTCATTTTTAAAGCATCTTCTGCTTCTTCTACAGCTAGTTCCCATGCTTTCTTTCTAGCAGGCTGTATGAACATTAAAACTATTTCCATTAACAACTTCATGTTTACCTGGTCAATAGCTTTTCCTGTTATTCAAACTAATTACAATGTTTCAAATTATAATCACATTATCAGTTTCAAGTAAACACACAGTTGTACTCATACATACACCACATACTAAATAAAAAAACAATGAGGAGAATTAAATACTCACCCTAACTAAACAATGTAACACTTGATTGGATTTCCTAAATATCAGTGTTTTACAATTTTAGAAATGGGAAATATGAAGTTAAAAAGAAACAAACAACAATCACTGATAATTACTACCTACAAATACATTATAATAAAATGATTTCAGAACCTTACTACTTCCTTGTTGCCAATATTGCCATTTCCAATCTTATATTTAGACTGAATTTAAAATAATTACAACTTAAATTCTATAAAACGTGTTTAAGAATGAAAGTATTGTTTATTATTTTATTAATTTTCATTTTAAAAAAATTCAATTCTGGATTGATTTTAAATTTATCTCCAGATAATATTGAATTCTCAATTTTTGTGTTGATTGTAAAGATTGAGTTGTTAGGATGTATTAAAAGTTTCATATACAAAAAATATTATAAATTACTCATACTGTCTGTTTATTATATGACTTCCAAATACTCTCACAAGTTTTACAGCCAATCTTTATGTTACATTTTCTAAGTTTAACTGCATCATATAAGCTCAGACAGTCAGTTGATTTCATACTAGTGCAGAGGGTTGTGTACATTATATGAAAGCATTTTTAAAATGCAAATTCTCAAATTACATGAGTATCACAGGCAATAAAAAATTAAAATGGCATGTAACAGAACTAAATTTTGAGCTTATTTGGCATTTTGTAGGTAGTATACCACCAAAAATGTACCACTTTTGGAAATAGCATGTAACAGCTCTTTCTGATACAAAATGTTTATACACACAGTATATCTTTAGTTTTCAACAACTGGATATTCTGTGTAATTCACAGCATTAAAAAACAAAGGAATATTGTTAGCTTACATCACAGATTCGACAAGGTTCGTTCCAGTTATGGTAATTAATGTGCTGCATCTTATAACAGATATGAATCCATGAACACAAAATGTATTGGTAAAAGCCATCCACATTTTCTAGGCAACAGCATACAAAATAATTGGGAAAGATATCTACTTGGAACAGAGATTTAAATTGTATATACACAAGTTGCTTCAATGATACACTTCTAACCATTGCACACTTTAAGTAGCTGCAGAATGAAATAAATATTTATACTATTCCACAAGATGGTATATAACTCTCAAGAAAGGTCTTTACAAAAATGAAGCCAGTTGATGAAACAGTTTTAGGTTTTTCTTGCATGATCCTAAGATTATGCAGTTTTAGAAATATATGACAATTTTAAATTCTTCTGTTATTTATAATAATGTAGTTATATGCACTCAGAATTAAAATAGTTCACAAGCAATACGATTTTCATTTTGAATATAAAAATGCTATATATTATCTTATAGTTTTCAAATTTCTTTTGTATAATTTCTTGGACCCCCTAAATGAATATCAAATGTTTTTTTAAAGTAAATGTTTATATTTTATTTTCCACTTTCTCTATTATATTATTAACATCAATGTACAGTGCAATTAAATAACATTTAAGAAATGGAAAGATGTATATACCTTTGAAATGTTTACAGACTGTTTTGTAATTGTCTTTTTTCTCATATGCATAATTTTGTGTCTGTCTTTTCACTTATAGTTTATTTTCAAGTTTTCCTTCCAATTATTGATTCAAATATGCAAACCTGTTCCCAATGAGACCTCATGGCTGTAATAGTTATTAAAGGGCAAAGTTAATCTACAAACTCTTTCACTAACACTTTCACACACGAATGATGCCATTTTGCTTAGACATTTCCACAAGCCAAACTACATCAAGTTAAATATATACAATCAAAAAATTTTCAAATATGCATTTATAAACACAAGTGATAAATAACTAATTAAAATATAAATGTTAAAACCTGAATACAATCTAATTGTTTAGCAAAGTAATACATATAAGGCAAGAAACACTGCCAAATACTAGGTACACTTTAAGAGAACAATGAACTGTACTTCTTTTCTGTTTCATACTACAAATCCATTCACTGGTAGAACTGAATAGTGAAAAATCTCTTTTTATTGGTAGTAACTATGTCCTTCAACTACAAACTGTCACTTAGCAACATGGATTTGACTTTGAAAAATGATTTGAAATTTACCAAACACTAATGAAAAACAAGTGGAACTTCAATTTGACCTTGTATGCCAATAGCTTTATTGTATTCTCAAGGTATTATATATAATAGCTCATAAAGTTTAGACTTGTAACCACGACTTGTTCACGACAGCAAAACCTGCAGTTTTAATTTGTTTTAAATTTTCCTTTCAAAATAAAAGGAATAAAACTTAGATAATATAAAAGTTATAAAATACTTTATAATAGTAATTTCATTAAAATACATTTATATTAAGGTGGTTTAATTAAATTTTAATATAACTGTGAAATGTACAGAAGGGGTTTAAAAATGCTGAAATTGATACAGGGTTAATACAATATACTCAACATCTATATAGGACCTATCTAAGAGTGGTTAGCTTTATATAGAGATCTGCCAGCATAGCACAGATGGAATACACATAACTTACATCTTATATTCTGGAAGTTCTTGTGGATTAAACAATCACTTTTGTCAATGGTAACTTTTATAAGACAGTTATTAGGTTATTTTGTAATGAGTAATTTTATACCAGTGCCTATAAACCCTGCATCACAAAAAGCCAGCCTACAAAGTTAATGTATTATATTAAAGAAAGAAGTTACTGGAGCTTAACCCCACCAAGATGGGTCTTACTATGATCAGGGGTCAAACGCTATGCCACCACATTTGTAAACTTACATTTAAAATTTTATTGAACTACCACTTTGTGAATGAATATCAATAAGGCTGGTATAAAATAGTAAATTTAAAAAATCTTAGGTATCAACTTTTGCATGTACATGGTATGTTGAATGAAGCATTGGTTCAGATTAGATGTTTACAAAGCCCAAATACAAACTCTACAATTTCTTACGAATTAGAAACTTGGTAATGATGAGAAACTCACTTTATTTGTTAACCTGGAGATGACCTAAAAAGGTCAAAACATTGTTTTCTGCTTTATTTTGGTAAGTGTTAATATCCACACTAGCCAGCTTGAAATACAAGTTAGAAACTTAAATTACTAATACTGATAAGCTAAAATATAAGAACCTCCTATCTTTTCTATATTCTGAAATATTATTATTATTATTATATATATATATATATATATATATACACACACACACACAACGAATCAACCTAGATGCCCTCCCTCTTATATGTGTATAACCAATCAAAAATTCATGTCCCCCGAGTGGATTTTTTTTGTGTCTCTGCAAAGTATTTCTGTGGGTTGTTATTTATTATTAAGCACAAACCTACACAGAGCTGACTATCTGCACTCTACCAACCATGGATACCATAACCTGGTTTCTAGTAGTTTAAGTCTACAAACATTCTGCTGAGCCACTGGGGAACATTTACATGGGAAATCCTTCGTTTTCATCTTAGATTTCATATAGTAAGGTAAGACATCATTAAGCTCAAAACATCATATTTTTTTTAGACCCAAATACAGCTTAGTTACTAAGCCTGATAAAAGTTAGTGGAATTCTGTAGTACTGATATGTTAATTTATAATTTTTTTTTTGCTACAAAATGCATATATAAGGCCTAAAAATTTTGTTTCACATCCTTCTCTTGTGAAACTTGATAAGGCTTAGTAATTTATGGCAAGCTGCAAATGAGCACCAAGTTTGTAACTAGAAGAGATAATTATTTTCTACCATTCTTTATTTACTGTTCTAAGTTAAAAAGAGCAATTGAAATTTCAGAACTTTTGTAAATAGTAATAACATATACACAATATAATGTATTAGATCCAAAATGTAATTGTATTCTACAAAATACTGGTCCTCTAAAACACAGCCAAGATAGGTCACTTTGTAAAGACCAGTTTTATATAAAGGGATAAGGTGACATCAGTGCACATGCACTACATCATTTATCTTCTGTAATGTTAGTCAGACACTGTTGAAAGGTCAATATAAAAAATTTTTTTTTTATCTATATATGATGTTATGAGATTTAAGCTATTTAGATTAAACATTTGTGGTTTTGTGTTATAATTTAGAATGAAAAAGCATAATTTATGTCTTTCTTATTTTGTATGGTGGTTATGAGATTAACTGAATTGACCAAACCCATGCAGAGATGCAATATTGAAAATAACAGATAAAACTACAAATTGTTTTCCATAAAAACATTTGGTAATTATCTTGAAGTCATTAGCAGTTTATAGAGATTCAATATGTGAAATATGACAATTCTCTAATACATAAAAGTATTTTTGGTCTTAAAATCAAAATTACCTCACCAACTGAATAGTCATCCTTCAAAAATTAAAAATGTATGAGCAAATAAATAATTAAAAAATTTAAAACTTAATTTAAAAACCAGATACTTTGTGTACAAATTCCTGTAGCATTTACTGATAATTAAAATAAATTATGAAAATGTGTACATTTTAAATAGTTACTGTATAAATGCTTTTTGCTTACTGTGAGGAATACGTGCTAGGTGGAATACACCTACCCTTAGTAGAGGGGCTAAAGACATACTGAACATAAACAGTAATTTGGAAACAAAAAACTAAAAAACATTTGTAGGTGGTTGTGTCTTTAAGTAATGTTCAAATTAAAATTTGAATATTGAATCTGGATCAACTACAGTGAAGCTACTACTGTATCTGAGATTCTAAAGTAAATGCTGTTTATAACACAAAAACACTGATAATTACTCATGAGCAGAAATGTTTTTACAAACCCAAAAATTCAAGTAAATCTCCATGTAAGATTCATCAATATATTAGCTTAGGTTTATCAATCACCTTCAGTCTCACTGAGGAAAATGTCAAACTACAGATACACTTGAAAATAGCAGTTAAGAATGTGAATTTTATTCACTATGCAATTAATAATTAAGCAGATAAAAGTATTATGCAACAAAATTTAAAACAATGTAACCCCTTAACTAAAATAAACTTTAAAAATGACAAATATAATGAAGACAATTTCAGTTTTTTTGTTTTATGAATTTAGGAGTGTTTTAACAGGTGATTAATTAGATTGCTCAGCAGTCATTACTTACCATGGAGCAACAAACTAAGTTTTGAGTCAAAAGTTATAAGTATGATAAGTCTGGCTGACACTTCACTTTATTAAGCATAGAAATTCAGACTTTGATTACATAGTTAACCACAGTAACGTGTAAATTATCAAACAAATGCAGAACTTCCATAACAGTGTTAAATTCAAACTCTGGTATGCATTGTTCTATAATATGAACAACTTTAACAACTTAAGTTAATCAAAAAAAATTCTTTCCTAGCTTTACCAGGTGTGGTTAAGCTGCTTGCAATGAAAACATTTCTGAAAAGCACTTAAAACATCCAAGCAAGATTTGCATCACTATCTCATTCATAACATTTATAAATGCCTTTTAATCAGCTTTTATTACAACAAAGCTTCCTGAGGTTTTGAAAAGTAACTCATGGCAAGACAACAATATATCTTCAAATACTGGATCTGTTTGTATAAAAGTTGATTTCAGGAAGCCTAAAATGACAAGCCTTCAAATTTGTAAGGGTTATCCTAAATTCATCAATGGTTAACATACAATGTGGAAAATGCATTTTTATTCATGGTCTGCTTAAAACCTAATAATTGGATTTTCATTACAGCAAAAGATGTGAGTGCTAAATGAATTTTATCTAGCACTAACTTTTTATTTTGATTAATAACATTTCACAAAGAGTCAACCAACTTAACTTCTGGCCTATATATTAGCCTAAAAAAATCACTACCTGTCTATATTGTTATTACAGTTCATTACGAAAATTGTTAAATTTTTCATACAAATCTACATTTCTAAGCCTAATTTTGTTGAGAAATACTCCATTTAACAAAATGATCAAAATTTTCACATAAAAATCACAGGCCAAAATGATATTGAAAACATTGTTCTAAACAGTAGGTAATTCAGAGTGTTTCATATGAGCCATAAATCAAAACAATAAATAACTTTCATTCTTAATAAAATATAGTAGAGAATGAAATATTACATCCAGCTATACTAAAAAGGAAATTTATAATTTAAGCAGACTTGTTCAAGGAAGATACATTTTCAAACATCAAGTTTTATCACATAAAAATGCTTTACTGACCAGATTAAGGTATTCTACATTGCCAAAATGGTTTATGCTAAAGCTTTGTTTCTTTAAAAAAATCTAACTACAGAATGAAATGTACATTTTTGATGTAAGAAAAAGACAGACATGAAACCAAAACATATATACACATACCACCACCAAACATAAATATTCTCATTACATGTTACTTAATACAAATATGATAATATAACAAAATAATTTGTGGAAATTACCTTACTATAAATACTTATTAGATATTCCATTGAATAATATTAGCTTGCAAACTACATGCAAGACAGCTATGGTAACTTACAGTAATCTTGAACTTTGCTAGAAGTTTGTTTCGATTCTTGGTGGTTTTTTTATTCATTGAAGCAATAAAATTCTTAACATGTTCTTCAAATTTTTCCTTTCCTTCATAAGCCATGACACAACTCGGCACAGTCCAACCATGCTGAGCTTCATGACCAAAGTACTGAACATGATAGACACGTGCAAGAGTCCTCACTGTAGATGAAGATACAAATGAAATTTAGATTAAAAATCACTGCCACCTATATTCAGGTACTACTGCCTCTAAAATATACAAAAATCATTACATTTTGTAATAGGATATAATATCTATATCACCACTTATAATACCTGGCATCTGTTACCAATGGTGTTTTAACTGGTACAAGTAACGTAAAAAAAGTAAAATATGATTTAATCTGCTTAATATAGATACACAAGTCTATAAAACTATTCCTTATACAAACTTTAAGGCTTATGTTACTAAAATTATCAGTAAAAGATTGAATATGAATAACTGTTGTTAAGTCACACTTTTGGATTTTTTTCTTTCTATTTTAATGCCTTCAGTCTTTCATTTTCATAAAACCTGAGTTCTCAAACAGTAATCACAATGAAATCCCATATTTTCTAGAAAAAAAAAAGGTCAAATGTAGGTGTCAAGTTACCCATTTTGCTTAGCTACTTTCCAATTTTACTGAACACATTTTAAATCCTAGTTTTAAAGGTTTAGATAAATCTCTGAGCAATTCAATATTATAACGTTTTTTAAATGCTCTAAATATTCAATAACCTTGCTAAAACTAATTTATACATTATTTACAGATACACAGAATAAATATACATCCATCACACTTTACAAAATAATATGTGGTCTAAATTATCATCAAATATTTTAAAGCACAGGTGAAATAAACCCAAACTATAGGGAAGTCAGACACAAGCTGTTACAAGCAGTTTTGTTTTTTTCATCTTGCATAAGAATAATGAACTGTTGGAAAAAAATTCAAAAAGGAGCTACCTCAGGGTGATTCCATGCTTGGAGGAGTTATTGTACACACTAGCATCATGTATACATTATACCGTAGACAGTGTTAATGTAATAACATTGAAGGAACTTAGAAGCACACAAAATGAGTATTTCTGAAATTAAAATTGGATGCAAGAAACTGTACAGATAGGCTTACTGGATTCATTACACTTTGGAAATAAAAAATAAAAGGTTTATGTTTATACTGTATCTCTTTTTAATTTGTGCAGTTCACAGATACTACTAAATATTAAACAGAAGAAATCATAATGCCCACAAATCACACACTGAAACTATTTATTTAAAATTTAATTATAACTCCTACCTAACTTCCAATTTTCTATTTTGCACCCATACTTAACTACTAAATTTTCTTATCTTTTCAAATGATTAGAATGGTTTATTAAAAGATATTCAAATATTGTAATAAACAACAAATAATAAATGTACTACTAAACATCCCATTTAAATTTTAGGTAATTTCAAATATCAATCCTAAACAGAATAAAAATCTGTACATCATTCAGTTTTTTAGTTATGCAAAAACTTTGAGTTTATAATTACTGTCTAAGTTAGAACTATCTACAAAAAATTAAAAGTACTAAATATCATATATATCTAAGAAAATTTTTCATATTCTATTATTTTATCTTAGCTCAATTATCATACAACAACAACAAAATGCTGTACTTACTTGCTTTAGTTTCAGTAATATACATAATTTTTAAAATACTTAACATTTATATCTTACACATACATCTGATTTAGGGAGGATTTTCTATATTAAATGGAAGATTACTTCTAGATGTTGGCCATCTTTTTAAACTTAACCAATCAAATTCTAGAAGCTGAACATTCAGAAGCAGCAATAATACTACATTCAAGTAAGCTACACTGTCAAGAAAAAAGCAAATCTCTTCTATTTGGTAGGATTCACTGTTGTTACAGTAACAAATGAAGAGCAAAAACACTATTTACATGTACATGTAGTTTTTTTTTAATTTAAAATAGATGTAGCACTATTTTCAGTATCAAATTGACCTAACACTGAGTTATATTTATAACTCCATTTTTACTCTGTATGCTACTTTTCTGGCTGCTGTAAGAAAATAATTAACCACCTCAAGTCAGTGTTTAAAACACAAAATGTATAATATTTTTAGTTATGACCTGATTTAAAGTACAGAATTTTAAATAAAGTTTTAAATTATCTAATACTACAAAATAACATGTTAAGATATATGTCATGTTGTGAAATTTTGGGACTTTCAGCTCACATTTTAAAACCAAATTAACAGGAATAAAATAATAACACTTTCCTAACTGAAAAAGTATTTATTATAAATACTTAATTCCACTCACAAGTATCTTTTTTCAACTTATATTACACAACACATTTAGAAATATTTGCTTACAAGTAGCCTTGGTACTCCCACCTATATTCACGTGAGACATCTGCATGCTATCATGCAGCAACCTTCCATCAACAGGAGTGCTACACAACTCTTATCATAACCAGCCACTTCTCTTCTGTGCAACCTGAAATGACTGAGATTAGGCAGTACATACAAAACCTACATCAAATTTGGGGAGGATGGGTGAGAAATGTAAGAGGAGGTACATATCTATTAGAAATAAATTTCAGTTTGGAAAAATATTAACTTTGAAACAATATTTTACCCTATCTCACAAATGGCTGGAATCCCACCATGAGTTGGCAGAGGGTCTGGTAAGAAGATGATCCCCCTTTAGAAAATGCTCAAAGGAAGACTGGAAAGTGCAAATAAACAATAGATAACACATCCATGGAACACTGTACCTCTTCTGAGACAGGTATATTATTCAACTTCTTGGAGTTGTGTTGCAATACGGGAAGATATAATGGAGGGACCTCTCAAGCTTAATCATATGTGTACACTCAACACAACCATCACCATGTCCACTTGGAATTGATATCTGGAGGAAGGTAGAAAGTTGGACTGCAAAGTTGGGGTGTATGTACAGTCCATCACCAAGCAGCATTGGGAATGTATCATCCAGTCTGTAGTAGAAAGGAGGGAATGGTATATGAAGTGATACCAATAGCTGGCATAGAAGCGGAATCATGGTCAAGCCAGTCAAAATGGAGCCACAAAAATAATCTAACATAGATTAGTTTAGATGAGTAAAGTGATACAGGAAAACTAATGAATGGGAGTGTAAGTATATAGGTACAGACATGCCCAATCCAGATCATGAGCATCCAACATGAGCAACTCATAATGAGAATTAGGGCACCTGGAATATGGCAAGGCAACAAGTGAAACTGGATGGTTGTAGATCTCATACAGGAGATCCAGTGTCTTAAAACAGAGACCTCTCAACCAAGTGTTCCGATGCCTGGAGATATTAAAGACCATAGTTAAGTTATTGGAATAAACCATCACCAAACAGCCTTCAAAAGCTGGAAGAAGTGATCCAAAACCTGATGAATAGCAAGAATCTCCAAGAGATTGATATGGAGAGGGGACTCAGAAAGAGAATGCCCCCCCAAGTGGAATGAGAAGTATCTGTAAACGGGTGATATTCCAGATGAAATGGAACACCTAAGAGGAATGAGGGTTACTAAAGAACCTCTCAGACAGTAGGAGTAAAAGAAAAATATGTGAACAAGAAGATCCATAGTCCTCAACTGAAAGGATGAAGAGTAGGCCCCATCAGAGTAAGGAAATGAACTAGATATTATATGGAGATGAGGAAAGACTTTTCACTTTCACAAACTAACCAACTTGAGCAGTTTCTTGTAGGAGAAACTAAGTTTAAAGAGCAGAGTAGACCTGCTAGGAAGCTGGAAGTAGCCAATTGTACATATAATGGTGGAAACAAAGGGCAGGAATAAAGAAGACAGTCAAATGCCCAGGTCACCTTGCAAAAAACATAGAGCCAAGGCAACTCTGATGGAACAGTGCAGTACTGAAATACACAAGTCAAAGGACAAAATCAAGGTTATATCCATGGCTGGGAAGGTGTTTTTACATATCTGAAATATCAACCATTGTCATTCACAAACCAGAAGTAAAACCTCCACAAATGAGTAGGTGTGACTATTGTGAAATATGGGAAGCCCAAGAATGGTGTACAACCAAAGGATCAATGATAGGACAACAGTTTCTTGTCTTTTTAGGGATGAGAAATGTGTGGGAATAAAACCCAAAATAAGAGCAATGTTTCTGTTCAATAAAACTCTTGCAAAGTTCTCAATGAACTCTTAAAAATGTCCAGGAAACAGGATCCCAAGAAAAAAAAAAAAAAACAGAATAGGGGACAAGAAGGAAGAGAACCAAAAAAGGGATCACCATCAGAACCCAAGAGTTTATAGCATAGGAACTCCACAAGTGGAAAAAGCCGACCCAACAGTTTATTAGTGAGAAAGGCAGAAGAATAATCACAGGAAGTGACAGATAAAGATAAAACATATGACCGATTAAAACTACAAATAGGGAAGAAGACACATGTCCCTCTCATGAAACATAATGTAACTGTGAAGTACAAGCAAGAGGAGAAATTGGTTGCTCATATTCTTGTCATCATGTGCAGACAAACCCTCACATGGTAAGAAGGGTAGCAGATGACTTAGGAGACCACATTAAGGTAGCCATTTTCCTACAAACAAAATCCATTACTTCCTGAGCAGACAAAGTTGTTTAGATACCACTGAAGTAGCAAGCAAATAGCTGTAGTTACAGCAGCTGTGGTAAATGACACATGGAAATGAGAATGCATGAACATAGTCCAAAAAGAATTCTCAAAATTGTTGAAACAATACAGTTGAGATTATGCAGACAAAAAAAAAGATCATGTTAGATCATCTCAAAACACACCAAAACAATAAACTGCTAGCTGAAAACTGATTTCAGGTTAAATGGAAGAGGGGGATACCAGTGATAACGGGAATTGTGTTATGCTGCTATTGGTGGACGGTTGCTGCACAATCATTTGGATGATAGCATGTATATGTCTTGTGAATTTATGTGATGGTAGAGAGGAGTATTAAGGCTAGTGGTAAGGGAAAATCTGCACAAACAGCTGGCAGAATAAGTAAAAAAAAAAAAAGCAATTACATTGGAACAAATACTTTTACCATTCCAGTGTTTTTTGTAAATCCATCACTCAGAATTAAGCAACCTTGTGCTATTAAAGAACACGATGAAAGATGTATACAGTGACAGTATATATTTTTTGTAAGTCACACTCCTGACCGATACTGTCTAAATTTTTCAATTTAAAACTGGTATGTCCTTGTAGAAAAAAGATATCTGTTTTCCCTGGCAAACAAATATTTAACAAAGTTCACTTTAGAAGTTTGAAGAAAATCTCAATTCTTCTTTATTGAGTTGAACTACTTTATGCTTGCATTACCAAAGTACAAGGCTAGAAACGTGGTTGAGCTGAGGCATGTTACCTTATTAACTAGTGACACCTTAGTTCAACAGTCCAATTGCAAAAACATCCATAAGAGTTGCATCTAGTGTCTTGACTAGCATGTTTTTTTATAGAATGGTATGAATACCTATTTAATTCTCTAGCTGCTTGAGGTATGCAATGCATGAATGGATATGTTGCACAAGTTACTTGTGTATATGACTTATGCACACTGTTGGGATGCACAGTTGTCTTTTTTGTTCATGAATGCTTACCTGTTACAAAATGCTGTACTTTGCTTATTACAACTGGGTTTCTTTCTGGATGGTCCTGGGTCTTTGTGTTGATCCATATCTCCCCCAGTGTCATTAAGAACAAGAAATATCTGTTTTGTAAGTTATAAATTCCCAATCTTAAAACATCTTTATGAAATGAGTGTATGAATGTTTTTAATTTGAAATGGTTGTTAACATACCGTTTCTAAAGGTGGATAATTTTGGATGGCATGACACTACCTATAAAATGCCAATATCAAAATCTGATTCTGATACTAGCCATTCCATCATGACACTATGTCTGTTGTTGTTGTCACATGACTTCCTGATTTGCATATTCAAAATAGTTTTATATACTCAATTCTCATCTTTTGGAAAGTGTCTTGACTATATTAAATGCAAGAAAATGCATGAAAGTAAGAGTAAGAAATCTAAATAGAACTAAGCCTTACATCAGTTTTATCAAATCCTTAATTTGAGATGTTGTAGTCATCTGTAAAAATAACCTGTTTTAGCCTTTGTTAGATTAAATATGAAGCATTTTGATTCCAAAACAAATTAACTTCTCATAAGGAGATTTAGAATAACTAAAATGAGATTATATTGGGCAATATGATTTATGCATGATGAACAAGCAATTTTAAGCAAATATTTTAATTGTCAATTTACATCTTTCTGAGTATTTCATATAAATTTCATTAAGTCCACTAAACTTGTATTTATAATTTAAGACTTGTCTTTTTTAATTTTATTATAACCACATATAATAATACTTCACAGTTTTTTCATTCTAACAAAACAACAAACTTAAAAGTTATATAAAGAACATCTGGTAACTATTAGAGAATACATTCAAACACAAAGCAATGTGTCTCATGATCTGGTAGGAACACGTAGCCACAGTGTTATGGTGTCACTGTAAGTGAACTTCTGAACTTTTAATACATATAAAACTTTAGATTGGTTCATATTTCAGGTTTTTGTATCAATAATTTGGTATAAACAAATACATTTTAAGCCTTACCACGAACAACTTTAGTGTAAATTCCCTGAATAGGGTCAAACGATACCATGCATGGCCACCATGGGTGTCCAGATATTTTGGACCATAAGAGATCTCCAATTATCCATTCAGCTGGTACTTCTTTCTCGTCTTCTGGTGCAATTGATAAACATCGCTGTCTAGTAACATTATTGTCCAAATACTCAACAGGATGTAAAGACTGAGATGGGGCAGATGAATTCTCAATGAAATGCGGAGATACAGAATTATTTTGTTCTAATGGAAACTCCTGATGCTGAATTAGGGATCTATCATCTTTCTTAAGTAGAGATGAATCAGCTTCAAATTTACTGTTTTCTACAAGTCTGTTATCAAAAGAATTTCCACTCAATCTTTCCTCGGGTTTTGGAAAAGTTTCCAATATGCTGTTTGTATGTGAATTTTCAAGAGAATGATGTATCACTGAAGTATCTCCCTTCAAATTTCGCTTCCTCACTAATGGGATTGACTCCATATCAGGACTAAGTTCTCGTTTCTTGCGTAGACGACCATATCTACTGCGTAGCTGGTCTTCTGGACTACTATTTGGTGACTGAGTAAATGAATCTCCAATATTTTCAGTTCTCAAAACATCTGACATTACTTTAGGAGATGAGTTTTTTGAAATTTCACAGTTATTATAATCAGACATAGAAAGTGAATTAAACTTTGTATCTATTAGATAGTTGCTATGGTTCACATCATTAGCCTGATAGCTCTCTAACTTTGTAATAGCAGCACAATCATCAAGATGACCATTAACACATAGTACTGGTAATTCTTGTGTTTTATCAGACTCATTTAAAATTATTTGGTTTTCTTTTTCATGAACAGCACTGCATTTTAAAGACATATGTTTACTTTTGTGTGACTTAGTTCTAGACTTGGAGGTTTTGTCTTGAACAGATACATTATGCTCTACAGTATTATGTAAATTTGTCACACTCTTTTCTTGAATGTCACTACAATGTGGCAATTTATTTTTAAGTAAATATTCTTTAATTTTAGGTGGTCGACCTCGTTTGCCAAGTCTCCATTTTCCATTATATGAAGATATTGTACTTTCATTCAGCTCAGCAACATTTAAACTTTGGGTTTCATTATGACAGTCAGGTTCTTGTTTTGATACTTGTAACCCATCAATAAGGTTACTACTTACAGCTGCATTTATAGTCAGCACTTTGTTTTCTGGAGTTTGGCTTATAGTACCTGAGGACAGAAATGTTGAATTTGGGGTTTTATCAAATTTTATAGCATCTATCTTGTTCTTTTCTTCTAAGTCAGTCAATGAATCTTCTTTATCTGCTTCTGCTACCAAACATTTAGAAGAACCAACATCTACAATCACTGCAGCCATCCCTTCATCTGTAAAGAAAATTAAGTGTTCTCAAGAAAAAAATTTTAAATCTGCCATTTCAAAAACCTAATAACTTCATGATCCTGAACAATAAATTAAAATTATTAAAATCATAACAAAAAAACACTTTAGAAACACTTTTGTAGAGAAGTTTACAAGCCTGTTTTCCTGAAAACCTACATCATCTTCATCTCAATTTATTAGTTTCTGCATTAAAAATAACCAAGACAAAAATCAAAGGCCAAACAGTTCATTTTGAAAATATCACCATTTCTAAATACTACAGTACTATCTTATTTCTATTTAAATGTTACTTCATTCACAATTTTTAATAATTCTCTTCATATACAAAATGAATTACACTAATTTCTACCATGTACAACACCAAAAAGATTACTTGTGTAACTTTAAAACATAATTCAGAACAGATAAAAGTTATTATTCACTTAAACACATGTTAAATTCTCTGCTCTGTATAAATTTATTTATTTTTATATTTTTCTTATCAAACACACAAAAGCAACTCTTAAATCTGATCAATCATAGACAACATTTAAAGCCACATGCAATTTACAAGCTTCGTCATACCTGACATTTTAGCATCAAAAATGTATATTGATAAATTATATTGCTTCTAAATTTATCTTCAATTTAGAATTTTAATTAATGTATTTTCTTTAATAGGAGAAAGTCTGTTTATTAGTGATCAAAATGATGCTTGATTCAGAATGACATTAAGAATACCATCAAGATGGCCCTAGTAGGTAAAACAGCCTATTATGGTTATTTAGCAGAAAGACCATTACGTATTGTACACTTTACTGAGCATATACACTGCTAAAATAATTGCAAAATTAAAATATTTTGTCATATTTGCCAAAAAAGAGCTATTAATTAGCATATTATCTAAAAACCTTCAAAAGATTTTTTAAATCCAAATTTAAGATATTTGTTGACCATTTTTTAACAAAATTTATGAACATGATAATTTTAACTATTACCAAACATACTTTTTGAGGATTGGCTGCTTAAAATACTTTTGACATCAGACTAATACAACAAGACAGGTTTGCAACTTCTGTATTAAATTATACTATATATACACACACACACACACACTATAACATAACAATTAAGGCCCAACAGGATGCACACTGGTCTACTGACACTGTCTCATTTGCAACTAAAGAAAAATAAAATAATAAAAATATCCACAAACCCAGCCCTTACTTAAATATTTCTCAAGTCTTCCCTTGAATTTAGTGTATCCAATGCATCTAAAAACAACTCTTTCCAAAGATCATACTTCCTATCCTATTATAAAAATGGAATAGGCTGTAAAACATTAATTGGACTAGTCTTACGTCTATGTGGCTATATAGAAACTTGTGTTACTTTTCATCTAAGTTTTGGATTTAAATGCTCATTTATACCACAACATTTTCATATTAATGCCAGTTTATATTAGGGGATAGGAAGTTACTGCTTTAAAATATATAATTAAAGACAGTACTTTCCAAACCTTAAATAAAAAGGTCCAAACACGGGAAAGAGCACTTCCACTAAACATACATTCACATGTTACTGACTATATACACAACTTTAAGATTTGTATTTTTTCCTAGGACCACACAGTGGTTAATGCAACCATTATATCATATATTAAGTGCACTACATCAAATGACTTACATTATTCAGTAAGCATAGCCCAAGTCAAAGTTGATTCATTGTCAAATACCTGCTTAATTTCAGTAATTAAAAGTGTGGTGAAATTTATGTTTGGGTTTAACCATTTAAAACTGAATAAGATATTTCTGACAAATCAATGTTAAGTATGAGGTGTTTTTGGTTTGGTTTGAATTTCGTGCAAAGCTACATGAGGGCTATCTGCGCTAGCCATCCCTAATTTAGCAGTGTAAGACTAGAGGGAAGGCAGCTAATCACCTCCACTCACCACCAACTCTTGGGCTACTCTTTTATTAACGAATAGTGGATTGACCGTCACATTATAACGTCCCCACAGCTGAAAGGGCGAGCATGTTTGGCGTGACGGGGATGCAAACCCGTGACCCTCAGATTACGAGTCACACGCCTTAACACGCTTGGCCATGCCAGGCCCCGGGTTTGGACAACCAAACTAGATTAGCAGTTGGTAGCTCAAGATTTTAAAAAAAGAATCTTACGGGTGGACAGTTATTATCAATTATTCATTACCAGTTTTTCAGAAAATATTTACTAAATTTTATAACACTATCTTAATTAAAGTGTGTTTATTATCACGTAATATTAGCTTAAGCAATCAGCATAAATACGATGCTAGATATGGCTGTACTGATTGCAAGGAGTTGATGACTAGAAACTGCTAAATTAAATTTCCTGCTGTTACTATAAAGAAAATTATCATTATTGTTTCAGAAAAAAAAGAAGAAATACCACCATATATTTTAAAGAATCTGATTGGTTCTGTAAAGTAAGTCTATTCTGGATTATAGGGTTGCAATCCTAAAGCTAATATTCATTGCTATCAAGTATTACTTTCTTACTTGGTGTATATTGACAAAAAGTCATGATGCCTAATCAAAAACACGTAATGTGTGAAAGAAAAAGTGCAGCCAAGAAAAAAGGATTAATTGTGAAAATTAGAGGAATGAAATCAAACCTAGCAGCTAAATTGGCAACTGTACTTACGGCATTGACAAGGATTACACGTAGTGAAAGTGGTTAAAGAATGCCCCTTCACACTAATTCGCTGCCTCAGGGAAAAGGAGAGGAGGTGATCTCTAGGAGAGACGAGATCATATTTCCAAATACTGCCATCAGAGGAACATTGTTAAGGACTCATTGCTATGTCGCCATGATGCCATAATTACTCAGTATCATCTGAAAGGGCAACTACAATTATGGAGGGCTAAAATTATAGTTCGATACCAGATAGGCAAACACAATGTATTTTTATGCTGCCCTGGCTCATACATGTCTCATCATGTCGATAATTAATTAAATCATCCTTAAAAAGGACGTTTAATGCTAATTAATTAATTAATCTTAAAAAGAATAGTGAATGCTAATTCATTAATAACTAAATCATCTTACTGTTCCCCACTGGGACAGCGGTAAATCTACGAATTTATAGCACTAAAATAAGGGGTTCAATTCCCCTTGGTAGACACAGTAGATAGCCTGACCTGGCTTTGTTATAAAACAAAACACACACACTCATCTTACCACAAAGTACAGAACATGATGGGCCCAGCATGGCCAGGTGGGTTAAAGCTTTCGACCCGTAATTTGAGGGTTGCGGGTTCGAATCCCTGTCGTGCCAAACATGCTCGCCCTTTCAGCCGTGGGAGCGTTATAATGTAACATTCAATTCCACTATTCGTTGGTAAAAGAGTAGTCCAAGAGTTGGCTGGGGGGTGGTGATGACTAGCTCTCTTCCCTCTAGTCTTGCACTGTTAAATTAGGGATGGCTAGTGCAAATAGCTTTCGTGTAGCTTTGCGCGAAATTCAAAAATAAACAAAACAAAAATATATTTTTTATATGCATAAGAAAAGTGATAAATTGGAAGAATCTTGGTATAATTTCAGAAGGTCCAGTAATACAGCTGTTTAAATTACTTGCCTAAACAGTCATTAGTAGCTTTTGCAAATTAAAATACATTTGTAGGCAGAGATGTTCTTTACCTTTTATACATGGGTGGGTGAGGTGGGGGGTGGGGTCAAAGTGCATAATATATTAGTGCCATTTAACATGGTATTAAATATTTGATGTTAAAATCTCTTCCTAAAGTCAAACTGAGTGTTATGAATTAGTTTAGTTTTACAAAATTTCCAGAACAAATCTTTCTACAAAACTAAATTTTACAAGTTTTTCCATTGACCCTATCTTTATACAGATGAGAAACATGTATTATCCTCAAAAAACAATAACATGTTTTGTAGTTTTAAAATAGTTTATCAGGATCAAGCAGTTTTATGTCTTAAATTTGCAAACTTATTTATAAGTAGGTGTTTTCTTTCATTTCAATGAAAGTTAAAATTTGCTTCTCTTTCCATTAAATAGTTTCCTAATAAATAATCTTGCTTTTACGTTCTATCATGAGAAAGCAACAAATACTTTTGGAAAAGGTTTCTTCTCAACTATTATGTTTTCTGTACATACAATATCATTTGAATATTCCATAATAACCTTCTTTATAAACCCAAAATCCTTCTTTGGACCATTCAGGGGAGTGACAGAATGAAAAATGTTTACTGGTCTTAGCTACACAAATTTTTATTTTTATAACACAAAAGTTACTGTAATGTTAAACAAGAATGGTGAAGTTCAACTTGGAATATTTTGTATGTAATCTGTCCTGCACAACCTAAAAAATATCAATTCTTTAAGAGTTTAGATATGAAATAATGATATCATTGTACTTTGGTTTTCTTCAGTGTATAGAAAACTAGATTTTTCTCAATTCAGATGTCTAAATTTGTAAGGTGCTTGTATAACTTTTGTGTGAATGGTCTGTTTACATGAATGAGGTAAACTAGAATGGATATTATGAAAAATGAGTATGAGCTCCGAAATTTTGATGCAGAGTTGTTGCAAATCAATTATAAACTTGTGAAATGGTTTGCCTAATTTCTGCTGCTACTGAAGAGAACATGTTAAACTGTCATAACAAGTTTCCATATAAACTTGTTGTTCTATAATAGTGGATATAAACTTTATGTACACTTATTAATTTTATTTCTTGAATTTCTTTCAACAAATCCCAATACACATGATTCAACATGCCATAACAGATTTATTTTCTCATTTCAAGCTTTCCTTAAACAATATGAGAGTAAACTCAATACCTGTTTTATGATGTTAATGAGAAAAAAACAGCACCATTTAGTGAATGACATTTTAAAGTTACATACAAGTTATTAACATTGTGAAAAAAATATGCCACATTCCTTCACACAACCACAAAAATTACTTTAGTGATAAATTTCCAGCAATTCATTACATATCAATTTTGTATAAATCAAACTGTTCAATATGAAACTTCAGAACACAGTTGTTAGTCTATATCAAACGATTTTAATATTAACATACAGAGAACAAGTGATCATTTGGTTTTCTTCAGTTCAAGGCTGTCCTTGCATACCCACCCATGAAAAAAGTAAAAGTTCAAACCAATCTTTTATTTATTTTTCATTAACTAATTCATTCATCTCTTACTTAAGTTCTAAAACTTTTGTAAAGTGACTGCTGCTAATTTTGCTGTTTAGAAATACTTAAATAGTTAGTGTCTGCAACACAACTGATCAGACAAATTATTACTGTGCATTATTCTTATCTTTCTATCTTCTAGTTCAATAATAATTTATCACCTGAGACCTACTTTTTACTTCTGAGCAAGTTTTAAGCACATAACTTACAAGAACTTAAGACCATTATCAATCATTAATCACTAGCTGGTACTGGTAGTAAGTGTTCTAGCTGTAATATACAAAATTTATAAGTTGGATTAAAAATAAACGATCATTCTCCTTGCAATAAATCTTAAAATTTTATCACAGAGATTAATGTGCAACAAATACCAAAGGTTTAACCACTTCTTTACAACTATGTTGATGAAAGCATGAATATAATATTATTCACCTATCCGTTAGCACTAGAGTAGAATCTTTACCGCCACAATGAATCATTACATGCTCAGGTTGTTATTAACTTGAATTTGAAAGTGCCTCGATCATCCTATGTCACTACGTGTCTGTTTCAAGTGTTTCACTCTGAAGTTTTATACTACATAGAAGTTATGCTATTTTTTCAATCTAAACTCTCAAAATATAATTAGTGATTTATATGCTTACAAATTTGCATGTCCACATTTTAAGTTTTTATAAATAAAGATTCCTAGTAAACATTAACAATAATACTCACAATCCCACTCTTATCTCGTATTCCAAATGGCAAGGCAGGCAAGGAACAAGTAAAAAAAATTGGCGCGCCTTTGAAATACCGGAAGTTGCAAAGAAATATGGGAAAAATAATCTGGTTGGCTGAGAATGCAGTAAAAAAATGGAAGGTTTACTGAACTAGCCTATCTTAATTGGTCAAACTAAACCTACTTTAAACGTTAGAGAACGCTGTGCAGCAATCTCTAATTCGTAAAGGGATATTATCCAATTCAGTTTTGTAGAGACTAACAAAATCGAATAAAGTATTATATAGAGGTAAGGGAAGTTGTTTGAAATTTGATTTGTGAATTTTAATTAAAAACAACAACAACAAACAAACTGAAACCCAAATTGTAAAGAATTGATGAATTTGTATCACGCTAAATAAAAATGATTATGAGATGATCGGTATGCTGATGGAAATAATGTTGAATAAAGAAAAACAGCAACTCTCGTATATCCTTTTATTTCAATTTATATTGCAGTGTTGTAAATTGTTTCATTTGGGGGGTGGAGGCTTTAGTTTTTGTAATTTGTAGTTGTGTTAGAATTGTAGTGAACAATAAAGCCAGGTTATGTCAGTCATCGTTAATGTGTTGTGATAAAATCTTGGTTTAATAAAGTTTATACTTACAGTGTTATGCTCATATATGTGTGTGTAGAGTAAGGGACTAGAAATATTAATGTTATAAATAAATACGGTAGAAATTTATATCTTTTAGTTGTCAAATAGATGTTAATTACACTTATAATAATAGTGATAGAGAGCGTTTCAGAAATTTTATAAATTTTTAATGGGAATGATGAAAATAGCAGAGCGAATGGTGTCCTTTTTTATCACTTAAGCAGTGGTTTGAAAGCTGATGAAAGAATAGTACTGTGCAGTTGATATTTTTTTTTTGGTAAAATGCTAGAGTAAAACAAAAAACTGAATTAAACAATGCTTTATTTAAAATATCTAAAAGTTAAAGACCATGCAGAACTATACCATTGAAATTAATAGAACAATTTACAGATATTTAGGAGTGCCATTTTAGATTTCATTAAGGGGTAATTGTTATTGGAGTTCCAAGAGAATTAGGTCCCCTGGATGTACTTAAGTTTAAAAATCTAAACCTCATTCAAATTTCTATAATATTTAATAACCTTTGTAATTCTACAAACTACACATTGTATATAAAAATGTAATATTCCCAAAATAAATTATATAAAACAACAGGCCTTCGTATCCAACCTAAATGATGCCCATGTGGACAGCATGGGATCATTTAATCCATGTAGGCTATCCTTGCATATTTACATTAGTACTGAGAAAATTTAAAATTTCAACACAATTTTTTTTGAGAAATCATTGATTCACCTTTTGAGCTTCTTTTAAGTGCTGGCCTTCATTATTGTTGATGATGATTCATTCCAAAAGTCAATCTTTAAGTCAATCAAACTTGAGCAAACATAAAATATGGGCACCGAAGGACAGTTTGGTTCATTAAGACTGTCCTTGCACACTTAAACTTAAGAAGGTATAACTTTAAAACTATTTTCTACTTTTCAAAAAATAATAATTCCCTCAGGTGGAAAATGAAATTTTATAATAACTTAAAAACATGGTAATATCAAAAATGTCTTTAATATAGACATTTTGGAATTTCAATGAATTACATTATTATTGTTAATATCTCAAAAATTTTTTTTCTCTTAGTGTCTGAACTACAAAAAACACAGTTAGTATTAAGTAATTTTTATATTCAATCAGAAATTTAGAATGAGCAGATTTTAAATGTTAACAAATGTTAAATAAACTCTGTAATAAAAGATGGCATACAGATGTTTAACAAATAACATTGTTAAGAGAAACTATCATAGAGAAAGGCTTAAATGTAAGTATAAGTACTATGTTTTTAAAATAATAAATATCAAGTAAAAACACTGAGAATCCAGAATTTATTTCATTAATGACAACAATGAAGAGTACATGTTATGCATAGTGAAAAGAATAACCATCCTATACTTCTGAAAAACTTTAAAATTCTTGACTCCAGAACCACAGATTACTAACTATTTATTAAATAAAATCTCTTAATTTTTTATGATGACCCACACTATACAAAATGTCAACTCTTCCCTATTGGTATTAATGTAATCAATTCCAAATTCTCAGTTTTGTTATTTGATATTTATCATTATTTAAAATGTACAGTTTTTATACTTATATTTAGGCCTTTTTCTCTAATAGTTTTTCTTAAACGTTAATGCTGCATGTTTTATTGTATATTCCATTATATTGTTACTGTTTAAATCTGTTCTTTCTAACTTTCAATTAAATACAAAATCTTTTTCAATGCTAATATATTTTAGTGATTTGAAC
The DNA here is from genome assembly GCF_004210375.1 of Tachypleus tridentatus. NCBI lineage: Eukaryota > Metazoa > Arthropoda > Merostomata > Xiphosura > Limulidae > Tachypleus > Tachypleus tridentatus. Next base: position 97,618,612 of record NC_134826.1, read on the forward strand.
ATTATGAACAGATGTTTTTTGAAATATTAATGCTGATTATGGAATTTAAGGAAACTTTTAAATGTCTGTATTAAAGATGATTTTTTTTTGTATTACCATAGTTTTAATAGTTAATTTCCTCTCTGAAATGCCTGCAAAATGGTGAGTTAAGGTACTTCCAAAAGAAATTCTGTAGGCCATTTTCTCAACATTGTGCCCATTACTTTAAGCACTTTAACCCTCAATTAGTCATATAACAATGTAGTACTTACATTATTATGAAGCTCAACTTCTTATGATATTTTTTTTGGTTTTTGTCCAAACTAATATTTTTAAACAGAATAGAGTAATGAAAGGCTTAGATTATGGCTTATGATATAAAATATTGCACTGCCCACCTAGAGCCTACATTATGTAGTTTTGTGCTTAATTCAAAAACAACAACATAAAACATATTGCAGTAGTGGAAAGTCCTTTTCTAGTCATATGTATAGAATGAAAGCTAAAGTGACAGTATGAAGATGTACAAGAATTATATTTCATCTAAAACAAACAAACAAGCAGAGAAATGCCAGAAAAGAAGAATAGAATAAAACTAAGAAAATCACACAAAATCAAATAAAATAACAGAAAAAAAACTGATGTTGCAAAAAATTATAACCAAAGTAGCTACATGTGGTAAGTATTAACCTAATCTAAGACTTTGCAAATATGTACAAGTGCAGAGCACTGATAAAAATTGCAACATGAACAGATATACAATTAGGAAAGCTACTGTGGGCAAGGTTTAAGTAAATTGCCATCTGTCACATAATAATTAATTAAAGAATTTGCATGAAGTCACAGTGAACCCACATAATTAACCCTTAAACAGTGGCCATTATCAGTTTATGCTGCTACCTACAACATTCTTGCTGTTTAAGGGTCAATTTAAAATTAAGCCAAAGGTATTAATTAAATATAATTTAAACTAATATTTGTTCAACTACCTTTAATTGTATTAATTTCAAAGTAATGGGAGAAGGTGATGCACCCAGTGTAAATCATTGGGGCCTGTTCACTCAAGGGGTCCATGCTCAAGCAAATATTTTCCACACCTATAATACCAAAAAGTCCTCATTCTCCCTCTCTTAATAAAAGACATAGTATTTATATGCTGATGCTGCATTTTAGTGAGTTTTGCAAGGTTAAAAAATAATATATATGATTAAAGAAAGGAGTAAGAGAGGATGAGGGGCCCAGAATCATGGGAAGAGACAGGGCCCATGATATCTCTCCCAGACTCTTCTCCTCTCTCACTCCTAAATGCTACATTACTCTGGCACTTATGACATTTTGCCTCAACTTGTAGACATTTTTTCTTTCCTTTTTCCCCTGCTGTTACAGTGGTAAGTCTACAGATTTACAGCACTAAAATCAGGAGTTTGATTCCCTTCGGTGGGCTCAGCAGATAGCCTAATGTAGCTTTGCTATAAAAAAAACACTTTTCTTTTTTGATTATCTGCCCTTGACCTTATTGGGGATTCGGTTCCTTTTTTTCCAGTTCATTCTCTGGTTCCCCGGTTTTGTTTTCAATTTTTTTCTCACTATTCATTTATATTCCATTTCTTTCTTCTATCTGAGGCACTTTGTCATGCTTCAGAATGGACTTCTGTGGAAGTCTATTTCCTTTTCTTTGCCATCTAAGCCTATTCCAAATTTTCTGCTCTGTCCTTCCGTATTTTGTTCCCCTGATGTTGGGACTTTTAAGGTTGCATTATATTTCTGTTTACTGTACACCTTCTTGTGCACATAGTTTTCATTTGAGTCTCTTTTTGCCCATATGTCTTTAGTGGTATTTGTTTTTCTAAGGAGATCTGGGCTGATGCTACCCAACTTCAAACTTCATCATCGTCCCAGTGTGTTTTTTGTTTTTTGTTGACCTTGTTCTTTACTCCTATTCCTTGTTTGGATCCATCTCCTTCCTGTCCTTTCCTTTCCATCTTTCAGGCCTTCCTCTTTTTCTCATCCTTCCTCTACCAAACATCTAGTTCATCACTCTTCTTGTCCGTCACTATCATGTCACTTCTGACTTGTAGGTACTTATCTCTTTCTCTTCTTCTGCTGTTGTTCTCATTTTCTGCTGACAGTCATTGTTAAATTCTCCATCTTGGCCTTTCTTTTGATTTCCTTTTCTACTTCTTTCTATGGTCTTTTTCATATGGTTTGCAGTTTGCCATAGTTGATGTGTTGGACACTTCCTTACACATACATCTTGATCCATACTTCATATGTTTTGTTTGTCATCCATTCTTATTCCTTGCTCTTTCCTTTGACATAATGTTGGTCCCATTACTATTGTGAGGGCCTTCTTGTTTTATATTCATTACTTTTTTTATTGGATGATTGACTTTTTGACTTATTCTTGAATGGTATCCTCTTTTCCTTTAATTTTACAGAATATTACTCAGTTGAAGGTTGTTCTTTCTCATTGTCCACTTTATATTTGGGACTTCTGGGTATTTTCTTCATCTCTTAGCTGAGTTCAGCCTTCTCCTCTTTGATTATGAGCTGTTGTGTATCTGGTCACCAGAATTTGTGTTGCTCATTCTCATCAAGAGGTTATTTCACTTTCAGGGGTTTTGGCTTTTCTAAAAAATCCATTCCTTTGAGGTTTGCACATACACATCTCTTCCAGTGGACCTTGCAGATCAAAGGGTTTCTTTCTTGGGTTCCTTTTTATTAAGTTCTGAACCTCTCCTGTACTTTCCTCAACAAATTGTCGTGGAGACTAGAACATGCCCATAATATTTATGGCATTTCCTTACCAACTTCCAACTAGACATATTTCTTCACCAAAACTTTCGTCTGATTGAAACAGATCTTTGAATGAGGACATGAATTCTGGCATTTGCTTGCCTTGATATGCAACACTAATTCTTTTATTGTGTCATTTTGGTCAACTCATCCTTGGTTTCCTTTTAATTTACATTCGTACATCCCATCCTCTATCCAATGCCACTTCTCAAACTTCTGTCTTATATGTTCTGTTTTTTTACATGGGTGAATGTCTTCCCTCCATTTCCACATAAGATATTTTCTGGTTTATTACCTATTGGAACACACACTCCAATCATACTGCATCATTCTAGACTCATCTCTATTTCTCTTCTATTCTGTTTGTCTATCATTGAAAGTAGTGGGTCTTTCGTTGTTGGTCCATCATCCACTTGTTTGCCATATGATTGTTATACCACCTTTCTGCATTTTTACTTGGCTGCTCATCCATGGTGTGTTAGTATTTGCCTATGTTGGTTATTGGGTGGCATTGTCTATGGCACTTTGCCTTTCAAACTTGCAGAGGGTGATTCTTTCTCTGTCTTTCTCATCTTGTTCTGCTCCTTCATTTTCTCCATCTTTCTCACTTGACTTCCATGCTTAAGTGAGACCTTAATGTAGTTTTGTATATTATTACCCACACCCAAATTGAGCCATTGGCTTCTTGTTTCTGTGATAGTTTTCTCTCCATCTTTATTTCTTTCTTCTCCTTACGTACTACTCTCCATAGAACAGTATTTCCTTCATAAGACATCTACTGCTCAGGAGGATAACTATACATTATCTCCTATTTTTCTTCCTCCTCTATTACATATTTGATCATTTGAAATTTGATCAAACTTGTGTTCTGTTTATGCAGTTTTTTGTTGCTTCTCAGAGACATTTCTCTTTTGAGGGTCCTACTATTTTCCCTATCATGGAACTCCTTTTCTTCCAGGGGCCTCTCTTCTTCTACTCATACTGTATGGATCTTTTGACTCCTTCATTTGGTATCTTTGTCTCTGGATGTGAATATTTGCAGGTTATTTCACATTTAAGTTGTCACCTTTCTCATTCTCTTGTTTCTCATTTTTGCTGGCTCTAAAATAAGATTCTCTAGGCAGGCATGTAGATAACACTCCATACATTCACCTTTCCTTCTGCCAGCCACCACTTTCTTATCATCCTGCCATATTTTAGAAGAATATGTAAATTTTATTTTTCAGAATCTCTATTTTAATTTCATAGGATCCCATCAGGCATTTGGTGTTACTTCTGTGATATACTTATCTACAACCTGCATAGAGCCAGGATAGTGAAAAAGAGCTCATGCCATTCACCTTGACTGTACAAGTGCCAATTGCAAGATGAATTGTTTCACAAGATCACTTGAGATAACTTTGCAGTGTACATATTACTCAGTTGCTCAAACCAGACTGTACTTATTTCAAATACTATCATGGTAAAATTCAGCATCAAAGAAGTGTTTTGCTCATTTCATTAGCTCATGCTTGCTGACTTTTAAAAATAGGGTTTTGCAGTCATGCTGTCTCCAGTAAAATAACTTTCTGGTTGGATGTCCAATAAGAATCGGGTCACTTCTAGAGGTCTCAACAGTGCAAATTCTTCACCATTTTTTCTTCAAATGAAACACAGGAAACCCTTACCATTTACCAGTTTCTTGCTGCTTGGGTGGTGGACCATGATGAACCTTCACCAGTTTGGTTTAACACAAATGCTGTGAGAAATAGGCAGTGGTGACACTGTCAGTATAGTGTGGGTTTCTCCTTACAAAAATGTAACAGTTATCTACTGTGCCCTCCACTTGCAGTCAAAATCTGTTCAGTAGAGTTGAAGTGAACACACAAAGTACAGTTTGAACAAGCCCCAACCACCTGACACATATTGGCTGTCCAAAAACTCAGATTATCATGTTTTCATTTTGTCTGTCCTTGTGGCACACAAAGCTTATTTTCTCTTTCCCCCTACAATCCGAATGAAGAATATATCCTGATCTAGATGAGATGTGGTTTTACCTGAATGTGTTTTAATGGAGCCCCTGCCATCAGGTGTCACATTCCATGGGCTTTCCTTCTGAGGCTTGCTGAATAGAATTCATCTAGATAAAATTTTATATCAGTCCTTCCATCATTTTACTCTGGTATTATAAATATTTTGTGTCAAGAGGTGAGTGCCTACCAGAAATACATTTGCAGGTAAGGAAAATGTAAATTTCAGAGATGATAATTATTTTGCACACATTTTCCACTTGTCTTTCCTACTTCTGGTGCACATTTTTTTGTTGTTTTGATTTGCCAAAGAATTATGTTATCACAAGTGTACGTGTGTGAAGCAAGTTTTATTTAATGATGATATTATGCAACAGCATGTGAAAAGTCATCCAAAATTACGGCAGTGAAATTAGGTTGCAGTTAGTTTCGAGGCTAACAGCATGCAACTTTCATAGGTAGTATCTATTGGAAATAGATTTCTCACATGAGGAAAATGTAAACTTTAATAAGTTTAATAAAAGAAGAAAGATACATTATTAGAGGTTTAAGTAATCTCTTAAAATATTCTTTGATAATGTCTACTAATACTGTTCTGTTTACACCTCTAATAAGTGTACGTTTGTTATAAAAAATTATAAATATAATTCTAGATTCAATTTATTATCAGTATTAAGTCTACCATTTTTGTTGTTGTTAGAATTGTATCTCATTTATACACTTTCTATTAAATAATTAATTTGGACCAGTTTCAGTATATGAAGCATATGAAAAATGGATCATAATATGAAGAAAAGTACTCCAAGCCATCAGCCAGGTGATGGAATTCGCACAATGGATTCTACTTCTGTCTTCAGAGTTGCTAATTTTGAGCTCTATGTCAAACCTGTAAGCCTTTTTTCTTTCTTTCTGTAAAAATTAGTCCACCAAAAAAAAAGATTAAATGTAAATTACATAACATATTGTGAAAAATCTGAAAAAATTATACTTTAGAATCTGAGATCATAAATTTGTCCTTTTCATTCAGTCCAGTAATTTGAGTATGAGATACCTTATCATTTAGATATCATCTTAAGATGACATACTGCAAATTCTTGTACATAACCATTATCTTAATTTTTTTTTTTTTAAATTCTAGTTTTAGCCATAGACACCTGATAATGCCCAATTGGAAAGAATGTGTAATGAAACAAATAGTGACATAATTCTGTAAATTTCATAATGATATAAAATTAAAAAAAAACCTTATAAACAGAATTAAAAATAGATATTTTCTGTAGAGAAATTCATTGAGATAGTGATTATTTGCCCAGCAGGAAACATCTAAGTGATAATTTATTTGATGAACAAATCACTTCAAACTCACAGTTATTAGAGTCATGAATTTTTCAATATTCCAAAACATACTCACTATTTACTGACTCTATTGCTATTTCTCAGTCTCCAGGGTTTTCACTTTTTGCCTATTTAAGCATTGAGAATACTTCCATCAGTCTTTTATACACCACTTGAATGCCTTAGGCAATTTCTAACTTGCAAATTTCTCCACTAACTTCAATGTGCCCTCTATCTAGGTACTATATATAAGCATCACATCCTGATAATATAATCACTTTTTCTTGTCAGAACATTTAGCATAGGTTTCTAAGTTGTGAATTTGATCTGCATTTCTACAGTTATGTTTTTGTTTCTCATTATACATTATTTAACCAAAAGTTATAAAACTTACTTATGGGTATGAATTTCCAAGTTAATGTTTCTACTATAGGTATCAACCCTTCTCTTTCACCTCTACTATTGGATGTTTGTCAACAGCTGGTGGAGGAGTCACTCTCAGTCAAAGCTGTACATGATATGATCCATATGTGGACTGAGGTTTCTCTCCAGCTAGTTCTGATGCAGCTTTTGTAAATGACTTGGCAAAAATTTAGACTCACTTTTTCTGGCTTCTTTTACTAGGTCAGCCTCAACATAGGGTTGTTTTGATCATCCAACTCCTTCCTCTTTTCTTCAGTTGGTTACTCAGGTTTGTGAGGTTTTGGGGATCTCTCCTGTTGCATGTAACTACTTCTTCCTTGTTAGCAGAAGGGGTGGCAAGTGATTACTTGGTTTTTCCTCCTCCTTCCAATATTGCTGTTCATACTGGAAGAGTTGCTGCTAAATTATGCAGTGGAATATGTCTTGTCCTCACAATTATCAGATCAGGATATCTTGGCTTATCACTGCCAGAAGGAGGCCTGTTTAGATTCTCAATGGATGGGACCCCCTTTTGGGCATGTGAGGGTCTGTATTGGAATGTGTGATCACTTTATATAAACCATAGTTTTCTCAGACTTGTCTTATTCTCATTATTGTCTTGAGGAATTTATTTTTAGTCCAACGTTTTTCCAGGAGCTTATCTACATATTCCTAAGTCAGTTAAGGATAAATTAGGGGTTTTTCTGACATCTACCTCAGTTTGTTTGTCTTCTTCAGTTCTTTCTTTGGTTTTCTGGCTGGTTTGTTGTTGGGATTTATTGAGTAGAGATTCTTTGTTAGAAAAGGTTTGTTTACTATCTTCTGCTTTCAGGGAGTTATGGTGAAGCTGCTTTTTTTTTCCATCCCATGTTATTTGCTGGAGTTCCAGAAAAGTTAAAATTCCACATTGATAACAGCCAATTAAATTATTCTTTATTGTCATTGGATTCTTGTCCTTCTGGTTCTTAATATGGGTGTATTGGCTCATTGCATTTTCTGATCCAACTCCTTCAGTTTCTATAATAGGGTCCATTTACATTTTCAAGGATCTTTAACTTTGGCAGACCAACAACAACAGTGTTGGTAACTGTCCTGGGACAGGGGATCAGTCAGAGTATGATTACATCACTTCCTGGACATTTAGAGTTATTGCATCAGAGATCCTAGGGTACTCCATTTTCTAACTTCAGGGTTGGTAATTCAATTTACATCACCTCCACCATTATCTGCTCAACCTGTTGTCTTTTCACCTTAAACAGATACATGGCGAATGGAGGTGCATTCCCAGGTCATTGGAAAGTTCTTAGTCAAAAGGGCAGTAAAAAAGGTCAGTCTTATTTTTCCAAAATTTTATTTCCATTTATTCATGGTACCCAAGAAGAAAGGAGATTGGTATCCGATCATTAATCTCTCTCAACTCAACCAAGTTTTAGGTACTACTTGCTTCACAATGCAATCTTTTCTAACCCTATGATGACACTTTGCAACAGGGCTCTGGATGATGAAGTTTAATTTTACCTACACTTATCTTATATTCCCTTAGCAGAATATTCCCAGAGGTTTGTGCACAAGAGTCAGGTGCTGTAGTTCTGGGCTCTTCCTTGTGGTCTTGTGTCCACACCTTATGTTTTCTGATGAGTTGTTTGAGCTTTTTTTATCACCTGCATTCTTTGGACCTGCAAACTCTTCATTATATGGATGACTGGCTCCTTCTAGCTTCATTTAGCAGAACAACATTCTCAGAATATCTTTTCAGAAGCCACAAAAGTGGGCTTCCTTATTAGATTGGACAAGCCTATTTTGTCACTGGTGCAGTATCTCATCCATTTGGGTATACTTTTCAGTACTCAATTAAGTCAAACTCAGCTAACCCCTTTCAGGCTTCAAACCATGAAAAGAGCCATCACACTTTTAATTGTGTCTCTTTCTCTGTGGATGGTTCTCCCATTTTTGGTGTTGTGGACATCTCTTAAGCCTCTCATTCCTTTAGAATGAGCAGAATGTATGAGATCCCTTCAGTAGTAACTGTGTGACCAGTCATGCATTTCCTTCCTTTGGATCGTTCTGTCTCATTACTAAGAAGCAACACTGTTATTGGGGTATCCATTCCATCACCTCATCCTGAGATCCATCTGTTCACAGATGTATATTTTTGAGAATAGAGAGCTTATTTTCAAGGTCCAAAGTTCCAGTGTACTTGCACAGAAGGCGAGTCTACTCTTCATATCAATGTTCTCTATTGAAAATACATTTTTCATGTAGGAAAAATTATAACTTCACAAAATCACTATGTCATATAAAAGGATCCCTCTAGTGAACAAAACATTAAAAATATAATCTACAGCAATATGTAATTTGCTCTAATATCTGGCACTATGTTACAGATAAATATCTCGTAGTGTTTGTACATTTTAATGAAGGTTAAACAAATACTGTAATGTGAATTATCTGAAGAATGCATCAAAAACCTAAGGATCTGATCTTATTTACTTAAGATTCAACTTATTCTTTTATTTTAGTAACATTAGTTGGAAGAGGGGGTAACAAGATATTTTTGCCTTAAGGCCTTCATAAATATATCTGTATTACAGGTTATTTTTTTAAGGTTTATAGTTTCAATTACTCTCAGTGTGATCATCTGTCTTATTAGGCAGCTATTTACCTAGATCATGTAAGTGTGTAATGCTTGTTCACAGCTCTTCAACAAGAGCCATTCTCATTTAGCTAAGTGTGGATCAACAATGGGTTGATATATTGTACCATTGACTTTACTGGGTCATTGCAAAAAAGTGTAATTTTTCAGTTATTTACTACCCAAGTTTTATTATTTTTATACAAGATAATTATCTACATTCTTTTTGTTTATTCATTAAATCTTTGAAAACTTCATTCGTACATTTGTGTTAGTAGAAACAACTCTATTGTGTATTTTAACACTGTATTGCTTTTCAGAACAAGTTTGTGATGGGCTTAGGGCTGGTGGCAATAACTGGTTGTTTCACTTATATTGGATACATGAATTGGTTGACTACAAAAGGCTTGGACCACAATTATATTGCTGTAACAGAAGATGGTACAAAATACATATGCCCACGAATTTCAAAATGGGAATGATTAGTTAACTTCATTGACACATTTATGATTGTAGAAATAACTAAATTGTGTATTTTAATACTGTGTGGCTTTTCAGAACAAGTTTATGATGAGCTTTAAGACTGGTTGTTTGGCTTATAACACTATGTAACAAAATTTTTACTTTTTCATGTTTCTGGGCAGAAGGTGTTATTTCCCAATTGCTTATGCCTAACGTAAATGGAAAAGCCTATTTTTCTCTTCAAACTTTGCTTTTGTGACCTGGGAGTATATAACGAAAACATGATGGGAGACTATATTTGGGGGCTGATACGTGAAAGTGATTTACATTACAGTCGTAAATCTTGAAAAACTATTCACTTCTAAACAATTTTTGTTCATTTTTGTATAACTTTAGTATAAATACATGTAAATTTTTATTCAGACTTTATGTAAATGAAAATGTGCAAATTTGCCCGTTTTTCGTAGAAAATCGGTTAATTTCTGAATTCCATTATCCAGGTCACAAAAGCAAAGTTTGAAGGGAATAATGGCCATTTTCTGTACTTTTACAATATAAGCAATAAAAAGAAATAACATACTATCCAGGAACAAAATTTGTGTTGCAAAGTGTAATATATATTTGAATTGGATAACTACAAAAGACTGAGCAGAAATACATTACTCCACCAGAGGATGGTACAAAATACTTGTGCCCAAAAATTTCAAAATAAGAATGATTGGTTGGCCTCAACTCTTTTGATGGTAACATAATACATAATTTTTAAGACTAGTATAACAATATTTATTTATAGTTGTGTGTGTATTATAGCCAGTTTTATGTGATGCATCATTTTGAATTAATCTAAATATGGCCTTACAACGAAATGCTGTACAATACAAAAATAAATAAATATATATTTATATATATTGTGTTTCCTGGTTATAACCATGTTACCATCAATTTTGTAATAAAAGACATCATTTAAATGAACTTTTTTCTTTCAGTCAGTTACTCACTCAGTTATTTTTATTATTGGAATGCAAAATACTTCAAAATCAAAACTCGTGTAAATATAAAAATAATTGCACATTAAACATACCAATTTAAAATCAAAGTTGCAAGTAATTTCTCTCATAATCTGAATGGTTGTGAGGCTAGCCAATAAATTCTAATTAAATATACTAAAAACACTATTCTAATGAGACAAATTTAAAACTACCTTTTTATGAGGTATTTAAAAATGTAATGCTTGTTCATTAATTTTCAGCGAGAACCATTTCTCATGTAGCTTAACTCACTAGCACATGAACTAAAAAAAGGTAACAGAAAGGTGGAAACATACAACCTCAAGCAATTTTTTCTTCAAAAAAAAAAGAAAAGAAAAAAAAAGATCAGTGTCCTTTAAAAAATCAAATATCTTGGTATGCAAAGTTAATGGTTTTTGTGCTGTTATTCATGCATAAATATAAGAGATACACAAAATTGCTAGTAGTAATATTAATAATAACTTAGGATGAATGTCTAAATATTAAATTCAAATGAATCAGATTTTCTTTAAGAATAAATTTTCTACCTGTCTTCACCCTGCATAATACATGTAGTAATGCTACAGTATTTTAAAATAGTGTGTAAATCTGTTGTTAGAATATTAAATATCTATCTCTGTCATGAAAAACAACAATAAATTTTCACCTTAACTAGGAAAAAAAGTGTGAATCATTTTGGAACAAAAAATATTTAATATTGTAGTGCCCCTTTAGTGCAAATACCAGCATCATCTACTACAAGAGTGTTGCATGATTGACCTCAAAAACTATCTTCAGAAAAGAAATCATAACTTTTCTTTGAAACTTTAAAATTCTGAAGCCTGGAGGAAGCTCTTTGAATTTATTAGCAGAAAATATCTTTAAATGTTTTTCATCACTTTGGAACACATGTTAAAAACATTCGAAAGTAATTTCCCACATGGCAGTTGTTATGTATAGATAAAGAAATATATTAAGTTTGAAAATTCTTTTTTTCACATATGCCTATAAGGTGGATATTTTATTTTTTCTTATTAATTCCTTTTGTTGGTATTAAACCCAAGATCTTTCATACACCAGGGGAATGCTCTACCAATATAGCTAAATGATTAAATAGTAGGGCATCTTTAATAACTCAAACTACTGCATTCTTCTCTTCTCACACATAAGGCTAATCCTTGGACCTTACATATCCCAGGGTTGTAAAATGATCATCATTAATTGGATGCCAGCTTTACTATGTTAAATATTTTATCTTTGCATCAGATTCCAACCCATACCTACACTTTTACTATAAATGCTTTCTCTCTTAAATGTGTTAAGGGTTAATCTGCTAACATTTGTTAGTAATACATCCTTTAACAATTCACACTACCATAGCAGTAAATTATCAATTACTGAATAATGTTGAGTAAATATGTTTATAAGAATTTTTGAAATAGAAGTTTAATTGTGTAATTATTGTTTTCTTTATTTCTTCAAGTAATGTTTATTTTTCAAGCAAAACAAATTACAATTATTTTTTGACAACAAAATATTTCTAATATTTAGATAAAGTTATTCTAATCAACAGTAGTGTGACAGTAAGAGCACTTGGAGGATAACTGTAGCAGCAAGTAACAGGAAACTCCGAAAGACCTGGTGAATTTGTCTGGACAGTCTTCTTCTTTGAAGTGGAAGAAGGATCCTGTATTTAAAAAAAACAAACAAGACAAATACTGTGAAAAAATATTTCAAGAGGGTTTTTCTAAACTGATAATTATAACATAAAATGGAAAAACATGAAAAAGAAATTCCCAAAACAGATTTCACTTGACTGTTTTGGGATAAGTGTATTGAATCTCTGTCACAAAAAATGTTTCATACAAAATCTCGTATTATTTGTTTAAATTTTCCATAATGCCATATACCTATTAAATAAAAAGTGAAAAGCAAGAAAATATATATTATTGCATTTATAATATAATGTTCTGTCTTGCATAATATATTCACTTTATGACAAAACATGGTAATTCTGATAAGGTATCTCGCCTCTCTCGTAAATATCTTCTCTCGTTCAGTACTGCTTTCTATATGCAAAAATTTTTGTGCTCACAACTTGCTATGAAACTCTAACCTACTTCACATTCATTATGGTTCTACTGCTTCTTTGCATGCAGTAATCCTCCACCAATAAAAATATGACACATTCTCCTAATGCAGATTATCCCTCTATACTACTCAGTCAAGCCTTCACTTTTCATTTTGGCACTATCATGTTGAAACATTCTTAAATTTCACTAGTTTTTTCATTTTAACTCCAAAAAGTAATTTGAAATAGTTTAGCATTTCCATTACAACTGGCCCGGCATGGCCAGGTGGTTAGGGCACTTGAGTCGTAATCTGAGGGTTGAAGGTTCGAATCCCTTTTGCACCAAACATGCTTGCCCTTTCATTTGTGGGGGGCATTATAGTGTGACGGTCAATCCCACTGTTTGTTGGTAAAAGAGTACCCCAAGAGTTAGCGATGGGTGGTGATGACTAGCTGCCTTCCCTCTAGTCTTACACTGCAAAATTAAGGATGGCTAGTGCAGATAGCCCTCGTGTAGCTTTGCTCAAAATTCAAAACAAACAAACCATTACAACTTGAATTGAAGTAAACTTTTTTCTTAACTATTTAATTTGGTGAATTGTTCTATAGAGAATCCTCATTCTCAAGACCAATGTCTTATTCAAGCTCCTGCTGAACTAAGACATTGGTCTTGAGAATGAGGATTTAGAGTTATCTTTCTCTTCCATCCTGTGCCATACAATTCCTAGTGTCAGCTGTGAATGCCACCAAGTCACCCTTAGCCTTTTAAACATGATCATACAGGTATGCTACATTTTGTTTGTGTTCCATCCCCCATTTCATATGACCCCACACCTTCTGTTTACACATGGCTTCTTTATCAGAATCCCTTGGTATCCCCCTCTCTGGATATTTGGGTCTTCATGGATCAGCTCCAGGCACAATTAAGTGCAAGATCCACCATCTTCAGATCATTCTGCTTTGGCTTATAACCAAGTAGACTTTCCTTTTTTCAGACTTACAACACTTGAAGTCTTTGATGCAAGTAGGAAGAGAGAACCCAGATTTTCTGGTGAGGTTCTCCAAGGCCCAATTTATCAAACTCCAGCTAATCCTGTCTTAGATATCTATCTTAGATACCTCTCCTGCCCAAGACTATCTATCAATCCCTTAAAGAGTTTTCTGAGAAGAACTTCAACCTCATACTTTACATGTTGGCATGTTTATCCACTTCTGTCCTTGCCCTCCAGATGTAGTAGGGATGAATTTTTGTCTCAGGTGTGCTCATCCATTACCCAGGGAACACATTGTTCATGCATATCTCATTTTAGAAATGTCTGCATTGTCACAAGTGGAGTGTGCATGAGAATGTATTTTTCATTTCTTCTTTGGTTTCCATATTATTCCAGCCTTCAACTGCCTCTGTTTCCACTTCCATTTCCCATCCCACTCCTTCCCAACCTTTACATGTTCTTCTGTCTAGGGTTTTGATTTCACAATATACACAAACCACCAATGGTACTGGTGATTATCTGGTGGGTTCTGTTAGGGTAGGTGCACACCTGTCCTTGGATTTTTCAGCTGCTGCCTGGAGGACTCTTATTCTACTCCTCCTTTCAGATAGCAATTTCTCTTTCATCCCATTCCCTTCCCTCTTTCTCACTTCATGGTTTATCAAAGAAAATGGTGGACTTTTTGCTAATTGTCTTTGCATCATGGATTTTGTCCTTCGTGAGAGACTAACTACATGTCACATTGCAAAATTATTGGCCTGGCTGTTTGATCATAACTCATCACTATCTTCTCTTGCAGGATGATCTTGGGCAGCCTTATTTAACATATTCTGTTTTACAAGAAGCTGCAAAGTGATTTCTTCTTCAATCATTTCACAATTGTTGCATTTCTTCAAGATTTATCATCCTCCTTGCCCCACGTTATTGCCAGATTGAGGTATTAATGTTATTTTACACCCATATCCCTCCTTTCTTTGAACCCTTGGCTACCTGTTTCCCCTACCACTTCTTCCTTAAAACATACTTCCCACTCCTTTGGACTGTTGATGTCAAAGGTCTGAAATATTCACTGTTGATATTTCGCATACACTTTGACACTACACCTATGTTCTCCTTTATCCAGATCATACCTTCCTTCCCAAAACAATAGCAGCTCATGAAAGCAATTTTTCCTTTATGTTGGTTCCTCCTCCCTTCTATTTCATATTTCTACTTCTGTTCAGATTTGGATAGACTTCTATGTCCAATTCATTCTCTTTGCATTATATTGCCAGCACAACTCTGTATCATAGGGCACGCTCTCAATTATTCATTTCTTTGAACCCATCCTCTCTCCACAAATCGTGGGATTTACTCTATTTGTTATATATTTTTAGATTTTTCACAAATTTTAACCATTAAATTTTCCAACACATTTAGATATAGAAAGTTACTTTAAAATAATGCTTTTTATTAGATACTTGTGAGATCAATGAAAAAAAAAATACTGTTAAAGTCATTTTGTTAATAATGAAATGAACAGTTACGCATAAAACAGAATTGTTGAAAGGGAAAAAATGAGTTTTTTGTTTTTTTTTCTGTATTTCAAAGCAATAATCACTGACAAAACTCACCAGTGGTATATGAAGATGAAACACAGAGTTAATGTGATGATCCCTCCACTGCATAAAATCCAATCACTGAAACTAAACAAAGTTACCTATATTACTTGAAAATAACAGAATATATAATACTGTCAAAATATCACTTTATTATGCTTGATTGTTTATTGTGTTTTATATAAAGCTACTCAAGAGCTATTGATGCTGCAGCCCCAAGTGTAAGTTAGAAAGAAAAAAGCCCATCTTAATTTGTTTTTTATTAAAATGCTTACCCTTCATGCTTTGGGTGATTAAAGAACATATTACTACTGTTGTAGAGTTGCATTCAAAATTTAACGAAATTACTTTATTATCATGGTATATGAACAAATATGGCATTCAAATGTAGTTAATAAATAAAATTTTCATACAAGTTTTCACCTTATAATGAAATATTTAAATAATCCTCAGTCTCACCCAAGTATGAGAACTGTGACATTTGGTTTCTGGGTATCCCTTCTTCTCTTATATTTATTTACAAACTTTTCTGAGAAGTATGGAATTTAACATAAATTGTGTATTATAATATTACCACGTAACTCTAGAGCATTTGATATTCTTTGGTTACAGCCATAAAATAGAAAATCAGATTTCTTTTGCCATGCTCATCTGTTACATCTTCTCATTTTCATTACATTTAATCACTATTATATGTGTAAGGATATATAAACCTTTTTCTTAGGTTTAAAAATTGTTTGTTACCTACCTATTAATACATAAACCCTCTTACTTCAGGTTAAGTGAAATGAACTTCATTTTTAATTTATACTTGGAAATATGTACTGTGCAATCTACATACACACACACACATTAATAAATAAAATAAATGCTTTTCAAGAAATCTTTGGCAAATACTGTGTGTACAGGTGTTGGAGATTTGTCACAAGGCTCCTAATGTTTTTAAAATTATATCTCAGATAACAGATATTATTATCAAAGAAAGAGGATATTGTGTGATAAACTATTGCATTTATTTTAATCTTTTTAACTTGTATACTAAAGTAATAATCAAGAAAATTTCAAATGTACTTTACATGTCTCAGTTCTAAACAAAATATTCAATGGGGAAATACAAGATAAAGCTTTGGAAGTATTTTTCTGTGGAAGAATGATGGAGTACCAATTGTAAGTTTTGAATTAATTTAAGTAAAACTATTTGACAAAGCCTAAATTCAGATTTTTATTTATTTTTTAATAAAAAGTATCTTGTCTCTGGAAGAGAGCTTTGGCATACACTGTTTGCAACTCATCTACAGTTCTGGCTAGATCAATTTAGAATATAGTGGCAGCAATGGAGTTATTCCAAAGTGATGGTTTGTTTTCACTCAACATTTGATCAAGAAGACCTACAACCTGTACAAAGAGTAATGTCCTAATTATGAAGATTTAGAAGTTATTTGATATCAGTTCTGGTGTTGTTTCAACCCTTAAACGAAGATTGGGGAATCCAGTGAAGAAAAGAAAACAGACATCAAAATATAATTAATAAAAGTTATCATACAGCAAGTTTAAAGATCTAATTTCTTTGATAAGTAGAATTAATTTCAAACAATTTCTTTGTTTATATTTTTTAATCATTTATATTTGCTAATAAAATGATTTTCAATGTGGTTCAAAAAATTCCATCTTATATGCATTTTTCAGTAACTGATGTTATGGTAATCTTTCAACAAGACTTCATAGTTGTAATTTCAACGTCATTGCTATGTATTAAATGCATGAGTAATTTATTAACTTGTACTTATGTTTCTAATTCTACATTAAAAGTACTGTTGGTTAACAACATGAAAATGATTAAAATGACAAGTTATTGAGATTCTTAAATCACTTATTATTAATGAGGAAAAATTAGAACAACTTACACAGTTGAAAATATCACATTACAGATTTTTTTTAACAGGAAAAATATTTCAGTATAAAGAAATAATCTTTAAGTGATAAAACAAAACACTAAAATTAATATCTAGTAACCAATTAAGCATATTTTTACCTATAATATAATACGTTTAGGCTCTCCAACCAATGTGATCTAAACAAGACTCAATATGTTTACCACATTCGTAAAATAATTTAAAAATATTTCTGATTTTATTTTCTGTCAACACTACAATTAAGTTAAAAGCCTTACAATATAAAGGTGAAGAAAATGTTATTGTTTGTTGTTAAGCACAAAGCCACACAAAGGGCTATCTGTGCTCTGCCCACCGCAAGTATTGAGACCTGGTTTCTAGCACATGGTATTGTGAACCTAGAGTTTCTTAAGAAGTGGTATGTTTTAAAACTCAAAGTCTGTGGCTAAGTATATGTGTTAAGACTTGTTGAATCTTCTATCAAATTCTTTCTAAGGTTCTGTATTTCACCTTTTTTTTTTTTTAATGAAGGTTAATTACATCACTTAGTTTTAAAAGGTTCTTGTAGATTTCTCTCTTCATGTCACATTCTGAATAAAACTATGATGTAAATGTTCATATTTACAATTTTGTTTTGATGTATATATATTATCAACATTTGTTTTGGATAAAGAAATAACAAAATTCAAACTAAACTGGTGGTGCCCGTTTTTTTTTTTTTTTAATCTTTCAAACTTCATAAGTTAATAAACATATGAATAGTCTAAAAACTGGTATCATTTTCTTCCTCACAGTTTATTTGGTGTAGTTTCCTTTCTTTTATAAATTTAAGAACTTTAGTTATTATAACAGAAATTAGCAGTATTTTTTGATATAGCTAGTGCATGTTGTCATTAAGTCTGATACTGTTGTACTATGAAGTACACCATACAGCTACATCAAAAGGTGACTTGTATTTCATTATAAATTGCACATTTACCTAAATATTCAGTGATTGCAATACTATATGTTTCAGTTACCTGTATTTCAGATATTGCTTCATTTATGAGTCATTCATTTTTATTGTAGAAGCTTTACAGTGCCACCAAGGTGGGAAAAAAAAACCAGATAAGTACTAAAGTTAACTCAACTTACTTTCTTTACAATGCTATTAAGTATTTCCCATTTATTCATTATAAATTTTGAAATGAAATCAAATATATACATATTTTCTCATGTTAATTCTTGTCATACAAAATAATTTTAAATTACCATGAACCATTATGCAATACTGATTTGTCATCTTTTTTTTCTTGCTGGCTGTGGTGTGATAACTAGAAGAAACAAAAACAAAAAAACTGAATCTAAAATGATTAAACAATTTAAAAAAAATTGTAACATAATATTATCATTAAATTAGAAATTTGGGAGTGTTTCAAATTATGAATCAAATGACAGTGTGAATTGATATTATTACAAGAACAGTATTATTATATACAAAATTTAGCATTTACATATTCCTACAATTCTTTAAAAGTTTATTGGGCATGACTGGGAATTTGAAACAGAGGAAGGGGAATATTCCAGAAAAACAAACACAACTAAATATTGATGAAAATTTACGTAGATTATAGTGAGGTGGTACCATACTTATATTTACTCTTCATTGCAGAATTAGCAATTTTAATTGTAGAATTGCAAGATAATTCACCTTGTAATGCATAGTGTATTTGCTTCAACACTACATTTTTGGCCTTTACTATGTATGCCATTAGTTTCACAAAATGTTGAAACTAATGATTAGTATTGTTAACTTTACCAAGATTGATTGGAATGATATATAACTATTGTGCCCATATTGTTTCTCTTTCAATACAGAAAGAAACTGCTGGTATGCCAAATTGATTGGGGATATCTTTGAAAATTTTCTTCCCTTGTTTGACCTAGACCCATGTTTAGCTTAATTACTACACTTAAACCTCACTTTCACAACCACATCATTACATCATTTTACTTTACTTTTACAAGTTAACTTCTTCATACTGACCCTTATGGTCTTTGTTCTGGTCCAGTGACCTAAGACCTTGAAAATAGTTCCAAACATTTTTTGTGTTCAATCAAAATATCCCAAACCTTTCCAGAATTACTCAATTTTTTTTATCCACATCAAGATGCTGAGCTGCCTCTTGTGGCAGACTTTACAAAATACCAGTATACCAATAATAACACATTACTGCATATAATTTTTTGTAATAGTCAGTCTTTACCTTAGAAAACTAATCTCAAGTATATGCATCAAATAATTACAAAATGAACATTAAGTATATTTGAAAATTCTATGATCTTATAGCAATAAAGAAACTTGTTAGAAACTTATGATGAGAAATATGCCTTATAGATTGGAATTATTACTCTTCTGATAGGGCATATTACCTACTTTCACATAAGTAGCTATTCTCATTCAGTGCTACTCTCTATAAGCAGAAAGATTTAAGCACATGCCACAAGTCTTGAAGTTCCCACCCATCTGGAATTGACTAATTCCAATGCATCCTGCATAGAAATGATCATACAACAACCCTCCATCCTTACACCCACCACTATACTGGTACAGGTATGTTTATGATACAACTACTGGAATTACATCTAAAGAACACACACTTAGTTTTTTCAATCATGTTAACTTGATACACCTCAACATTAAGTTCACCTGTGAACAGGAAAAACTAGCCACATAGCATTTCTTAACCTCAATATCAATAGAACTGATACACAATTCAAAACAGAAATTTACAGAAAAATCACCCATACTGGATTATACATTCCCTGGGACTCAGCATATGAAACAAAACAAAAACTCAACATATTAAGAAATCAAATAAACACAGCTACAAAGCTATGCTCACTCGATAAAATTAACGATGAAATCAACAAAATAAAACAACACTTCATCAACATCAAAAAATTTCCTCAAAAAACTGTGGAAAAAATTATATGCACACACCTAGACCAACAACAAACAGACAATAAATCTCAGGATACAATAAACTGCAAAATCTTATACTGCTGCATACTATATGTTCCTGACATCAGCAAAAAAATAACCAACATTTGGAAAAAAACTTAAAAAAAACAACACAACTTTCTAGTAAACACCAAATTTATTCAAAAACCAGGTACAAAACTAAAGTCCATACTATGTAAAAACTACACTAATAAACACAACACCAACATAATTTATAAAATACAATGCAACAACTGCCACGACTTCTATATTGGAGAAACATGTAGAAAAATGGAAACTAGATTCAAAGAACACATCTTCACACATTTTCGAACACTGCAAATCAAATAAACACGACATAACCATAGAAAACACCCAGATATTAAGTAGGGAAAGAAATATAAACAAATGCAAAATCAAAGAAGCCCTACTTATACAGCAACTAAAACCAAAATTAAACCAATATAAAGGAACATCTTTATACCTGTACTAATTAATAACCTAATATCCAAATAAAACACCCCTACAATCCCTTACCCATTTATACTCTCGTCCCTAAGACACATGTCCAGCAACAGTCAGTTGCAAACTCTCTTTGTTAATCTGAAGATGACCTAGGAAGGTCGAAATGTTGTTCTCTGCTTATCAATAAAAATGTTAATACCCATACCAGCCATTCTGAGATGAATTTTTATTTCAAGAAAGTGGGTTTCTCGTTATCAAGAGGTACTCTGTATGTTGAACACTGGGTCTACATCTCATATGTTCATCTCACATTCTCTGCTTTGGGTAGCTGTTTCTTCCTTGTCAGGGTATTGTTATCCACCAGTTGTCATCCTTCACTCTTTCATAAGACTATCACTGGGTAAATTACCTTTTACTGTACATACCCCTTCTTCTTTGGGTACATGTCCTTCTTTTTCCTACCTTTCTCTCTGTGACAAATGGTGCCTGACCAGGTCTTCTTTAACTATTCAGATCAACACTGTAAGACCATGTCAACTTACATATTATGATTCCATTGCTGATAGAGGGTGTTCCACAAGATCGCTTGTAGGTTTATCCTCAAAATATGTTTGCTTCATTAGTTTACCCATCCCAGACTCTACTTCCACCTTGCACTACGTGGGTAAAGCTATGCTTTGTGTTGAATAAATCAGTATGATCTGCTTTTAAAAACACAGTTTCATGGTTACTCCTTGCACTATCTCAGTTGTTGTTGTTCCTCCAGACTCTCCACTGCATCTTCTCCTCCTTTTTCTTCTAGGAGTTCTTAAGAGTCCTTACACCTTTTGGTTCCAAGTTGCTGCACAGTCCATTGCATCTTAACCACACTGCATCCTTTAATCTGCCCACTTTCAGATCTTCAATGATTGAGTTTTATAAATAATGTATGTTTTGAATCACTATCCTACCACAGTTCTCACCTGTTTGAATGTGCTCCTCCATCTTTTCACCCTTATGTGCAACATCATTCCACAATGGGCAAAGAGAATACCTAGTTCAGAAGTGGTGTGGTCTCCAAACACCTCCTTTTGGGGAGTGTCTTTAGGACACTATTGAAGGGTGCTTCATTCTTTTCTTCACACTGGTTCCTCCACCTATTAAATGTGGTATTCTACATATTTATGTGAGTAGAGTTAATGTACTCTGAGAAGTTATAATTTTCCTATACTGAAAATTTATTTCCATTAAGTACGTACTTGTACTCACACTTCTCCAATGAAAAATGGTGCTTCCATTTTCTGCCAATACATGAAATGACGATGAAAATCTGCACGTGAGAGGTATTGAAATTAGTCAATTCCAGACAGGTAGAAATTTCAAGGTTTGTGGCATGCACAAAAATGTTTTCCATATAGAGGGCATCACTAAACATGAATAGCTATTTTTGTGATAGGAGGTAATCGAAAAATTAATTTTTAGTATAGGAAATTATAATTTTGTAAAGCTTTGTCAAAATATTTAAGAACACAAGGAAAAATTTAGGAAGATACTGAATCAAAACAGCAAACAAAATAATTAGAAGGTACTGAAGTAAATAACCTACTATTAACTAATGTGTCAGTATCTTAATTTTATAAAATGAAAGCTTAATTCTGAAAATATTTTAGTGAGGCAGCGATAAACATATATAATTATAACAGGAGCACATGGATACAACTAGGTAAGAACATATGCATAATAAAATGGTGGATTTTATCAAATTGTTAAATATTTATGTAAATACTTGGAGCTTAAATGTTTCTTACTGGATGAGGGAAATCATTTATATGATTTTGATTTTCAACAGTGTTTACATAAAAGTCAGGCAGAGGGAGGAAAGCAGCAGCTTCCAGTTTCCATAGATGAGAAATAGTTTCAGTAGGCAAATCTAGAAAACATAATTACATAAGTACATATGTTGGATAAAAATAAATCAATGGGTGATGAAATAATGTCATCACTTAAAAGAGAATATTCTAAAATTACTTAAACCTATTTTGTTAAGAAAATTATAAGCCACCATAGTTTTATTAAAATTATAATATTTAAATTGTTCTTGAAATTTATTACATGTTTAGCTTCCACATTAAAAAAACTTACGCTATTTAGAATATAACCACTCACCAATTTTTTCAGAAAAGTCTAATAATAACATAATCTTCTCATATGTTCGAGGATCTTTATCATTAGCCTAAACAATGATTAAAATGTAAAGTATTAGTTTCATCAAATGTGAATAATCATATTAAAACTGATGAAGACATTACATTAATAACTGTTGACACAGTAAAGTATCACAGAGAAAAAATATTTCTAATCAATCTCTCTGCTACAAGGTTTCTTTAAACTCAGATTATACTTAATTGTACAGTTTACAAGACTAAAAGAATAAAAAAGTAAAGAAATAAAATGCCAATTTGTCCAATAGGTAAAGAAATAAACTGTCTTATTTATTACAAAAAATGTTTAAAATTTATAATTATGTAATAATCTTGTTGAAAGTATTTTTCTGTCAAACCTTTGGTATCTTAATCAAGTCAAAAAAAGTAAAATCTCTCCCATGCTGAGATGGTATATTGAATCCAGTGCTGAATACTGGTCTAAGTAGCACGAGTTGATAAGAGTGGTGAAACACTTCCGCAAGACAAAACCAACCCATTGGAGATTAACCGATAGCTAACACCTAGTACCAACCAGACAGCTGAGTAGATTGACTGGAGTGAGGTGTTTTGCTCTGAGACAACAGCATGATGTAAGCCAGCTTTATGTTTACGACTAACTGATTGCAAGTTGAAACAGCAAAACCACACTGTCAAGCACTGTATAACAATAATAAGGTATTACTTAATTCAAAATAAACAAGTACACAAATGAAAATAGATTTATTGATCATCACTCTTTTGAGATGTTCTATTTAGTATCTTGTACAATTTTAGGATTGCCTCACATCATAATGTCAAAACCTATCATGATAAAAAGGGATTTATTTATTTATTAATAAATGCATGTGATCTTAGAATTTGCACATTTCTCAAAAACTTATAAAAGTCTCACTGCACTACCACCCATGAGATGGTGGATTCCTGTACGTAGTGAGGAGACCCCCTCAGAGATGGTTTTGTACTTTCAGTTTATCTCCTTTAGGATCTGAAAATCCACCCATGTGTTTACTGTCTGTGGCAAACTGTGAAGGGGAGGAGAAGATTCTGGTGGTTGAAAGGTCCAACTCCAATAAGCCACTTTGGCCTTGAATTGTTGTAAATGGGCAACCTTTGAGTGGCCCTTCAGGGTCAATCAGCTGGTCCTGTTGGGCTAGGGTGAACTGGGTACTAGTGTTGGACGTTCTCAATAGGTGTTGTGGACACTGTCTGATGCTGGTGTTTGGGTATAATGCTCACAAAACTCTGGCATTGCTGCAGTGTCCTTGTTTGGCATTGAAGTGCATTTCCTTGCCATTCCCTTGGCTGCAGTTTCACTAGATAGTAGATAGGGACTGTGAAAATCTTGTTAATTCATTCATGCATGTCACTAATCAGATGACGATGCATCTGGATACTGAAATTTTCTGTAGTTATTATGGATATCTCATTCTGTGAAAAAATAAATGAATCTGAAGAAAAACAACAGCTAACTTAAAAATCAACCACACATGGATGACTCTGTTGCACAGTCTGATTTCACACCTCAATTTCTTATCCTTCATTTATTATCTGGGAACTCAGGGCATATTTTCATTCAAAAGAGATTAGAGGGGCATGATGACCTGGGAGAGCCAGCAAGTTGTGCTCTGGCAACATTTCGGTGGAAATGTTTACACTGCACCAAAGGCCATTGGGGACATACCTATCAAGATTAATCCCCATGGTACTTTGAATTCTTCAAGTGGAGTTATTGTTGAGAGGGATTTTAAGAAAAGTTTTGAGTTGGAGATCTTCACTGGTTTCTCCAGCCAATCCATTTTTGCAATTTGCGAGGACATTCTCCAACCATGTGAAGAGACATTTGCCTTCCATGGTTAAAAATAGTCCATGAGTCAATGTCTACTCCTACCTTTGTCCTCACCATTCCTTCCAATGGCTCCCCAGATCCACTTCGTTTTGCTTCAACGTCTGGCATCATTTCAGGTCTATCTTCTTTGGCCCCAAGATGCAGAACGATTATTTGTTTATGTCCTCAGATACCGAAATCTACATCTACCAACAAAGACCAGGGCAGAATCCATGAAGGCTAACAGACTTCCTTCTATTAAAGGAAAATGGCATGGTCGAAAACAGAAGGGCTTTTCCTCATTCTCCTCCACCAAAGTAAAAATGACCACTTTGATATAGCAGAACTATCAAGGTTTCCTTTCTAAAGTGGATGACATTTAGACTTTGATTGAGTTTTATAATACTGTGTATCTTTTCTTAAAGGAAAGATTTTTTAAACCTGTCAATACAGCCACCTTTCAGCAGTTTTATTTGGACTAAAATGACAGATTGAGTGATGGACTAGCGCCTGAAGGGGTGGCACTGCTGGTCGACTAGCATGTGCTGCCCTGTCTCTGCTACCAGTACACCCCTGTTGGCAGTAGCCATCCATGTTTCATTGGGTCACACCATCACTGTTTGTTTTCTCTACCTGTCTCCTGGAGAGACTTATGATCAACCAGACCTTAATGCCCTCATTGAACAATTGTATTCTCCCTTTATAATCCAAGGGGACTTTAATGGATGTAATCCCCTCAGAGGTAGTGTTTATATTGATGAGAAGGGTTGTTCCATAGAGCATCTACTCTCCCATCATAACCTTTCTTCAATACTAATTCTTATGCTTATTTTTATGCACCTACTCAGTCTTTTAATGCTACTGATCTCTGCTTGCTTTCCTTCACTTTTCTTGGATGGCAGACAGTGACCCATGTGGCAGTGATCATTTACATATCATTTTGAGGAAGACTGGCTGTGGCCTATGCCATTTGATCCTCATTCTTTGGTGGAAGTTGGACCAGACCAACTGGCCCTCTTTTACTGCTCTCTTGGAAGTTCATCCTCCTGTTGTCTGTATGCTATCAATAGAAAACTGTGGTAGCAGTGACTGACTGTATTGTCCAGATGGCTGATCAGTCTATTCCTAAAAGCTTTGACACATTTTCCACGATATCCTCATCCTTGGTGGAGTCCTGCCTGCCAAGACCTTTTCTCATGCATCTAGCAATTCTGTTTTTCTCCCCACTTTCTTGGCCATCAAGTCTTGGGCTGAACAATCACTTCTTTCCTTTCGGACCAGTTGTTTCCATGACTATAACTGCCCCTTCACACTGGTGGAACTCAAGCTTGCTCTTCATTGGTCTGCCAGTATATCAGTCAGACCTGATGATATTCACTATGAGATGCTGTGCCATCTGTCTTTGTCTTCTGCCTCTCTTGCTATTCTTCTGGTTGCTTTTAACAGAATCTGGCAGGAGAATGTTTTTTCTGATGCTTGGTGCCAGGATATTGTCCTCCCTTTTCCTAAGCCTGGAAAGGATCTCAAGATTCCTTCAAACTACCATCCAATTGCTTTGACAAGTTGTCTGTGTAAGGTTTTAGAGAGGATGGTTAATAGTTGTCTTATGTGGTTTCTTTAATAAAACAGTCTCCTTTCACCCACCCAGTGTGGGTTCTGACAACAGCATTCCATTATGAACCACCTGATTTTACTTGAAAGATTAATCAAGGAACCCTTTCATAAGTTTCTGCATTCTTTGACATTGAGAAGGTTTATAATACTATGTTGGTGGTACAGCATTTTGCAAGATTTCCACTCAAATGAGTTACTTGGCCATTTACCCACTTCTATAAACAACTTTTAAATGGCCAGGCAATTACAACTCCATATGGGCTCAAATGCTTTCCCATTCTTTTGCACAGGAACTTGGAGTTCCTCAGAGCTGTGTCTTGAGTGACACACTTTTCAATGTGAAGATTAATGCTGTCACTGCACTACTTTCTCCTACTTTTGCAAATGGGTTTTATGTCAATGACTTCCACATCTTGTGTCAGTCATTGAATAAAGTTTATTGAGTGACAGTTTCATGCTGCCCTCAATCGTTTAAGTTGACCACAGCAAACAGTTTTATCTTTTCTTTCTCTAAAACTGTTTGCATGCATTTTTGCTACCAATGGGGTATTCATTCACCCCAATCCTGAGATCTGTCTCAATGATGTTGTTCTTCCCATGGTCTCTGAGACAAAGTTCTTGGGACTTATCTTTAATCATAAGCTGACTTTCATTTCACACATCAAGCGGCTTTGTGTAAAGTGTACAAGGATACTCAACATCCTCTGTGTCCTCTGTTCCATCTCTTAGAGAGCAGATCTGTATTCTGTGCTGAAGATGTATAGTGCCTTTATTCGATCTAAATTGGACTATGTGTCTATAGTCTATGGTTCTATGCCCCCCAGTGGCACAGCAGTATGTCTGCAGACTCACAGTGTTAAAAACCAAGGATAGCACAGATAGCCTATTGTGTAGCTTTGTGCTTACTTATAAATAAACAAACTATGGTTCTGCCAGTATCTTGGTCTTGATGGTGTTAGACCCCGTTCACCATCTGGGGTTTTAGATCTGCATGGTTGTGGGTACTTTCTGCACTTCTCCAGTCCAGAGTCTCAAGAAACTTCTCTTCATCTCAGTTGCTGGCAACTTTCTTTATAGTATGCTTCAAATCTTTGATCCTTACTTACTTCAGCATCCCACCTGGGGTTGTGTTTTCTTTTCTCAGGGCTATGTTGTTTTTTTTTAATAGATAGTTTGACATTCTTCTTTTTGGCCTTTGTATTCAGATGCAGCTCGCTGAATTGGGCCTGTCCTTGGATAATGCGACTGTCTTCATTGGTGAGCCCACTCCACCATGGCTTATTACCATTGCCACTTGTGACCTTTCTTTGAGTCATCTGAGGAAGGCAGATACTCCTGACTGGAAGTGCAATCTTCTATTTGCAGAACATCTTTTGAACCATCATTCCATTCCCATTTATACAGATGGTTTGAAATCAGTAGACTCTTTTGGGCTTTGTCATGTTTTTTTGTGGTTCAGTGGTTGCATACAGGATCCCCTCTACAGTTTGTGTTCACTACTAAAGTGCATGCCATTTCTTCTGCCTAGATCATGTAGAAGCTATGCAATACATCAATTGTACTATTTATAGACTCTCTTAGCTCTCTGCTAGCCATGAAATCACTTCACATTCGTTCCCACCTTGTTCTCATTGATATTCAAAAGCAACTGGCCCATTTTTTTACCTTCTGTTTCTATCTAGTTTTTCTGAATACTGGGCCACATTGGCATTCATGGGAAGGAGCTTACTAATACTCCAGCTAAGTCCTACTCTGGTGCTATCACTACCATGCTCGTCCCATAGATGGACTATGCCATTTGGCAGTTGACTTATAGTGAACAATGTGATAACAAGCCCTTCCAGATCAAACCTTCTGGTGCTCTTCGGCCATCCTTTTTTTCCCATAAGAATTGGAAGTAGAAAGTTGTTATTGGTCACAGTTTTGTAACTAATATTTTTCTTTTATCTGGGATTGATGCACCAACATGTGGCCATTGTGACAATCAAATCCCAATAGCTTATGTTTTACTGTTATGCCAGTGTTATGTCTCTGAATGGCAGCACCATTTTAGACGTTTTTTTCCATGGATTTATCCCTGACAATGAGCAATGCCATGGGCAATGGTGACACTGACCATCTCACTTGTGTTTTTAAGTTTCTAAAGGGCCATTGGCCTTTTTAATTCTATTTAAATCCTTTATCTGAATTTTGACCATTGTTTTGTTTAAACTTGATTTCTTTTTACATGTTATAATAATTTTTCCTTTTTTTTTATCTATTAATTTGCACAAACAGCCGAGTTGCTTTTTGCCAATAAAACAACCAACCTCTGCTCTATCATATACAGGAAGCTTTAGTATATGTGCAAACAGTTGTAACATTAAGAACTTATACAGTCATACTGTATATACAAAAATAAAAGTAGCTACTATATCATTTCTATCAAAACATCTTACCTTGAAGACTCTTAATGTCCAAAATCCAGGCTCCATTAGTCCACAATGTAACTGTGTACTAAATGTCAGCATGTCAATCTTTGGCTTTTCAACCTTGAACAGAAATCATAACTGATGGATATATTTGGACATTTGTTTAACTTTTTTTTTTCTCAAAATAGAGCCAAAAATTTCTTAAACCTGAAAAAAAAAGGATCATAACATATCTTTTAAGGACAATAGGGACCTGTTAGACCATCTCAGCTGTCCCACTAAGATAATCTATTTAAACAAACATATAAAAAAAGAAAACTCAAAGCAATTTTGTCATTCAAATATTTATCAATCCTTCCTTTGAAATCCCATAGATTTAATACTTGCTTCTCATCTTAAGGCAACCCATTTCAAATACTTCTTTGTAAGAAAAATAAAAAACTGTCTTAACAGAAGATTACTCTTGCATTGTCAAAATTTATATCCCTTACCAAATAAGCAAATCAAAAAAATTGTTTTATTTATTATAAAATATTAGACAACATGACAGAAAGTGCTTAAAATTAAATTAGAGAATAACCCTAATGAAAGTACTTTTTTGTGATACTTTTTGTATCTTAAGCAAGTCAAAAGGTCAAATCCCTTCTATACTGAAATGGCACATAGAATTTAGTACTGTAGCCCAGTTTAAGTGGCACCAATAAGAATTTTAAAAAAATGTACCAACACTAAAATTCCCTTAAGAATTTGAAACAACTTAATTAGATACTCTCTAACTCTTCCTTCTTCTTCAAAGGAAGATAATTTCAGAGACTTTAGTGTACCTCCATATGGCATCTTATCCATCAGAGGTTATTGACCTAGTAGCCCCATTCTGAACACTTTTCAACAATTCAGTTTTCTTCCTAAGCTAAGGAGCTCAGGACTGAACACAATACTCCAAAATATGGTGTAACTAGTGACCTGCTTATACAATTAAATTGTAACCTCTTTAGACTTGTACATTTTTAAGGTTATTCTAATCAAAACTGTGATCATTTATTCAAACTGATAAATTAGGTTACCTAGTAATCAAATACAAGTTAATAAAAGAGAATAAAATATTTTTATAAGTTGTAACTCTTCTTGCATGTTTGCAAAACAAGCTTTTATTTGCATATATTTCATTTTTTCCCAAAGTACTTATTTGTTTTAAAAAAAAAGTTTACTTTAATACAAAATAATGCTATTATACAATTACTGATCCTTTTATAAAATATTCTTGTTTATTCATCTTGAAATTATGTAAAACTCAGAATCCTTTTCACAAAGGACAAATTAATAGAATTATACATCTCTTTGTAAACATAAAATTGAGCTTTAATGTTTAATATAGTATCAGTGTCTTTCATTTATGATTTTGCATTTTTCTTGTTTTAATACATATTTTTTATTTGCTTCTTAAATTTATTTACTTACATGTCAACCATGTGGTGAGATTCCAAGGTTCTCACTTAACAAAAACATAAGTAACCTGAATAGAATAAATAATTTGACAATGTTTAGACAGATTTGATACAATAACTTTTACAGGCTATTCTCTGATCATTCAGCATATTCTCATGATGTCTCCTTCCTTTAACCCTAAGTGCTCATATGTACCCAGGTGAACATAATCCTGTATCTCCTATGTAGCATATCTTCTCCAAGCAAGTCTTAATTTTACAATTAAGAATGTTCAGTTTGTCGACAAGGATAGAATACAAAAATATAAAACAATAATCCTTATTGGCAAATAACAATAAAAGCCATAACCATATGACAAAACAAGAGCAATTATGGTTACTTCAGATTCATTGATTTCACAAGATTTCCAATATAGATGCTCCAGGTCATTAGGTTAAACAAGCATTAGCTGGCACTGTAAGGTAGATATGAATCAATCTTCCTCTCTGTTCCAATGATATAGTGATATCCTAGTAAAATTTTAGTATTCAGTGATTTCAGTCCAATTGGTAATAGGTTTTTCTTTGACCTTCAAGTATGGATTAAATTCTTGTTTGCAGCTTACTATCTAAAGCACAATAGCATCACTTAGAATCAGTGGAGGTGGATGTACTGGCCTACTTATCATTTATGCCTGTTTTAACTCCTATCAGTCTTTCTTCACCATTTAATATGAGATTCATAAGTTTTGAAATGTACATGCTTTTAAGAAAATAGAATTTATATGAGTAATCACATTTAGATGGGCAAATAATTCTCTCTTCTTCCCACAGCTCATTGTTTCTAAATGAAATACCCAGCTATGTGCTATACATCACATGATCTTCCAAATATGTAGATACATGAAGATGCTTTTTACTTTCAAAAGTAGAGCTTGCAATCTACAAGTTACTATACACTATTCAGATACAATAATTTGTATGAAATGATATCACAAAATGACAGAAATAGTAAAGAAATCTATTTCAAAAGTCAGTGGAAGAACTTTAATTTTCAATCCATACATAAAAAAAATATTTAAGTACTAATTGCATAGCTGTGGTCATTGTTGTCATTTTTAATAGCCTATATAATTCTAGATCTACTTACAAATTATTCACTACCATTTCCTACCCCCCATCCTCCAAGTGGAACAGTGATGTGTCTGCAGACTCACACTGTTCAAATCTAGGTTTCAATGCCTGTGGAGGGAGAGAACAGATAACCCACTGTGTAGCTTTGTGTTTCATTTAAAATAAACCAAACACGAGTTATTAATCAGATTTAGATGACTGTTTACGCTATGACAACTGAGGAATATTCATTTAATCCTATATGACTTAAATATTTTTTTAGTTGCTATTCTGCATACCTCTGGATTGCTAGCCACTGCTGTACTGTTGTTCCATTCCACCACACGATCTTGACTACACTTTACATACCCATCACTTCTTATAAGCTCCAAGGTTAAGTGTAAAGGCTTAGCCTGTACATTAGCTACATTCAGATCTTCAAAAAGCAGGGGAGTTCCTTGGTTTGATGCCTCATCTAAAGTATATCAAATATAAGTTAGTATTTCTCTCCAATAGATTTGTTCAGTCATAAATTAATTGTGTATGTTATACATTTCATAATTAGAACTAAAAATATGCAGCTCATGATGTTTAATCATGTGATGTTCTCTAAATTACTCTTCAATTATGGACTATGCCCACAAATTCTGTATTTCAGTTCCAATAATTAAAACTTTGGAAATTAAAACAATTATCTATTGTTACTAATGAAGCATCAAGAATAAATCTAATGACAGGTATATACATATTAGCTCCTGAAATTTATAAGCATGTTTTTACTATTCAATACGATGAAAAATTTGTGAAATGGTAATAGTTCACTTCAAATGGATGCTTCCCATTTTGTTCTAATTAAATATGTTTCTAAGCTTTGCACTCATACTTTTGATAATAGTGGTCAAACGTACATACATACATACATAACATATACAAGTTAAAATTTCTTTATAAAAGTAATGATTGAATCTTTGCCTCAACATTGGAAAGTTAATAATAAGGACGTTTTTAAGTAATTTTCCATCAATTAATGCATAAAAGACATATTAGTCAATAAAACAGAAACTACAGAAATCCTGTAAAAGATTAAAAATACTGATCTACCATGTAAGTACAATTTTTCTCTGTTTGTAAACCAGTGTTCTTAGTTGCAACAAGTTCTTGTAAAACTGCAAACAGAGCTGAACAGAAGTGTGGCTGTAATATCCTTAGCCATTTGTGGTACACCCATTACTATTAAAATTAAGGGCAAAAACTAACTGCTGTGGTGCATTATGTTCTTGGTATTTTTCATGATTACATATAATAGGAAAAACTAAATATATCAAACACTGTTATCTTTAAACTTGATGAAATTTACCATGGGATTTGGAAAAATGTAATTATATTCTTTGAATTCCAATTTCTGTCAATCTTGAATCATTTACAAATTTCTCATTCTTTTTTAAGATATAAAAACAAAATAAATTTAAATAAAACAAACATTTTGTTTACAAAAAAAGTCTCATCCAAACTCCCAAAACTTCTCTTGTTTCTGTCATAGTTAAAATAACTGATTATTTCACTCTTGTATGACTAGTGTAGCATACATCTATAATAAAATACATTCGAGTAAATTTTTGTAGAGGTGTTTTACATGTTTTATTAACAGCTTTGTAAACTGGATGTTAAAAGGTCATAAATAAGTACTAATCTTCTTTCTTAGGTAAGGCTTATATACAACTATTACACAAACTTGTACTACTAAAATTTTGTTGCTCTATCCATTATCTAGGTTGGAAAAAGTCCATTTTAAGAAGTGACAAATGTTTGTACAAAGTGATAAGCATTTATGATTTTCTTTTTTGAACATATCAAATCACAAAATTCATTGATGCAAATAACATCTGCATTATGGGATATTGCAATCAGACCCTTTGACTTGAAACTGCAGCATAATAAAGTTCTTGCTGTCCTCTTTTCATGCAAATATTTTGGTAAAGCTCTCCAGCCCCATCAGTCAGTTGTTGTTGTTGTTCGTAATTAAGCACAAAGCTACACAAAGAGCTATCTGTTCTCTGCCCACCACGGGTATCAAAACCCAGTTTTTTAGTGTTGCTGGTTGGTTGATTTAGTGTTTTATGGCACAAAGCAGCTAAGCTATCTGTGCCAAACATCTGG
This sequence comes from Tachypleus tridentatus, assembly GCF_004210375.1. NCBI lineage: Eukaryota > Metazoa > Arthropoda > Merostomata > Xiphosura > Limulidae > Tachypleus > Tachypleus tridentatus. Next base: position 97,651,962 of record NC_134826.1, read on the forward strand.
TAAAAAGGTAAAATTAAAGTAAATATAGTAAAATTCGTAAAAGAAAATTAAGGTAAAACAAAACAAAGTTTAAAAAAACATAAATAGCATAAAACCAATGTTCACATCTAGTCTACAATGTCAAGAGGAAAATTACAACAATTCAAGTTGTAAAGGACTTTCTGTAGCATAATTGTAATTATCATAACTTGCAAAAAGACTAACAGGTAAGTACAAAAACCACCTTCAGTCACCTGAAGTTGGCCTTTCCAGTCCTGGTTCCGAGTTATGTGTCAATATGGCCATTGTCAAAAAGTAAAGTAATAAAAGTTTTAAAAGATGTGTAGCAAAATTTTAATAATAACTCCCCAGGATGACTAATGGGTAGTTCAAACAGCAGCATCAGTCACCTAAAGTTGGCCTTTCCAGTCCTCGTGTCGAGTTATTTAACGTTACAGTCAATTTCTAATTTCAAATTGAACTAGAGAGACTGTGATTCTTAAAAAAAGAACCACATTAAAAAAGGTTTAATGTATAAATTAAAAAACTTAAATGGCATTAAAAATATTAATGGCCTTTAAATAAACTAAACACTTTATCAAGCTGGACAGTGTCACCATCACCAATAACACTGTCTAATGTTACAAACAAACCTTGGGACAGAACATGTTTAAAAATGGTACCATCATTGAGAGTCGTAATGACAGCAAGAAAGCAAAATGTGGCTTATTGTAATCTGTGTGTTACACAGACTACACACTGGTGCATTAGTTCCAGATAAAAAAAAATTGATGAGTTAAAAAACTGTGACCAATGCATAGTCTAGTTAGAACAACTTCCTCTTTCCAATCCTTATGGAAGCAAGACAGCCAAATTCCAATACAGGGTTTTATTCGGAAAAGCTTGTTTTTGCATTGCTCACTCCAAGACGACTGCCAGCTGGCATGGAACTGAGCCTTGAATAGAGGGCCATAGTCCACATATGGAGCAGGCACAGTGGTGATAGTGCCAGAGCAGATAGATTTAGCTGAGGTGTCGGCGAGCTCGTTCCTGCAAATACCAACATGGCCAGGTATCCAGAAAAACTGGATAGAATCAAATGTTGAAGAGAAATGAGCCAGTTGGTTTTGGATATCGGCGAGAATAGGGTGTGTGAACCAACATGAAGTGATTGCAGGACCAGTAGAGAACTAAGAGAGTCAGTATAATTGTGCAGTTTGAGTACCGCTTAGTTTCTATGTGATCCCGGGCAAGAAAAATGGCATACAGATCATCAGTGAATACAGAAGCTGTAGAGGGGATTCTGCATGCAACAACTGAACCACAACAAACCATAGAAGAGCCCACACAGTCACCCGATTTCGAACCCTTTGTATAAATAGAAATGGAATGATGGTTCAAAAGATGTTCAGCAAATAACAGACAGTATTTCCAATCGGGAGTGTCTGCTTTTCTTAGATGACTTAAAGATAGGTCACATACGGGGACTGTAACAAGCCATGGTGGGATGGGCTGACCAGTGAATACTGCAATATTATCCAAGGACAGACCAAATTTATCCAACTGCACCTGAATACGAAGGCCAAAAGGAGCAATGGAAGATCATCTGTTCTGAAGAAGTATGGCCCTCCAAGAAAGGAAAGTACAACCTCAGGTGGGATGCTTTGGTAAGGAACGAAGTTTTGAAGCATATAGTAAAGACAGCTGCAAACAGCAAAGGTGCAAATAAGGTTCATGAGACTCTACTTATAAGCTCTGAACTGGAGAGGTGCAGAAAGCCCCAGTGCAGAGCCAAAGTCTGTGATGATGAAGGAGGCTCTTTAAGGCAGAGGGTCTGGCAGAGCCATAGACCAGTGATGCATAGTTGAGTTTTGATCAAATAAGAGCACAATATATCTTTAGCATAGAACATCGACCCACTCCCCAAGTGGTGGTAGAGAGGGCACAGAGGATGTTCAGTGCTCTTGTACATTTCACCTGTAGCTGCTTAATGTGTGGTATAAAAGTCAGCTAACGATCAGAGATAAATCCCAATAACTTGGTCTTAGGGACCACAGACAGCACAACTTCACTGATACAGAGGTTCAGGGTGAATACCCCGTTGGTAGCAAAAGTATACGTATGCAAACGGTTTTAGAGAGAGAGAAAAATAAAAGCCATTTGCTGCAGTTTCCTTCAGTCCACGATTGAAGGCAGTTTGTAGCTGCCCCTCAATATGTCTTATGTTTGACGACTGACATGAGATGTGAAAGTCGTTGACATAGAACCTGTTTGTGACAGTGAGCGGGAGTTGTCAGTGATGGCATTAATCTTGATACTGAAAAGTGTGACACTCAAAACACAGCCCTGAGGGACTCCAAGTTCCTGTAGAAAAGAACAGGAATGTGTCAAACCCACATGAACTTGGAATCTCCTGTACATTAAAAAATTGTTAATAAAAATGGGTAAATGGCCACGTAACCCATATGTATGGAGGTCTCGCAAAATGCCATACATTCATGTTGTGTCATAAGCCTTCTCAATGTCAAAGAATATTGATACAAGATGTTGTCATTTGAGAAAGGCTTCTCTGACTGAAGTTTCAAGTCAAATCAGGTGGTCCATGGTGTAGTGCTGTTGTTGGAACCCACACTGGTTGGGCGAGAGGCGGTTGTTTGACTCAAGGAACCAGTAAAGATGAGCATTAACAATCCTCTCTGAAGTCTTACAGAGACAGCTCGTCAAAGCAATTGGACGGTAGTTTGAAGTAATCTTGGGATCCTTCCCAGGCTTAGAGAAAGGTAAGATAAATAGCCTGGTGCCAGGCATCAGGAAAAACATTCTCCTGCCAGATCCAGTTAAAAACAATTAGAAGAATATCGAGAGAAGCAGGAGATAGATGGTGCAGCATGTCATAGTGTACATCCTCAGGTCCAACCGATGTACTGCCAGACCAATGAAGGGCCAGTTTCAGTTCCACCAATGTAAAGGGATGATTATAGTCAGAGACAATAAGCTTGAAAGGAAAGAGGTGATCACTCTGTCTGAGTCTTGATGGCTAAGAGGGTGGAGGGAAAAGCAGAGGAGCTAGATACCTGGCAAAAGCTTTCACCTAGAGTATTGGCGATGCTCCGGATATCAGCTACTTCCTGGCCATCAGAGAGTAAGATCGAGAGGGGGACAGAATTATATTGCTCACTGACTTTTGGAATGTTGTCCCATATAACTTTGGACCTGGTGGTAGAAGATATGCCAGTTGTGAACTTGTGAACTTAATCCAAGATTCTTTCTGGCTTTGACGTCTCTCACCCACCGAGCATGTGCACAGGCCTGCTGGAAAGTAATGCAGTTTGAGAGTGTGGGATATCTACAGAAAGTATCCCAGGCCAATTTGTGAGCCTTCTGTGCCATGTGGTAGGCAGAATTCCATCATGGAGTGCATAAAAATAAGTAGAAGAACCAGTATTGAAAAGAGAAAGGTTGTGATCAGAGAGCATACACTCTACAGAGCGACCCCTTCTATCAATATTAGCAATTTCCCAGAGGGGATGATGTCCATTCAAGCCCCCAGGATTAAAAAGGGAGAGAGCAAATGTTCAATGAGAGCATCAAAGGTCTGATTGATCATATGTCTCTCCAGGCGACAGGTAGAGAGAACAAACAGTGACGGTGTGACTCAAGAAAACACGGATGGCTACAGCCTCCAAGGGTGTATCGAGTGGCAAAGACAGGGTGGGCACATACGGCAAACACATGGGTGGATGTTTAGATCCCAGAGGAGGTTAACTGAAAGAACAGAACCTTCCCTATGAGGTTCTCTCACCATGTACAGAAATCCACACTGAGAGGTTTTAGCGTTGCAAGTCCACAGACATACTGCTATGCCACAAGGGAGCAACAGCCAGTTATAAGCTCATATCAATAGGAGAAGACAAGTAGGTAATATAGAGAATGCACCTTAGTGGATAAATATTACTTTGTTCATATGTTTGTAGATATCTATGTTTAACATTTGCCTTAAGTTTCCAGCACCTATACTTTTGTGGAAATTTGAATAACACAAAATGAACATAATATAATCATATTACATGTGTGGTTGAGTGCTAAAATAATAAGTTATGCAAGTGACTGCTAAACGTTTATAAAAAAGAAAAAAATCATATCTGGGAAAATTATGGTAAAAGTGCTGCTACTAAATACTAAGGAGATAACAGAGAACTACTATTTTAATTTATGTTAGTAATGTTTATAATTATGAAAGACTTAGTGAAAAAATTAATATTTAGCTATTGTAATCCAGATTTTTATGTAGGAAAAAAAAACAACAGCTCAAGCTCATTAAATACTTACATAATATGACAATATTTTTTTTTACTATTCTAAATTTTCTTTTTTTTTTTTATAATGCAGTGTGCAGGAATTAGTTATTACAACAATTCTTGGTATTCAGAAAAACTGCAAATTTTGTACTCATTTATAAAACAGATTACATGTACTTCCATATGATTATTACATTACAATAAATAATTTTCAACTTTTAAATACTCTAAAAAACCACCTGCTGTAAAATACATTTGTTGCCATTAGACAGTAATGAACTAATGTACATTAGGCATGCTTTTTTTAACATTTGTATTGTTCCTAGTGACTGTATTTACTACACTTTTCATATACAACTTTTATAAAGCAGTACAGACCCTTAAATGATGTTAAACAGAAATCCATTGAGACAACCTGAAACTTTACTCACCTTCACACCTGTCTTTGTCTTCTTCAACATAAAAATAGAGCTGTATCCAAACAACTGGGACATAAGCTGGGCCATAAGGAACAGGAAGAGATATATCTAAACCTAACCTGTAAAAAGTATAAACACCAACTAATTAACAGAAAATAGTTTGGTTTGTTTTGAATTTTGTGCAAACCTACATGAGGGCTATCTGCACTAGCCACCCTTAATAATTTAGCAGCATAAGACTAGAAGGAAGGCAGCTACTCATCACCACCCACTGCCAACTCTTGGGTTACTCTTTTACCAATGAATAGTGGGACTGACCATCAGATTATAATGCCCCCACGACTGAAAGGACAAGCATGTTTGATGTGATGCAGATTTGAACCCACGATCCTCAGATTACGATGAGTGCCCTAACCACCTGGTCATGCCGTGCTGCGTAGAAAATTGGAACACATATTTGTGACTGCAAAATTAGTGACACAGTTCATAAACTTTTTAAACACATTTATAAACTTTGAAACAATTTGTTGGTTATAGAATTTCTAATAACATAAGAGTCACACAAACAAATGTTCAATTTATGTTACTAATATTGCAATTAATCCAAGAAATTACTTTTAAAGTCTCTAATGCAGAAAACTAGTGATTACACTTAATGTGTGTTGGTTAGGTTTTAGAAAGAATGTTGCAACAAGTAAAATATATAAAACTTTTCAATTTGGTGCAATAAGTGGACACTCCCTTACTGGAAATTTCAGTATTGTCCAGAGGGAGGAAGAATGAGCAGAAGTAGCAGCAAAAGCATCCAACTCCTGCTGAATGTATGCTCAAGTCTCCTCAGCTAATGTCAGCAACTTGCCATGTAAGGAAAAGAAGTTCCTACCAACATGGAAAATCCGAATTCATACGTCCACGTTGACTTTTTAAAAAATAATAGTAAAGGAGCTACTAAATAATCAAGTAATTACTACTAAAAGAGAAAACTAGCAATAAAAACACACAAAAACCAAGCAAACTTTGCTTGAAAAACAACTGAAAACACACATCTAAAACTGTAGTGCCAATCAAGAAAGTGATAGTAAAAGAAGCTATCTTTGCTGATATAGAGGGTGCAAAGGGATTTGGTGGAGGGTGGTCACATGATCAGCATATGTTGCTGCAATGATGCAAAAAGTATAGGAGCATAAAAGACTGGTGTGTCATTAAGATTTACCAATGCCTAGAGTGAAACTGAAGGTTGAGATAGCTATAGGAGAAAGGAAGTAGTATTGTTTCAAAATAAACATTATAATACGAGTACTGGTAAATGAGATGGAATCACATGTATCAAGAAAGTGTGTTGCAATTATGTGGAAGGTTGTTACATGATAATTTGCCTGCAAAACATATTGCAATTAGTCAGTTCAAGACAGGTGAGAGTTTCAAGGCTTGTGGCATGCACAAAAATATTTTTGCATATAGAAGGCAGGACTAAATGTGAATAGCTATTTATGTGAGAGGAGGTAGTGTACAGTATAGGAAATATAAAAAATTCCACTTTGGAATATCTTAACAAGCTACTAATATTGCTACTGAAAAGGAAAAGTTAGACTTGTTGAGAGACATTAACACAAAGATATAGAAAAGAAATAAAACAAAACAGTTGAAGAGAGCACAAACTAAATGTTATAATTACTGCCAAACAAAAAGTGATAGTTTGGTATAATTGAATAGAGGGAGTTACATGCATCAAGTATGTGTGTATCATGCTCTTATTATTGGAGGTTTTATTGCATGGTAACTTGCATGGGAGATGCATTGGAATTAGTTAATTTCAAATGAGTGGAAGTTTTAAAGCTTGTGGCATGCACAAAAAATGGTTTGCATATAGAGGGCAGCACAGAATGAAAATAGGTATTTATGTGAATGGAGGTAATATATTAAAAAACCTTGATTAATTATAAAATATTCCATAAAAATTGACATATTTTATTAACAGAATTGTATAATTATTGAGAGAAATGTTTTTTCCCCATAGAAACAATGTATCTTATTGTTTTTACCCTTCAAGTTAATCCTGTCTTAATGTTAATGTAATGTAAACATTCATTTTTTAAAATTTATATCAATATTGCCTTCAGACTATTATATATTTTTGCATATTTTGCTAATATTATGTGCCAAGGTTAATAAGTGATCCATTCATACCATTTAATGGCACCAGAATAATGTATCTGTGATAAAAATGTTATTGTGTAGATAATTTATACTGGCCAACACTACTTGTTTTTCTACTTATGTGTAGTATTACAGGTTGCTTGGTTGGCTGATTTTGTCTTTTATGGCACAAAGCAGCTTGGCTATCTGCACCAAACATCCGGTAAAAAGGTAAAAGTATAGTAAATGTAGTACAATTCATAAAAGGAAAAGAACATAAAACAAAACAGCATTTGAAAACATAAAAAGCATAAAACCAATGTTGACATCTAGTATACAATGTTAAGAGAGAAACTACAGTAAAAAAAGTTGTAAAGGACTTTCTGTAGCAAAATGGTAATTATCATAACCCACCAGGAAGACTAACAGGTAAGTACAAGAACCACCGTCAGTCACCTGAAGTTAGCCTTTCCAGTCCTGGTTCCGAGTTATGTGTCAATATGGCCATTGTCAAAAAGTAAAGTAATAAAAGTTTTAAAAGATGTGTAGCAAAATTCTAATAATAACTCCCCAGGATGACTAATGGGTAGTTCAAACAGCAGCATCAGTCACCTAAAGTTGGCCTTTCCAGTCCTCGTGTCGAGTTATTTAACGTTACAGTCAATTTCTAATTTCAAATTGAACTAGAGAGACTGTGATTCTTAAAAAAAGAACCACATTAAAAAAGGTTTAATGTATAAATTAAAAAACTTAAATGGCATTAAAAATATTAATGGCCTTTAAATAAACTAAACACTTTATCAAGCTGGACAGTGTCACCATCACCAATAACACTGTCTAATGTTACAAACAAACCTTGGGACAGAACATGTTTAAAAATGGTACCATCATTGAGAGTCGTAATGACAGCAAGAAAGCAAAATGTGGCTTATTGTAATCTGTGTGTTACACAGACTACACACTGGTGCATTAGTTCCAGATAAAAAAAAATTGATGAGTTAAAAAACTGTGACCAATGCATAGTCTAGTTAGAACAACTTCCTCTTTCCAATCCTTATGGAAGCAAGACAGCCAAATTCCAATACAGGGTTTTATTCGGAAAAGCTTGTTTTTGCATTGCTCACTCCAAGGCGACTGCCAGCTGGCATGGAACTGAGCCTTGAATAGAGGGCCATAGTCCACATATGGAGCAGGCACAGTGGTGATAGTGCCAGAGCAGATAGATTTAGCTGAGGTGTCGGCGAGCTCGTTCCTGCAAATACCAACATGGCCAGGTATCCAGAAAAACTGGATAGAATCAAATGTTGAAGAGAAATGAGCCAGTTGGTTTTGGATATCGGCGAGAATAGGGTGTGTGAACCAACATGAAGCGATTGCAGGACCAGTAGAGAACTAAGAGAGTCAGTATAATTGTGCAGTTTGAGTACCGCTTAGTTTCTATGTGATCCCGGGCAAGAGAAATACAGTTCAGCAGTGAACACAGAAGCTGTAGAGGGGATTCTGCGTGCAACCACTGAATTGCAAAAAACCATGGCAGAGCCACAGAATCACCTGATTTGGAACCATCCGTATAAATAGGAATAGAAAGACTGTTCGAAAAATGTTCAGTAAATAAAAGATGGTACTTCCAATCGGGAGTATCTGCTTTTTCAGGTGACTTAAAGAAAGGTCATATTTGGGGACTGTAATAAGCCATGGTGGAATGGGCTGACCAGTGAATGCTGCATTGTTATCCATGGACAGACCCAATTCATCCAACTGTGCCTGGATACAAAGTCCAAAAGGAGCAATGGAAGATCATCTGTTCTGGGAAAGTATGGCCCACCAAGGAAGGAAAGCACAACCCCAGGTGGGATGCTTTGGTAAGGAACGAAGTTTCAAAGCATATAGTAAAGACAGTTGCAAACAGTGAAGGTGCAAAGAATGTTCACGAGACTCTACGTATAAGCTCTGAACTGGGGAGGTGCAGAAAGCCCCAGTACAGAGCCAAAGTCCGTGATGATGAATGGGAGGTTCTCTCACCATGTACAAGAATCCACACAGAGTGGAGTATTATAGAATTTACTCTGAATTCATTCTTTACTTTGAAAAATGCATGTACAATTAACTTGTTTCAAATTACCCCTGTTCTTTGTTATCCTTGAAAGTAAATTATACATGTTACCACATAGGAAGAACATTGATAAAGTGTATAAGAATTTCAAAACCATATTACAGAGTCCTTAAACAGTTGTTCAGGCAGTTTCTAAAGCTTAAAGCCCCAACTACATTGTAATGAAATGACCAGTTAGCTGGATGGCATGTGAGTTACTTTGGGTGATTGTGAAGTTTCTTGGAAGCTAAAAAACATGGCATTTAAACAACCTGGAATTTCATCTTCCATAATATATTTGGTCTCTATTTTAAATGATCTGATCAAAGATATTTCCAGAATAGACTGAAGGAAAAGCTTGTATAAATGATAGTCCAATGCATTTTAAATATTCAAACGGTTACATGTACCATGATTGTGTTACATTATATAATAAAGACTGTAAATTTTTGTGCTTCACTTTGTTTTCAGTCTTTTTATCTGATTTAACATCATTCCAGTTAGTTGGAATTTTAACACTATAATTAATATATTAATTTGTTTTTAAAATCTCAATGTATTGTGCTTTCAGCTTATCAATATATAAATAGTCATTTTAAAATACGAACAATGAGAAGAACATGTACACACTTAAAAATTCCTTACTTCTTACCACCTGGAATATCACGTGTCCATGTAGTAGCAAAGAGAAATTTCAAGTGGCCAGTATCTCCAAAGCATTTAGTAACTCCAAATGAAGAGGTCTAGATGACATGAAAGGATAAGTTAATATTGAAACATTTGTTCTAAAATAATCTTTTTTTTTTTTTTTTTTTTTTTTTTTATACATAGGTCAGAAATTCATCACACACAAATCAAGTAAAATAAAAGGGTACAGTAATGAGACAATACCAGCTAGTGCCATATATCAAGTTTTCAAATTGTAATATACATGCTTTAGGATTTGTTATAATACACTTTTTAGTTTATAAAGTAAAATTAAGGTTAGGTATTTTAAGGAAAATATGTAATAAAAAAATCAAATTTAACAAACAGTTTGTTATAACTCATTGCTAACAGTTAATGAAGTTTATTACATATTTGAAAGTTAGAAATACAGTAACATAGCAAATTTAAACAGGTTGAAATAAAGTTCTTTACCTAAATATACCGATATGACATATTTTATAAAGTATTTCAAAACTCAGTTTAAAACTTAAAAATGTTCAATTACATTTTTTAAAATTGTTTTTATAAAAGTAGTTTTTATCCTTAAATGTATAATTTCTTGTATAAAGGATTAAATCTGTTCTCATTTGAGCAATTAACATAATTTCTCCTACTTACAAGTTCAATACATCATATACGAGTCAATGTAGATTCTAAACATGAAAAAGTTATTTCACCCTCCAAATGCCAGAGTAAAGTTTATGAAAAGAGCAAGACTTGACCCTTTTATATTAAATACATTCACAATGTGAAAACACCATTCAATGAAGAAAATGCTATTTATTTAGCGATTTCATATTTACATTGAGTGCATGCATGCGTGTGTGCGTGCGTGCGTGTGTATTAGTGGTAATTATTTCTGAAGTTTTGATTTACAACACCTCCCTAATTTTATTTCAATATACATAAATGAGTAAATCATACCACGTTTTTATCCATATTGAATAAAATTTAGGGATTACTTGGGCATATAAAATTTTACCTTTTACCTTGCATTATATATCTGCATATTCTGAATGTTCTAGAATATTCTAAATAATTTTGGAAGGTTCTAAATTATGCTAGGATGTTCTAGCATATAATAAAATGTTCTAGCACGTTCTGAAATATTGTAGCATATTCTAGAACATTCTATAGTATTCCACAGCATTCCAAATGTTCAAGAACATTCCATGTATAAATCATATGTGCTGTCATTTTTATTTCTAGAATATTCCGTATAACCTAAAAGCAGGTTATAGAATTTTTTATGGTTATATAAGCACTTAATTAGATTCCTTTATACCACTAACTGAAACTGTATTGGTATACCATTGCAAATGAACAGTGCAACAAAAAGTAATACTACACTTTGACCTATAAGAAACAGAATGAACATGAAGCAAACTACTTTCAAATAGGCAAGTGATTTGTGTATTTCTCTTCCAAAATGTTGAAGAAGACTGTTTACAAAAGCTTGAGGTTGTGACCAATGATACTGCAGCTTTCTTTTTATATATATAAAAAAATTACTCTAATTCCAATGTGTCCAGAATGTCAGGTCACTATAGAACTGAAGATACTTTTTTGTAAAATGGGCAAATTCAAAATTCAAAAAAGAAAACTGAAACACTGTTAAGAGGATTTGAGTATCTGTGAACTGGGACCCTTCTATAGTAGATGTTTGTGACCTATTCCCATTAAATTTGGACACTAAATGGACAACACGCAATCCATTCATTTTAAAATAATATATATTCAAAACAAGTCAAGCTTACTTACAAAAATACTTTCAATTATAGGAAGTCACAGTTTTATTTAAAACTAAATAATTCTCTCTTCCTGTCAAAAGTTCACACAGATTGATTCAATTACTTTAGAATACAACTGACAAGAATTATTTTTCTCTACTGTTAAACGATATTATAACAATTTGTGGTTTATTACAGTTGTATCTTGAACTTTAAATAATTGTTTCCTTTTTGTCATAATCCAAACAGACAAGTTCAATTACTTTAAAATATCCTTTGACAAGACAAATTATTCCCCTTATCTCTGTTTAGCTGTAAAACGCATTTTAAAATATAACCCATCATGGCTAAAATACCAATCACACAGACTAATATTACTTTCACTGACTTGACTTAACTCCACTTCTAACTTCTTTTATTAGTTACCACAGATGTATCCAAAGCTTTAAATAATTCTCTCATTCTTTTTTTTTTCCTTTGTCAAAAGTCTCCACAAGCTGGTTCAATTACTTTAAAACCAAACTAAGCAAGACAAATTATTTTTTTATCTCGTTTGTTATAATAAAGCTATGAAACACTACAGAAATCACCCATTATGGGTAACCACTCACACGTTGGCTAACTTCACATTTTTTTTCACTAACTAAATTTTTTATGATATAAGTACTTCTTACTGCCTTTGATGTATTTAGCTTCAACAGCAAAACTGCTTTGATAGATCTGGTTAAATATTCCTTTATGGTTCTCTGTCCATTTTGTATTGTTTTACTTTCTCTCAGTTGTCTTCTATTCCCATTAACCAATAATCAAAATGCTACTCTCTGGTATTTACAAGGGCTTGATGTCTTTCTTTATCTTCTTTCTTTGAGCTCAGTGTTGACTGCACATGCCCTATCCATCTTCTTTCTGTCTGGTCCCTTCAAACTTCTACTATTTAGTATTTTTCTAATCACCAAGTCATAGAGGGGTGTCTTTATACACATGGCCTCAAGGTCTCCCATATAGTATGGAGTGTCCACCTTCATTCTTGCTGTGGGAAACTTTCTCAATGTTCCATCATCTAGCACACACAGATGTACCTTGTCTGATATAAAATGATAGACTGATTCTCACTGCTGCACTACTGCACCTAGTGTCTCATAGGACCTTCTCTTTGTTGTTCTCAACACAGCCTTCACCTACTGGCATGTTATGATTTGTTATTATCTCTCAATGTTTCTCACATGCTCCAGTCACCACTGGCATTGTTAATTCATTTGCTAATTCCAGCTGACAATTAGTTATACAATAATCAATCGCAGAAATAGCACTTCCTTCTTGTGATGAATCTGACACGTTTTCTTGATTTAATTTCTTCTGACAGGTCCATCCATAATCACAGTTACTCTTCCCTTGTTTCTTGTCAGCATCATCTTTGTAGGTAGCTCAAACTGCTGCTTTATGTTTATATTTCTGCTGTTGTTTGTAAATTATAGACTTGTACTCCTTTACAATGTACCCCATTTTATAACATATATAATATCTCTTCTCCCATTTGTCTTGTTAACTTCCTGTCATCTTTAGTAGACTCCTACTTCTGGTCAGCCACTACTGGTTTTGACCTTAACTAGATATTTTTGGAGTTGCCTGTTATACTCTGTCCATGGGATTCCATATACTGTTCTGCCAGCTTGATCATGTCATCCAAAATATTATTTTGATGCTCTTTCCTTTGCAAACAGTGGCATATCAGATGAGTACATGATTGTGAACTGTTCAAACATTAAAACTATTGTCACATTTGGCCATGTTATATGAAAAACGGGCATTGTGGGTGCATGGGTCAGGTAGATAGGGTTCTTTCTTAAGGGAATCAAGGGCTGAGAAAAGAAGTAGGGCAAGTAAGGGCAGAAAATAGCAAGCAGGAGCAACAGTAAATGCACTAAATGAAAAGAAAGGTATGGATGAACCTTCAAAATGCATTGAGCTCGATATCAGGAAGTCTGAGGACATGACAATGAAGATTTCATCACAGAAACAAAACAGGCTCCTTGAAATTCTATCTGAATTATAGTTCTGAGTCAGAGCTATGCAAGCTGAGAAGACTACAGGGAGGTACTACAGACTATTATCACTTGAACAGAGGAGTAAATGACAATGCTGAAAGGGGTTTGGCCCTTACTGAGGAGTAATGCCATCTCAACAAGAAAGAAGAACAGAAACAATTAAAATTCAAGTTGTGTTGGATCACAGTAGGTACTTTGTTAACAGCAAAAAGGAAAACAATAACAATGCAAAAGTTAAGCATACCAAAAACCATATAATTATACTGTTGTACATGCAATAAAATAATAATATACTTTATATCAAGCATTTATAATACATAACATATATGTCTACATATCATACAGTACATGCTGTGTCAGGTCATTGCATTATAGAACTTCAACCCCATTAAGCAACTTCTAAATAAGGTATAAAATGGACGAAGTTTGACATTTAATGTTTTTGTACAATGGAACAAAATTAGGGGATTAGGACTTTACAATTTTTTTATCTTAAATTTTACCTGTAAACAGGGGCAGCTTCTATATACATACAAACAATTTGAAGCATTAAATATGATGATTGTAGTTTTATTAATTTAAAATTATTTTTCTTCATAATCTAAGAAAATCATTTTATTCACTTTTAAATTTTTTTAGTTTAATCAAAAAACAAGTCTCCATTAAAAATAATAGAAATCCATTATCTAAATTCACTGCCTTTTTCTTCTTAATTTTTAACTTAAATTTTGAATGATGTTCAAGATTCATAATCTTAGAAAAGTTTTTTATGCCCACACACACAGTGCTTTTTCCTACATCTTTTCAAATACAGAAGTGTCAAAATTTCTTGGCAACTTTCACATATCAACTGAAGTCATTCTGGATTCAAATCTTTATGAAATTTTTTGACTTTTCATTCTACAATTTTTCATCAATCTTTCGCTTTGTGCAAGAACTTGGTTCCGATTCTACCAAAGGTTTTATGCTTAATCAATTTGAATGAATTAAAGTTGAATATCATTATGGTCAGCAGTACCAAAGTTTGATTTAATTGCAGGCTTAAAATGCAATTATATCTATAGTTTAATGAGTAAAGGCAAGTTAAAATGATGCTACCGTATGGTACATGCCTTGTGGAATTAATGGTTATCTTCCATGACAAAAAATCCAATTAAAAAATGTAGAAATTCATGCACCATAAAAGACACCACATAATTTTCAATTGTCAGTAACACTCTTCTGTAATCAAATGATAATAATTAATTCAGTTATGTGTATCAGTAAAATACACAGTCAACTTTCAATTCTTTTTTGTTTTGACACAAAATTTTCAGTAACAGCTAATCCATACTCTTGCCAAGAAGCATGTTAATTGGCTTAAAACTAAACAATGCATGCTGAATTGGGAGAATATGGATAAGCATGTAGTCTAAGATTTGAATGGTTTATGTCAAGAGTTTGAAGACCAAGTATGCGATATTATTTATCACATTCAGCATGTAAGCTGTCAAATGAATGAAACTTGAACTTTATCTTAGGAAAAATCAAAAGGCGAAATCAGAACTTTAAAGTCTTCATCTAGTCACTTAATCCCTGTTCATAAGCTCTATTTAATATACTCATATCATCACTAAAAACCTCACAATTACATACAGAATACACATGCTCCAAAATACTAGTAAAAAAACCCTAGTCTTTTTGCATATGTTCTTTTAAAAATGCTTAACCATCTAGTGGTACTCCTTGGCACAACCAGGAAATTTTCATTTATGTATATAACTATAATGGCCTTTTCAGCTATGGAATTTTATCCTTGAAATTAAAAGAAAATTGCATTCAAAAAGCTGTCTTTAAAATGTATGTTAACTGGAAGTATTTGGAAATAATTTGCATAAAATGTTCTGTATTTTTCTTTACATGTTGGAATAATTTACCTACATATAAAAATGCTAATATCAAAAATTGTTTAGAGATGTCACATAAAAAAAGTTTGGTATACTAAAATCTGTAATTTTATTGAACATATTTCATATGTTTTAGCACATGTAACAATATTTTTTATTCATTTAACTTGAGATAACATCTTATTAATTTTATTACATATGTTCTTGTTATTACTTATAATCTTCTAAGCTAGATAAACAAGAATTGTCATAAGATTTTCTTTAAACAAGTTAAGAAAAAAAAAGTATCAAAATTTACATATATATAGACACACACACACACACGAGAATGTTGGTTTGTGGCATAAATTACACTAAACCATCCTGATTTATATGGACTAAATTATCCAAAAAACTAAGTCAACATACAGTCGCTTACATGCTTAACAGTAAACTTGAAATAATGATAAGAATTTAAATATTGCACAAAAAAAGTTCAATTTTTTTTTAGATTGAAACATAGTAAAAGTTTTATCTGCATAACATCAATATTGTAGAGGTTTGATTCCACTAGGATTCTTACCCAGTCACTGCTTCCATGATAACACAAGAAAAGGTTAGTTACTGTTCTTTAGCACCCAAACTAGCCTGTTTGATCATATATACATCCATCTATCTCTCTCTCTTTTTTTTTTCTTCCCCTTTCTTATTAAATTTGCTTAAGTGTGCTCAAAAGTGTAGACATTTAAGTATTCTTGTTGTGTCAAGAAGGACATTGGTTTAGCCACAAGATGGTTAACCACTCAAATATTAGAAAATATACAGAATGTAACAATGTTTCTTTCAGTGTTGCAGATCATGTGCTCTCTGTATGTAACTGTGAGGTTCCAAGTGACTATTTTAGTATGCTAAGTAAAGCTCATGATAAGTTGTAATTGTAATAAGAGAAAGCCTGTTGGTTGCTAAACTGAAAACAGTTTTAAACCATTGACGGTTAGTCTATACTATATGCATCAAACTGTAAGTTGTCTATAATTTTATTATTGTTGCTGTCTTTGGCTGGTGAAATTTAGATGCTTCACACTTACCAATGATGCACGAATCACACGAGTGTCTGAAAAATCATTGTTGGCCTGAAAACACGGGAAAAATCAATCATATTTTATTGTAGCAGATATTCACTTTAGACTATTTAGCTTTTTAAGACACTAAACAAATTGTTCTTCTTAATGTTCTTATATTCTGCAATTCTCAAAACAACTGCCTTCCAATGTTCATAATAATGTGTTAAATGTTTGAAATTGTTCTAACATTTTTAACATAATATTTAACTGTGAAATGTAGCTAGTAGCTGTACAATGACACAAAAATTCACTAAACATGGCATCTTGTTACAAATGATAAGGGTAAAAAAAAATATTTTCAATTTAATTATGAACATACGAGTACAGCATTAATTCTAAGATCATTTATCATAATTTATACTTACAACTTGAAAGTCAATCCAGTATTTATACTGAACAGTGTTTCTAAACCCTCTTTGATGAGGAAGAAAGCAACAGAAACTAGGTGGAAGAATAAAAGGAAAAACTCGAAAATTAAGAACATCCTGAAGCACTTCAAACTGACCAAGGGTAGTAGTGTTCTCTTTTATAAGTTTCTGAATAACCACTTCTGCTAACTTCCTATAATAAAAATAATACATAATTAGTTCTGTACTACCACTTAGGGCATCTGAATTTGGAATTAGTCTATTTGGCTTAAATTAAAAACCCTAGCCTCTGTGCATACATGAGAGTTCAAAAATGAAATTTAAAAATAAATTTTTGATTAGTTGGTTTTAAGAGTTTTTAAGATTAGTATTAAATAAATAATTCATGATTGAAAAACATGTCACAAGTCTCAGAGATTCAAATTAATTAATTGTAATATTAAATAATTATTTCATGTTTGAATATTCTGATTAAGCATTAATATAGTTGGTTTGATTGTTTTCGAGTTTCATGCAAAGCTAATCAAGGATTATCTACAATAGCTGTTCCTAATTTAGAAGTGATAAACAAGAGAAAAAGTAGCTAGCCAACACCATCTACTGCTAACTCTTGGGTGACTCTTTTACAAACATGAAGTGGAATTGACCATCACATTATAGCACTCCTATGGCTGAAAAGGAAAGCAAATTAAGTTTTAGGAGACATACTCATAACTTGCAGATTGTAAGCAGAGTAACTTAACCACAAGGCCATGCCAGACCTACGAATTTAATACAATCAGAGTTGTATCAGAAGGAAATGGACATTTAACCCTATCATGACCAGTGTGCACCTTTTATTTATTTAGTGCATACCTCTGTATCAAATATCAATAAATAAAAAAAAACAACAAAAAACTATTTCAACAATTATTTTCTACTGAAGTATTTTAGGATTGACATTTTAGCAACATGTAATGTTTAGTTAACAAATGTTACAAAGAACATGAAAACAATTATTAACTTTAATTTCAGTGTAGATAGAGGTGGCTTGCCAGCAGACAATACAATTTAAAGGTTTCAGAATTTTCCTACTTATTCCACTTTCTCAATACAGTGCTGTAGTAACTGAACCAACCTGTATGTATTTGGATACAATTATTTAAAGCTCTGGATACAACTGTGGTGATCAACAGTGAGATAAACGTATATATTGGACTTATTTTAGTATATATTATTCTAAAAAATAACTTGCAAAACTAAAATATAGTTTACTTTTTTACACACAGAAATGAATGCAAGAGTTAAGTTATGAAAATTCTTAAAACTAGAAATATTCTAAAATATTTGATATATAACAAGCGAAACATTCTGCCACTTTTGACATTTTGTTGCTACAGATATTATTAACAGATAACTTCCTATAAGATTACTGTAATTAAATCAACAGTAATGAAGCTGCTAATAAATAAAACATAATTTTGATTAGATGATACTGACTATTTTTGTTTGGGAAAAGTATTACAGTCTCTGTTTTTCCTTGGTTGTAGGTGTAGTTACTATGCCAGGACCAATTAACATCTCAGTTGAACATCCTGACCTATGGCCACTAGTCCACATCCATTTTTGTTGCTTAATAGGCAATAAAAAGTATGCAAATATTTTCACTGCAAGCTATAAAAGAAAGTTATACTGATGCACTAGCCTCATCTGGTGATTTCAATCATTAATTGCCTCAAATCCTTACCTACTACAAAACTTATGTTGGAGTTCCACCTAACAGACTTTAGAACTACTTCTCTAGCACTCAGTACAATTCCTCTTTTTCAATTTTATTTGCTTTTGTAAAAATACATGTGAAGAAAATCTACAAACACAGATCTACACAGAAATTTTTCCAGGGAAAGGCCAAAGTCAAATTCAAGAAACGATGAACCCACCTTCAACTCTGCCATTACAATCAAGAGAACAGGCAGGCTCCTACAGTTAGAGATGATGGGTTCAATACTTTTAAGGTTAGTTTAAGCACATACTCCATAATAGTAAATTATGTTTGAATCTGACCATGTTCTCTAATGGGAAGTATGCAAGACTGCATCAGTCTTTTTTATACACTGCTGCCAATATTACTGACAAGTGATAATTTGTTGACCCTGATCACATTATGTTAAGGCCAGGGAATGTCAGCAGGATATCACTAGCCTCTTTGATGACATGAGTTGGAGGCCACTGTAATAGCGATGTTTCTCAATATTTAGCTATAGGGTAGGTATCTAGAGATTTTAAGTAAAGCTGCTGAAACAAAAACTGGTGAATTTTATTAAAATTAAAATTTAAGTTCAATAAGTAGTGTGAAATTGTGAAACGAGTTAATAGCTTGTAAATTCATATACATATGCTGAATGAATAAAGAAAGAATGTTTCTAGTTTTCTATGGGATTCAGTGCTCTCTTGCTTTCCCAGTGGATGCCATGTCTATGATGGCATTCTATACAAGTCACAATAAAATATAGTCAAAAACAATAAAAAAATATTAAACTACAACAAGTAGTGATTATTAGTAGTAAAACATTATAAAATCGATAATAAAAACATACTGACTAACATAATCAAATCAGAATTATCATGAAGATGGTGAATCTAACTAGAATTTGAAAAATTATGCCAAGCTAAATGTATTTTTTGGTTTCAATTTAACTATTAAATATTAAGTTACTTCCCTTAAAACTAGTTTTCTAAGTGCTTACTCACCAATTCAACTGCAGCTAATAAAAATGAAATTAGGGAAAGTTAAATGCCAATAAACTGCTTACTATTTGTCTAATATTTTTTCATAGGTGCCACAAACTAATTTCTATGTATCCTACATTTATCTGAGTTTTACAGCACTAAATTGAAGGTTAATAGTCTTCACATGTGTCAGGTGTCAATTTAAGTTTGATGCAAATATTAAATTTAGTTATGTTTAAAAGCAATAGTTTACTGCAGGCTTGTTTCTGTAACTGTGTAGTTCCACTGTTGGGAATTGGTGCTTGTTGTATTACTGCATCATGTTACTAAAACCTTTTAAGTATTTTTCTTGTTTTGACTGAGTATTGTTGTATCATAAGATCCCATACTACATAGCTTCAGTCAGGCTATAACTACATGTGTACATGTATTTATAACCTGACTGAAGCCTAAATGTGATAATAAACAGTGAGAAAAAACATTTGTGTATATGTCTTCTTTTAGCATATATCATTTTAAAACAAGTGGACTATCTTGTTGTTTTTTAATTGTTGAAATTTATCACCAATAAGTCACAGGCATCTACTGTAAATCATCCAACCCACACATACATAAACACCTGACATTGACAAGCTAGCAAGGATGATATAGTGGTAACAGGTGACAGAAGATGTGAACAACAGTAGAAATAGACCTATATACACACAGCTGTAGCAGTGATGAAAACATTGTAGAGGTCACAACACACTATATAATCATGTTGACTGACACTGAGAGAGAGAGAGAGAGAGAGAGAGAGAGAGAGAGAGGTGACTGCTTGAATAAGCAATTTCACTGTGGTTTTACTGTGGTGAAATTGAGATATGGAATTACAAATACAAATGTTTGCAGCTGCTTACTTAGAAAATCTCAGCTTTCTTGAATGTACTGTGCATGAATTCTGTTTAGAGAAACAACCAAAGAAAAGACTGAGTTACTGGTGATGTATGTGTAAAGACTTTTTACCCTGTTTCAGTAAGAACTTGATGCATTAAAGATAAATGTCACTTGTAGTTGTGACTTTATAACTATATGACATAGTTTACTCGTATTAACATGCTCATTTATTCATATCCTACATTCCTTTCTGAACATCTGAACAAAGAATGAATTAAACCACAGTTTAATACCAAGTATCAGTAAGTCATTCAAACAATTTAAATAAAGCAACTAACCTTATTATAGAAATATCAAGAAAGCGATTTAGTGCGGAATAATATTCCTGACGAACTAACTTTACAGCTGCCATTCTGGTTTTGTGATAAAAACTAGTGTAAAATTTACGGGCAAAGAAAGCCCTATGTGCTGCAATGTGTAACTCTTCAATATCCTGATCTTCAAACACAGCTGGACCCTACAAGACAAATAAAACATATTTTCAAAGCACTATACACATTTTATACACATTTATTTTCTGCACTGACAACAATGTCAGTTTACACAGAAATGTTAAATTATCCACTCATGTAGCCCTCTGTAGAGATATTACGTTATTATAGAAATAATATAGTTTTTATTTGCATAAAACATCTCTTTCATTTATGATTAATGTCATTTTGAAATTTGACTGCACCAGGAGAGTTCAAGAGAAGACAAGGTTGGGCAGTTAAAAGATTACATGTAGTTTCAAGTCACTGTTAATGAAACCCTTGTCCAGAAAAATGGAAACAGGGATGAAATGGTTTTTAATGATCATCATGGAAGATAGCTTCATTTTCAATTCATAAACAAAGACCCTGAATAATAACTAAGGAGAAAAGAAGTTCCTTTATTAGTAAACAAAGATACACATAAGTTAAAACATGGAATGCTATATATTTCAAATGTTACTGAGATTTGGAAACTAAATAAAACTTTGTGGAACACCAAAGAAAGTTTTTTACCAAAGTTCATTATATGTGACAACTTTTCAATACAATGATGCAAACTTTGTTAAAATATGAACCTGCTTTAGGTGATACATTCCAAACTGGGTTAGGAGATTCATTGATTAGTACAGAAATAACATCCAATTACTTAAGACAACATTCTTATTAAAGCAAAAAATGATATTTAGATAAATAGTGGTAGTGAAAATGGAATGAT
The DNA here is from genome assembly GCF_004210375.1 of Tachypleus tridentatus. Lineage (NCBI taxonomy): Eukaryota > Metazoa > Arthropoda > Merostomata > Xiphosura > Limulidae > Tachypleus > Tachypleus tridentatus. Next base: position 97,673,559 of record NC_134826.1, read on the forward strand.
ATTAATGAGGGAACTCTATGCCAGTGCAGAAGCCAAGTAGCACTGTCATATGTTGAAAATATTTTTTACAAACTACATCTTAAATTAATTAATATGCTTTTGGGCCTAGTAGAAATGCTAGCTTGCATGGATGATTTAAATGAATATTTTTGTAAGATCCTACAGATGCTGAAATGCATGGATGACTGGCTGACATCATGAGAAATTACATATATGGGCTGAATCAAATTGGATATCTGCAACATTAACCTCCAGGACTCATTGCACATAGAATGCATGAAACAAAAACCCATGACTGAGGTAGGATTATGAGTCATGTGCAACACATGTAAAGATTTATGTCAACTGGTCCTACTCAAATCCAAAGTCACTCACTATTCCATACAACCCTAGCCATACTACTCTGCACAAAATCAACCTCTTAGGCCCAAAACTATTGATGTGTAGTAGCAGTGTATAACCAAAGCAACATCATCCTTTAGATAGGAATGGACAAAGGCTGGAGTGAATGTATCACTTAGTGATATCCTAAGCAACCATAGTTCACAGAACAAGCAGAACTAGGACTAAACGATATCAATCTCCAAGACCCACCTCATGAAGGTGGAATGACTGAGTCACTAAGTAGAAGAGAATATATCCCTGTATGACTTATGGTCAGCTGTGTAGTGAGAAAAAAATTTTTTTTTGTTGATGTACCAATAAGTAGCATGTTTGGACAGGCAATACACAGTATTGAGCAGGATCCTAGACCTAAAAGAAACATGTATCTGTAAACAAAAGTAACACAGAGGGAAAAGGAAACTTACTTAGTCACAGATAAACTGATGATTGGAGGATGGTGACAGGTGGAAGGCAGTGCCTCAACAAGGAAGAAACAGCCATCTGATGATGGTAGTGAGAGATGAATGTATGAGTTGTTGTCCACATGCCTGACTGGGCTGGAAGCCACTGGATAGTCACTAGCACTGTTGGCATTGATGAATACAATGGTGAGCCAAGTGATAAACCAACAGCCCCTGGAGAAAGGAACAAGCAAAGGATGTGAAGCAGGTAGAGAAGATGGGACACGAGAAGGCTGAAACAAATGACCAACCAAAAGAAGAAAGAGTTGAGTGTTGCTTCACGGATTCAATATGCCACTCCAATGATTCAGGAATAGTTACAAAACCAGAATTACAGAGAAAGGAAGCCAGCCTCAGGTCATAAAGATATGTATAAAGTAGACAAATTTGAGACATGACAGCATCACTACCAATAACAAAGAAAACAAGTGTAAAGGGATAGGGCTGAGGAGGATAATTATGCTAATGTGGAGGTACCTATTCATTCGTTATCATCCAAAAATCCCTCACGAAACCAGCGAAGAGCTTTAGAAAGTAGGTGTATGGAGGAAAGGTACTATAGGAGTGGAATACATGTATAGAATCATCAAGATCTGCCCCACACAAGTAAAAGTAACTAAAGCTGCTTGGAGTAGAAAAAAGGGATGGCCAGCTTGATTGTAGGCCAATGAGATTATGATCAGGGACTTGTTGTAGATGAAATTCAATTGAGAAATGAAATGTTCAGCATGTACCCTGATAATAGGAAAAGGAAGAAAAACAAGGTAATTGGACAATGGGATAGTCATAACAAGAAGTGGACAAGGTCGTACAATACTGGGGAAACAATAAAACATAAACGTGAGAAATAATTTCCAAAAAGAATGAGGGAGGCCTAGCTGATTCTTCAAGAAAGACACCGACATACATAACATAGGTAGGAAAAAGGCTGCCAAAATTATCCTCATCACAAACGGGTTCTACAGAGACATGCAAGGATAAATCTTTTGATGAACGATGGGTTAAAAATCCTCAGCTGAAACCATCACTCTTATCTGAAGTTGTAGCATAATATTCCAAGTACACAATTGATTGTGAACAAGTCATAAACACAAAAAAGTAAAAATAAAATGACAAAAAATTGTAAGTTAACTTTGAAAATAAGCTACAATCATTAAATTGCTGAAAAAAAAAGACTAGAAATGTGAAAGCACTATTTTGTAAGGAAAAAGAAACTGTGTGAAATCAACACAAATTCAAAATATTCACACTAGACAAGTGTTCAATGAGAAGTTATGATTATGTGAAACTAAATAGGAGTATTCTACATCAGGGGTGTGTGTTGCACTATTATTATTTGAGAGTTGTCATATGATCATGTACATGTGAATATGCAAGGAATCATGTTGATCATGGTGTAGATGGGAGTTTCTAGACAAGTGACAAAAAATACACATGTAGAACAGCACTAATGGAGGTTTGGTTTTTGAAATTTATGCAAAGTTACATGAGGGCTATCTGTGTTTAACAGTAAATACTAGAGAGAAGGAAGCTAGTCATCACCACCAACTGCCAACTCTTGGACTACTCTTTTACAAATGAATAGTGAGATTAGCTGTAATATTATAACACCACTATAGCTGAAAGGGCTAGCACATTTGGTAGTATGGGTATTTGAACATGAAACCATCAGACTATGTGTCAAGTGCTCTAACCACATAGTCATATCAGGCCTCATTGAGTGAGAAAATCTATTACGCATGTAGAGGCAAGATACTGCATCTGAAGTCACAATTTCGTCTTTTACCTGTTATTGCTGCACATAATGCAATTGTTTTCAATTGGATACTATTTAATTATTTTCACTTACATACATCTTAATCTGCAAGAGTTTTGCTACATGAAAATCAACTTGTCACTTTCAGTCCATCTTCAATAAGTATTTTATTTTTAATATGGCTTCAAACCCATATCTTGACTCTTTCAATCCATCTCTAATTAATAATTACACCTGTCTTTCCAAACAGTAAATCCTTAAACCTTTTGTTTTTGCAAAAATTGAGTGCCCACATACTAGATTTAACCTAGGAACACTATATACCTTCCCTAAAAAAACTGACAACCTATATCTGATGTTAAGTTTATAAAAGCAAAGTAATAAACAAAAGCTGTTATTCCAAGATATTTAATTAGTTTCTACCATTACTTATACTGACTAATAAAAACATAATTCTCTTCTATAAATGTAGAATTTATAATTACACATGTTAATAGCTATGTCTTTAAATTCTAGGTAATTCATCAATTAATCCTTCCTTCCAAAATAAACTAATTTTCTACACACAGTTACAAGACATGATAGTGTTCTTCAAAAATGATAAAAAACAACAACTTTAAAAAGGTCAAAACTCACCTGGCCACAAAAATCAGCATCATTTCTATGTCGACACAAGTTGTCAATATCAGTATTGGAAAATCTTTTAAAATGACGAATTCCTCCCATTCTAAGTGTCTTACTTAAGAAAAACAAAAAATCTTGTTAAAGATTTTGAACAAGTAATGTATTAAAGGAACAATGGCATGACTTAGAAGTATTAAGGTATGCCTTAAGGACTGTCAATTAGAAATTAGCCATAAAAAGAGAATTAGTTCTAATACTATTCAAACTATTATAAAGATTGTGTGATTTACATCTGAATTTACAAGTTTCTATAAAGTAGTGTTGATCTGTTTTTATGTAGTCTCAAATTCATCAGGATTAAGTTTCAAAATGGAAAAGATTGCAAACAACTTCAGGAAAACACATCAACACAACAATAAGTAAGTTTTAAAGGATAATAACAATCCAAAGCCACACATTACACACACACACACACACACACATATATATATTTAATATGCAAGAAAAATAAAAGTCTCTACATGAAGTATCAATGGAACAAATGCTGTTCTTATTGGCTTGTTAATTATAGTATTCTAAACTGTTTACGTACGAAAATGTTTGTGTTTCCATAAGTTTCTGGCTAAATGATTTATAATGATCTACAAGTCAAATAAATACAGTAAAAAAGAACACATTTAAATAATATAATTAATCAAACTAATTACTGTTGGGATTCTATATGAATTTTACTTACAAAATGAGTTATTTCACCAAATTTGTCTAGACAATTCTTCACATTGCACGTTGATGAAAGCATAAACTAATTACTCAATATGATGAAATATGTCTCTAATGGTAGAGTGAACTGTGTAATAACAAATCAACAATCTGAAGGTCATTATCATAGTTTGAACAAAATGTGTACATTTAAAGTTCTAGACTTTGACAGCTCTACATGTTCTTTTTAAAGTACACAAAATGACTTCTTACATAGCAAAGAAAGCTATAACTTGAACATACAGTTAGTTAACTGAAGCTTACTTAAATGGTGAGTTTACTATAGCTGTCACTAAGTATGATTCATCTGGAACAGGACTGGTCTGAAGGTAGAATTGATGTTTATTGAGTTGTTCTGATCTCTCTTCTTCTTGCAGTAGATACTCCACAAAATTCCTAAAGCAGTTTGTGTGAAAAACAACAGCAATGTCATACATATAACACAGAAAGAATTTTATTCAAGTTTTTAAATATACACGTTTGGTCTCACATTATAACGTGCAAGTAAACAAACTCTTTGTACCTATTCTTAACCACTTTGGTATAATTACAACATCTGCAGCACTGAATGAGTAAATGAGGTACAACTGTTTTACTAGTCATTAAACGTTGACATGAAAAATATTGTTTGTTTCATTTGCAATAATAGTTTCAAATCACCTTGTTGTAGATCTAGTTCTCCCATTCACAGAGAAGATCTAGTTAGGATTAAGGAAAAGTTTATTTTCAGCACAAAATCTCGTGGAGATTTGAGCTTGCTTCTTTTACGACCATTTCTTTGTTATCTGTTATGTGAGATTACTAGGTACACGGTGAATTCTTTCAAATAACTTTTTAGTAACTAATATACATACAGTATTTACTCCTAACCTAACTAAGTTGCATATTTAACAAGATTTTTCCATATATGTAGCTTTAATATTTCTAATGAAATAATTCTTCCATAAACATACTGGTTTAATCAGTAATGAAAAATTCTGTTAATATAAGTTTGTTAAAGAAATTCAAGAAGGTTGTACACTGAAAATTAACCAAGAGTTTACTGGTTCTACACAATGACTAAAATTTCTGCATCAGTTTTTGCTTTTGCAACAAAGATACACAGGATTTTCAGCAACACAACACATTGTAAGAAAGCATACATGTACACATATATTTGAATTCAACTTTCAAAGAAGTCAAATGACAACTCAATTAAATCTTTCATTTTGATGCATTATAAGACTAGTGTGAAGCAAACTGTAATTCAGAACAATTTCAATCAGGCTAACACAGAATATAAAACCTTAACTAGAAGTCAATTTATTTTTAGAAATTAATTTTTTATAAAATAAAACAATATTTGTCTGGTAAGAATACCTGCTAAATACACCCCATTGGGAAGATGAAAAAACCAGCAGATTCTCACTTAGTGGTTCTCCAGCCATAGAAGAAACATTGTAAACATATCCCCCACATGCATATCTGAATGAAACAAGAAAGAGAATTAACAACAAATAACACCACAAAGTCTAATGCAATGTACTTTTCAAAAACAAAATAACAAAAATGTACAAAGATGTTTCTACCAGGAACAATGCAAAAGATAGCTGAAATACTTACTAGAAAAAATATATTAAGAAATTAAGTGCTACCAGAAACAAAACTTTCCCAATACCACAGTTTAGGCAAGCTAATTAGTTTTAAGAAACAAAGCACAAAGACTTATCTTTCAGAAACACATCAACAAAAATTAAATGAACTTAAATTTTCTGAAGAAAAAAAATATTACCAAAAACTTGAAGTGTGTTATTTCCTACCTAAGAAACTATAAAAATAAAAGTGTTTTGTTAGACTTGAAATTAAAATGACAATGCATTGAAAACCATTAAAATACATGCATGATTCCAAAACTGAACTCAATCAATAAACAGAGCATTAACATAATAAGCAACAATATATTAACTGAAAAACTTGAGATACAAAATCTCATCAGTTTTTGATATATGCATAGAGATAAGACAAAAACTACACCATGTTACACAAGTCATTTTTCATTTACCTATTAAAACACTAAATGTTAACCAAAATATTTCCTCAAAAGACACTTATACATTACTTATTCTGTAGTCACAAACAAAGAAAGCTACATATTATATACACGTACATACATACAAATTACGTATAACAAGAGACTTAATGGTTTATCTCAATCATACTATACATTAAAATATAATAATGAAAACTAGCCCTTATGATTCAAACATATTTAAAGTCTTTTGTTAAAACACTCTAAAATTAAATACATTCATTTCATCTGAAAGCTAACTGTTCCATAAACTAACCACCCATTTATAAAAAAACATAGCTGTTTTCAATGAAGATAATGCCTACCTAACAAAAATCTGCATCTGTATCTCCTAGTCAAACCATTCTCAACATTAAGAACGAAACAAAACAAATGTGTTAATGCTAGCAATTGCTTTAAGAATCTTAAACAACTCAATCAAATCAAACTATTTTTCAAGACAAAACAATTTCAGATATCTGAATCTGTCTTTACATGATAACTTTCCATCCTAAATATTACCTTGATAGCTCTCCTCCTTACCCTTTCCAACAATCCAATGTTCCTCTTACGGTAAGGAACCCAAGTTTGAAAATAATACTCCAAACATGGAATAAACAATGACCTATACAATGAAATCTTAACCTCTTTATAATTGTATTCAATATCTGCTTGCATTACTTACAAGATTGATCAACTATAACAAAAGATACTTTTCTTGCATAACACTTTTATGGCTATTTTCCATCAAACTGGTAGTCATAATTCAATTAATCAATTAAGCCATAAGCTCCTCTGATGGTACTTTTCAATCAATTTCTGTAAATTTTATGTTTACATTCATTTTACCAGAAACCCAAATACGTTGGAATCAAAATGTTTACCAATCAAAAATAGTGTTATAAAAGTTATATTTTAATGTTGTGACTAAAATATTAACTAGAGGGAGCTGTAGGTATTAAGGTAGCATATACCCTTTAAATGTGAAAAAAACATCACAATTTATTTTGTTGCATATTTTAAATCCTTAGACCTTTAGTTTCAACATCCAGTTTTAGCAGAAATAAAAACTTTAAGAAAGTATGAAAAATATTTTAAATTTAATTGCCTTTATAAACATGTCATTCCTGTAGCAACCTATCCAAATCTGTGTTTATCATTGTTTTGAAACACTTTTAGCTAATTTGACTGTAATTCCCCCTGTTTATGAAAATGCTACATTCTTGTTATTCCCCTTTAAAAGTAATGGACTGTGCCAATAACTTTCCATTGATGAGTCAGTCACAAAGGTCAAACTTTGTGTTCAACAAAGAAATAACTTTTACTAATTCCTGTGGTTCAACTTGCCATTAAATATGATTATTCCTATGGTAGATTGAGAATATTTGAGGATAAAACAAAAGCATGGTCCTCAGAAATCAAAGAACTGGAAGATTCATGATAACAGGTCGGCTAGAAACAAATAACTGAAAGAAGAGAAGATTGGTAGGTTTAGTAATTATACAGTTGAACCATACATTTGTAATTGTATATCACAAAAATGAAGCCACATCTCATCTACATCAGACAACACTACTACCTTATACTCAACTGAATGATTATAGCCATCTTTGTGTGGAACTCCTCCAGGCAAGTGTCTTTAAGGTGGACGACCCAAATGGCTTGAAACTGGAAAGCGGTAAGGACTCCCATACTCCATTAGAACAGAGGAGGATGAAAAAGCTGTCGACAGTTTGAAGAAATGTAATTATCTGAGACAGTGTAATAGCTGACCATGAAACCATATTTTGAAAATCAGACTACCAAGTTATTCACTATGTGCATAGCAGGGATGGGCAACTATCTTCTTCTGTTTTAGCCATACAGTCTATGGTTGATATGGTCTAAGACAAATATGTTTATGAAGCAAAACATCACGAGGTTATTCACCTACAAGCAGTAATGTGGAACACCCCATCCTCAAAATATATAAAGCTTATATCCACCCCCTGACAGAATACTATTGTCTGGTTACATACAACATGTCCAATAAGACATTACACAAGATTCAAATACAACAGAACAAAGTAATAAGAGCAGCAAATTGACTGCCAATATACACACCTGTCAACTATTTACACAAAAATCAGTAATCTACCCACCGTTAGAAATAGGCTTACCAAATTAGCACACAAATACTACAAGAAAGCAGAATGCAAAAATAAATTAACTACATAATTATACATAATGCTTCCATAAAATACACTTCCCCATATAACTTATTTCAACAAGCACAAATCACTTAATACACACAATACGCTTTCCCCCCATACAACACAAACATGGCTTCCAAAACCTCTCAGCATAACAATAAACAACACACAATAAACAAATTATTATGTATTAATCTTTAATCATGTCTTTATTCGATTTCAACTTTGGGCACAGGACAGGTAGATAATTTGGTGCCTGTCCTGTGAAAGTGGGTTTTCTCAGAGTACTCTCATTTTCCCCAACAGCAAATTCTTAGGCACTTGGACTTATTAATCCCAGTCACACCATGACCCTGATCTTGGACCATTTGAGAAATGTTTCATCTACCACCTGCTGTCTTGCTTTTTCTTGGTCTTCCTTCTTCAGTCAAATCATTGACCATCACATTAATGTCATGCCACCAGCCCTGCTAGTCTTCACTCTGCCACCTTGATCTGACCACACAGCTCCAATATTGTCAAAATCAATCAAATATATATTTCATGTTGAGAACCATAACTAGCAAAAAACGTCCAGAACAACCAAACAAAAATCAACACAAAGCATACAAACAATAACTCTAGCTTAAATCAAATCACGAGCAGGGAGAAAGAAGATACTGGTATCCCCAACCCCAGTTGAGAAAGTCAATTTTCCTTTAAAACTAAATACCTGTCATGATTTAGTCATGTACTGGTCAACTTAAAATTCTGTGGGTGGGATTGAAGAGGAACAAGAATGTTCTGAACACCGCAGTTGGGGAGAGAAGTCTCCTAGCTTGTCTCTCTTCAAACTAAATACCTGCCACAGAAAGAATGAACAAAAAGGCAATCACAATTTTGATAAAACCTGAAGAACCTTTTGATACTTGATGAAGGAATATCAGAGTTCAAAAAATTGGCAAGCACAGCTTCCACTGGACCACCAATACTGTTGGTGACAAGATGTACATCATTGAAAAAAAAAAAAAAAGAGGCACCTGTGAAAAGAAGGGACAGGTAAAAATCAGGAAGGGGAAGGATGGAAAATGTTGTCATATAGCCTCCAACTGAGACAAATGTGCAACAATATTGGTAACATAGCACACATTCTGCTTAAGGTGCACTTGTAAGTGTTGTGGATTGAGCATGAATTAATTTTCAGTTTTCCTTAGTTCAGACTAATTGTTCACATCCCAAAGTCTGTACCAATTTTCAGGAGTTTTCAGCCCTATTTACAGAAGTGATCCAGAATAAGACACTTCTTTTGTATTTCTTTATTTTTACAATATGCCAAATAGCCATAGTGGCAATGTTACACAACATGTGTAAATATATGTCTTTGTACCTATTTCAATATATTTTCACACAAAAAACCAGTATGGAGGAGTTTTTCTTGTAATAAAAAGCCCAAAATGTAGTAAACACAATGTTAAGGGAATATGCTACTTTAATGGTGACATTTAATAACATTGATCTATACCACAGTTATTTTTAAGTGTGACAAAATTTTCTTTCCAATATATTTAAGACAGTTGTGAAGTATATCAATTTCTTCTGAGATAAAAAGTTCAATCATTCATTGTTTTTGCAAAATATTTAGATATGCATTTGCTGTATTGAGTTACTTAGAATAAAGAAGTTAATTTGTTTTACGTTAGTGTTAACTGTAATGCAGGCCTGTTCAAGTGTTCAAGCTTGTAAAGACATTAGAATTCACTTTTTATAGTTTACAAAGACTGAACTTAGAATTATGTTTATCAAATAACTTTAAACACCCAACAATGAAAGAACAATAGTTATAAACAAGTGATCATGAAGATAACACAACATGTTACTAATAGTTAACTGAATGGAGTTGTTTTTATCTTGGCCATATTGTTTCTTTAAGAGTGAACATCTTTTCACAACAGAACACACAGCATGAGTAGCAATTTTGAATGTCAGATATTGTGGGTTTAAGAACCTATAATTGTTCATTAAGTTATAATTTAAATTCAAATGTGAAACTTAGAAACAAAAATCTGATATATGATGTATACCCAACTCTATATGGATCTTACTTCAAATATCTCTAGTTGTAACATTTTTGTCAAGCTGTTATAATTGCATCACATACATAAATATACACATATATAAATACATTTTTCTGTTTATTTTATTACGCACATGATTCATTTTTACTCACAAAGCACTTTCCAGAAGTGGTTTGGTATTGTTGGTATTTTGGTTTCTCCAGGAGTAGAATGGGAAAAAAGTCAGGCCTAAAGAACAAGGTTTCTCCAATTAAACCATATGGTTCTGTTAGCAAATACGTTAAAATACTAAAAAGTGTTTTTTTTTCAAACATATTCTAAAGAAGTCAAGAATATTTTGGACTACTTATAATTTGAAAGATATCAAATGGTTTTATGATAAAATAACATTTGCTAAAAGTTTCCAGGTTTGACAAAGTAATTTCTTAAAATTGTTATGGTAATTCAAGAATTAATCTAATGTACATTCACCTGGCCTCTGCAAAATCTAAAATTTCAAATATTCAGTACATGGAAAGTTTAGCATAGTAATTTGTTGCAAGTGAATTTATACAAGACATGGTGATAAAGTCTGAATGAAAATATTACATTTTATTTTCTTATTACAAGTTGATAAAAGGAAACTGATTTTCAAAGTAGTAGAACTATTGAGAAGGACAAGCTAAGTTGCAGAGGTAAATGAAGAAAGTTGGACTGTGCATAAATACAGAAAACAAAAACATTTATATAAGAAATAAACATAAATAAAATAAAATGGGTAAAATCAACAGAAGCATCAGTTATAAATCTGTATGCCAAAACTGCATGCACGGAGCACTTTCCTTCTATAGCTGACCAATAAGGAACAAGGTGCCAGAATGTGGATATTAGCACACAAGTTAAAGTTGGATACAATACAAATTTTTCATGAAACGGTAGATATGCTCCTTGACTAAAGATATTACAGAAAGTAATGCATATGGTTGAATTGGCACATGAACTCAACAAGATTTAAATAATTTCAGACTAGAAAACTTAAATGAAAATCTTTTAGTGATGAAATATCCACCACATTACCATTATAAAACAAATTATGGAACTCTTCCATTACAAAGAATATATACATGTGTGCGTATAGTATATAAATTTCTAAAGGCAAATTATTAATTTATCACAAGTTAGCATACTACTATTTCTGAAAATATAAAACTAGCACATAATTGTTCTCAATCAGTTTAAAGTACTTCTACTGCTGTTAAAAACAAATTATTAAAACAAACATCAGCATACAAAAGAAATGTTATTATAAAATGATTTATTAAAAGTATTATAAAATTCACTAATAATTATTGTCTTTACAGAAAGAATATAAATATTAAATAAATGAGTTTACCACTGAGTTTAAATAAACATCTAAAATAAAAGTTTATCACTATTTGTAAACAAATAGTATTAACTTACAATTCATCTATCACTCTTCTGAAAAATATGTTAATAAAAAATTAATGTACCAATGTTTTTTTTTAAGTGTGGTACCACTGCTTTTAAATAAATTCAATATATATATAACAAAGCAAGTTTACCTTTTTACCAAAACTTGAAAGAGAAATTTTACCATGTTTACTTTGGGAAAATCTGCTACCTTAAAATGTTTGACTGAAGTGATATTAATTTAGAAACAGCAATCCTAGCAACTTTACTACCTCTGTATTGTGCTAGTGCTGCAGCCAAATCATCAACATCTCTGAGTGGTAAATCTGCCCCACTGAGATTAATAGCAAAATCCCAAGTTCCCATTCTCAGTAACTCTTCAAATCCCTGCAAAAACATGTCCCAAAGTGTTCATTTCTACATTAATATTAAATCAACTATGAGGTCACAGTGTAAAAAAATATACTTAAAAGAAAAACTTCATATGATTCTGAAATAATTACAGATTGGTTTAGATAAATAATTTTTATTAGTATTCTAAGCTATACTGCATCACTATGACAAAACTTGCTTCCCATATTATGTGCTAGATATACATAAATGTTTCATTTTGCGTTTAATGTTAGCATTATGAATTAGGTTATATATATGCTATAAGTATTAAATTTACTCTTAAAAGCAACAGTTGTGTCAAGATTGTTTGTATAACTGTTTTACAAATTATTTATTGTGTTGTTCAGTTGTTATGAATTGAAGTTTTGTTACTTGAAAATTCTGAAATTTTCTCATTGCTTTAATTGAACATTGTTGTATCATAATATGTTGCAGTGCACAGAAAGTTCCAGGCCTATTTTGGCTATAAATAGCTATACAAAATGTAGTTTAAGCCAGAAAAAGTTAGTTATACAGATAGCAAGATCTAGAATGCATGATTATAAATTTAGCCATAAAGAGTGTAGAGTGGTGATTTCTAAAACAAATTATTACAGATTGTATTGTATATAACAGAATTAAAAAAAATTTGTTTTGTCATTTGCGTTGTAAAGTAAGTGAACAAGCCTATGTAAACTTTGATGAAAAGAAAATTAGTTAAAGCTCTGGATACAACTGTGGTAATCAACAGTATAAAGAACATTTGTATGCATGTTTCACTTCTTTTAAAACAAGGGTACTGTGTGGTGTTTATTTTTGTTGAAATGTATTGCCAACAAGATACAGACACTTACTGTAAAGCACCTAATCCATACAGATCCTGACATTATGCGATAGAAACTTTTAATTAATGTAATTTTATACTATGCAAAAGCTATGGTATTTGACAGTCCTGACTTTGTGTCCTTTTAACTCCAATTTCCAAAAATTAGTTTGGTCTGCATGCCTAAGAGTCTAAAACTAATTGTACTTTTATATCTTGTAATGTTAATTCTGTAATAATATATATATATATGACGTGTTACCAAAATAACAAATTAAGCATTTGTGAACCATCTGCTTCCAATAAATTCACACTGGTTTGGCATGTACAAATTGTCAGCTAAGACCATATTATTATAACATAAATGAAATAGCATCAGTGTAAAAACGCATCTACTTCAAGTTTTTGAACTAAGTTATCTGATTGATTTAGTAAATTTCAGAAGTGAGATCTGTTGAATATATAACACTTAGGAAGCATACGATTTCAAGTACATTTTTAAATGGCAATATTGTTATGTGATTTACACTCTTTTTAAAAATTACATACATTACATTTATTTTACTGCATACCTCTTACCAAAGTAGATGTAATTGTCACTTGCTTGTTTGACAAGATTATTCAAATATAAGTATATTAAAATATTTATGATACAGCAAATATTCTTGTTAGAAAAAAAAATTCTTCCATATGCACTAAGAAAATATGTTCTCAAATGGATTACCTTTTATAAATTTTATTTACTTTTATATACGTTAAAAAAATGTTTTATTCAAGCAAATAAGAAGAGCCTTTATGTTATGAAACGAAGCAAATTCAAAAATAGTCAGTAACCCAGGTAAAATTTTGGCATTTAGTATCTGATTTCTTGAAATAAACTGCAACACTAACAATTAAACTCAGTGCTGAAAATGTGTGCAGTGTTATTGCTAGCCATTGATGTTCTTGCTCAATTCTATTTGACAGTGCCCAAACCACTAGTTCATGGTCAGCTCTAATTAAATCTGTGTTTCTAACAGAAAGAAAAATATATATAGCTGATGCAATATTCAGAAGTTATCATCAACACATGTACTAATAAGTGTTTCATACACTTTTTTGTATATTAAAAGACAAAATAATGCTTAAGTAAATTAATTTGTTTAAAATCAAATGACTGAGATTGAGTAATTTGACCAATAAAATAAACTAGTCATTTAACATGTCAAACTTGCTAATTTTACATCACTATAATTTTCATTTGACAAAAGATATGCTAGATATAAGGGCGATGTTCAATTCTACATACCTCTAACTGTGCACGTACTATATCATATGAAGCCCAAGATGTTAAAAAGGATCGATCTTTGGGAAGAACCCGAATGTTGTTAGACTGGAGTTCCAGCATGTTAATTTTTGTTTCGAGCTCCTGATTTAAATATAAAAAACTGGATAATTAACATACTTAGAAATATCAATTTCTTTAAACTGAAGATGTGTTTATGCCAAAAAAACTTTTAGATATAATATTATTCTATGTTCAAATACCACAACTTTATCTCTCTGCTTTCAAACACTGATATTCTTGGAATAAGATTATAACCATTAACTCCCCTACTTCCATGATAATAAGTAGAAATATATTTATTAAATATTAAATGGTTCAAAAGTGATTTTACATTTCATAGTACAATGTATTTTGAAATTAAACAACTTCCTCACCTCTCTAACATTTCTTGCTCTGACATCTACATGAATAACGTAGAAGTAATAAGGTCGATAGATTAATTGCAGTAATTCCATCTATATGAGACAAGGCTTCATATAAAATCTCAATACAACATACAACTATTATGGAAAAGTAAGTTAATAATATTTTCTGAGAAAATATGTACATGATTATTAGAAACAAGGTCTCTGAAATTTGTGTTATAAAACATTTTTTTTTATATATACAGAATTTGCTCTTGTTATTTATTTATCTAGAAAATTACCTATAGTCTTTAAAATGTGTACTAATTATACTGCTCATACTGTTGTTTAGAGTTCCATACAAAATTAAAAACAGTACTTAAAAGTTTTCCTAATACATATGCATTATCAATAACTTCTTATAAGCTTTTAAATTAGTTTAAAACATGACATGTTATCAAAAATTTTAAACTACTGAATTAAGAATTGAAATTAATGTGAATTCTTAAAGTACTTAATAGTTTGTGAAATTCACTTCAAAAGAAAGTGATCTGTACTTTAAAAACTTCCTAATTCCAGAGTAAACTTTATTTACATCAAAATTTAAAACATTCAACAGCCACACTGCCAGCACAGATAGCCCTCAAGTAGCTTGGCACAAAACATAAAACAAAACAAACTATACCAAACTTTTTTCACTTTCACAAGCTGCAAATACCAGAGATTATTCTAACAATAATGTAGCAAAGAACTTCCCCCTGAAACATCAAAATTATAGAAGATACTTACAAGATCAATTTAAGTTGATGAAATATTTTACCAAACATAACTCATAAAACCTCATATCAAAATAAATGAATCCACAATATATTTTAACACTTTACGTAGAAAGTGAATGATTTCACTTTAGATTAAGTACTGCTTTTTTCACTATTGCATTAGGAAGTGTGAAAGAAGGCAAGTACTTATCAAAAATATAATTTCAGTACAGAAAAATTATAACCTCTGATAGGATACTTCCCTCCCATCACAAGAGTTGCTAGAATCCCACAATGAGAAGAAGGAGGAACCAGTGTGAAGTAATGAGAAAAATACCTACCAAAAGAATCTGAAGGAATCCCTGAAAATGAAAGATTCAGAACCAAAAATAAAAAAGATGAACTGTACCACTTCTGAATCATTTATACTCTTTGCCCATGTGCAAGACATAAGGGTGAATATAGAGAGAATCACATCTTGCTGCAAGATAATGTGGTAAGAAAAAGATTCTAACCAGGGCAAGCAAAGATAATTCAATCCAACAAGAGAAATGCTGGTAAACAATGATGTGCTCATGGGTGTAGTGTATCTATGGCATGGCAGACCATATTCCACAAGTCAACTACATTCAAAACCTCCTAGTGGGGTACCAACATCCACACAAGGATAGGACCAGGATCATACTCTCTTTATTTCACACCCAAGAATCAGAAATTAAGACTCATATCAATTCCTGGATATGACATGGTAATTATATCTGACCTATCAATCTGAGAATTGACATCTGGTATGAAAAGTATGTATGCCTCATAGAATCAACTTCCCCAACTGTGACACAGTCTAGGACCATCAAAAGGCAATAACATCCCCATAAGAAGAAAACAAGGAATAGCCAAGGATAGAAACACTGGTATGACCTATAACACAGATGAAGTAATTGGGAATGGAAACACTCCAATTAAAAGAAAAGGGCAAGGGGTGTAAGGGGTAAGAATGGGATATTGAAGTAGAAAGCATATGACGGTTTGACCAACACAAATGATCTATAGAAGTCACAAGGGTAGATTTTTGGCAGACTGATTCACCTGAGGCTCAGTAGTTTCAAAGGCCATAACAAATACATAATATCTCAGAAAATGTTCCAGACATAAATCCCCAGACACATTGAAGGTAAACTGGCCCAAGTCAAAATTGCTTCCCAATCTATAAAGTCCCAACGACAAAGAAACAAATGAAATGTGGACTAAAGTGGAGGAGAGAATAGTAAGGGTATCTGCAGAAAGCCCCCAGAAATTTTGTAGAGAGTCTCAGGTAAGAGATGTATGAAAGAATGATATTGTAAGAGGATGGTTAAGATACAATGTAGATTAGAATATTGGACATGAGTAGGACTAACATTTGATTTGAGAACTGCCCCCAAATAGGTAATGAGGAACCTAACTATTGTTGATCTAAAAATGGATAGTTTGCACAATTGGAAAGAAATAGTGAACTGATCAGAAGTCCTGAGGGGGTGCAGCATGCCAATTTCCTTGTTTAATTGCAAGATAAACTGATCAACATGTACCTGAAAGCAGAGAAGGGAGGAAAAAAAAACAAAAATGATTAGGAAGCTTGTTCACACAATAAGGAAGGACAAAGTGAATAGGATATAGAGAAAAGGGATAAAATATCAGAAACTTGAGACACAAAATCCATACAGACAGAATTAGATCTAGACGATTCTTCATTCTGTAAATGGGAAGGAACAGCAAACAGTCAAAGTTCTAATCATTCTGTATGGGTTTAACTGACTCAGAAGGAGCCTGTGGACAAAGGTAGACCTACATAACATTTGATCTCCCAATGTATAAATGCTGATAGATCCATCATTAGGTTGCCCACACCTAAGACCTATGAAATAATGCCTGTTACTGATACAACCCCTGAAGTGGTAAAATGAATGAAAATGAAGTAAAAAATGACCATTTCATATGGAAATAAAAATTGTCACATTGGAAGCACTAAGCATAAAATAGAGTACATCTGAACTCAAATGTTGCAAAACAAGAAGCGATAGTTTAGTAGAGTATTAAAGAGGGAACCTTATGCGTCATGTAAGCATATCATGTTTCTATTGTTGAAGAAGTGACGCATGATGATTTGAATTAGAGATACGTTGGAATTGTGCAATTGCAACATGGGAAAGTAGAAGGCTTTGGGTGTCTGGAAAGAAAAGTTTTGCACAATAGCTAATCTTGTGAGACAAGTACTTTTCCAGAAACATTTTATAATACACTGTTGCACTTCTTTATTACTTGGGATGGAAGATAATACTGACATTTTTCAAATTAGCAACATAATGCTTTTATCTTATGTAATAAACAAACACGTTAGTCTTTACTTATTTATAATGTGTGCATTAACATATTTGCCAAAGCATATATCCTTAGCAAGTCCTACTATGGCAGATCCTTTGTTAAGAGTAAACTGTATGAAGAGAGGACAAAAACAAAAAAATAATTTTATACCTAGCTTACAGGGTTTCTATTTTCATGCACTACTGACACATGTAAGGTTAATTATTACCCACAAATAAAAGCACAGTTGTGAGAAAAGAAACAAAACCTTAAGATCATATATAGAACTATTCCTACCACAGCTGGAATGTCTTGATGAATGAGTAGAACGAACCCCAGTCTAGTAGGAATCAGATGATGATTGGAATAAGTTAATACTATCTAAAGAAAAGAGATATAAAATGAAAATGAATCTTGAAAAATACAAGTATTCAAAGCATTACTAGTTTGTTACATTATACTTTATTATACTGAAGTTCAGTGTCACTTTCAACTGCTTCTGTAACACACATCATGTATACAATATATATAGATAAAGTTACAATATAATATATAGTTTAATTTAAACATGCACTAAACAGAAGTGTTATTTTTACAATAAAAGTAAAATGAAATGTCTTACTTGCCATTTTCAAAAATCCAACACAAATAATAACTTAAAAATTCCTTCCATATGATATGTAACTTAAAAATCCTGTTGTAATCATAATAGATGTAAGAACTTTAAGTTAATCTTCATATAAAATCAAATCATTCACAATACAAAGAAGCTGCTTAATCACCACATTTTGTAAAACCTCATCTAAAGCACACAAGTTATTACTTTTATTTTTTGCAACTGAATAAATAAATTGCAAGTTATTCTGTTATAGTGCTACAATTTTCTACACAGAAAATTTACACTTGATAACCAGAACTAAGATACTCTAATCTTGTAAAATTCAGTTAGTAAAAATAAAAAATTAACGTTAACAGTCAAATTCAAATAGATAGAAGGACAAAGAAATGTGAATGTGAATTACGCAACACAGTTGCCCCTCCCCATTCCAGTTACTTTGTTTTAGAGTGCTTGTATGGTTAATGGCAACTTACTCAAAATTTGGACCCTAAACTTTGCACTCAAGTTTAAACACTCCTTAAATAAAGGAATGAATGATATCAAAGTGTGTCTACACTGTAAGTGCCTGAAAAATCATATAATCATACTGTATAGTTATCTCATTATTTAAAATGCAAAAAGTGGCAGTTTCTTTTACAAACTAAATAAAACTTACACTTCTGATGAAATGCTTTGTTCACCCAAACACCATGAACTGGAAGAGATTTGAAACTCAATTTTTTCTTCTTTTCCTAGAAAATTAATTGTCCTCATATAACTTCTATATTAAAAATTGTATTCCAACAAGGTTAGCAGCTTTGTAGAAATTCATACATTTAGAAGAAAAAACACTGATCTACTGCTGTATTGAACTTTATTGTTCCTATGTACAAGTTCTATGTTCAAGCAAATCAATGTCAAAAATACAAAAAAAAAAAAACTTTTCTTACGAAGGTATAATCGTTGGAGAAAATGTGTAAAACTAATATGTTTTTCACCACTTTCTCAAGCCAGTTTAATCAAGAACCAGTTCTCTTCTCTTTCATTCACTGTAATATAAGTATAATATCTTATTTAAATAACTCTAAAGTTAGAAATAAATTGCATTTACTACTACATGATAAACAGATAGATGTTTTGAACAGAGCTTCAAAATTTCACATTTCCTTAAATAAAAGATACAGAAAAAACATAAGTGAAATTGAAATTAACATGAATGATGCATAATGTCAGAAGTGAGTGTTGTACTTCATTAAATAATATTAAAACCCATAAATAATAATAAACAGGATTTTGAAATTGTGAAAAAGTTCAAGGAGCAAGATGTGGTTATTTGCAAAGATGATAAAGGGAAAAAACAGCAATTATTAATGAAAAAGAAAATGAAGCATTTCTTCATCTTGAGAAATGTATTAGAATACAAAAGTTAAACCTGTGAATAAATTTCAAAGTTTAATTCTAAGTAACCTATTTTACCTAGACTTCCTGGCTTGAAGTTCATAAGATTTGAAACACTTTTAGCCCTGTTGCATCTAATATTAAGAGTTCAGCTTATAATGTAACAAAATTTCTATCAGTAAATACTCACTTATGAATTTGTTTGAATTTCTGAAAGGAACAGATCATATAATTTTAAATCATAAAGATATCTTGGTGTCTTTTGATGTTGTGATAATGTTCAGCAAAGTACATGTGAAAAAAAAAATTACATGTTTTAAGAAAAACTTAAAAGAAAATACAGTCTAAAATAACAGATAAGATTAACCTGGGAGAAGTATGTGTCGAAAATGTTTCTGTCAAATTAACAACAATTATAAACTGAATGAGGTTTAGTAGCTATGGGTACTCTTTTATCTCAGCTATAATGTGACTTTTTATGGACATTTCTGAGTTTAAAACATTACAAAAAGCAGATAAAAACCTGAAGTTTGGTTAAGGCATGTTGATGACACATTTCTGATATGGTTCCACTATAAGGAGTTAGATCTTTTTTTTGCTAATTACCTTAATAGCATTGACAATTTTATTAGATTTACTTATGAAGTTGAGACATAACTGTTTACTTCTTTACATATTTTAGTGAATAAGAACAAGGATAAATGGAAAAAACTATTTATTAAAAACCTCTTTTTCTCTCTAATCACTCCACCACATCAAAAATCTAATCACATTTAAAGATCAGAAAACTACCATTTTTTTTATCTTATGTGGTATTCACATACTAAAATTATAATGTAAACAGGATGATATTAGCAATCATTTATTATTAAGTACATAGCATTAAAAAGATATTTTAATTCTGATACTGTTGGAAAAGCTGTCAAGAAACTAAAAAAACAGAGATAAAAGTATTAAGTTAAAACCACTTGATGAAAAAATTAGAAAAGAATGTTTGGTACTACAATTTATATCTGGCTTATCATGTCAAATAATGAATAACTTTAGTAACCAAATAAATATTTTTCTGGTATGTATATTGATAATTAAAATTCTTAATATAACTAAAGATAAAACTGATTTAATGGGAAAATCTAGCATATATATAAAATATCATGTGAATATGAAAAAGTTCACATAGGACAAGGCAAAAGAAATTTAACATTCAGAATGAATTAACACAAACGAAATGTTAAAAACAATAATATTACTATTTCATCTTTGACAGAAAATATTAATAAAATCAAACATAATTCAATGGGGAAACTTATTTTAGGGCACCTTTAAAATTTTATCACTCCTAATATACATAAACCTATTGAAATAATTAAATATAAGAAAAGTAAATTTAAAATACTGAATAAGAATAATAGTCCTGATGAAAACATTGTCAGCAGATGGCATGAATTTTTTAAAATATGTAAATTGGTGATTGTGTAATGTATAAATGTTACTCTTGCACAGCATTGTGCTTCAGAGGGTGACCAAGTAAAATACATCAAAACATGTTGCATGTATGAGACTGCTTACAGTCTCATTGAGTTTTTGTCTTTTATCCTGTACAGTAAGTTTAGTATTTTATTGTAATTGTGTGACTGGTAACAGTTTCATTATTAGAAACATGTAAAAAACTGTTGTTCTATTAAAAAAAAAAAGAGAGGTTTTAACAAAATTAACAAATTCTCACTGAATATTATAATTTCAAAATATTCTTTTTTGTTGTTCAGAGGTGATATTAATTTTTAATATGACAAATTTATATATTTTAAAATAATGTGCTGGAATCCAATTTGTCTAATAACTGACAATATTATGTAGAACGTTTCATCAGCACTGAAATTTGAAACCACATACATGAAATATTATATTCAAATTGTTATTACTAGCAATAATAGTGGAGTATTCAAGAATGTTATGTTACAACAATCTTACTGTGATGCTTAGTCTTAACAATTTACACACTTTGATAATCAAGGTATCTCATCAATACTTGTCTAATACAGAATTTTTTGCAAAACCATTATATGGTGTGACCCAAACTCCTTAAAGAATCTCTGGTTTTACAAAAGTCTTATTGAGAGTGATTAAATACTAAATTTATTTACTAAATTTGTGCTGGAAATCCAAAATGTGGAGTGTAAGAAAGAAATATCCAAAATTTCTTGGCTGTCTTACAGTTACACAGCTGGTATTCTTTAACATGCAGTGATAATATTTTGGACTTTCCACCAAATCTTTATAACAGAATCAGAACTGCAGTAACTATTATTACTTTCCACCAGCTTTTACATCATACGATTATACTGTATGAATATAACAAGTTAAACAATATTTTACTGTAATTCTGATAAACCATTCTTTCAGTTTTTATCAAATGTAACATTGCTTTCTCAGTTATTTTTGCTACTGACATATCACTATGCTAACATGAAAGTGAAATCAACTTCAAAAATTAAGGTCAACACCACTGTTATCTGATGATTTATGCCAACTTACTTGGAATAGAGTACCATTTTAATGTTCAACTACTAAATCATCATTGTTATTACAATCTTAAAAGCATATTCAAAACAAACAACATTGCTCAATTTTAAAATCATATCATTTCTTGTACTATTGGACAGTTCAAATGTGTTTACCTAATAAAACAAAGTTCTGAAAAGTTTGCAAATAAGAATGGGATTCATGGCAGTTCTGTTGTTAAAATCTCTGAATTTCAACTCTTTCAACACCTCACTTTCTTTAACACCTGGTGTTTAATAATGCAGATATTCAGATGCATAAAGATGCATAAAACTGTATAGAAGTATACTCTTCAAAAAAAGAAATGCAAAAGGCAAAATTTGAGACAAATTGTTAACAAGTTTATTCCAGGTAGTTCTGTATGAGATGTGTGAAACTTTGCACATTCACTGCTGAACATCCAAAGTCTGCAAAGGCGATGTTCACGCTCACTAGTTGAAGTTTAACGTCACTCAACGTCAATAACGAGTATGCCCCCGTGAGCATCAATAACTGCTTGGCATCTCCTGCCCATGGAAGCGATGAGATGACGAATCACATCCTGTGGAATGGCTGTCCACTCAATCTGCAAAGCTGCTGCAAGCTGAGGTAGAGTCTGCGGTTGAGGTTGTCACCGTCGCAGACGTCGATCCAACTCGTCCCAAAGATGTTCGATGGGGTTTAAATCTGGTGATCTGGAGGGCCAGGGAAGAACGTTGATGTTTTGGTGTCTCAAGAAGACAGTGGTGAGTCAGGCTGTTGAGGACGGGTGTTGTCATGTTGAAAAACGTCATTGACGTTCACCATGATGGGTTGCACATGGGGCCTAAGAATCTAGTCGACGTATCGTTGAGCCGTAAGATTCCCTCGAATGTGCAAAAGGTCTGTTCTGGCATTGTAGGCGATGGCAGCC
Source organism: Tachypleus tridentatus (assembly GCF_004210375.1). Lineage (NCBI taxonomy): Eukaryota > Metazoa > Arthropoda > Merostomata > Xiphosura > Limulidae > Tachypleus > Tachypleus tridentatus. Next base: position 97,696,660 of record NC_134826.1, read on the forward strand.
CACATCATGACGCTGCCACCACCAAATCTGTCAACTTCCGACACACAGTTTGCTGCAAAACGTTCACCTCGGCGACGGTAAACACGGATCCTTCCATCCTGCCAACGAAGCATAAAACGTGATTCATCGCTGATCCAAACATGCCTCTATCGTCGATGAGGCCATACCCGATGTGCCCGAGTCCACTGCAGCCGTGCTTGACGATGTTGCTGGGTGAGGATGACGCCTCTGACTGGACGTCGAGGTCGGATTTTTGAATCTCGTAGACGGTTGCGTACGGTCTGATCGGAAATCCTACGCAGCCCTGGTATGGTTGAGGCAGAAGACGTCGCAGTGGTGGTCCTATCCCGAAGGTGACGTAACCGGATGTAGCGTTCTTGTGCGGGCGTGGTCACACGAGGTCTGCCAGATCGTGGAAGGTCACGAGTTGATCCATATTGTTGGTGACAATTCCATAGCCTTGTGATGGTACTTGGGTGGACATTCACAGCTCTGGCAACATCTGATCGAGATTCGCCTGCTTCCAAGCGACCAATGGCGTTGTTGCGTTGTGCTTCAGTCAGTCTTGGCGTAACTGTATTGCGTGTCGGTGGCTTAACACTGAGCTACGGAAACCGAAAACCCGTCAGTTTTATAGGGATTTTGTACGTTATTGGACACAAATGCGTTTTGGCAAAAAATCCAATGTTTTCCTCCGTTTTCAAAGTGCACAACTTTTATTGTCATTTTGGTCTGACAATCAGTGCCTTAACACGTGTAACATCACTTACTCTGAGCTTGTAACGTTATTACATATATATCTGTTTAAAATAACAAAAATATCCCTTTTGCGTTTCTTTTTTTGAAGAGTATATAATCATTATGTCTCATGTAAAAGTTATTCTCATTTTTGTCCTTGTCCCTTTTATGCATAGATCAGACTTAAGTGCAGAAATATAAGGACAAGGTAATTTTAAAAGAAATCAAAAATAATTTATAATTATTTTAGAAAAATACCAATCTTTGAGAAACTTCTATTAGCTTGCTAAACAAATTAGCTTGATGACAGAGGAAATAAAGATAGAACTTAAGAAATAGTTGGCCCAATAATAAAAATTTAAAATACTATTGTAGGCCTCTTAAAAATTACTTTCGTTTCTCAATTGTGGTATGGCTTGCATTGACAAGTTTTGTCAGATAACATTGAATTGCAACTTTCATTGAAAAGGTGTCAAGCTAATTTTTTGGTATTAGATTCAATACAATTAATAACTTTACTGTAAACACTTAATGGATCTAGTTGATCACCAATACTGGTCTAAATGGGTTAGAGGATGCCTCCTAGTGCATATCAACATGAACCGAGTTTAACAGATACAAAACTAAAGGATGAATAAGATGAATGCCTGTCTTTGTTGCTCTATAGTGTTTATTGAGAAAAACAATTATTGAAAAAAGAAGATAGTTTAGGCAAGTTAAACTAAAATTATTTAGTATATATAATTGTTAATTTTTGTTTAATGGTTATTTTTAGTTGTTTTTTTTTTCCTAATATAATTTATCTTGTAATATACTGACTAGACAGTGCCAATTTTCCATTGCAACTTGCAACTACTGCTATTGGTTTACAAGATTTTTATTAAGGGATATAAAATACCCAAGCTAAAACACTAAGAGCATTACAATTTCCTAAAAATAACCATAAATAAATTCAATTGTTGTCAAAATAATGTTTTTTTTTATCAAACTAAAAAGTGCACATACATACATTAAAAATCTAACAGAATTCTAGATACCTTGTGATCTATAAGAAAAGGTGGAAAACAAGCACTTCTAGAGTTGTACTTATATGCACAAAAAACTTGTTGGATTTCTTCACGGCACTGAGCAGTTGAAACTCTGCAAGTAAAATTTCAATACATGGCAGTTTTTATATGTTTAATTAAAAATCCTTATCTTCAAACATTATATTCAATGAAACATGATAAAATTTCTAGTCAGCACTTTGTTAAGTTTCATTGTTTATTATCATGTTTCAACTCATCAGTTAACATTTATATTCATGAAATTAGTAAAATTTTAACAGAAAAGCTTCTTTACAACAAATGTTAAATCCTTTTTTGTCTCTTAAAAAAAATCAACCTCCTGGAAGCTTTCTGGCCACTGTGAAGGCAAATGTATTCAGGGTGAAAAATGATTATCATGTGCAGGGGTTATCTCAAAGCAATGAGATAAGATAGCTTATTTTCTCTTTACAAAAGGAGAGTAACAGATGGTCTTACTGAAGTTTGAAAGATTACCCAGGATATTGATAAGATAAAAACCTATGGTTTCTTTGCACTGTATTCTGAAAGTAACAGAATGAGAGGACATAAGTTTAAGGTCATGAAAAGGTAATCTATGTGGCAATTAAGAAAAAATTATTTTCCTAGCAGGGTAAATGACTTATAAAATAAGTTTTCATTGATAGAACACTTTGTACCATAAAAAGTTACTAAAATCACATTCAAGAAGTTTAGTACATACCATACAGATTTTGAAATAATTTGTTAAATACAGCTTAAACACGTTATTTAACAACTTATTATCTACAACAGATGAATAAGAAAGTATGAAATGTAACTGGATTTAAAAATTGTCATCAACATTTAAACAATCAATCATTTTATTCAAAAACTATTAGTAGTTTGATATGTGTAAAACAAATAATTTAAAAATTTATTTCAGCTCAAGAATTGTAATTCAAGAAAAAAAAACATCGATTATTTACTTTGGTAAGTTATTTATACAATTATACAGTCAATTTGTGTTATAAAAGTTATACTTAATGCAGTATACCATTATCTACCCTTTTTAAAATATGAGAAGAGTCAAGATACTAATATTATTTTCCTCATAATATAACATTTAAATACAACAATGGGCCTGTTGTCCCATAATCTAAACTAAATATACGTATATATAACTCAACTTTTTAGCGTTTGAATAATAATTAAACCATCCCTTAAACTATCCTGAATTTACTTTATCCACCATATAATAATAGATTAAAATAATAGCAGATAATGATCTAATTTTATTTTTGTTCTGTATAACATTACAATGCAGTAAACAAAAAGGTGGAAAATGTGCAAGTTCAGTTCCAAGACTGAGTAAGAAACTTATGTGCACAAATATATATATATATATATATATACATCTATGATCAATCACATTGATTCATGACATAAATCATTAAAATCAAGGCCCAATGTCCCTATAAACAATAAACTTACCTTCCTAACACATTCCATAACATTTCACTAGCTGTTTCAGCATCAGGAGCTTCAGTTCCACATTCGCCAGTGTATCTTACAACATAACAGGAAAAAAATTAGAAAATGACACTGTAAGAAAGTTATACATATCTAATTTGGGCATAGATCTCACACACAAGAAATATGCTTTCACTTATAACAATAGACAAAGCCAACTCACTGACAGTACAATATATTTTTATTTCACCATACAAGTTTAAAAATAAAGTTCAAAAAGATAAAATATATTATGCATAATTTCAATAATTCTTTTAAATACCGTTGAAAAAATGTTATTTCACTACTTTGATTTTTTGAGGCATTAAAAATTATTTTAAAATATATTTTAAATTAAAATTACTATAGGAGATTATACTGGATGATGGTATGACAAGAGCGTGGGGGTGGAAAGTGGTGTGGTATCATAAAGACTCCCACCCAACTTAATTTAGCAGCATTTCAAATTTTTTTCAATGTGCTTGTGCATCAGTATCTTTTTCATTAATCATTTCATTCTCAGAATACACAAATACTATCTACAACCACAAAATGATTTGATATGTACATACATGTAAAAATCAAGACAATTGTATGTGTACAAATTAAACTTTTTAAAGGTAATTAGACACACAGGAATAGAAAGTAAGTAGAATTAAAAGAAAAGAAATTACCCTTTTTCTTGTGCTTCTTCTAGTTTGGGACAAAAAAAACTAAAAATTTCATCTTCTTGTAATACTAATTTGTTAATGACTGTTCTTGCATAATCTCTTATTCCTTCTTCTACACGAGATTTATAATAAAGTGACAAAACTTGTTTGGTATACTCATGCCATTCTGCTTGCTCAGCTTTCCAGTTTGTGATTTGAGAAAAGAAACTCTCATCATAGAGGCATGTGATATTCACATTCAATACTTTACGGACTGATTCAGCTGGGTCTTGCTGACAAAACTCATTACCAAACTTGAACAAACAGCCCTGGTACCCAAGGCACTCATTCAACGTGGGACAGGCAGTTGGGTTTACTGAAATAGGAATTTACAAATAGAAAAAATAAAGGATTTATCTTATGCAGAAATAAATAACACTAGAACAAACATGATAACCCAAGCACATTCTGAGGGTCCACTTTCAAGTTATCAAACTTATTATCTTAAGACTTATTTATTATAAACGTCTTCTTAATATCAACAATACAAAGTAACAACAGCTTTATTTTCTAATATATATTGAAACCTTAAACAAACAGTATATGATGGGTTGCATTTGTGCTTATATTGAAAATTATATATGTAAAAAACGGCTGGTATGGGTAGAGAAAGCTTTGTTTGTTTGTAATTTCGCACAAAGCTACTCGAGGGCTATCTGTGCTAGCCGTCCCTAATTTAGCAGTGTAAGACTAGAGGAAAGGCAGCTAGTCATCACCACCCACCGCCAACTCTTGGGCTACTCTTTTACCAACGAAAGTGGGATTGATCGTAACATTATAACGCCCCCACGGCTGGGAGGGCGAGCATGTTTGGTGCGACTCGGGCGTGAACCCGCGACCCTCAGATTACGAAGCGCACGCCTTAACGCGCTAGGCCATGCCAGGCCCGTAGAGAAAGCATATATAATTTTCTCTACAAGTGGGTTTTCTCATCATCACATATTATACTGAAAATATTAAACCTCCAGCTCTCAAGTATTAGATTTTTTGAAAAATTAAATTCTTTGTTGACAGGTAAGCACGAGGTATTCATCCATGTGGGAGGGGTTCAAGAATGGCTGAAGAATTCTTAAAAATTTTTTTGATAAAATCGTGCATTCTGAGCAATTTTAAGGCTTTATGCAACACTTTCAATGAGTATTTTATTACGGTATTCTTTAAAAAAAAACGATAGAATTTCTTAATAACCCAATTTGGTCTTGTACTTTGTAGTATCCCACTATTTTAACTTTTTTAGCACCTAGTAATAGTTTCTGCTTCTTCTCTCTCACTCTCTGGTGTTTGGGTATATATATTTGTATACCCAGGAGGGTCAGGTACACTAGACCTCTTCCTCCCCTGCTTCTTCTCAAAAACACAATTGTTGAAATTTCAACATAAAAAGCTAGGTTGTGATTGGTTGATAGTTCATAATTGACCAGTAAGTGCCATGGCCAAGGCTTACGGAAATAAGGGAATTAGTAAAACAGCAGTGAATGAAAGAAATAAACTTGAGTTTTTAAGTAACAAAAAATATTCTTGACATACGTCACGTCAAATGCATAAGATTTTTATATCACAGCGAAAGAGCGTGACAGTGTGTAAATGTTTGAGTTTCACGCTCAATGCGTGACACTTAACAGATCCGTAAACCATTCAAAAGATACGTTAACCTTTCAAATATACTGAAAATAGAAGCTGCTTTATTTCTAAAGTATCAGCGTTCTTTAAAAAAGGAGCATCGAGAGAGTTTTCAATGTTTTAATTCTTTGACAAAGATAATCTAGCCCCGCATATCCCAAACTTTCTCGGTTCACGGCGCCTTTAGTGTCTCAGGACTTTTTTCACGGTACACCTAGGTAAAAAGAAAAACCTAACAGTTCCGTTTATTAAGGCGTGCGACTGTAATCTGAGGGTCGCGGGTTCGCGCCCGAGTCGCGCCAAACATGCTCGCCCTCCCAGCCGTGGGGGCGTTATAATGTGACGGTCAATCCCACTATTCGTTGGTAAAAGAGTAGCCCAAGAGTTGGCGGTGGGTGGTGATGACTAGTTGCCTTCCCTCTAGTCTTACACTGCTAAATTAGGGACAGCTAGCACAGATAGCCCTCGAGTAGCTTTGTGCGAAATTCAAAAAACAACCGTTTATTAAGTAGTTAGGTCCAAACAACTTAAACTTAATAGGTTTTTTATGTCCTAATAATTAAGTAACCGTTTGAAAGAATAATACACGTAAACTGAAAGTAAGAACAACATTTTTATTTCATTTTTAAATAATCACAATTACTAATATGATGTGTACTCCCATTGGGCACTGCACACCTTCTCAAACCTTGGAATCAGACTAGACACCACCATCGTCATTTCTTCTTTCGCATTGATTTTCGTGGGGTACTTGCTTTTTATCACAGTAACCGCCGAAAACCCTGCTTCGCAGAGATTTGACGTCACACATAGAATTAGGATTCGCTGAGCTTCAGCACTTAGCAAGGATATCCATCTTTTACTGATATCGAAAACTCAGTTAGTTCCAAGCTGCCAAATTTTGTTTTCAATCAATGTCTTGTCACAAGACAGCTCAATAAAATTTTCTTCTTCTGCAGAGGTAAATTCAGATGGGGCCTTAGCCTTGAATGGGTCTTGGATTCATGATAACTTCTCCATATTTTCTGTAAAGTAATTTCAAACCATTCACTGAGTTGCGTTAAGTGCTTTTCAAAAACAGATTTTAGTTCGTGGGTCAAATCGACTTCATTGGGATGTAGCAAACTGCTGCAGCAGGAGGAAACAGTCTTTGCCACCATCTTCATTCATTTTTCTTCTCCATAGCAGTAACTTTTTTTCTGAAAGCTGAAACTTTCTCTGCGAGTTTCAGAATGTGCGTGTTGCTTCTCTGCAAGAAGAGATTTAATGCATTCAGTTTCTCGAAGATATTGCACAGGTATGTTAATTGTGACAAAAAAAATCAGTGTCCAAGTTTTTAGCACATTCGTATTCTTCTTCGAGATAAGAGTAGAGTTCCTGTCGTAATTTGAACATATGGTACAGCACACAGTTACGACAGAAAGTGTTCGTACACCTCCGTCGTGAGTAGTGTTTTTCTCATAACTTAAAAAGTATCACGTTTAGAATATTGAAAGTAGAGTATATTATAAATATTATAATAACACACATCTAAAATAAAATTTTATGTAAATTGAGCAACAAATAAACTATTTATAAACAAATAACCAAACATAGGAGGGGCAGAAAGTGTTCGTGCGTCTACTTTAATGGTCAGTTGTGTAGCCTTTCAGGTGAATTATTTGGCGCAATCTCTCCTCATAGCCCTCCATGATCGTTTGACAATATTCGACTGGTATTTTCTTCCATTCTTCTTTACAAAAGGCCTCCAACTCTTGCAAGTTTTTCGGATAACGCTGATGAACCCTGGTCTTCAACTCATGCCAAACGTTTTCAATTGGGTTGAGATCGGGTGACTGCGATGGCCACTCCAGAACGCTTATATGGTTCCTCTGCAATCAGGATTGCACATATTTCGATGTGTGCTTAGGGTCAAAGTCGTGCTGGAAGATCCAACGACGCCAAAGCTGCAGGTTCCGAGCATCATTCTTGTTATAAGTGCCTAATATATCAACGTACTCTTCTTTTTTCATGATTCCGTTGAAGTGGTGAAGGCTGCCTACACCAGAAGAGATGAAGGAACCCCATAGCATGATCGAACCATCTCCGTATTTAGCTGTAGGGACGGTGTTCTTTGGAAGATTTCGTTTTCTTTTCTTACGGAAAAGCTCGATTTTAGTTTCGTCTGATCAAAGAATACTCTTCCAATAGGTAAAGAGTTTATCTACATGCTTTCTTGCATACCTCAATCGTGCTTCTAAATGAACAGGCTTTAAATATGGAGTTCTATGAGGACGCCATGCTTTGAACCCAGAAGAGCGTAACATGTTTATAACTGTAGAGGTGCTTACTTTAACCCTAGTTTCCTTTACTAGTTACTCTATGTCACTACGTGTTAAACGATGGTTCCTACTAACTTTTCAGATAACCTTCCTCTTGTTTCTCTCTGGAATTTTGGTGGGGCGTCCGGAATGAGGAAGGTTAGCAGTTGATTCTGTAAGATTAAACTTGGCAATTATGCTTTGAACTGTAGATTTCGGCGCATTATGTTGTGTAGCAATACTGGAAAGAGACACACTAGCCTTATATTTTGCAATAATTCGGTTTTGGAAATCACTGAACAGTTGTTTCCTGTTCGCCATAATGACCAAGCAGATAATGACGGAGACGGCGCTATATTGCCAGAAGTACATTTTTTTGCTGGCTAAATTCCAATAATTATGAACTCAGTTTCTAGTTCTGGAATGGAATAATGTAGTTTATTTTCCAAACTAAACAAAATTTTTACGGGAATATCAGTTTCTTCACACGTTCTGAAATGTACGAACACTTTATGCTCCTCCTATTTTTGGTTATTTGTTTATAAACAGTTTATTTGTCGTTCAATTTACATAAAAAAAATATGTAAATGTGTGTTAGTATAATGTTTATAAGATAATATACTTTCATTATTATAATCATGATACTTTTTAAGTTATGAGCAAAAAAACCACTCACGACGCAAGGGTATGAACACTTTCTGTCGTAACTGTATCCGGCTAATAATGATAAGTTAAATAAAACTGTTAGGTGTTCATATAATTTCTGAGTACCATGTTTTAGGAGAATAGCTTGTATACCATCTTCTTTGGTATACAAGAGCTTTGTTTTTGTGTTTTTGATAGCTGTTAGTACTTCCGTTACTGTTATATCTTTTATTAGTTGATGAGTGCTCCAGTCTATTGTTTTCTCTGGTTTTATTAATGTGTTTACGGGGAATTTTGGTATGTATGTGGTTTTGTTGTGTTCAATAAAGTTATTGACTTTATTATAGAAGTATCTGTTCATGTTTGGTTCATGGCGTGTTTTGAACGTGTTTTCTAGGTGGTCTTTAAATATCTCCGCTTTTTCTATATTAGTGTAAGCTGTTTTGCCATGTAATTCGAGTGGTGGGTACTCTTTGTTTTTCCTGTGTTAGTATATCTTTTCAAGCGTGTCCAGAATTGTGTCGATATCACTGTGTCGCCCTGGAAAATTGAAAATATCCCGCGGCGGCTCTATGAGTTCGCCGCAGCTCCCTGGGGTGCCGCGGCGCACAGTTTGGGAACCACTGATCTAGCTTATGAAGTGTTGCACAGATACAATAATACAAACGGATTTATTGCCCACCTTTTATTACGTTCATTAACTTAACTGATGTTAGCCTTTTTTAAAACAGTGAAAAAAGTTACAAATCTAGTTTTTATATTTGAATCAAAGTCATAATAGCACTTTCATCAGTTCTGTAGAACAGTAAAAACAAACAGCAACAAAAACTCGAGTTTCTCTCATAACAAGGTTTATTTATAATTCACTCAATTAAGTAATCAGATTACATTTCTAATACAAGTTCCTTGGAATGAATATTTTAATTAATTGATATATTATGCCACTCATCAATGTTTTGTATTTTTTCCCCTTCTTGTGCTATTTTCAAGTTGTTACCATCATGATGTTAGAAAAGCATGTAGGTTTAAGAAGTCGCGAAACCCTATAGGGTTTTTATTAATTTCAGGTTGTTATCAATACTTAGTGAATATGAATTGCAATAAAAATAATGACTTCTTGAGAAAATTTTAAAAGAGCATCACTTTATTCATTCGTTAAAGAAAACCGTTCATTATACTCATTTGAGGTCTACGTTTAATTAATCTTATGGTAATATTTTTTTTAGTCAACCTACAACGGGAAGAATGAGGCCAAAACGTATTGCTGGAAATTGTTATGCTTGTTGTTTTTTAAAAATTATATTATACAACGAACAACATTAATGATATTTAAACTATACAGATTTAATTTACAATGTATAAAGTAAAATCTGTTAGATATGATAAATTTTTATGAGAAACCTAACAACTGAAGGGCATAGCTTGAAAAACAAAGCGTAGATGGGTTCACACATAAGAAATGAATACTAGCTAAGTTTTTGTTAACTTAGGAAACAGCCCGGCATGGCCAGGTGGTTAAGACATTCGACTCGTCATCCGATAGACGTGGGTTCGAATTATTTGTCACCCCAAACATGCTCGTACTCTCAGCCGTGGGAGTGTTATAATCTGACGGTCAATCCTAAAGCCCAATAGTTACCCAAGAGTTGGCAGTGGGTGGTGATGTCTAGCTGCCCTCCCTCTAGTCTTACACTGCTAAATTAGGGACGGCTAGCGCAGATAGCCTTGGTGTAGCTTTGCGCGAAATTAAAAACACAAGCAAACAAACAAAAAACGTAGCTCGCGAAACTACGAAGTATACGATATATAAGTTAAATCTTCCACACTTCTTACCAAAAAGAATTGAACACATATGTGAAAATGATTGCAACGATATACGAATGTTTTTTGTAAGCAAAAGAAAAGGATTGGCACATGACAACCAAGGTACAGTACACTGTATCTTTGCTGCCTTAGTAACTAATATACCTTTTGATATGTAATTAGAATAGTTACTTTGTACTGTACTACGCATATTTTAAATTACAAAGTTTGTGTTTAATTCACGAATTTTTTAAAATTGTATTATAATTCATCTACATATAGAAGAATATAACAACAATCTTTACTGTAGATTTTATGTATCATATAAACTACAGTGTTATGTTCAAGCTATATAGTGGTCACCTCTTTAAGGCTATATATACTCTTAAAAAAAAAAAAGAAACGCAAAAGGCAAAATTTGAGACATATTGTTAACAAGTTTATTCCGGGTAGTTCTGTATGACATGTGTGAAACTTTGCACATTCACTGCTGAACATCCAAAGTCTGCAAAGGCGATGTTCACGCTCACTAGTTGAAGTTTAACGTCATTCAACGTCAATAATGAGTATGCCCCCCGTGAGCATCAATAACTGCTTGGCATCTCCTGCCCATGGAAGCGATGAGATGACGAATCACATCCTGTGGAATGGCTGTCCACTCAATCTGCAAAGCTGCTGCAAGCTGAGGTAGAGTCTGCGGTTGAGGTTGTCACCGTCGCAGACGTCGATCCAACTCGTCCCAAAGATGTTCGATGGGGTTTAAATCTGGAGTCTTGGCGTAACTGTATTGCGTGTCGGTGGCTTAACACTGAGCTATGGAAACCGAAAACCGGTCACTTTTATAGGGATTTTGCACATGTTGCACTTGCAGAACATGCAGATCTCTCAAACAAATTTATTGGACACGCATGCGTTTTTGCGAAAAATGCGATGTTTTCCTCTGTTTTCTAAGTGCACAACTTTTATTGTCATTTTGGTCTGACAATCAGTGCCTTAACACGTGTAACATTATATACTCTGAGCTTGTAACGTTATTACACATATTTCTCTTTAAAATATTAAAAATATCCCTTTTCCGTTTCTTTTTTTGAAGAGTATATATTTGTTTTTTGACACAATCCAGCCAGAAAGTCAGTCTTTCTCTAGTGCCAGCATTAGACGTGAAATGTGCACAGTTGACCCTATTGAGCTAAATCTTGTGGCGATGATATGTACGATATGCAATCCGGCTTATTTGATCCTCAAACTTCCTCAGGTATTGATGACTTCATTCTTCCTGTCCCACCATCATTGCAATACACTACAGGAACTATGGATTCATCAGAAACTTTTTATGATATTTCTGTAGGCAGTGAGCCATGCATTGGCACTGAAAATTTATTGGTACAAACAAAATCACTTGATGAGAAATGCTAAGTCATTAGCAATCTCTCAAATGTGAAAAGTAGTCCTATCTTTATAAACGTATAGTACAACCACAATTTTACCTACCACTTTTTTTCCTTGGTGTAACCAAAGTTTTAAAACAGCTTAACTTGAGAAATTCCAATGGTTATTATACAGCTCAAAATTGGATGGTATATTTTTAGCCCTTGTGCTACCCTTTCTCCATTGCATAGTCAACGTGATAAAGGAGTATTTGCCAACAAATCATTTAACAACGGGGTAAAAAATGAGCGATACTTTAAGCAACTATTCTAAGTTTGTTTACCGTTGTGATTTTATGAAGGCTGCTGAAGTTTTGAAGGCTTCCGTTGAACATCCGCCATCTATTAGAATTGATATTATTACCAACAGTACTCTTCAACATTATGTAATTTAGAATAAACATTTTCTTCGTCATGCTGCTCACACCATTTTCTTTTTGGTAAAACAAGGCTCAACATTTTGTGGCTTTACCAAACATGTAAATTATTCAAAAAATCTTGGCAATTTTCTAGCTTTGCTAAAACATTATACTGAAAATAATGAAATACTGGGAGCTACATGTTTTTCTCACAAAATCACACCATCAATGCCATAGATTATGGTGTAATTCAAGTAAAATTATTGAAAAAGTAAAAAAGGATGAATTCTTCCCTGTTCTTGCTGGTGAAATGCCTTCTCACAATGTACAACATTTACCAACATGTCTTTGCTTTGTAGATGACAACTGTGAAATTAGGAAATAATTTATTGACATTGTTAAACTACAGAGTTTCAGAGTAATTATAAATATATCGCCTGGTTTTAGATTAATTCCACATGAATTGCGAGGTAAAAAATATGATGAAGCATTCACCACGATTGGAAAAAAAGATATGGTATACAAAAACAAATCCAAGATATCCAAAGCATGGCCTTCTACATTCATAGATCACTCATTTAATCTTGGAATCATAAATTCATGTGCAGTCCATCAACACGAAATTATATCGATCAAGTTAATTTAAGGGAATAACTATTTGGATTAAATCCTCGCCTAAGCTTTTAAAGACAATTAAATAAAATGGCATCTAGTATAGAACATCTTCATCTTGTTTTCCACTATATAATGTGTGTGTTACACACTGGGTTGTTTGTTTGTTTTTTTTAATTTCGCACAAAGCTACTCGAGGGCTATCTGTGCTAGCCGTCTCTAATTTAGCAGTGTAAGGGATGGCAGCTAGTCATCACCGCCAATTCTTGGGCTACTCTTTTACCAACGAATAGTGTGATTGACCGCACATTATAACGCCCCCACAGCTGAAAGGGTGAACATGTTTGTTGCGACCGGGATTTGAACCCGCGACCCTCAGATTAGGAGTCAAACGCCTTAACCCACCTGGCCATGCCGGGCCTCACTGGATTCAGAATAACGAAGATTGGAAAAGTTATGTTTATGTCATTCATTCTTACTTTCTCCAGTTAGTATAGCGGTAAATCTACAGGTTAACAACACTAAAATCAGGGGTTCGATTCCCCTCGGTGGGCTCAGCAGATAGCCCGCTGTGGCTTTGCTATAAGAAAACACAAACAAACACACACTCTTAGTTCAAATGTATGGGGTTATTGTGTACAGAGATAATAACTTTAAAATATTTAATGACAATTGGGCTTCTGAAACTAAAAAAAAATGTCATGGCTTATCTAAAAATATTAGAATCATTTAAATTCATTTTTGTTTAACCGCTTTACACTCATTTTTTCTACTATTTGAAAACGTTTCTATAAAACTGAAAAGTCCAAGCCAAAATATTTTCCTTGTGTTTCCCTAATAGAACAATGCTGTAAAGAACTGACTTCTTTAAGAACGAATGTATATGATTATTTATAAGGTATCGTCAAGAATAACAGTAATATTACAAATAAGTATAATATTTAAGTTAGCTTGCCACCAACGACAAGCCCAATATGCATATACATAATAAATTTTCATGGAGAATTATTTTCAGTAACAGTAACCGTTCCTTTTCTTGAACACATTATGAGTAATCTTTCCTCTAGATTTGATGCACATATAAAGCAAGCAGCATCAACTCAGTAACACGTCATTAAAACTCGCATAAGAGTTCTCCATCTGTGACATCGAACAGACTATAGATGTTTTTTAGGGAAAATTTACAAAAAGTTGATATTTGTGGTGCTTCAGTGTACCAGATATCATTATTTTTGCCATACTACCACTGAAATTCATCTTTATGTGAATGTTTGGCACCTTCTTTCTTAAGTAATTCCTTAAGGTGTACAAAAACCTAATAAAGACTCAGTATTTTAGCTTTAATACATAATCATTATGAAGCTGCTATCGACATTGGAACTGTATGTAAGTTATTTACGGAAAAGCGCCCCAGAAGAATAGAGCATGATAATATATTATTTCCCGAACACAAACATGTACACATATAATAGCCAATCATTGAAATAGCTAATATAATACTGTTGCACACAGCTATTTAACTTGGTAATATAATTTAACAATTAATAACTACTCTGTATGTATATAGTACAGTACCTTAGAATAATAAAACATACATATCTATGCTAATGTAAGTTGAGCTATCTATGCAGTGTTAAAACAGAATGATGATTTTTCGACTTTTATCAGATATTTACGGATTTTATGTGAACAGCCATAGTATCGTTTATGATATGTTTCATGCAAAACTTTTTCCAGATTTAATGTCATAGTACCTATTTTTTACACATTTTATGTGACACATGACCCCAAAACTGTGTACAAAACTGGTTCTGAGTTATCTAACACTTCATCTCTTAAAACTCACAATTCTTTTTATAATCTTGTATCATTATGATACAAAATATTATATTTACATCTTACTGTAATATTATAACATTTGTTTTAAATTTATACTTTGTTTTTTATATGTGCAAGTTTAACGAACACGAGTTCAATAAAGCCATCACGATGATTTCATTAAACCCTGTTCCTTTGTTGTTCTCAAAGTGGATGATACCTATTCTATCTAGGATGTTATTGCACAATGCCACATTTCTGACAGCAATGCCCTTTATTAGCTATTCAGGTGCTGCCTAGGGGTTGCAACCTCATGTCCAGCTACTGAGTAGCGCTGGCCACACTAAGTAAATACAGTATTTCTTATATAGTAAGGAACTATGCATTTAGTTACCCTGTTTGAAGCATCATCTTCAGTGCGTTTAGTTTAGAACAGGATCCCGAAGAGTTACAAATGAGAGTATCCATTCAGAATAACATTTTATCGCGGTAATTCAACCAAGTGCACACATTTTTATTACGTTTTCAAGTATGAATAAAAATGGTTTTATTGTGTTTTGTACACTGTCTCTAGGCTCGTCCTTTATCGTATTCAGTTCAAGTCAAAGAACTCCAAATTACTTCACAACAAATATTTTGTTGAATTCCAAATTATTAAATAGCTCTATCTCATTGCTTTTAAGTAAATTCTGTTTTACCTGGGTAGACCACAAATGCAACAACTATAGCTTGACTTTAATTATTAGATACAAGTTTAATGACCAAAAAGAATTAGGAAATTTGAAAAAATTATTCTTATAATCTCACCTGAATTAGAAAGAGCATCATTTACAGTCACATTTTGAGCTTTTTCACTCCACTGTTTGCTAGCGGGCAACTGATAAAGTTTCTCAGACAGTATTAGCTTCTGGCTTATCTATATACAAAAACAAAATTGTGAAACACATAAACATTAAAAAAATGGATTAGTTGGTCCATCAGAAATTGAAGAAAAGTAAATCAAATTCGAACGTATGCATTTATAAACAAAACTACTTTACGATGCTATATATAATGTTTTATTTTTATTGACAAGTCAATAAATAAATTTCATCTTCTATAAGGACAACATCTCAGGCTGAAAGTCTCATAGTAAATGTAAATGCGTATTTCCTAACCAATTGTACCTCATACCATTCTTTATTTACGACTCATTTGTAAACAATTAATAGCCAACCATGACTAATTTGCTTCAATGCAAAAAAAACGTTCGATTTATTATTTATTTTGAAAGCTTTATCGTGATTCTTTCACAGATTCTGGTGACCTAATTTTGGGTCACGCCAAAGCTAAATCACTAAAGCAACAATCAATTTATATTTTTTCTTGTTAATCAGTTAATGAAGGTAGGTAAATTATTTAATTCTACAATCGAAAAATATGTCAATTAATAAACGGGCTAACCGCATTTATGTATAAAACTTTCACCCTTAATTTCAGAACGATGCAAGAGTATGGTTTCAGAAACAAATAATAAGGGCTAGGAATTTATTGTGAATACAAGAACGACTGCAGTTAATACAAAAATGAAAATAATTTCAGCGTTTATGTCCATATAAGGAACAATAAGGACTTCAGGGACGCATTAAACTTTCGCCCCCCAGTGGCATAGCGGTATGTCTGCGGACTCTCACCTTTAGAACCCGGATTTCGATACCCGTGGTGGGCAGAGCACAGATAGCCCAGTGTTTAGCTTTGTGCTCAATTCTAAACACACAAAAGCTACATTTTTATGTGCAGTTTCTATTATGTTTTACAGGTATATTAATTAAATATGATTTTATTGAACTGACTGTTTTCTAATTCATAGAAAATGACGTACTATTTGCAGGGATGCTAACTTACAGGAATCTGTTTCAGTAATAAAGCAAAACGGTCCAATCTGTTGCATTTATTGGCAATGCCATGTAACAGATATATAGGGTTGACTATTAATGTTAAATATTTTGTAAAAGCAGAAAAGGAAACACAAGAAACCTATGGAAAGTAAAAGATTCAATAAAACTAATAAAACTTAGTAAATAAAGTTACAATATTCATCAGTATGACAAAGAAAGTAATCGTCAAAAAGTATTGTGACAAAACTAATGATATAATGCCGTAAGAGAATTGGTATACAGCTAATATTAATCATATATGATAAAATAACTTAATACACCAAGGTTGTTCATTGTTACCTTAAACAATATCCCAAAGAATCAAAATGTTGACGAAAAAGTTTTCATAAGATCGTGACCCTCTATAAAACATCTCAACCCTTAACCTGTAGCAAGAATGTTGTTTAGATTCCTACAGAATTGAATAAACTTTGTACTTAAAATACACAATGAAAAACTTTGATTATGAATAATAAAAGTGAGTTTACGGTATTTAACTACAGAATCTTATATTGATAAAAAACTCTATTGCGTTTAATAAGCAAAGAGTAGTGAACCTTATAACATAAATTAGTTTGTTTTACATAATGAAAAGCATTAAAAGTAAGATAAAGATCGCACGTAACTTGATCCAGCTGTTTGATTTGTTCTTCAGTTAGGTTTGGTTTTAAGAAAGTTACCACCATCAGTATCACACTAAATGAGTTGAAGATCCTGTTTATATAATCATTCCTTTGTTTTAGTGCTCAAACTAAAGTAAAAATATTTAGTACCCTCATAGAAAGTCTGTATGGTAGAGGTACGACTCTGTTGGTTAGGGATTCATTTGTACTACCTATTCCTTTGTATTCAAAACTTCTGATAAGTTCAGTTAAATATGAGATAATCAAAACAGTCACTGTTTCTATGATACACAACAGAAAACAGGGATGAAAGATATGCAGTCACATGAATTCTCATTGGTCAGAAGTTCATTTACAAGTGTAGGTTTGAATGTTATGATGGCATGGCCATAATCACATATGAAATGTAACCTTAGTCGAGTGACATTGCTGAAGGCTTACTATGCGTATTGACATGTATAGGGCCTATCATTGTCCAGTGAATAGGGTGCTCAACTTTCAAGCGTCAGACTGTAGGTTCGAATCCGATCACATGCATAATCATCATTCCAGTCATAGGGGTATTGTAACGTAATAATTAATTTTACTTTTCGTTGGTAAAAAGTAACCCTGTTACCCAGGTAAACAGTTGGCAGTGTGTGGCATGGAATAGCTGATTTCTCTCTAGTGCATCAGTTTTATAATTAGGGCTAGTTGACGCAAATAGGCATCGAGTAGTTTCTTTACAAAATTCAACAAACAAAACGTTCATGTTTATTGTTTAAAGATAATATATCCCTCTCATTTGTGGCTGTCTTGGTCCATCGTGCTTCATATAGTCTCAAAGTTGACATATTTTCATCAGTGATCAAGACAACAACTAACAGGTCTACCCCAGAATCCAGCCACATTCTTTTCACTACTGCGACTCTTATGCAAATAGAGAATCAGGTCCAGTAGGAAAGAAATGAGGGCAAAACTAACAACTCTGGTTCCTACAAAAGCAATCAAAATAAGGTAGTCATCATAACCAAGCCAACCTCGATCTTTTGACAGTGGAAGTTCGTCAACACCAACATGTTTCTTCCATTTAGACTCTTTTCACATAAAACTTTATCAGGCCTAAAAGCACCACAGAGCAATACCAAATGGATGTTATATTTTGCCTTCGGCAATACCCTTAATGTCTGCAACTACATGCATTTAAGCTACACATTGCACTAAAATAATGTTAAAATACATCAGTAAAAGTGTGAATTTATCAAAATACTTCGATATGCGTGATTACAAATATTCAGCTTTAATCAATTAGAACACCGAGAGCACAAAATATACTGTTTGCAGATTTCACTTTCAATGAGAAAATTTACTTACCCGCGATTAATTTTGATTCGATCTAATTGAGATCGAATAACAATACAATAACTCGCTACTGCTGGCGAAGACAACAGGTATTTTCTTCCAAGTATAGCATGAGACTAGCCACTACTATAATCTCTTTCATGAAAATTCACTACCTGTGAAACATTTCAATGCCAAATCTAGAACATATTTTCGTCAGCATTAATGAAAATATCAGGTGCCCTGAATTTTCAAAAAAATGCTTTACAGGACAATAATTGCAGTCGATATTCACATTTCAAAGCCATAACATTCAGATATATGTTTTTTTATTTCTATTAATTTCTTACATGATAGTTGTGTTCTCATTGTAATAGATTTATTTACGTTATTCAACACATAAGAAAAATGACGTAATAACCGTAATTGTACAAAACTACACAAAAATGTTTATTTAAACACTTTTGCCATATACAGTAATGTAAAAAAGTTAGGACACCCTATGAAGGCCTGTATATTTTTGTAACATTTTTGAATATATAGATATTTAATCTCAATTTTAACAATACTAAGAGATTATAGGAATATAACTAAATAATTAAAACTGAAGAAAAGACTTTTCAAGATCTTCTGTAAATGTAATTCTACAAAAATGTATATTCTAACTGAAGAAAAAGTTAGGACACCCCCACATTTATTCCCACTTAAAATGACTTAACTCACACACAGGTGTATCCCACCAGATGCACATGATTAGAAGATCGTTACTCAGCATTTTGAATGAGACTTGCCCTATTTAAACCTCAGACATTTAGTTTGACGGGCTCCTGACTGTTGAAGTGAGAGTGAGCACCAAGGTGAAAGCAAAAGAACTGTCTGAGGCTTTCAGAAAGAAAATTGTAGCAGCTTATGAGTCTGGTAAGGAATTTAAAAAGATACCAAAAGATTTTGAAATCAGCCATTCCACTGTCCGGAAAATATTCAATAAGTGGAGAGCTTTCAAAACAACTGCCAACATGCCCAGGTCTGGTCGTCCAAGCAAGTTCACTCCAAGAGCAGACCGCAAGATGCTAAAAGATGCCTCCAAACACCCTAACATGTTATCACGGGACCTACAGCAGGCTCTGGTTACTGTTGATGTGAAAGTGCATGCCTCTACAATTAGAAAGAGACTGCACAAGTTTGACTTGCATGGGAGGTGTGCAAGAAGGAAACCTTTGCTATCTAATAGAAACATCAAGACCAGACTGAAGTTTGCCAGAGAGAATGTAGACAAAGACCAGGACTTCTGGAATAATGTTCTTTGGACAGATGAGTCCAAAATTGAATTATTTGGACACCAGAACAGAGGACATGTTTGGTGTAAACCAAATACAGCATTCCAGGAAAAGCACCTCATACCAACTGTGAAGCATAGAGGTGGAAGTGTCATGGTTTGGGGCTTCTTTGCTGTAGCAGGACCTGGACAATCATAGACTCCACCATGAATTCTACTGTATACCAAAGGGTGCTTGAGGATCATGTGAGACCATCTGTAATAAAATTAAAGCTGAAGCGGAACTGGACCCTGGAACACGACAATGACCCAAGACATACCAGTAAATCCACCAAGGACTGGCTAAAATTAAGAAATGGAGAGTCCTGGAATGGCCGAGTGAAAGCCCAGATCTTAATCCCATTGAGATGCTGTGGGGTGACTTGAAACGGGATGTACATGCAAGAAACCACTCAAACGTCTTACAGCTGAAAGAATTCTGCATTGAGGAGTGGGGCAAACGTTCTTCGGACCGATGTCAGAAACTGGTAGATGGCTACAAGAAGCGTCTCACTGCAGTTATTTTAGCCAAAGGGGAACACTAGCTATTAGGGGGTAGGGTGTCCTAACTTTTTTCTCAGTTAGAATGTGCATTTTTGTAGAATTACATTTACAGAAGATCTTGAAAAGTATTTTCTTCAGTTTTAATTGTTTAGTTATATTCTTATAATCTTTCAGTATTGTTGAAATTGAGATTAAATACCTATATATCCAAAAATGTTACAAAAATACACAGGCTTTCATAGGGTGTCCTAACTTTTTCACATGACTGTACACATATCTCAACATTACACATCAGACTACATCTTGCTTGTGCACCGTTACCATGATAACATACAAGAGTTACCTTAACAGCTATAATGATGCAATTTGTTGGCATCTATTCATCAGGCTCAACTTATTTTTTAGTGTCACAGAATAAACAACCACTCACAGAATTCAAACAAACTAAGACTCTTCAGTTAGAGTGACGCAGTCAAGATTAATATTTGTGTTATTCCTACGATATATAATAATATACACTCAGACCAACCTAGATTAAATACAACGGTTTACAGTAAAAATATTTTCACTGTCCTAGGTGTTAACTAATATTAGTAGCAGAACTAAAAAGATGTAGTTTCATTCACGCGTTGATCCACTCATTTTAGTTAGCAACACATAAAATAAATAAGCACAAATCTAGTGGAACTAATGCTATTCTATTTAGTGCCATATCAATCTGACTTACATTCTGTATTGAAAAGAAAATGTAGTTTTGGGCAACTGTGACATTTCTTGAAGATTAAGGAACGTTGACTTCAAACAATCTGGTACTTAATTTCAGGTTGAAGTTTGGAATGAAAGATCCAGTAAAAATCCCACGTATGAAAATAGCAAGTGCACATACTGTGTTTGTGCTTCACTTTGATAATAAAAACTATGTGTTTTATTTTACTCTTCATGTCCAGTTCGATTATTTTATTTTAGATTGAATCAGTCACTAAAAGGTGAAATATTACTGTGTAGCTCGTATCTTAATCGAATATTCTATTATCTATCAGACTTATTCTAGTGTAGCTCTGAAGTTATTCCAGTTTTTTCTTGATCTATCACACATTCCCCACTTATCACTAAGTTTTGGAATTTCTATCTCTCCTCATAAATTCTTGACAACCAAAATCTAATCAACAGAACTAGGATTAATATAGTGGTAAAGTATACAATATTCTGTTAATTTACTTTTTAATGGTATATATATATATATATTTCCTCATATCAGATTTGGATTCAAGACCTACATCTCGCCAGGTGTGTTAACCAAATAGCACAAACAAGGTTTTATATCAAGTTCATGTGACAGCCTCACGTTGAACTGGCAGTTTTTCTTGTAGACCATTCAATTTTATTTATTATTATTACTTCCTGAGCTCGGATTCAAACTACTACGTTATATGTAGCTTTAATACGGTGGTTGAAACAACATAAACCACCTTACATGTTATATGCAGCAAATCGTATTATGAAGCTAAAAAACGTACATTTGAGGTTAATTGTTTGGTAGGAGCAGCACACTGTGCAAGTAAAATCTTTACTACTTTTTATGATCTTATTTAATGGTTAAAACTATTGCTGTGAAATTTTCTATCACTAAGGGAGTTCTGTTTTTATTATTAGATAAAGATAATATAAAGTACAGTTCACTGAAAGATAACAAAATTGATTTATTTCATCAACTATAACGTTAACTTAATTTATAAGTAAAATTAGACTGTCACTTATTTCTATAATTTCTGCTTCGTTCACACACAAGTTCAAACTGTACAGCATTGATCTCGCCTACTAACTACCTAACTCATTGATTAACTCTCTACCCGGGCGCTCGACTCGTAATATGAGGGTCGGAGGTTCGAATCTCCGTCATACCAAACCTGCTTGTTCCTTTCAGCTATGAGAGCGTTATAATGTTACGGTCAATTCCACTGTTACTTGGTAAGATTAATGGCCCAAGAGTTGGCGGCGGGTGGTGCTGACTTGTTGCCTTCCTTCTAGTCTCACACTGCTGAATTAGGGGCGGCTAGCGAAGATAGCCCTTGTGTAGCTTTGCACGAAATTCATAAAAAAAACCTATTTCGTTGACTGACTACACCACTCCAAATTTTAAATACCACAATATTTGTTTTATAATCTCACAAAAATTCGAGCTTTCACGTCAAATTTATATACCCAGAAAACTATTACGTATCAAACGTCATCATTACTTTCTATCAAACTCCCTCTGGCAAAAATCCAGAAAATCCAGACTGAAATGTTAAAAGCATTGCCTACAGCACTGTCTTTTAAACAAATAAAATATTACATTAAAATTAATACTTTATAATTATCAATAACATAGATATTTAGAATTAATGAAAATTGGCGTTCATAAATAGATTTTAAAATCACTTTATCATTCATTTTGTAAAACAATGTACAGTCAGGATGCTGATTAACAAATCAAAATCTTCATTAGACCATTTACTGTGTCTAAACTGATTATTCATCAGATCCTTTTGGTGTTTCTCCTGTTGCTGTCTTGCCAATGAGTTCTTTTTAGGTAGATGGTAAGCAAAATGCTAGCGGCTCTGTTCTTGATTATAATCTGGAAGTGGTCTCAAAAAGAACCCTAAGATCTTCAGCAGATTAATCTTTCTCTGATAAATTTCACTGTAAAATGGCTTGACAAGAACTTGACCTTGGGTTCATCAGCAAATAGACTAAACAGTGCAAAATACTTTTCTGAAGCTAAACAGTTGGTCTCTCTCTCCAAAGACATTCATAAGGATGACATATTGATTGGACCACTTGTTCTTCTGGATTCTGTAAACCACATCAATGATCTTTTCCACTAACAGCTCCAATATCAGCGAAATAATGTTGCCACAACGACATTTTGTCTTATCAGTATTTACATAAGAGTAGCTTTTCATCTTATAACTAGCTGCTTTAAATTTTAGTAAGGTGAAGTCATGTATAGCATCAACGGTGTTCCTTAGTATCTTTGTATATTATTTGTAATCTTTTGCAAAGTGCTGTTCATATTTACAATAAAAGTGTGTGTGTGTGTGTGTTTTTTTCTTATAGCAAAGCCACATCGGGCTATCTGCTCAGCCCACCGAGGGGAATCGAACTCCTGATTTTAGCGTTGTAAATTCGGAGACATACCGCTGTACCAGAGGGTGCAACAATAAAAGTAAATAAAGTTCAACTGTATTTTGGGTTTTCTCCAAAATATCATTAATGCCAATGTGTTAGCTGTGGGTTCATGTATTGAAGCTCAATAATTCATGAGTAGCGATGAAACATCTTGGTCCCACATTTTCTGATGCTAATCTACATAAGTGGCTAATTAATTTCAAAGTCTACTTTTTTAGCATTTAATAGGAAAAATGTGAACACTATGAAATTAGCCTAAATACTAGCTGGTCAAAAGTTTAAGACCATACTGAAACGAAGTCCTAAACAAGGTAAGAAATGCCCAACAAGAGGTCTCAGTAGTGAGTTGCACGGCCGTCATTGAGAATAACTTCAAAAATTTGCTTTGGTATGGTTCATATAAGCGTTTGCAGAAGGCTGGCTGGAATGTTATTTCAAATGGTGAAGATGGCTTCACGAAGATCATGCACTGTTTGGAACTGACGTCCATTTCTATAGACTTCCCTTGTCATCAACCCCCAAACATTTTCAATGGGGTTCAGTTCGGGCAAACACGCTGGATGTTCCAAAAGAATCACGTTATTCACCATGAAAACGTCCTTTGTTTTGCAGGCATTGTGGATTGCAGCGTTGTCCTGCTGAAAGATCCAATCATTTCCACACGAGCGAGGGCCTTCAGTCAATAAGGATGCTTTCTCTAACACGCCAATGTAGCCAGCTGCTGTTTGACGTCCTTGTATAACCTGAAGCTCTATTGCTCCATGAAAGGAGAAAGCACCCCAGATCATGACGGAACCTTCTCAACCGTGTCGTGTAGAAAATGTCTCCGGTGGGATATCCTTATTGTCCCAGTAACGTTGGAAGCCATCTGGACCATCCAGATTAATTTGTTTCTCATCTACGTCCCATGTTTGGTGCTTCTCAGCAAAGTTTAACCGAGCTGTTTCATGGTGTGAAAGGAGGCGTGGCCTTTGAAGACGTTTACGATTTTTAAAGCCTTTCTCTCGTAGATGCTGTCTTATTGTTCTTGAGCTGCATTCTGCGTTCGTAAGGGCCTTAATCTGGTTCGACGATCGGCTGGTGTCTTGCTGGACAACCCGTTGAATCCTCCTGCTCAACGCTGGCGAAATTTTCTTGGGCTGACCACTTAAAATTCTCGTTCCGTATTCCTCAGAGTTTTTTAAGAAATTTGCAACAGCAGTTTTACTACGCCCAATCTCACCAGCGATGGCACGTTGAGAGAGACCTTGCTTTTGCAGCTCGACAATCCTGCCACGTTCAAACTCTGTCAACTTTTTAGCCGTTGCTATGTTTTTACCCAATGTAACACAGGAGTTGTCAATGGGAGATGTTGACAATGCTAATGCTTGTACACAAATGACTAAATTTCGTTACGTGTTTACCGATTAACGCTTCGTTTCAGTATGGTCTTAAACTTTTGATCAGCTAGTATTTAGGCTAATTTCATAGTGTTCACATTCTCCCTATTAAATGATAAAAAAGTTTTTTTTTTAATTTTTATTTTCCCTTTTCTTATTTTCATCTCTCGAAGCTCTACTCAAATAAGTGGTTGAGTTTAACAACGCAAAATGGATATTTTTCTTTATGTTCATTGGCCTTAAGATTTTGGCCAGTAGTGTATCTCTTCATCATTCCATCAGAATATAGTTAAAGGATTGTCCATTTGATTATCTTCATCCAAAATTTGACATGTCTTTGCAAACAAGGTTGATTTTAAGTTCGATTCCAGATCTGGGTGAAGTTCCATAGCTAACCTAAATCTTGCAACTAATTCGTTCATAAATGTTATTACTAAACTTATTGTAAGCAAAATATATCCCACTGTGCTTCGTACATCTTCGTTTTCAGGTTGTATGGAGAAACTGTTTACCTTGAAGGTTATTTTGCATTATTCTTCATCCATTAAATAATTGGTTTCAGATATGTCTCCTTTACCTGAGCATCTTTCAGTTGATAGTTGTACCCCATTAATTCTACATTTTCACTTGCGGATACTTATATTTCACTATACTCTGTTTACTTTAGTTTGGCCTTCTTAATTGTCTCATGTGATTGTTAATTCTTCATAATAAAACGTCTTTGTGATATGACATCACCATGTCCGCATTCCATGCAGAATGATGCATTATGATAAAGTTGCGCGCCTATAGTTTGTAGAAATTTTTGTTATCCGTCATTTGGGATTGTGAAACTTTACCATTCACTTCAATACTGCATAACTAATCTGAAGTTTAAACTATTGTTCATACAATTAATTATGGAAATGGTTTAGAATAAGAAAATATTTTTTAGTTCTTTCCAAACTGTAGAATGCTTCATTCTTGCTGCATCATTACCTTGTTATAACAGACAATAACGTTTATTTCTTGTAATAGCATTATTTCCAGTGAAAAATTACTAGTATCTTGATCTAATATGAATGTATCTTCAAGTGATGGGTATGCTAAAAACGGAATAATGATCAGTTATTTCTTCAGTTTGTTGGATTTGTTCACTCAGGCATCAGTTTCAAATTGATTTTTAAAAATCAGAATGAAAGAAACCCTCT